>NW_023144621.1:10637984-11299003 GCF_012932325.1 Thrips palmi | reverse complement strand
GGTTGGGACCCGGCCGCAAGGGTAAGATCAAATATAGCCATGGGCTGGCGGCGGCGGCGAGCGGGTGGCGGAAGGGGGAGAGGAGGCGAGGGGGGGGGGGAGCGGCGGACTGAGGGGGAGGAGGGAAACGAGGCAGCTGTGCGAGATTGGGAGGGAGGGACACGTTCACATTTGTAAAAATGCAACTACGACTGACTTTAGACGCCAGCAGCTGGGCCTTGACATGAGGATAGAATTTGTATTTCGTGGCAGTGAGGTGATGCTGAGCTGAGCTTGCTGAGCTATGGCTGTGGTTGGATTGGAAATTGGATTGAAAGGCAGAATCCTCCTCTTCGGCTCTACGTTTTTAAAAAACAAAAGAACAGTTTTTTTTGTTAAATAAAATTGTAATTTTCTAAGTAGAGATACTCAAAAAGATGACACTTTCAAAAAATCACAGTCACAGTAAACATAAAATCCCAACCAATCAATACTTCTTTTTTTAAAAATGCAAACAGAATAACAACATATAGTCACAAATAGTTAAAATTGTTTAAAATGTTATTTGGTGCAGAAATAGTTCATCTCTGGTATTTGGTTCTTCCTAGCTGATAAAATAGTATTCATTTTTAAACATCTTCCACCAAAAGGGAAGAGTGGTAAACTTGTTGCATGCTTTCTTGTACTGTAGACAGTATATCATGAAACTTTTTCCTCCAAATTGAATCAGAATGTGATAAAACACACCTGGGGATGAAAACACGGAATAAATAATCAAGTTCAGTTCTGAGGGTAGAAATAAATTACAATGCCACTTGATCTTGAAAAAGAAAACTGCAGTTACCTTCGGAAAAATTTCAGGATAACATTTAAGTTTTCAATGCTCTTTTCATGCACAAGGTCACAAAAATAATGCTCTAAAATGTGAATGTCAGATGAGTGTGGTTGACTTTCTTGAGATATCCACTGCCGTATCATGCACTTTATCTCATTTGTTGTGAGAAAAGATTTTAAAATAGACTCCTTTCTGTGGCAGTGAAGCATCTATTTAAAAAGAAAATTAAAATTAAAACTTGACAAAATCTTTAACTAGTTAAAAAAAACTTTAGATAGGTAAGTTCCTACTTTGTTGGCAACTATTGAATCAGAACCCATGTCACAAACATTTTGGCCTAATCTAGTCTGTCTAGCATTTTCTTTCTGAATCTTTCGCTGATGGAAATCTGCAACTAATTCCTTGCGCATCTGTGAGGGCAGTGCATCTAGAAAAGTTGGATCCACCTAAAACAGAATACTTACTATTATGAAACAGAAAGCATCATTACAAAGCAAGTCAATTCTGCACCAGCATTTACCTGTGAGTATGAAATATCCAGATTGGAAGTTGAGGCCATATTATCTGATTTATTTCCTATATTCTTGCTGTCACAATCCTGTTCAGTGCTGGGGCCAACCAAATCATTCTCAGTATTGGAAGAGTATGCCTCCAAAACTTCATTGCGGATGTCATCGGGCAACGCTTCCAACACCTCAAGGTCAAGATCGTTTGGGGCAGGCAACTTTGCAATGTTGTCTTTGCGACTTGATTTTTTCCTTGCCACCATGAACTGATCAATACCTAACACCCCTTTTTGAGGAAATACTTTAAGTTTTCTGGGTGACACTTTTGGTGCATTGACCCTTCCTTTAGGACTACTCGCTTTGTTGTTAGTCTTAGGAGGGGGTTTAGTGGGTGAAGTGCTTTCACTCTGATTGTTACTTTTGACAAGAAATTTATCCAAAGCTCCACCTGATGAGTTGTTTAAATTTTCCAAGCGAGTTATTGCAATTCCAATGCCTCTCAGATCAGAAGGGTTCACATTTAACTTTTTTAGCATGAGAAGAGCCTCCCTAAATATAGATAGAAAAACAATTGTAGTGGTGGTAAGTTGAAGTTGGCTTGAATACACACACCGAAAACAAAACATACCTTGTTATGGTGTCAGAATCTGAAATAGCCCTAGGGAGTGTGATAGATCTAGTCATACTATCACAAACACCATGACCCATGTACTTAGCAGTTTCTGTGGGTGCATCTTTGGCTCTTACCTATCAGTGGGAAGAAAAAAAAAGGAAAATGGAAAGGATTTGTTAACATGATAATATGGTGTTTTCTTAAAAAACTAAACTCAATTATTTTGATTACAGTATTACCAGTAGTTTCAAAGTAATAGAAGACCCTTTCATTTTAGCCTCAGCCAACCTAGTTTGAACTTCAACAGACAGCTGCCTGATAAAAACATCTGCTTCACCATGATTCTTAAAGCGAATTCCATAGTTAACTTCAGCAGAGACAGATTTTCGTTGGTAGTCAAAATTGAGTGGTCTGTTATCATCCCCTCGGCATTGCCTACATACACATGAAAGGAAAAAAATTAAATCAAGAAAACTAATTTTAAAGAAATTCTGTAAAACAAATATTCCCATTCAAACGTACACACCGAAACAGAAGCTCCCCTGTTTTTGTTCCCAGCTCATTTAATTTTCCTGCAGACATGTTTTGCATTTCACCACAAGTGGAAATGCCCATTCCTTGTAACCGGCTGGCCATGGTATACCCAACACCTGCATCATTTTTTTTTTTAAATTAAGAAGGAAGCAAACAAACCACTATATTTAAAGTTGTGCATTTGTTAAACTGTTTTTCTTTAACCTGGTAGATCCTTGACGTCTATTGTTTTCATAAACTCCAAAACAGCAGATGGCTCTAGATGAAACATTCCATCTGGTTTTGCCTTGCGTGTTGCAAGCCTTGCTAACAGGCGATTTGAGCCAAATCCAGTTGATGCTGGGCACCGTGTCTTCTCCTGTAAGTTATTATTGAAAATGAAAATTAAAAAAATAGACAGTAAATTAAATTTTCAAAAGAAATATATGAACATATACCTTAATTTCTTTTCTAAGAAACGATGCAAATTCAATTGGGGAACAGTTGGCCTTCTGTAAGACTTCAGTGCAGTCCACTAACATTTCATCACAGCTAACAGCTTCAATGTCAACTGTATAACTTTCAAATTAAACAGGTGACTATTAAAGTGGTGTATGAGTACATGGTAGAAAATACTTTAAATTAGCAAGAGCTTCTCACCTGGCAACAGTTCGATAGAGTGCATCAGCCACCTCCTTATAAGCTTCAAAATCATAGGGAATGGTTTTTAAGTCAGGGCACAGTTTTAAAGCTGCTCCAACAAACATTCCGTTCTTAACTCCTTTCTTCCGTGCTTCATAACTGCATGAAGCTATTTCTGCCAAAGAACTTGTTTCATCAATGCCTTCGGTCCATGCTAATTTAGCTTCCACTATACCATCATCATTGGAGCCATTCTTGTTTTTATATTTAGCTTCCAATCTTTCTTTGTAACAATTGAATTCATATTGTCTATCAGAACCACTTCGGGCTGCAGATCCATTTCCTTTGGAATGCGTTACAGCAACTCGCTGCCCCCTCAAATGTGGATATCTACGAAGCCCAACTGATACAAAGAAACAATCCATATCAATATGCATTATTACTTTATCCAGAGAAGATTTCTGGTGATTAGGATGTCCTGACTTAGTTGAGCTTTCATTTAAAGTACTGTCAAAATCTTCATCCTCATAATCCAGATTATTCTTTACTTTGCCATTCTGCCTTTTCCATTCCTGCAAACGCACTAGCCCAGGAAAATCATTTTTTTTCTGACGTAGCTCTGTTACAAGTTGCTTGTACATGGCAGCCATTGTAGAAATATGATGTAAGCGAGAATTATTATAAAATTCAGACAGAAAATTTGGTTCAGTAGCACATCTTGCTTTATTTGACTCTCCTTTTGAGTTTGGGGACACTACAGAGGCTGGACACTTAGGAGGTTCAAAAGTGGTTTCTTCAAAATCTGATGAAGAAAACAGATCTTCTTCTTCACCTTGACCAGCAATGTCACTAACTGTTGAAGCCTTGTTGTTCTTGTCCGTTTTTTCTGCCTCGTCAATGGCTTCATCTTCAGAGACATGTGGGGCAGTAGCCGTCGTAGATGATGAGGGACCAGCAAATGTCCGAATAGATGGCTGAGTCCTTGATTGATGGGATATCAATAAGAATGGGCGGAAGTCAACCTGGTGCTTCGCTTCAAGACATGCTGTTATCCACTCTGGCTTCACTATATTTATGAGGAGACTTTTCATCTGTTTAATTTTGACATCAGGCAAATTAGAAGCTATTATGTGGGTTGTGCGTTCAGTACTCAGGTAGTGATGGTAAACTCCTCCATGAACCATCATTATGCGTTTAATTTCATCAGCACTAGGAACTGTGTACCCATTGACGAAAACAGAAACGTTTTTGAAAATGTCGCTCTTTAGATCTTGACCCTGTTGCTTGACTTGTTCTTGAAACTGATCTTGTAGTTTGTTTTTCTTGGCAGCCATGTATCCTCCCTGAAATATTTTCAAAATAGATGAATTACAGTGCTAAAAAAATTCATGTTTGCTTCACATCTTGCCATCTGAGGTTAAGAGGCAAAAGCCTCCAATATATTGCCTTACCCATTCTTCAAAGCCATTTTCTCCGCCTACTTCCATGCGTTGGCGCTTCTTATTCATGGTGGCAAGAAAGGGAGATACCTTAAAATAATTGGGTACACTTGACAACTGGTGCGAGCAGGTCGGTTTTCTGCCTGTAAAGATTGAATGAGCTTGTTTGAATGTTTGTTTTTGTTTGTTTGTCTTGTTTACTTCACACGTTGACAACAAACGACGATCTGGGAATCAAAAGAGCGCGAGTATTCAAATGTGATTTTTGCTGCGTGTCATAATGACGTAAAGCACTAGTGGTGTGGAGGCACTTCAGTGTTATTTGCTTCATACGAAAAGTTTTTTTTTTTTGTGCACGCGCGACGACAACATCGGGGCCGCAACGACAAAATGACAGTGAAATTCATGCTTCCCGCGAAGCGAACCCGGTGTCCAACATGGCGGTCCATGCGCGAAGTCGACCAATCAGAGTGCGTCTTCCCCGAAGCCGAGTTGACGGTTCTCCAAGTATTGGGGTTCGAAGGCAAAGCTCAGCGCCGCCTGGCCAGGCGTGGTGGCCACCCGCGGAACTACAAACCGATTGTGCCACGGTACTGTCAAATCGCGGAGAGCATGGGACAGCAGACGACGCCGCCGACTAAATATCGCTGACATGTCGAAACATGTGTCGTATCAGCTCTCTAAAATTCATTTGATCTTAGAAAACTTAACCCCGACAAGCGTAATAGCGTAAACGCTTGGCGGAGGCATTTATAAATCTGCTTGAACAACTGATTGGGGTCGATGGTGCTGCTCTCTGGCGGGCCCTCGAACCCCAATTCCCGCCTCTGCAACGGCGCATCGGGGGCAGAAGGAGGGCAAGGGATAGGGGGGCCGAGAGCAGGGGGCGTGGAGGCGGCGAGAGGGAGAGGCTGCGCCGCGCTGCGCAGCGAGTGCGCCGTCCGCCCCGCCGCGCCGCGCGCCGCAGACCAGTGCCGCTGAAACCTCCACCGGGGATGGTCGAGGGGACGGAGCCCCGCCCTCAACCCGGGCGTCATGACGAAGGTCCAGACGTCGCGGCGCGTTCGCGTTTGCAGTCCTCCTCGCCGCCCTCGCGGCCCCCGCGGTCGTCGCGGACGGCCTGGCCGTGGATGCGCTGTCTCGGCATCACCCTGGCCGCGGTGACGCTGGGCGGCGCGGTGCCGTCCGCGGCCGGTCCGCACCCGGGGCCGGGGGTCGTCGCCACCCCGGAGGTGGTGCCGGAGCCGTCAGTGGCCGCGGGCCGAACGTGCGAACCGATCCGCGTGGAGCTGTGCCGGTCCGCCGTCCGCGGCTACAACATGACCATCATGCCCAACCTGGCGGGCCACGAGTTCCAGAAGGAGGCCGAGGGCCACCTCAGCACGTTCGCGCCGCTCGTGCAGTACGGCTGCTCGTCGCAGCTGCTGCTGTTCCTGTGCGCCGTGCTCGTGCCCATGTGCACAGACCAGGTGGACCAGGTGGAGCTGCACGCCCACGGCCAGGCCTCGCTAGGCGAAGTGCACGTCGTGGCCATCGGGCCGTGCCGCGGCCTCTGCGAGGCAGTGCGCTCCCGCTGCCTGCCCGTGCTCCTTAACTTCAGCTACCCCTGGCCGCCGCACCTGGACTGCGCCAGGTTCCCGGCGCACAACAGCCCCGCGCACATGTGCATGGAGGGCCCTGGCGAGGACGACGACGCCCGCGGCTTCCCCCTGGTGGTGGCGGCCGTGCCGGAGCACCCCGCCTCGCCCACCCTGCCGGGCGTGCCCACCGGCGCGCTGCCCTCGCGGTGCGCAGAGGCCTTGCCGCACTTCTCCCGCGCCGACAAGCAGATGGCCGAAGTGTGGCTGTCCATCTGGTCGGGCCTGTGCTTTGTGTCCTCGGTGCTCGCGCTGCTCACCTTGCGGCTGGGGCCGGGACCGGGCCAGAGGCCGACGCCAGGGCCTTCCGGACGACCCGCAGGGGCGCGAACCTCCGCCGGGCCGTCGCCGTTGGCGAGCCTCGCTCTGAGCTACGGCCTGCTCTCAGTCGGCTGGGGCACCCGCGTCCTGGCCGGCAGGTCGACCTCGGCCTCCGCGCTGGCCTCGGCCGTGGCCGCGGAGTGCGACGCCTCCGACCTGAGGAACCCCAATTGCGCGGCCGTCTTCCTGCTCACGTACTTCTTCGGCACAGCGTCCATCATCTGGTAAGCAAGCGAAGCAGGCCAAGCACAAGCGCGCTCCGCTGTTTATCCTTCGGTGAGCTGGCCCAGGGCCCAGGGCAAGGTGGCCGTCATCTGCTATCTGGCGGTGCATCGCGAGTGTGGAGATTTCTCACACTCCCCGCCCCCTCCCCCTTTCCCCTTCCCCCTTCCCGCGTTCGGCCGGCAGACTCTCCCATAAGGCGCTGACAGGCAGCTCAAGCAACACGCATGTGCATGTTGATTGCCTTCTGCATCTGCTGCGCTACACACCGCGATCCCAGGCATGCCGAGGGGGATGGGTCAAATACCAAACAGTTGGAGTTTTAATCATTTCGGAACGCACTGCTTGCTCTCCGAGCAGGATGATTGTGTTGGCGCGTCTGGGGCCTTGGGTAAACAGGCGCGGAAGGATTTTACAGAGACGGCGATCGAGGAACGCGGCGGGACTGCAATGTAAATCTCAGCGGAAGGCCGGTTTGGGCCGTCCGCGCTCCGCCATCTCCGCCAGCTCCACCGCCACGCCAGGGCCGCCCGGGCCGCCACCGCGATGCGCGATGCGCAATCGGGGCGGTTCGCGCTTCTCCTGGCTTCGCCTGGCTTTGCCAGCCGAGAGTCCGACTCCGTCCAGTCAGTCCTGCCAACGCCAACTCCGTAAATTGGTTCCCCTCGTTTGTTTGCGTAAGGAAGCCAGGCGCAGCGAGCAGCCAGGAGCAGCCAGGCGCGGCTCTGCCAGCCGCCCTTCTGCGTCGTTCTGCGTAGTCCCGGGACGCGGCCGCGCCGAATGACCACCCCTCTCCACCCCTTCCCGCCCCTCCCCACCCCTCCCACACGTCGATCACGCCTTCCTCCTTAACACCCTATTAATAATACCTCCGCCCCTCAGCCGCCGCCGTGGCCGCCGTGGCCGCCGTGGGGCGGCTCGCATCGCCGTATCGCTAAAACCGCAGTTTAAGTGCTTCATGCGCCCGCCGGCCCGCCCCGGCCCGCCCCGCCCGGAGCTCGCTCGGCGGAATCGTTTTGCTTGTGCCCCTCCCCTCCCCTTGGCCCTGCATGCCCGTGCATTCACGCCCGCTCCGCCCCCTCTCGTTTTCCTCGAGTCCCTTGCCCCCTTTACGCCGCACTTCCTCCTCCAGCTTCTCGGCGTGCTCGGCTCGGCCGGCCGGGCCATTGTCTTGCGACGTGTGTTTCGTATTTGCGCCAAGGGACGGCCGGGCTGCCGGGCTGCCGGCCGGGGCGTTTAGGCCCGTATGGACGCATGCAAAACAGTGGCCGCGCTGGCTCTGCGCTGCTCCGCGCTCCGCCTCGACAACTCGTTCCCTTTGTGGAAACCGGCGCGGCCAGGCCTCGGCCGCCAGCCCCGGCCCGCCACTGGCCGGAGGGAGGGAGAGGGGCAGAGAATAATGGCAAATATGTCGCAGTGGTTCCATTGGCCCGTCCGCCCCGTCCGCCGGACCCGAGCCGTTTAATTAGCAGCCGGTGGAACAGCACGTAGCGCGACGGTCCAGCAGCGCTCTTGCAGACTTAAGAGTCGTTTTCGTCGCTCTCTCTCGCACCTATAGGGGGCGATGAGTGCGAGAGAGACCGAGCGACGAAAGCGACTCTCGGAATCAGACTGCAGATCAGCGCCCGGATCTCGCATCTTGGACCGCCTCTGCTTCGTTTAGCGGGCGGGGCGCCAGCCGCAAGGCAAGAGCAATCTGTGCACTGCATGCGTGTCGTGCGGGTTGGCCTATCCTGTAGTTCGCGGGCGCCAGCCTCTAGTGGTAATGGCAATGGAGCTAGGCAATCCTAGTCTGTGCCGCACACACGTGTCGCGCGGGCTGGCCTACCCTGTCGCCCGCGGGGGCCTCTGTCGCGCGGGCTGGCCTACCCGGCAGGCGCGGGAGAGCACCCATCGTGTGACTCACTGACGGGCGACGCGGCTCCCTTCCCTGCCGTTGCCGATGGTGGCGGTGGAGTGGCTGGTTTAGCATGCGGCATTCCGATTGAGTCGGATGCCCGGTTTGAATTTGCACAGGTCGTTACTTGGCGGCCATTACTGCGCGCCGCGCGGCCTTGAGGCGGCGATTCCGGACAGTGTTCTGTCTCTCTCGCTTCCTCTTCCTCCGTGACGTGCAATGAGTGCGAGAGAGGCAGAACGATGTGCTGCAGCTACCTGCTCTGCAGCAGGGCCCACGGTGTAATCGGGGCTATTTTTGTGGCCAGTGAGCAAACCAAACGCCCTACCGCTGGAGGCCCGTAGCAGCCAGTGTCCAGACTGCTTTGCGTCCAGCAGGGGCGGGCAGGCAGGCAGGCAGGCAATCGCCGTCCGCCGGGTCGTGGCTCTGGCCGCCCTGGCCGCACTGCGGGGCAGCGGGTACCGGGCCGGGCCGACTCCGTGGCCAAGCGAGGCTCGTTCGTTTTCCTGCATAAAATAAGCAAAAGCAGCGCGGCATGACAGCGCTGGGCGAAGCGGGTTGGGGGGGGGGGGCTGCAAAAGGACGAGTCGGGCAGGCAGGCCGGCCGCGCCGTGCATCGCCCTATCGAACATCGGGACACTCCGGCAGCCAAACGAGGTCTTCTTATTGTCGTCTCGACGCGGTGTCCGGGCCGGGACTCCGGGACTCCGGGACTCCGGGAGGGGAGGAAGGGGCCTGGGCCTGGGCACGCAGCGGGCGCGACGCGGGCGCGACGCGGGCGCGACGCGAGATGCGCGACCGGGGACTCCGGAGAGGCACCGAGAATGGGAAAACGGCGTCGTTTCCCTCGAGTTCTTGCAGTTCATCGGTTGGCAAAGAAACGCACCCATGTACCTATTCCCCAATCCCCATCCCACTCACGATGTGTTCCTGGCCAGTCAGTTGGACTTGACAGAGCGTGGCCGATAGTGGATTCTCC
The DNA here is from genome assembly GCF_012932325.1 of Thrips palmi. Classification (NCBI taxonomy): domain Eukaryota; kingdom Metazoa; phylum Arthropoda; class Insecta; order Thysanoptera; family Thripidae; genus Thrips; species Thrips palmi. The sequence continues at coordinate 11,289,420 of NW_023144621.1, read as the reverse complement.
AACTACACTCATTGCTGTTTGATAGTCTGCCTCGATTAAAACGTCTTTCTCTTCCTTTCGTTTCGCCAGGTGGGTGGTGCTGGCCGCCGTCTGGTTCCTCTCGGCGGGGCTGCGCATGTCCCCCGGCTCGCTGCTGCGCCACTCCTACCTCTTCCACCTGGCGGGCTGGGGCGTCCCCGCCGCCCTCACCCTCGGCGTCCTGGTGCTGCGGGACGTCGCCGCCGAGCCGCTCACAGGTACGCGTAAAACTAACAAGCTTTTTTACAAGCACGGACCTTGCTCGGCACAAGCCAGCCCAAACCACAATCATCACACATTTGTCACCTTTGTGACCACATTTTTTTTTACCAGAGTGGTAGATCAAGGAGCCACCGAGAAAAACACGGCAGCTTTCCCGCGCGCACTTTGGGTAATGGAGGGGCCCAGAAGGGAGCGGGAGTGAGAGTGAGAGAGAGAGAGAGAGAGAGAGAGAGAGAGAGAGAGAGAGAGAGAGAGAGAGAGGCAGAGACAGAGCTAGCGACGAGGGAAACGGGCCAGAGCAGCACTCTCGCGCCTCCCCCCCCCCTTTTCCTCCCCTGCACAATCTTAGACCGCCGATGTTTTGGCATTGGCACCAGCATTGATTGGTCCCTCCTCACTGGCTGACTGGCCGGCCACAACGCGGTGTGGTGTGGCACGGCTTCACGCTCGGCTCCCCCGCGCCGCGCCGCGCCACGCCACGCTGCGGACTGGCAATAAATAGCCGCGAGTCTTCCCGTCAGCCCATGTCCCGGTCACTGCCGCCCCCGCCCGCTCCCGCCCGCCCCTCCGCGCCGACGCGGTTTGACGCCGCCGAAGGCGAAAACGCAAACACGGTTCGTCATTGTCTATTTTTCGGGAAATTTGTCGGTCAGAATCCCCGCCTCGCCATTCAGCGCGACGGCCTCGTCGGGCTGCTCTGCTCACTGACGGGCTGACGGGCTGACGGGCCAATCCCGCGGCCGTCGTCCTCATTAGCTCGCGCTGCACCACCGCGTCGCCGCGTCCCCGCGTCGCCCTGCCAGCAAGCTGACTCCGCGCAGTCTCTCTCGCACCCACAAGGGGCGTCCCACAAGAGCGAGCGAGACAGCGACCAAAGCTGTGTGCGGCATCAGCCTGCGGATCATCCCTCACGTCGTGTGCCTTGAGCCATGGGGACGCCCCAGCGACTCGCACACGGCCCGGCGGCGCGGCGCACCGGCCGGCGAGTTGCGTGACCCAGTCCACCCAGTCACCGAAAGCTCATCACGCTCGCGTCTCGTTCTCATTTTGTGCTTTTGTTTTTATTTTCGGGTGATTCATCCGGACGCAGCAATGGGAGGCAGCACGTGTGACGCGAAAGATTTACTGGCGGCGGCGCGGTTAGAATGAAGAGGGAGGGGAGGGCGTCGTGAGAACGCCTCGCGACGCTTTGCAACCCGAAACAGGCCGCGGTGCCGCGGTTTGGGGCGGACGGGACGCGACGAGGAAAATCCCCGGGAAAGCACTAACCCGACCCACGGCACGGCAAGGCCCAAGCTTTTAGGCCACCCGAATCTGAAGCTGAAGGCGCGGCGCTAGAGCCCATCCCCGCCCCGCCCCAGCCGTCATGCCGTCGGCACAAACAGACGGGCCCTCGACGTGCGGGGCGGGGCGGGGCGTGGCGTGGCGGGGCGTGGCGGGGCGAGGCGGGGCGAGGCGCTGCTGCTGTTGCCCTTCCCGCCCGCCGTATCGGTTACCGACCTGCGCTTTTCTGCACCCCGTGAATGCGGTGGACTCTTCCTGCGACGCTAATGCACTGCACCGTGTGCCGCGGTGAGCCATGCACAGCATGCTGGCCGCGAACCCCTGCCGCACCGCGGGGTGCGCTGCGCGGTCGACGACCCGCCGCGGTCCTGCGAGTCCTGACTCGCGGTGTCGGCCGTCGGGGATGCCTCGGGAGCGGGGCGCGGCGCGGCGTGGCGTGTGTCGCGAGCTGTGCTTTGGCGCTGTTGCTGTGATGCTCGAGACCTTTCCTCATTTTAGAGAGCCTTTACTCCGAACAGCGCTACCGTCGCTCTGTCTCTCTCGCTCATGGGGCGTCCCTCAGGAATGAGAGAGAGGACAGAACGACAGAGCCCTGTCATGGACAACGTTTGGTTCGTCGTGTACCCTCTTCCGGAGGGGCAGTGGCAGACAGTTCCGGACGCAGTCTGATCGACAGAACTGTGTCTTTCATTCACGTTCGACCGTCGACCTGCCGCTGCTGGTCTGTCTTCGGACCGCACTCTAGTTCTTCTAGTGCTTCTAGCAGCAGCATCCCATTGAGAGCGCGGCCCGCCCGGGCGTGGCTAGGCGTGGCCAGGCGTGGCCCCCGTGCCCCACTCGAGGGGCGCGTGGCGAGTGAAAAGCACCGCACAGCGCACGCAGCCCCGCGGATGGAGGGCGTGGCGGTGAGGTAAGAGAAGGGGGCCACACCTGTTGGGACCGCGGGCCAGCATCACTCAGCGGACTGATTTCGACCATCTCGAAAGTCGTTTTCGTCGCTCTGTCTCTCTCGCACTCATGGTCGTGCGTCCTGGGAGACAGACAGAGAGACGGAAACGACTCTCGGAATCAGTCTGCAGGACAGAACAGGCAGAGCACCTCAGTGCCTCGTGCCTCGTGCCTCGCGCTGACATGGACCTTCGTGTGCGAGAGTGCGTCACTTTGAGCTAGCCTCGGCCGCCCCTGCGTAACTTCTAAAAGGGCCAGTGGTGTGCCAGAATGCTAGAATGCCAGACTTCACCCCCCAAAGCCTGCGGGTCGTAAAGCATAACCGTGCGTGACTTCAGCTGCACGCAGCACGCGCCACTGTCGGGCGGGGCGGGGCGGGGCGGCCGTGCCCACTAATATAACTCATCATCTCCGGTCTGCTCTGCCTGCTTGCCCCGGTCTGCAGTCGCCAGACGGCACGGTGCGCTGACGGGAAGGTGCAGGGGCGGGCCGGGGCCGAGGCCGAGGGCGCGGGGCGGGCCGATCAGGGCGCAGAACAATCAGTGGCTATTCTCGGAGCGGCCAAGTAAACAGTTTGCGCTGGGCCGTGCTGGCCGTGCTGGGGCTGGGTGTGCCGGGCCGGCGCTGCACAACACTGGACGCGGGGGGCGGGACGTAGCCGACGCCGTCGACGCAGTCTCACGGAGCGGAGGAAGTTGGCGCGGTCCACGGCCCACGGCCCACGCCGCCGGCCCAGCCCCAAACTGCCCGAAACTACTAAACGACCTGTTAACGACCGGCGCGGCGCGGCCCGCCGGCCTCCCCCTCTGCTTGAGCAAGGCCGGCAAGGGCGCGTCCTGTCGTGTGATTCAGAAGAGCGGTTCGTCGCTTTGTCTCTCTCGCACCCTTACGGACTTCCTAGAGCCCTCATGAGTGCGACAGAGACGAAGCGAAGAATCGACTCTTCGGAATCGCTTGGCCTGGATAATGCACTGCGGGATTGGATTGTTTTGTTGACTCGAACCGCTTAAGGTCTGCAGGGTTGATGATGATGGCGACTGGCCAGGCCTATACTGTTAATGACTGTCGCGTTGTTGCAGGGACCTGCCAGGTAGGCCCCACGTGGTCCACAGTCTTCGTGCTGGCGCCGCAGTGTGCCTTCCTCTGCATGGGCCTGCTCTTCCTGGCGCTGGGCGCGCTCACGCAGTGGCGCTCCAAGCCCCCGCCCGCGCCGCAGGTAAGCTCGACCCCTGTGCCGCCTGTGCCCGTCATCGGCCCCCGAGGTCAACGAGATGAGGTACTGTCCGCAGAACTGTTTTTCTCGGCCATCCTCATCCTCACCCCGGTGTTGTTGTTCTGCCCTTGACTGGCTTGACTTTGGTCCGCAGGCGCTGCTGTGGCCGCTGGCCGCGGAGCGACTAGGGCTGCTGGCAGGGCTGTGCGCGCTGCCGCTGGCCGTGCTGGTGGCCACGCACGCCCTAGAGCTGGGAACAGTGGGCACGGCATCAGCCGCCTCCATGCCGCACCTGTCGCTGCGCCTCTTTCAGGTGCGCCTCGTCGCCTCACTCGTGGTGGGCGTCGCGGCGCCCTTCTGGGTGTGGCCCGGCGAGCGTCCCTGGCCGCCGTGCCCGCCCTGGCCGCGCCCGCCGCGCGCCTGGCGGTACCCTGGGGTGGGCAAGGGCCCCGCGTCCTCCAGTGGCGCGCCGGCCGTCGGCTCCACGGCCGCCACGGCCACCACGGCGCCGCTGCTGCCCCCACCGGGCCCTTCGGGCAGCGCGGCCAGCGCGGCGGGATCCGTGATGTCGAGGCCGCCATGCAGCGCCCTGCTGGGCCCCGCGCTGCCCGCCCCCGGACCCGCCCCCGGACTCTGCACCGTGGCCGCCGTCGCCGCGGTCCCACACGCCGCCAACCCCGCCAGGAGCAGAGGGGGCTCCAGGACGCGCACCAGCAACAAGCACTACCGCAAGCACCACGGCAGCGAGACCACAGTGTAGTGCGATGGCTGCCCTGCAAGTTGGTGCGAAACTCGACCAAAACCAATGCAAGTGGGTCCAACCTGCACATAGCAAATCAGAGTCTCAGGCGAGAATAGTCTTCACAAACATGCTGCTTGCGGCGAGGCTGGCCGAGGGCTACTGGATGACCAATCACCCACCTTGCTGTTCTTCAGCAAATCATGTTCTCATTCATTCATAATCACTATATTTACACGTCATCCATGTCGACAAAAATATCATCTCCAATATAAGTGTGTGTTATTTATATTTATTATTATTTATGTATTTATCAGACTTAAACTTTTATCTTTATGTGTATGTGTTTGTAAATATGTTATTTTCTGAGCGTTGCGTCGTAAAGAAATGAAGACTGTAAATTATGTTGTGTTCTGTGATCATAAATTTTTACTTTCCTTGAGTTTGTGTGTGTACCATCCTTCTGATATTGTCCTTAATATTATGTATTTTCATGGGCCAATCGGCCGTCTACAGTAAAGTTACCGCCATTATTTGTAAGCAATCTTCCTTCTATTATTTCGAGTTTTCCTCATCTTAGCGTGCGGCCGCGTTGCGTAGTAGTCAAAGAGTTTTCTCGACAAAATTAAGCTTAAACTCTCTTTTATTTAAGATTATAAAACCCAATCCCAGACATTTTCATGCCTTACCGTTTTAGGTTTGCTGACCCAACTATAGGCTCTCAAACGAGCATCCTAAAAGTCATGTTTGGTTAAAAAGCGACGAAGAAAACTTTACGTCCACCCACCCCCACCTGTCAGGCTGTATGGGCGGGAGTATGCCACGGTTAAAAGTACAATTATTGTATGTAAGAACTGAAATAAATACAAATACATGTAACCCTGAGTGTGCACTTCTCCTCGTTTTATTTCTTTCTCCCCTATTTCTCCCTTCTGAAACCAAATCAAGACTGCGCGATACTACGGAAATCAGCCGACGGCCTTTGTACTTCCCTGCGGGGGCCGGACCGGAACAGTTCGCCACTGTGCCGCCATCTAGCGGCCAACTTCCCAACCTCCATGCCCGCCATGTATACTCGTCCCAGCGTAACCTTTCCGAAAGTAGCCCCTCGTCCGTCTTTTCCCCAAATCGGCGCATTTTATTTCACAATCCTCAGGAAATAAGTATTGATTCTAAAAATAAAGGCGATTCCGGCAGACAAAATGTGTGGGGCTCACTGATAAGCAGTTATTATTGAAACTCTTTCAGTTGCTCAAAGATAATCTAAAAAGTCGGGAGCTCGGTCGGGAGGAGAAGCCGCCCTCGCGCACAAAATCCGGGATATCTAAAAGAAGGCAAAGTTTCGCAAAATAAGGCGATTCGGCAGACACAAATGTGTGGGGCTTTCACTGATATAAGCATTATTATTGAATCTCTTTCACTTGCTCAAAGATAATCTAAAAAGTTGGAGCTCGGTCTTACGAGAGCAGCCTTGTGCACTCAAATCAAAATTTCTGAATAATAAGGCACATTTTGAAAGACAAGGGCCCTGGGCATACAACAACGTCTTAGGTTTAGAGAAATGCAAGCTGTCATTATGATATCTCTTTCAGTCACTCAATCTTAGTGCAAAAAGAGGGTCCGAGAGACCGGTGTTTTGAGGGGCTCGGACCGGCGCGTCGTCTGCCCGCGGAAATGCAGAACCCGGAATGCTTAGTGATTACGTCTAAGATTGTTCGTATTTTTTCAACGTTGTTTACTTATACGATTTATTACGATCGCAACGGTCTAGAATTGATTATTAGTTTTTAAAAATCCTATTACCTGCGGGACTATTTTCTGTTCTCTGGCTACTGGCGGAGTGATTTGGAAAGGTTACGCTGGGACGAGTATAGCGCGAGCCGCGAACGCGAAGACATCTTCCCGAGTTGTGACCTTCCGTGGAAATTTTAGGGTACCCGGAGTTGTGCATGTGTGAAAGTTAGCATTTTATCAAAGGAAGTAAGTGAGCAAGCCCCTCCGCGTCGTGTCTCCGCCCTGAAGTGCAACATTGAGATGAGGTTGACCTATCCGTACAACCGTTTGAATACAAAATAACAGAGAGGTGGTTGACAGTTCGTGGCAAATGGTTACGGTGCAAAGCCTAGGGCCACCTATATTACAAGTGGTCTTCCAAGGTAGTGATGATGCAAGCTGCCAAACGCGCCCAGCCGTCACTCTACATTGATTTTCCGGTAAAACGATGTGCCCTTTTCGCTGCTAACGGTGCCCGCCTCCGTCGTTTTATCCCGATTTGAGGTTGGCCGGGGCGCCCGTTGGCCGTCTCAGCAGGTCTAGGCATCGCGGAGAGCGGCTCGAGGCCGCCGAGCCAAGGCCCTCCTTGCTTCTGCGTGACATCGCGGATGACAATCTGCGAAACCCGACGAGTCCTGCGAAAGAAAGACTCCGCGGCTTCCGGAGAGACCTAGTTTCGTCCCATTCGTTGCAGACGTTCTCGTGTACCTAACCTTAAATTTGATGACAGATGCCTGAACCGAGGCAAACCAAACCTGACACTGCTTCTCATTGATGTTTTTAGCATGTTGAGAGTGACCCAAGTAAGTGACTCCTGTTAATTTCCACTCGGTTGGCGTTAGTAAAGATTCCGTGTTTCTTTTGACCCACTGACTGGATAGTTGTCAAATGGCCAAATCTGCTACTGTGTCATCACATTTGTGTCACAGTTTAATTTACATCTCATGCTGACGAATGTCACAGTTTTTCACTGATAACAGTTAAACTTGCAGTGTGAAGGTTTGGTGTAGCAGTGCCATTTATCAGATCTGCGGGAATTTTAATGTGCTGTGTTGTTTTTGTTACAGTAACTCCAAAGACGGTATTTTGAGGGCATAATCATGGTTCTAGAAAACTTGTGGTAAGTTAGCTTTGCTGCATCATTAAAAATTTTATTTGTTTAGAATCATATTTATTTCATCTGTATTAATGTTTTTCAGGGTTGATTCCGGTGAAGTTAGTGAAACACCTGTGGACGTGTTACCCTCCTCAGCTCCAGAAAGTATGTCTTTATTTGGAACACCAGCCTATCCTCCAATCGGAGAAGGTCTATCTCCATCATCACATGACAGAACATCCAATAAATCCAAAAAGGAAGTTTCACAAACTCGAGTCAAATCTAGTGATGCTTATAACTATGATGAAGTAGATGAAGAGGATGGAGGTGGAAGATCGGCTCACAATGGAGAAGATTATAGATGGTATGTATCTGCTAGATCCAACCACAAAATCACCCCAAGTTAACTTGGCACAGTTGAATAACTATTTATGAAATCGCAGTACAAGCAAATTAATGAGTTCATCAAATCAACACAATTCTAAAAAAAAATTACTCTTTTTTTGCAGGAATGAGGGTCCTGATGGAAATGGACAATATTACTATAGTGACATGAATGCCAGAATCCAAGATGTTTTCAGACCTAGTACATTTGGTCCCTATAATGTTGACATCAAATGTAGCAGCTCAACAAGTGCAAGTCAACCTACCTTACCAACCACAATGCCATCCGCTCCTCCACCTCCTTCCCCTACATTTGGAGATGATGGCAATGGGGATTTATGTTTGCCCCTTGGACTAGATACTTTACTCTCTAATGGTGACCCGTTAGAAGATGTCAAAGGTTGTTTTTAAATCCTTTTCAGAGAAACAAATCTGTTAATAATATTTAAACTGTATAGAGGCTTTCTATCATCCATCTTTCCTCTGTTCGGTTTTAACAGACTCTACCGCTGACCCTGGAGTATGTGGCCTGAGAAATTTAGGAAACACTTGTTTCATGTCAGCTGGTCTACAGTGTCTCTCAAACACTCCTACTCTTTTGCACTTCTTCGTAAATCGGCCTCAGTTGGATAAGATACCCACAGAGTCACTGACTGCTCAGTTTTCAGCATTGCTACATCGAATGTGGAGTGGAGAAAACAGAGTTGTGCACCCTGTGGATTTTAAGCATGCTCTTGGAGTCCATTTTCCTCAATTTCAAGACTACAGACAGGTGACGTTTTGTTGCAGCTTCTGTTAAGGCTATCATGTAGCCTCCACATTCTAGTGCTCACTAACATTTCTCTGTTTTTTTTTTTTTGTTTTTTTTTTTAATATTTAGCATGATTGTCAAGAGTTTCTTGCATTGCTACTAGACAGTTTTCATGAGCAACTAAATTCTGCTGGGCAAATTAGCCCTCATAACCAAGATCAGGTACTTTTTATATTTTTTAAATTAATTTTGATGCTTAGGTATCCTTTGTTTTAAAATTGTTAATAATGTATTTTCTTTCTTTCCAGTCCCGGTCTTTAGACCGATTTAGTAATTCATCATTATCACATAGTTCTGAAAGTTCGGGAGAGACTCAAAACACCTTCCGTATACTGCCCATTCCTTATTGTTCACCATTTCGTCTAGCTGAATTATCTAATGGTGCAAATGCCAACAATCAGGCCATAAACTTATCTTGCAAAAAAGAAAAGAATGAATTAGTCAAGCAAGTTAATTGTACATCAAATGGATCCCACTTACATGGACTTCAGGATATTCTCAAGGATGCCAAAACCTCAAATGTCAATGTTCTAGTTGAAGAACAAGAATCCAACAGTTCCATAAAATTTGATTCTGATAAGTTTCCACGTCACGACATTGCTAAATCAAAGGAGCTGGTCAATCAAAACTTAATGGAGTCTTATGAATTTGATAGTAAATCGGTTAGTGTGAAACGAATTAAAGACACTAACAGAACCAATGAGCAAAGGGACTGTGAAAATGCTGAGTCTAGTGGACTAGACCTCAAGCGCATTAAGCTAACTGAACAAAATAATTGTAAAAAGGAACTTATTTGTTCTGCTCTTGAAGGTGACGAGTCAGTTGAAATTTCTGTAATTGAGAGCTTGAAACACCCTCATAATGAGACCCAATCTGGAAGCTCCAACGGTAAAAGTGTTGCTGAGTACTCATCAGCTGGCTCATCATCCTCTACGCATTTGACTGATGCTGAAGACTGTGTAGCTATGGAGTCATTTCCAGACAATGGAGAATCCTCTAATTCACTGAGTGGATCAAAACTCAAAGAGGATGTTTTAGCAGATCATCATTGGGAGAAGCACCTTTCTTCAAACCAAAGTACTATTGCTGATACTTTCTTAGGCCAATTCAAAAGCACTGTAAGTATCTTCCTCCATTTTGCACAACTGCCTTTGTTTATCAGTATATGAATGGGAACTACTGTTATCACCAGGTTGTCTGCTCGGAGTGCAAGCATGTATCTGTCACCTATGAACCATTCATGTATCTTTCCGTACCACTACCTCATGCAATGGAAAGACAACTATGTGAGTTTTTTTAAACAGTTTTATCTTCATTGGTTGTGAAGTTGTGTCTGGTCTATATTTACAAGTTTCTCTCTGTGTAATAATATTGACAGGTGTAACTTACGTACCCCTCGAGACCGAACCTGTTATTAAAATTCTCCTGATACTGAATAAGCAGGATAAAGTTCGTCATCTCAGAGATGCAATTATTGATTTAAGATTAAAGGAAGGGCATGTCCTAGATGAAGGAGTAACAATTGTGTTAGCAGAAGTGCTGGATCACCATATTGCCAAATTTCTTGTATGTGAGAGTTTTAATCCAATTTTTTGGTCACTTTTGCTATGTTATTTTGTTTCTCATTTGCGTTTTCTTATCTTTTCAAGGATGATGCAGCCCCTTTGCGGTATGTCAATGACACTAATAGAACAATTTATGCATTGGAAGTGATTCCTCCTCCTGCCTGGTACAAAACATCGAAGCCAACCAATGAGTGTATGGAATTGATAGATGTTCCAGACCCTCTTGAAGAATCGGATCTGCCTGTGCTGGTGATTATGTCAAGCTTGTTGTTCCCTTTTGATCATATAAGGTTAGCGTGTATGTTCTGATGTTTATTTTAACTATCAGGGATGTGAGCCTCCGCCTTTGGTTGACTCGGAGACAGGAGAATGTCTAGATGACAAACTCACTGCAGATTCAGCTGGTGTTTCTGATCATGAGGTGACATCCAGTGATGATGAGGATCTAGCTGACAAGTCAGGCAGCCCTCCTGCAGGGCTTCCGCCCAACCGTCCATTTGAACATCATTCTACAATGAGGGTAGATGTTGTGACTGATACTTACAATGGCTGTGACCGTGGTGACGATTGGAAAAATTGTGCAATTTGTTTGGAGGAGATGAACAAAGATATGAGACGGCACGTAGGTTGTGATTGTGTGCTTTGTGAGGGCTGCATAGAGGCAAGTATCTATTTCATGTGTCTAATGTAAGCTTGACATCGGTTAAATCAATACCTTCTCATTTGTTTTTATGTTTTTTTATAGAATGCATGTAAGCATCATGGTAGTACTGATACAATGCCATGCCCAACATGTAATCAAATTGTAAAACCAAATTTAGAATTTGTTCGCATAGATAAATTTATATCATCAAAACCTGCTCTTAGGTAAGTGCAATCTGAATCAGTTCTAGTTGTTAAAATTCTGCTCCTATCACCTATCGTACTTTAATCTTATTTTTCCCTTCAGGCTTTTAAATGTACCAGTGGTGTTCCGATTAGATACTGGTGGGGATGGCAATAATAACCAGAAATGTTTAAAGTTATTCGGTCATCCTAATGTTTTGAAGCTGCCAAGTATAATGCCTGCCACTGAGCTTGCTTCAATTATTAAAAGACTGGTTCATACTGATGTCAACTATTCCATTGTAACTGTTGATGGTGTCGTAAGTACACTTGAACATTACCTCTCTTACTCGTAATAGTTGTAATTATCCTTCTTATCCTTTTTTTCTTGTGTCTTGTTTACAGGGCTATCACTGTTCGCGTTGCCTATATACTAAACACTGCCGCGGATGCGCCGTTGCCTCTGAAGGAGAGGTGGTGCTCCGTTCAGCAGATACTTTAGCTATTCGATTTACTGAAAGTATTAGAGAACCTGAAGTAGTGAATCATCCTAGCATGCAAGACATGAGAAGTCATGAATCTCTCTCTTTATATGACTGCTTGAAAGCTTTCAGTGAAAGGTGATAGTTAAACTTGTTGTAACCGGGGGAAGGGGGGGAAGGAGTGTCTTTTTCCCATGACTTTATTCATGTTTATTTGTTATTTTAGTGAGCTGCTTGATGAACAGAATCCTTGGTTTTGCCCTACCTGCCAAAAGAATCAGTGTGCTACAAAGACACTCTCTGTGTGGAGATATCCAGATTTCCTCATTGTTTACCTAAAAAGGTATTTAATTTTGCTGAAGTTTGGAACAAAGTACAATCTGAACAAATTTAACTTATCAGGAATTAATCTTTCCCCAGGTTTGTGTTCCATAATGGAATGAGTACAAAGCTTGACAACAAGGTTACATATCCTCTCAATGGACTTTTAGTGAGTGCGACTGGGTCTAATCAAGAAACCCCCCATGTTTACAACTTGTATGCTTGTGTTTGTCATTATGGTGGTAAGTATGATAAGGTAGATATTTAAGAAACTTGTCAACAGTAACAAATAATAAAATCATCTTTTGATCATTTATTTTTGTTTAGGTGTTTCGGCCGGCCACTACACGGCTTATGCTAAACATCCTGTAAATTCTGAGTGGCATAGTTTTAATGATGAGACAGTTATACATCAAAAACCTCAAGATGAAGATTATAGTAATGCATACATTCTGTTTTATCAGAAGCAAGGCAAGCTGTTCTTAAATTTTCTGAGCCTTGAAATGAATTGTTTATGATTGGTTATTAATAACACTGCGATGGCCTTTACAGGTGTTGCCTTCCCTGAACTAAATTTGGAAGAAGCAATGAAACCCAACATCGATCACTTGATAGAGAGGCTTGACTCCACAATGGACCAAGATATGGGCCAGGAAATGAGCTAGAGTGTAGCAGGAATTGGAACTTTGTTACATTGCACCATGGCATATCATGAGTGGTTTTCATATTATGGCAATAGTATGTTTCCTCTAGTGAAGATTTTCCTAATTCTATTAGGATAAGGTTGTGTTTTAAACCTTGGTATACTGTAATCTCTAATACTCAAATCCCTTGCTTTTGTGCTTTCTGATATCCATCATGTCATGTTTGGTGAATATGCAATGAATTTCACAGAAATGTGTTGTCGCAGTTCTCAGTATTTTTATTCCCCTAAATTACATCTTTTATTTCTTTTTTTTTGTTTTGAGGGGGTGGATTGTCCCATTTTTATGAAATTAGGTTTTAGGCCCTTTGTTTGTTAGGTTCTATTGCCCATAGCATCTAAATGCTTACATTCTACATGTATGAATGTTTCCAATTTGTTCTCCGAGCGCTGTCAATGAACTTTACATGAAGGCTGTCCTTCCCAAGTTCATCATCTAAGAATGAACACACAGCTTCTCTTTCATCCTGAAAGTGAAATTGAAATATGAGATGTAATGTGACCTTTGACTTTGGGTATTTATATTTTGCATATTGTCAAATACCATAAACATTCATTCTATATTTCAGAAACTTGAAAGTTTTCTTCAAAGATGGGACTTTTGTCTCTTGTGTGATAAGTAAATTTATGAGCTTACTTTTCTGGATGTTAATAAGTGGTATGTCTTGCCTTGACTCTGTGTTCTCTCTTATCTGGAAACTGCCAAGTTACCTCTTAATATTTTAGTTTGATTCTACTATCTTGATATTTTGCATTTGTCTCAAGTGAGAGCTTTACATGAGTTATTACTTATTTTGTAAGTATTTCTTCATAGAAATTGAAGATTGTTCTCTACCTGCTGTGTTCATCCATCCTTTGCACTGATAGTACAAGTGATGCTCAAATTTGCAATAATTGAGCAAAACAAAAAGATGCAAGTTTCTATCCTGCATTATTTGTTGAATAAAAAGGCATGTTAGAATATAAGAATAACGTTGAAGTGAAGTTTACTACGAGCTTACTCAGTTGAATCTGTTTCCCATTCTGTAGCACCTGAGAGAGAATGTTTCAATAATCCATTTATGGGGTTGGTGCATTTTTAATCAAAGCTGAAACTCATTATTTTCTATTGTTATTTTAGTTTGTCTAATCACATTTGTTGTATTATGTTTGTATACTTTTTATTTTGTCTTATCCCTTATTTGTAGCAATCATAAATACTATTTATGAATCATAGGTACATCCTTGTACCACACAACTTTACAGTGATACTGTTGTTAATAAAATTCATGTTAATCATTTTGTTGAAATCTTTGTGGTTGGTTGCCTTTCTTTAATATGTCCTTCATGCTACTTGAAGTGTGGGACTACTACTTCTAGTGTACCCTTATAACCATTTGTTTGAACTTGGGTTGAATTGAAAAGTTTTGTGTCACTGGAGAAACCTCCCTTTTCCCTTTGTGACCTCATAGTGAATGCGGCTATCACCAAGCCCTTCTAGACAAAAGCACTTCCCTCAGACATAATTAATTCTGTTGTATATCTGAAAGCATTGGGTAAAATTGATTCACTCATAGTACATATATGTAGTACATAGTGGTAAATAATGGTGTTGGGAAACAGAAGCAATGTGATTTAGCTGTCTGATTTAATTGAATACCTCCAGTGATTTTTGTTTGGAAAATGGTTTGTGTTTTCTTTGACATGGTGCCTGTGCATTGTGATTTTGTTGCAATTATTAGCAGCATTCGTTTTGTTTTCCTTTTCCCTGTGTGCAATTAAGTAGCGCTAGACCAATCCTGATGGAATGACCATTTCAGGAACATGCACGTTTTTAATAGTACAGCATTTTCAGGAATTATGAAGCAAGAAGTCATAATATGAGTGTTGGTCTGACCTACAGTAAATTGTGAATGATATGATGGAAGGGGCCTCAGTTGTTCAGCTGTTTTGTACTTACATCTCTTCCACACAAAGTCTCATTCAGACGCATTCACGCTGGTTTCCATGTTGCCACCCTTCACCTACAGTAATGTGCGCTGGGCATCGAAAAAATGCCAATGATTTGGTTCTGATGATCAAGCATAACCTTTAAACATCTGTTGCAAATCTGTGATATGAATACAAACATACATACTCGAGGATTCAAAAGAAGTGTGTTTTGCAGTATTCTATCATGATCATTTGTTCACTTTTTAATTTGTGATTTTCACATTTTAAGTTGTGATGATGTGTTACTTTTTGTTAAAACTTTTGTTGTTACAGTCCTTATGCATTTTCCAATTGTCCCGCCAAAAGAAGTAAATGCAATTTTATAAAACATCATTAATAAACTCATCTTTGTTGTGTAATGATGGTAGTGTCCTTTTCACATTTGCCTATGCCTACACACTATGCCCTTGAGAATGTATGAAAACCTAAGGAGATACGACAGATTCAACTCAGAATCTTGTAAGAAAACAGGGCAAAATGGTACGTAGGAGCAGTGTATGGGGAGTATATAAAAAAGGGAAATAACAAGTACTTACTTCCAGTTTTTGTATTTTTTTTTCCATGGAAATGAGGAGGTAAATAGATCCATTGACAGACATAGAAATAACAGAATATGTTGCATATCACATTTTCCAAGCACACAAGACAAATCATTTTAATCAATATTTTTTAAGTGCTATCATCCACCAATGTTGCATTTTGTAATGACAATTACAACAGCACATGTATACATTCACCACAGCTTTTATACATATTGTATAAACTGATCGAAATATCTTAACGAAAAGAAAACTGCAAAAGATTTTGAACATTTTCAGAGCCACAAGAAATTAGCACATCTATCATTTCTTTTATTTATTTATTTTTTTAAACTGAATGCGCTAACTTGGTTAACATAAAAATTCAAGAGAATAACATACAGCACTGGTATATGGCTCATTGTTTTACTACACTCAATTGGGTAAAAGCACACAGCTACTAAAGATTAAACTTTATTTTCATACATCTCATTTTACAGATAAAATTACAATCTACAAGTAACATAAATCCATCTGGAAAAAAAAATCTTAATTATGTACAATAAAAGCATGAGGAGGTACTATGATCACACTAATAACTGGTTAACAAAACAAAGCATCTACAAAACATCAATGACTATAAAGCATTCCTACTTTGAGGTATTTAAAAGAAAAACAAATAACATTTATAAATTTGATTCAAAGCTTGTACAACACATTGAGCACTGAAGAGTAAGACTATTTCATAGGTTTACATGCAGCTTTTTTTTAAGTTATCGTTTTTTAACATTTAAGGGCCCATGTAGTAACTAAATAACCAAGCCAAATTACTCATTAGAACACAAAACTAAAAACGCATTTGAGTTTCATTGAACATCAGCACTAGTGATTAAAAGACCTATATTTCATTATGTCAGGTTTTGAAAGATGTGATGTCAAGCAAAATGTGTTGTTTATACTAGGTTCAACAAGGGAAATGGTCAAAGCCAGCGATGATTATTGAATGAACTTCGCTAGGTCTAAGGTACCACAGTAACTTATGACCACATCTTCAAACCATTCCCAAACCATAACCAAAACAAACAAGCATGAACCAAGTTTAAAACCCTCTTCCACCACAACTTAAAAGGTAAGATTTCTTTTTCCTAAGTGGTGATTACATGAACAGCCGAGTGAACTAAAACTCCTCCGCTACAAAACATAAACGTACATCCGGAAGTATTTGTAACACTTAAGCAACTTGAAATGATACACTTATTATCACATAACAAATAAAAACTCATAATATCCAGTGTTGGAAAAATATGTAATTATAAGGACATTAAACGAAAGCATAGTAGTTCACTTAAAATGAAAGATGTAGCAGTTTGAACCAGGGAGACCAGGGAACAATCGCCAAGAATTCCAACAGTGTTGCAGATCAGTAAAAAGTAAAGTAGAAAGTCTTTGCTACATGAAGAGTACAAGGACTACCATCAAGTTTCTAAGAATCAGTTCCGACAGGCATCAGCGTTCCAGTCTTACTGCATTTTTTCAAAATGAACTGAAGAAAAAGACAGATGCTACCCTCTTTGTATTACAGGTATTAGTATTTTTAGTTTAAACAGGAGCAATGAGATATGTTTTCAAAGGCAGCAAGAATGACTTACAACCAGTGGAAAGAAACCAGTGGAAAGAAACACGACTACATAGCGTAGGACACTAAGAGTTTCAATTATGTTTTGGTTAAAGGAAAGAATCTGGTAAGCTAACTAACATCTGAATATTCCAAAATATCACACATAATGTGGCATTCAATGACACAGCCAAAAGTTTACATCATAGTTAACCTGGAAAGCGCAAGGAAAAAGAAGTAACCAATTATTGAGCCACAGTGTTTTAAGCGGAGAAAAATTCAGCATGTGGTACTAATAGCAATCCAATGAGGCAGATTCCACATTATTTTAAACACTAGACAAAAGGATTTTGTTGACATCCTCTTGAAATAGAATACAAGGAAGAAATCTTCAATGTATCAGAGAAGTGTAAGTATCTTAAACAAGCAAAACATTGTTACAAAGAGAGGGAGAGCAAAAGTCAGAAATGTACCATGGCAATTCCAAAATGAAATGGCCATCATTGGAATGGTAAAACACTGAAAAGAAGTAGCTCAAATTTGCTGCATTCTAATGCATCTTTTGCATCTCCACCAAATTGAAAGTGAAACTTCTTAGGACATCAGAATTTATGCAACAAGATAAAATCAAAATTGTTAGCTCTAATTCAAACAACACAATAAATGGGTACCGTGCATTTACAGATAATTATACTTCCTGAGGTTTGTCTAGCATGGAAGTTGTTTGATGTCAAAGCAAACTTAAAATAGAAAAATTATAACAGGAGAAACGTCTCAAAGAAGGGACAGCTATAGAAGATGCAAACTACAAAGCGAAAATTAGCGGCCATTTAACAGCTACGAACAGCAAATCACAAATGTGTAAGGCAAGATCAAAACCAGAATTCTTCTAAATTGTCCCTCTCAATAAAACCAACACAGCCAGTAATATGTCTGCCTCCACTGTTAGACATCCCCACCAAATAACTAAACATCTATTCAGTATTTACCTTCCACATTATTGACTAGCCACGCATACAAATCTACATACATACAAACCTACATACCAGGTAAGTGTTCAGTTACTAATATTATACAACAAATATGGGCGAACAAATCAGAGAGAGAAAAAAAAGACAGTTCCAAAAAAAGGTATATCATACTGAAATGAAAACAAAAAACATAAATGAGAAAAAGCCTGGGGATTAATCTAAGTTACATATCACTTCCATAGATTTTTTAAAATCCTAACACACCACTTAACCTTCGAGAAAGACAAAATTTATTAGCACCTTCATATAAAATACATGGTATAAAAATCAGTGTCAGCTATGACTCATTTAGGCATGAATGGTTTGGCTCAGAAATTAACAAAATCTAGCAAGGAAGTCAATACAGCATAAGACAACTTTGGCAGTATTAGTGGTGTTAATAGGGTAGCTCATAGCTTAGCACAAAACCACACAAATATGCATTCCATTCTCAACTTTACTATCACAATCATTACATAATCCATCACAAAACATCAGTCGCAACATATTACTTTTGTATCAAATGTGTGTTGTTTTTTTTTGTTGATTTTTTTTGTCTTTAATTTTGAAGGCACAGTTTCAAACATTTTTCTGACACTATGTCTTGTTGCCATAGTAAAAAGAAAAAAGAAAGAAGGAAAGAAAGGAAGGGAGAAATGTGGACAATTTATAACTAGTGCAATTGTGCACATTGTTTCCATTATTTTTGAAAAGCAACCTTGTTACTAGCTCGTCATCACCAGAGCATTCTCCCACACATTGCCTTTTAATGAAAACTGAGTGAAATGAAACAAAACAGAACAGTTTTCAGTATTTGAAAGCACTGATAGCCTTTTTGAAACTGAAGCTCTACCCATACCTGCATGACAAATTAGTCACAGAAGTACTTGCAGCCTTTTTTTTTTTCACTTGATTATTAAAAAAAAAAGAGGTTCCCTAAATATGAATTAAGACGTTACTTAAAATTAGATGAGAAAGGCAGCAGAAAAGCTATTCTGTAAAATCTGAAGTCAATGATGTAGATTGCAAGCAAGCTTATTCCACAGCAACTGAGCCTCAAAATCCACACAAATTTATGATTGGCCGCAATAGATTTTAAACAGAAATAATTTGTCAAATGAGCAATGTGCAAGGTCCACAGTACACCAAGAGAATATTGTTTTATGAAAAATATCTCACTCCAGTCTTTGCCTTTGAAAGAAACAAAAACAAAACAACATATTTTTCCCATTCAAAACTTTTCATGTTAATTAAAAAACACCTCAACACTGTTCCCAGCACTGTATCAAGAGTTTACTAAAAGCTTCTGTTGTGTAGGGTAAAACACACATATGTTTTGATTTTGAAAACACTAGTGATGTTAAAAAGATATCAGCATATAAATATAAACATTTCATTCAAAAAACCTATTAGTACAACTTACGTTGTAAACTTGCATTTTATCAGCTTTCTTGCACTCCAATAAGCTAGGTTACTACGTTAATGTTAATTAAAGAGAGAAAAAAGTTATCTCAAATCTGCAAGCTGAATGGAATACTTGGTGCTGAAATACAACACAGCCACTTTTATACACATCATGGCCAATTTAAATGATACTTTTGCTAGCCAGCAGTAAACTTACTATCACAATCCTGCTTCAACCTCTTATGACTTACTCTCTTTCACAGCAAAATTTGTGGAACATTATCACAGGTCAACATCCCTAATGTGTTGGCCGAAGATATAAACCTTAGAGCGGTAACCATAACCATCACAGATCCTCTATCAATGACCATAGCAAAATATGGCTCCCTGACTGCTGTACGGTGACAGCCTGTTCACTAGTGCACTAACATCAGCTCTCTCTGACTGAGATCTTGAGCATTTCCCCATTTTTCATACGTTTCATTTTAAGTAGGTTTGGTACCGGTAACTTACTGTTTCCAAGACTACATCATCATACCTAACAGGTAAAAAAAAAGTAAGAAAAGTATGCAACAAGAAAAAACTTAAATAAAAAGCAGAGTACTGCAGAAAGAAAATAATAAAAAACTAAAAACAACATAGGTGCAAATTTTTTCTTGCCCTGGTAACAGTTAAACAGCAAATTAATCTAAGGTGTAGCCTGAAATTAACGGAATTCTCTTTCCAAGCTTTGCTGATCTATGTGAGCATAAAGCAGCACCTCCCTATTGGTCCCCATGGCATGAAAATGAAAGAAAGATACAACACGAATAGAAAAGAGTAAAGCACTGACAAGAAAAATATCCATACCAAAGAACATCCCTACCCATTCTTATTTGGTCTGCCCGATATGAAAGAACGAGAGCACCAGTGATGCAGGCACACACCCCATATCCATCAACACTCCACATAAACCAATCACAGCTCAACTTCTCCAGTAATGGACAATCACAGTTTAGTTAGCTGACAATCACAGCATAAATATGGTACTCTAATCAAAAACCGAAAAATGACAGCAAACTACATTGTGTGAGATTTGACATGCACTGTAAGGTGGCCTTTCAGCTTGTATGATTTGTTGCACTGAGTACAACGATAAGGCCTACTATCACTATGTACTTGCTTATGACGATACAATGTGCCTGACTGCGCAAAGGTCTTGCCACATACTTGGCATGCGAAGGGGCGTTCCCCTGTGTGGGAACGTGTATGGTCTCGCAGTAAACGGGCATCTTTGAAGCATTTCCCACATCGATCGCACCTTAAAATAAGAAACATCTTGGTCAGATACAGTTCTAAGATAATACATCTTTATGAAATCCCACACCTACCTGCAAGGTTTAGGAACAGGTTTGGCCCCTGGACCATGTCTGCATTTGTCACACAGCTGAGGGCTCCTCACCCAGCGACTGGAGAAGGTCTGATTACAATCAGTGCAGGTAAATGCTCGTTCTTCTGCATGGTAACGCATATGGCAGGCCAAAGCCATTTTAAGACGAAATCCTCTGCCACATGTGGAGCAAATAAACATGCTGCCGTCATTCTCAGTTGAGAGTTTTTGATCCTGAGATGAGGTGCTAACTTCATTCAGCGACTCTCCTGAACTGGAGGGATCATTGGTTGTTTTTTGTTGAACTTTCAATTTTTTCCTATGGGTTCGCTTGTGCATAGACAATTTGTTTCTGCTTGCAAATACTTTATCACATGCATTGCATGCAAATCTTTCCACTGGAGGTTCTTGGATGGAAGGATTCGAACTTGAGTTAGGACTCAATTCATGTGATGTATCCTGGTTAATATCTTGGCCATAATCGTTGATTTGGATGTTGGTGGTACGACTATGCACATTAATTGTAATGACACTAGCTTCAGAATTCACAGAGGTTGTACTTGGGCCCACTCCTGTGTATATACTGATTGGATATGGTGATGTCGATGTCAGATTGCTTCCATCTTCCTCCAACACAGGTCTGAAAACAAGTAATTTGTTGTGATTATGACAATTAAATTGAACAAGCTATTTAAGAACAAGTAATTAAGCCCCATACCTGTGTTCATGGTCTGGCTTAGGACTCACACTCATATCCTCTGCCAGCCCTCCCTGCTCTGAAGTGATCACACTCGAGGGTAGCAAAGTACTGATTTCTACCTGGGTGTGGTTTCCATCAACTGAAGACTCAACAAACGAATCCTTGTGTTCACTCAATTCGTTCACAAACCTCTCAGCCACTTGCAAATATGGAGAAACAGGTATGGTATTCATACTCAGCTTTGTGTCATTTCGACTAGCAATGGAAGAATCATACTGTAATCTAGTCAGCTCCAAAGTGTTGACCCATGAGTTGTCAAGGTCTCGATCATATCTTTCTGGTTCTAATTTGATGGGATTATTTGGGGAGCAAAGCATCGTTTTATCTTCTCTGTCCAATGAGCTTGTGTCAAATTCCCAGGCCTTCCGCTCTACCCTGCCATCATCTTTTCTCATAATTGGATAAACAGGGTCAATATGCCTCATGTAATGGTGCCGAGAATCAGTATGAATAAACGAATCATAGGACAAGGGCTGGCTAATGTCAAGAACCTGGACTGACTTTGGTTCACCAGTTTGTGAATGAATGGGTGATACACTGCCATCTGGACAGCCATTATAATAGGTGACAGGGGTATAGCCGTTCCCTGACATTGGGTTGGCGTAGTCTGCCGAAACTGGCAGGACGACAGGTAGATAGGCAGGCAGAGCAGAGGGTCTGGCAGAGGAGGCCTTTAGAACATGAGCTTCCAAGCACACTTCTTCATTGTTTTACAAAAACCAGCTGGCTGCATTTTCTTGTGAAATATAAAGATGATTTATTTATCTGAAACAGATAAATTATTTTTAGTAACATGAATGCAGTACCTTCACTATTTTAGTGTCAATTAATTAATTTTTTTAACCCCAAAATAGGAACAAAACAATGCCATATAGAAATTAAACCAAAATGTCAAATAAAAACACAATTGACAGTCTTTACAAATCTGCATACTTAAACATTTTGAGTATTTACACAGCATGGGACAAGCCAAAAGGAAAATAAATGCCTAAAACTGTGAAGATGAGCGCCATATGCACCCTATAAACCTTGTAATGATCCAGCCTAAACAATACAGACAGTCCAAGGACACCTTGTAGAATTTGGTGATATGATTGATTACTCATTTATATCATACAACTATCCTCTAACCTTAAACTGACATTCAAAAAAAGATTAGGCCGGCAATAGAAAGATATCATCGTATTATTTCTATAACAGTAACAGTAATTGCTTACTTTTCATTTCACTCAGGCATGAAGGTCAGTACATTAAAGGTATTTGTTACTATAGCAACGCCATTTTCGTTGTCACTTAGCAGAAGATAAAGTAAAGAGGAACGAGTATCGTGACGTAGATAATATTCCAATTAAGCTCTCTCGCATAAACATTAAGCATTATAAACGAAGCTATTGTAAAAACAGGCAACACAAACAGCATGTGACGTGAGAGACTACATCAAACAACCAACGAATCGCACCAATTTTGATCAATTAATTTAGATTTGAATGGGAGGATATCCAGACACAAAGTCTGTCCTTCAGATACCGGAGATAAGGGGATGTATCCAAACACACTTCGCTTGTATCGATTTGACAAAAGTCAAAGCAAAATGCAAATGTACTTACGGAAAGTCCTTAAATTGATGCTGAAATTTTCAAAAGTTTCCAAACTTAGACACTAAAAACGATAAAATAACGTAGCCATTATATGTATTCTGCTACGTTTTCCTAAAGCTTTTCTTGCTCCTCACTTCTCTGCAGCAGCACGGCTAGCAGACAGCAAACACTGCTTCAGCCTGAGATTTCACCTTCAGTCGGAAGATTCTATCACACACCATTTTCCGGAGACGATGTTTCAAGCTTGCACAGCAGGAGGAAACGACGCCCAAGTCGCTGCACGAGTTGACATTTACGAAGAAACCATCAGTCAAGTTAAAAATTTGAGTGAGTGGCGAGTGAGCCGACGCCAAGGGCAACTGCCCGATCGCTGTGCCGCCCGAGCGACGCTGAGACGTCCCAGCCGAAGGTCTTCCCCCTCCCGCCTCCCCCGCCGCCTCGCCCGTCTCGCGTCTCGCCCGCCTCGCCCGCCTCACCCGCTCCTTGATTCCGCCGTTGCTAGGCAGAAGGAGCGCGTTAGTGGTGGGCTTGGCCGCTTGGCCCGACCTGGCCCAGCCCGGCCCCTCCTACCAAATTTCGGGTATCAACTCCGCTCCTCGACGGATTCCCAACAAAACAAACGCGTGCCAAATGGGAGCCCCCCCGGCGGAACGCCGCGAGTCTGGAGTCAGGTGTGCACAGGTGCAGCAGTCCAGGGGTGTAGGGCGGCAGGGCATAGCTCGCATAGCGGGGCGTAGCGCCGCGTAGCAGGAGCAGGGAATGGGAGTGGCTCATGCATGGCGGATGCGAGGTCCACGGTTTGGTTCGGAGGCAGCCTTTAGCCGAGTCCAATCGGCATCTGTCGGGACCGAAACAAAAGTAACCAGTCGTATTAGGGGCCCGACAAGTACGGGGATCAATTTGTCTCCAACTCGGTCTTTATTTTTAAAAAATCGACCGCTTGTAGGAAGTTGATATTTATATCTTCGGTAGGAACTAGTGGCGGGGAAGTACTCGAAGTTAGCCTTTGCTTCAGGCTCCCCTGGGTCTCACCTTCGACCGTTCTTGATTCATATTTATTTTCTCTTCTGATAGAATTTTTACAAATTTTCGCGTAAATCCCTTTTGCCTTATTATGTAATTACTTTTCTCCACACAATCGAAATAAAGTTATTTTTGGGTTGGAAGGCATCCCTTTTGAATGAGATCAGTCCTTTGATTTTTTTTCGGCGGGGATTGTGTTTGATTTGGTGTAATAATTGCGACAGTTCCAGTTGCGAAGAGGAATGTGTATCAGGAACGTCCCTAGGTGTTCAGTATTTGCAGACATTGCACTGGCCCACTGGCCCGGGCCCCGGGGCGAGCCCGTTGGGCTGCCTACCCCTCCTGTTGTAGGCGCTCAGGCTAGCCACCTGCGAGCCGCCGCGGCGCCGCCGTTCGGAAGCGGAAAGGATTTCAAGAAATAAAGGTCCGACGAGGGGTGGTTTGTCGGCAGTAAAATTTTATTGTTTCTAGAATCTTGATCAAAACGAGAAATTTGCGGTATCCTGCATAGAACTATGTTGACTTATGATAATTACTTAACACTCACACAACACAAATTTAACACAACATTCGCTCGTATAACTATACACTTGCTCTAGGCTGCTACAAAAAAGAGACAGGAGAGGATGAGATGAGATTATTTCATGACACGAGTCCACCAGAAAGCTCAAATGCTTCACACAGCAAAAAATAACTTAAAGCTATCATGTTACTGGATTTCATCGCGCACCTTCATGTAGTGATGTTCATTATTTCTGTTTTTAATGCAAATTAAACCAAAGTACACTTATCATCTTACAGTTTTTTTTTTTTTTCAGAATAAAAAAACAAAATAAAAAAGTGAAATTTTTAAGATAAAGATAATCAAATGCAGACTTTGAATCAAACAAAGAGCGGATAAGCACTAGAGGTAGTTTTATAAGAGTATCTTATAAGTATATATGTATAAAATTGTCTCTCTGAAAAATTTCTCAGATGTTGTAGCATTTACTCCTTTATTTTCTTTGAGGCGTTTGGATGGGGTACGTACATCTAATAAAACTAAAATTGCTACAAAGTTAAGTATCGAGTGAATGAAGCAAAAAGTCGAGATTTTCGAAATTGTTCTTTTCTTCTACGTACCCTCGTGGTACAATCAGGAAATGAAACGTCAATACATTACTTGAGTATCACCAATTTACAATATTATATATATCTCTAACACAATGGTTCACTGATTGCTGACAAGTCAGTGCATAATATACAAAAAAATACAAAACAATTAATATTACAGTCATACAACGAGAAAACAATGGAGCGTCATCTTTCGAGGGGAAATGACTTGGTTCGTCGTCAGTGGCCGCTGTAGTTCTTCGCCAGAGAGGACATACCCGTGGCACCGGGACGGTGTGGGGGTGGTAGTGCCACAGGAGTTTGGCTAGGTTGCTGACTGCAAGGGGAATGGAAGAAAAAGATTTGAGGTTTGAGGCCGAAATAAGGAAGGTAAGACTCCAACATGCGAGCGTCAGTCGGAGGGCGGAGGACCAAGAAACCACATCGGGGAAGTTCCGTGGACTTAAGCTGAAAGTCAGCCGAAGTTTCCCCTATTTGCGTCGAGTTTCAGCTCAAGTTGAGTCGACTCGCCTCGAGGTGCTTCTGCTTCTGGTGGCTCTGCCGCTGCCCAATGAGCGAAGGCGCGAGTATTATCATGGCCCGCGGCACGGCGGGGCACGGCGGGGCACGGCGAGGCTCGCTTAATTGCTGCCATTTGCCCTCCTTTCCAAATAGCCGGCCCTCGGCGTGCCTCGGCGTGCCGACCGGCGTCGTTGAGGACGCCGTCGTCCGTGGGTCGCGGCGTCGCGGCGCGAGTCGAGCAAGTCGAGGCGGGCCGAGGCGGACCGGGGTGGGGCCGCGGGCCGCGGGATGCGGCGTGGGCGTACGCGGCGGGCGGAGGGCACTGCAGGCCGTCTAGCCGCGTCTTGGTCTCGTAGAGTCAGAGTCCGCCCGCGCCGCCCGCGCTGCCCGCCCAGCGCCCCGCGGCCACGCTCCAGCGCTCAAGGCCGCGGCGTGGCGGGGTGCGGCAGCATGGCAGCATGGCACTTGAGTCCTGGGCGCCAAATCTCGCTTTGGTGACGTCGCGCTGCGGATGGGACGACGCCGTGCCCTGCAGCCGCGCCCCGCCGCTCCTCCCCGTTCGAGTCCTGGGGCTGGGCAGGCTTGAATTCCCTGGCGGCCCGGCGGCCTCGGCCCTGCGGTGGAAGGTGAGTTCTTAACGGCGCATCCAGAAGGCGAGCGCGGCCAGGGGCGCGGCCAGGGTGGCGACGAGGGGCACGGCGGGGCGGGGCGCCGAGTTGCAGGCGTCGGAGTTGCAGATGGAGCAGTACTCCTGGTGGATGTAGCCGGGCTGCGAGAGCGAGTTGCACGCGGAGCGGCCGCCGTCGTTGGGGTCTACCCAGCCGCAGGAGCGGACGACCAGGGGGCGGCCGTCAACTGAAACAGAGATGCCACTTTTGAAGCAGGCCCTTGCACTGTCACTGTAAGGGGGCGGGGCGGGTCAGCCGGCAGCCACTTATGCTAATTAAGTGGGACTGTCCGCCTGTCTGTGATTACCTCTCACACACGCACACACATGCACACTGATGCACACTCGCCCGCCCCCACTATGCGCCATTTCCGCGGCGATACCCCGCGACTCGCGAGCCGCGTGCACGGAGTATTGCCGCTCGGACACTACGCCGCGCGGCCGCGCCCGGCTGCAGGCTGCTCAGGCGAAGGCGGAGGAGTGTACTAGCGCCGCGCCGAGAGCCGAAAGGCCGAAACCGCCCCAAGGCCGGCCGAGGCCGGCAGACGCCTGGCGCTTCCTGGCCGCCCCTGCCGCGGCGTCAGCAGCGTCAGCGGCCGCGTCGCCGCGTCGGCCCACTTGTCGGGGAGGTGCGAAGCGCGAAGGCGAAGCAGTGTGTCGCTTGTCCCTCGGGGGCGAAGGAAGGGCCAAGGGCCGCCAAGGGCCGCCAAGGGCCCGGTTACGTTAGCACGCGCGACGGCGCGACGTGCAGAGCGGCGGCTTTTCCCACGTCCAGCGTTCCAGTGCGTTCCAGTGCGTTCCAGCGTCCAGCCGGCCTCGGCGGGGCCATGAGAGAACAGGGGAACAGGCCGCCGCAGGCAGCCCACCTTGTCAAAAGGAAAAGCACGCACAGCGCGCCGGTGGCGGCGGCGCTTCTCAGACTCTAAGGTCGGCGAGTGCGTAACGCGCAACGCACAACGCCCACGCCGGCTTTCGGTTTGGCTCGGCGCTGCCTGGCGTTGCTGACCCGGCGCGGTGGAGCGGCACGGCGTCGAACAACGAGGACCGCGAGGACGCAATCCGCGCGACAATGGGCACGTCACCGCGCCGCGAGGACGCCGTGCTGTCGCGGGCCGCCCTGTCCTGGCGGCGTGGCGTGCGTCAAAACTGAGACGAAAAGAGGGCGAATACACTAACAGAGGAAGGGGACCACGGCGAGCAGGAGCACGCTCCGAGCACGCTCGTGCGCTGGGGCGACGAATGGGGCACGCGTCGTCCCCGTCGTCCCCGTCGTCTTCGTCACGCCGCGGTGCACCAAGGCCAAGGACACGCCGCGCCGTGCCTCTGGAGGCGCTCTGCACCCGCGAGCGGGAATTCGGGTCCAAGGGAGTCGCACAGGCAGAACAGCACCCACTCGGCGCCAGGGGTCAAGAGTGCGAGCAAGCAAATGATGGCGGTGATCCGATTCGATTTAATCGGCGGCGTTGGTCCGATCGTTTCGCGGTGGTCATACCGCGACCTCTTTCGTAACAATCTCTCTCTCTCTCTCTCTCTCACACACACACACACACACACACACACACACACACACACACACACACACACACACACACGCACACACACACACGCTCACGCCCGCTTTGATACTCCCTTTGTCGGGCACCTGCGCGCCGCATTGCCGCAGTATCAAGGCGGTAAATCACACGGAAATGCCGCGTAAATGTCCATCGGGTCATTCGTCGATTAATCGATCATGAGCCCTCTATCTGCGCAACTCGCGCCGCGACTGTGCCCCCACTGTTCCCCGGTAACGATACACCGAGACCCGCCTGGAGTCCCCGAGAGCGCCTGGGCGGTAGGCAACCCCCGCGCACGTCGCTTCGACGGGACTGCCTACCTCCCAGGCGCCTGGGGAGTAGGCAACCCCCGCGCACGTCTTTTCGACGGGACTGCCTACCTCCCAGGCGCTCTCCGCGCGCCACGCACCGCGTCGGTCGGCTGTTCTCACGGAGGCGCGGCTCGGTGTAAAATATCCAGATCCATTCGTTTGATCCCATGCACACACACCATAAAAGTCCCGCATAAAATGGAGAGGAAAAGAAAAAGGGTACTTACTGCGCTGCTTGACCTTCCTGCAGACGGGGTAGCCGTGGTAGTACTGGGGAGAGTTGCCCGCCCTGTTGTCGCACTCGATGAGGGCGAAGCGGTTCGTTGTCCGGAAGGGGTCGTCGCACGAGTAGTCGTTCTGGGAGTCGCACGACCAGCATCGCAGGGCCGTTGCTGTGCACAAAACAAGGAGACAAACGTCAGCAAACTTCGGCGGCGCTTCAACATCATTGCCCGCATCAGCACTGGGAACGCGTGGGTCGAATTCGTCCGGAAAACCGTGACGATGTACAATGTCGCCTCGCCGGCATTAGTGGAGCGCCGTGCGTGGCAATCGAGTCCACGTGTTTGGAGGGGGAGGGGGCAAGACGGTGGCCTTGTCCAGTGTCACACAATGGATGGCGCCGTGTGAATCCAGGAGAGGAGTGGCCGCCAGCACCGCCAGCCACGTCAACGGGTACCCGAGAAGGTAGGGTGCCCCCCCGCCCCCGCGTCCGCCCGCGCTGCATTTGCGTGACGGAACGACCGCCGCTCCCAGCCAGAGGCTCGGCTGGGGGCCTGGGGGGCACCCTATAGCACTCGCGGTGGGTGCAGCGGCAGTGCGGCAGCAATTCGCTTCGCACACGCGCCGCGCCGGTCTAGGAAACGCACACAGCTTGGCGCCCGGCACAGCGCACAGCCCAGCATCCCGACACTCGTCGGCGCGGCGTGTAATGGCTGGCAAGGTGCATCACGTCCTCGGCGGGGCGGGGGCAGTTTCAGGTGTTGCGTTTTAGAATGGCGCATGACTCATAACGCGATAACGCGAACTGCTGTGCCGCGGCCGGGCGACCGGGGTCGTGCGGTGCAATGGCGCGCCGCGCTGCCGACTCGCTGGTCACGCTGTTCGGCACGGCACTGCATGGCACGGCACTGCATGGCACGACACTGCATGGCACGACACAAGCACGGTCCACGCCAGTCCCCACCACGCAGGGCCCACGGCCCTATCGGCGGCATCGCGACCCAGTTCGAACCGCACTGCACACACCGCGCAGTACGCAAACCGAGTCGCTTTGTCCCTCTCGCACTCGAGGGGCACTGCGAGAGGGAGCGAAAGAGACAGAGAGACGAACGTCAGAGGACCGGTGCGGGCCGATCTATGAGGAACTCAACCAGGACTCGAGCCAAACGCGGACCGTACCAATAGATTCCTCTTTGCAAGGGCAATCCACTCGTGTTTATGATTCGAGTCCCGTTTGAGGAAAGTTGAGCTCTAAACGCACCCAGAGCGCCGTGTCCGCCCGAACTGGTATCGTGGCCGCGGTACGCGAGGCGGTACGGCCCGGCGTGCCAGTACACTGTACACCGCGGGCAGGAAGCGGCGTATCGGGGTCCTCGTCACTCGCAGCCACAGCCCGGGCCCGCCAGCGTGACGTAACGCTGTGCCTCGCGCCTGCCAGAGTCACAGCGTCGTCACACCGTCGTCACACCGTCGTCACGCCTCGCCAAACGCGCTGCCGGCCGAGTCACGACAAAAGCTTCATCGCCTTAGCCTTGTCTGAGCGTCAGCCAAAGAGCCAGACCGCCACACCAAAGCCCTAACACGATGATCCCAGAGTTTTACTCAGGTTGTACAAATAATTTAGTTTCGGAGGTGGAAGTAACTTCTTTTCAGCCGGGTCCCTCGCCAAACCAAGCCCCGGTGCTCGATGGAGCACTAGTCGGCCTGGGCACGCGGCTAGCCGTGCTGGCTGCGCGTATGCAAGACCACGGCTCCGTCGGCCTGCTCGGGCGCAGCAAGACGGCGCCTCAGACGGCGCTACTCCGCGGCGCAGGGACTCCACTGCACGCGCGGCACCACGGCGGGGGCCTCCACCTCCACCTGGCCGGGCAGGGCAGGGGGTTTCGGTGCGGCATCGGCACGCCGTCGGGTCGGCGACCTGCAGCCCGCACTGCATCTGCTGCAACGCGAGGCGAGCGAGGGCCGCCGCGACCCACTTTCCCTGCCTGCGCTGGAGGGGGGGAGGAGGGGAGGGGGTCCTGGAGGAGGGGGTCGTGGAGGAGAAGGGGGTCCTGGAGGAGGGCGCCCGCGCCCCACCTTTCCAGGCGCAGCGGCTGCAGGCTGCATGCGCGACGACGCGCCTCCGATACTTCCAGCCGATACGCCCGTCGCGCCGTTGCAGGCAGGCGGCCAGCCAGCCAGCCAGCCAGCCAGCCAGGCTGATCAGAGGCGAGTGAGTTCCTCGCGATTTTGATTCCCGCGTCCTGCGGGCTGCCTGCCCTGTCGGGGCGGCCGCAGACACCAGCAGAGACTTGAATGCCGGGGGAGTCCCTGCCACCAGGGGCGCAGCGGCCGGCGGACAGGTGGAGTCCCGGGGGACGCGCGGCGCGGTGTCACGTGCAGTCACGTGGTCACGCGAACACACAGCGACGCCGCGCCGCGCCCGCAACAAGTACGGCAACGACCCGTCGTTTTACATTTTTAATTAAAGGTCACAAAAACAAGGTCGAAACAGAAGCTGACTCTGCAGAGCCACGGAGTTGTTTGCGCGGTAGGCGGCAGGGTGGTGCTGCAGGTGTTATCGTACGTGCGCCGCGCCGAGCCACGCCGAGCCACGCCGCCAGACGCAGTCAATTCTCACAACGGCTCCGAAGGAAAGCACCAGTCGAAATAAAAAAAGTCGTGTGAAGAATTAAAGGCAGCATGTGTTTGCCTTGTTATTCCCGCGTCGTCACCTTGTCGTGCGTGTGTGAGTGAGTGAGTGTGTGTGTACGGGGGCGCACGATCGGGCAAACCCGCTACCTGGCACTGCCCCAAGTGTGCCTGCAAGTACAGGAGGTAACGGGTACTTTTGATCAGAAAGGTTCCAGGTACAAATGTAACATTTGTCGTATTTGGGAGGAGGGGGGATCGAATGGAGATCGCTCCGGGCGGGCCGAGAAGGGCACCTCGACGCGGAGGCGTGGCCCTCGAACAAAGGGCAGTGTCTGGGAGCGGCCCGGCCGGGCGCAGGGCCCCAGGGCCCAGGGCCCAGGCAGGACCCGCCCAGGGACTTCCCTTGGTCGCCCTCGGCCTTGGAAGGCGAGGCGAGGCGGGCGCGGCGGGCGTTGTGTTCCGGTCCGATTCGCCCGGCCGGGTGAGGCGGCGGGCGCGGCGCGGCGCGGCGGGGCACAGAGGTGCGATAGTCGGCCGTCCTGTTCTTCCGCTGAGACGCGGCGGGCGCGAGGCGCGAGGCGCGAGGGGTGCTCCTCGTCCGCAGGGCTGGCTCGGCGAGGGGCGCCTGATGGAAGGCCAACGGCCACACTGCCCCTAAAGGTAGGGAAAATACACACAATCGCTCCAGTGCGGCAACGCCGCCACTCTGCTCGCGCGTCCGCACCGAGCTGTGCGTCGGGAAGGGAGCCGCGATTCGGTATCGGCACCGCGCCAGCCGCCAGCCAGGACCGCCAGGAACTCGCCCGCCAGGACGCTGCTGGTCGGGCGTTTGTGGGGCAAGTCTCACAGGCCAGGGGCCAGGGCAGGCGTCGCGTGGCGTGACTGGCCAGGCCTGCGGACCTTCGCTCGGACGCCAAAAAGAAGATGATACTCCCCGGAGAACCCCGAGGACGCCTGAAGGACAATGGGACCGCCTCTGTAGGGCTTCAGACCAGCCAGTGGCCCGTCGAAGGAATAAGGGGGCTGCGTGGCTGACTTTAGGCGGCAACGTTCATCTACATTTTGCGTGGCGGCAAAGCCAAAGCGTGCTTCAGTCGCTGCACGCGGCAAATTGTCCAAAAGGGTAAACTACGCTGCTGGCGCAATGAGACAAGTAAGCGCGCCGTCGCAGTGGCGCGAATGGACTGCATCAGCGATACGGCCGCGTGCAGAAAAGCAAACGGCCAATCAATTTCGGGAAAGAGGTGGGGGGCAACTGCAGCGTGGGGCCCTCCAGGGGGTTCTAGAGGCGGGGCGGGGCGGGGCGGGGCGGGGCGGGCTCTGGGTCAAGGCTGCGGGCCGCCCTAGGTGCTAGGTGCAGCCCCTCGGCCGGCCACGCGGCGCCAAGCGGCCACGGCCACGCCCACGGCCCGCATCGAGTCGGCGCGCACGCGAGGCGCACGCACTCGCTTACTTTTTATATTCCCCCATTTTCCCGCTCGAATGTGGGTCGCCTGGCCGCCATCAGAGCGACGGCGAGGGCGACCAAGTTTTGGCGGTGGCCGCACCCTGCAGCAGGCGGCGAACCGGGCGAACGCCTCGCCGCGCACTGCGGGACAAAGGCGCCAGACGCCGGCCGCGTCATGACTGCCGTCATCGCGCCGCCGTCGCCACGACGGGCTAACACCACCGCCGCACTGTAATAACATACCGATCATTACCGGCCCGTGAATCACCGGAAATAATGCGCGCCGTCGAAGGCGTGGACACGTCCAGGACGCCGACAATGACACGCGGCCCGCGGCACACCGGGACCGGGCGGCCAAGGGCGGCCAGGCTGGCGGATCGGGCGTGCCTGTCGGCTTGGTGTGCTCTCGGCGCGCCAAACGAGCGGCTGCACGTACGTGCCGCGCTTCCCTGCGCCAGCATCGGCCAGCATGCACCGGCCGCACCGCGCGGAGGCGGACGCGGACATGGACAGCGCTCTGGACACTATAGGGCTGCTTGTCCTCAAACGGGACCCCAATCGCACTCATGATGCCACCATTGGGCTCCTCGTCTGGTACCAACATGAGTTGGATTGGAGCTGAAGGTGGGGGCTCGCAGTGGTCCTGACAGGTAGGCAACACTGCGGCATGGCCTTGACAGCGCTCGAGCGGAGTCTTTTAAGGTGTGGGTTTGTCCATCAAGTCGGGACAGAAGAGCTTCGGGTGATTCCTCGCGTTCGTTGCGCCCGTTGCGTGCAGCGCGCCGAGCCAGGGAATGCAGCGTGAAGGTCGCGGCTGTCTTGATGTGCCTTCTGTCGATTCAATCGGTGCAGCAAACAACAACATCAACAACGACGACGACGACGGCAACCACGCCGTGGCAGCGGCAGTAGCGTGTGACTAGACGTGACGCTACTCGAAGCGCGCCCAGTCGGAACCGGAGGAGGAAGTGCAGGTCGCGCAGGGGAAAGGGGGGGGGGGCTGCGCGCTGAGCCGCGAAGCAGTGCTACCAACTGTTGCGAGTCTAGTTCGTGGCGCCGCCAGCTGCAGAGGGCTGCGGCCGCTGCGGCCTGGGCCAGCTGAATCAAAACATTGCGAAGGCGGGGAGGAATTGGAGGAGGCACGGCAGGCCGAGCCGTGTGGAAGCCGTCGGCCTGCAAACCGATGCGGCTCAAGCAGGCTCGAGGAGAGGTTGGCAGCGTGAGCGCGCCGCCGCCCAGTTTCGTGGTTCCTCAAGTTGGCAGCGACCGAGAAAAGACTCAGCAGCGCGGCGGGCGGGGGGCGGGGGCCGGGCACGCAGAGACTTGCGCCACTGTACAGCGGTGCCACTACAGCCACTGCAGCCGCTGCATTGACCTTACGCTCTTTGGGTTCCAGTCTTAGATGTGGAGTGAGTTGGCACCCCCGAAGCTGGAGCGGTGTTCCGGGTAACGATGTGGGTCGGGGCGGGGGAGGTGGGGGAGGAGGGGGAGGGTGGCTAGCGTGCGCTGCAGCACGCTGCACGCCATGCACGTCACGCCAGCCACACCGGTGCATGAAAATACTTTTGCCGCGGCGTTTGGCCCGCTGGCGTTATGTAAGCTGGGTGGGCATCGCGCATCGCAGCGCCAGCGCCCGCCTCGCTCAGCCAGCTCAGCCAGCTCAGCCAACGCCGCGGCCCGGCCGCCTCCAGCCCGTGTTGTTCTTGTTGTTGGCGGTTTGCATGTTGTTGTTGCGGT
Source organism: Thrips palmi (assembly GCF_012932325.1). Classification (NCBI taxonomy): domain Eukaryota; kingdom Metazoa; phylum Arthropoda; class Insecta; order Thysanoptera; family Thripidae; genus Thrips; species Thrips palmi. The sequence continues at coordinate 11,255,580 of NW_023144621.1, read as the reverse complement.
GGTGGCCGGACTGGCCTCTAGACCGGCCGGCCGCGGCTCACACGGCTCGCTAAGCCTCATGAAGCCTCGGAGAATTCACCGCCCCTCCCCCCTGCCCCTATCCCAGGACGCACCGCGCCAAGGACACGAGTGTGGAGAGTTCTCGACGCGCCGAACAACTACAGCAGCAGCTACGGCGCGGTGCGGCGCGGCAGCAGGAGGCAGGTAGCGCGAGTAGCGCGGCCGTCTCTGACGCTCCGGGTGACTGACGTGCCGCTCAGAGCGCGGTAGATAGATACATGGATCTCGGCGCGCGCTCACGCCAACTTTCCGCCAGAAAATAAGTCGGCTGCATGTCGGCCGGTGTCGGTGCAGCTCGCTGCTGGCGCCAAGTCGTGGCCGCGCGTTTTCCAGTGCACCGCGAACATTTATTTTTCCGAGGCCCTCTCTGTCTCTCCTCACGCTCGCACACGTGACTTCGGTACCAACGCCCCTCTCGGCTCTCGGCTCGGGCCCACCACTGCGGGGGACACGCCTCGGTCGCTGCACAACAGAGCTGGCGAGCCGGTTGTACAACTCCAGCTCCCCCCACCGCCTGCAACCTTTCGCCGTTCCAGCGCCCCCCCTCCCCCCGCGAGCCCCTCACTGTCCCTCGCTCCAGCAGAGCTGCTTTGTTTTGGTCGGAGAACCGGACGGTTCCAGCTTGGCCGCCTGGCCGCCTGCCTGTCTGACCAACTCCGGGCCGCACCGCTGGCTTGGTCCGGGCCGCTCCGGTCGAGCGTTGAACCGGCCCCGGAGCCGCGGCCAAGGAGCCAGAGGCAGAGCACCGGCAGGGCGCTGGGCCCCGCGACGCCGTGCATAGCGGATAGCGGTTGCGATTCAAAACACTTGGCAACGCCGCGGCAGCGGAGCCCTGCCGGACTGCCCTGCCGGACTGCCCTGCCGCGCCGGGCCTGGCTTCACGGGGCCCCGGCGGGTCGCAACCGCGGCTCGCGGCACCCCGTGACCGGGCCGCTGCTGGGTGGTTCGCCAGCACGGCGCCGGAGCGTTTGGAAAGTGTAACCCGGACTGTGGCGACACTCTCACTCTCGACCGGTGTGCAGTGTGTCGCGCGGTAATGCCGCCTTTATGAAAGAGAAGGCCGGGCAAGCTCGCCGTCGCCTTTTCGGAATGGACGGTATGGACGGCATCAACGGAATGGGCGAGTATCGCCACTCGTCGCGGCGCGCCCCACCCCGCCCCGCCCCGCCCCGCCCGCGGTAATGACGATGATTGCGTCGAGGCGTTTAGCGCCGCCGGGGCGCTCCCGGGCCGGGGCGACGAGACGCCGTGCCGTCCATGCCGACGAGGCGACAAGCCGCCTCTGCCTGAATACGTTCCGGGCGTAAATGGCCGTGATCAACGGCGGCATGACAAACACGGAGCCATTAGGCCGGGGCGTCGGGGCGGCGGGGCGGCGGGGCGGCGGGGCGCATGCGCGGCGAGGTGCACTGGGTCCTCGTCGAGGCGGTAGCGCGGTGCCGCGGTGACGGACAGCCCCGCGACGCCCCGCTCAATGGACACTTGTCCTGGACGTTCCGTTCGCACGCGCTGTCCACTTTCTCTCCAGGCTGTCCAGGCCGAGCGCCAGGCCACCCGCGCTTTCCTCCTGGGCCCGGTGACACGAGGGGGCGGGGCGCGAGCACTCCCCAGCGCCCCATCAGGTGGACGCGCTTGACGGCGGCGACCACCAACAGTCACTCGTTGCGCAGGGCGCAGCGCGTCGTCAGCTATTTTTGCAGCCCGTCAGCCCGCGCTGCGTGGCGGCGACAATGCTGCGCTGGCGCCGACGGCCACCCTCGGCTCGGGACGACGACGACGACGGCGGTATGGTGTAAGCAGAAGTCATCCACCTCGCGAAAGTGAAATCTGCGCACCTGGCGTGCCATCACTCAAGTTCAATGGCAAGGCCGCCCCGCCCCACCCCGCCCCATCCCGGTGGCTGACCGGCATTACCGCATACCGCTGCAAAACACGGCCCGAGTGAGGCGTGGAAGGAAATGCGTCGTGGCGTGGCGTGGCGTGGCGGGGCGGGGGGGGTGTGTGTGTGTGAAAGCGCCGCTCGTCTTTTGATTCGACCCCCGCCCAAGTTCCCCGACGACGACGCCGTGCCCGGCAAAACCAATATCCGGGAAAACAATCGATTAGAGAATGGGAGGAGGGGAGAGGGTTACGCCGAATATGCACCAAAACGTTTACCTGGACTAGTTTCCCTGACAAAGAGGCGCGCCACATCACTGCGCAGGTATAATCACACGTTGACAGCATTCCGGCTGGTTGTGGATGTGTACATATTTAGCCAGTTTCGTGGACGTTCGTCGTCGGTCCTCTGCGGCGCAGCGCGGCGCGGCATTTCTCGTCAAACCCAAGGGCCTCGCCTCACCCCGCCCACCCCGCGCGCGCCCCTCGGGGGTAAATGGCACGGGATGGGTCCCCCGCAGCGTGGCATGGGGCCAGCACGACCCGCACGGCCCGCGCGGCCCGCGCGGCCAGCACGGCAGCAGTGGGTCACGGCGAAGGGCCGCGGTGCCGTGGGTGCCGTGGCGGCGGCAGGGCGGCCCTTCCGCGAAATGTCACCGGCAAGGGGTTGGGGCGGCGAGCAAACGCGTCCCTCCCCCGCGACGAGGTCGCCGATAAAGGGAAGCGCCCGTAGAAACGGAAGCAGCGTGTTTCGTTTTTCGTTTTCAATTTCCACGCAGCGGGTCGCATTCCCTCGTGCGCGACAGCCGGCAGCGCGAGCAGCAGCAACAGGGTGCCCCGAGGGGTGCCCCGAGGGGTGCCCCGAGGGGTGCCCCGCAGAGGGCGTGTCAGTCAGCCTGCAGGGCGGGCCACCGCTGGGGCTGCACGCACCGACGGAGAGGGTTGCCTACCCTGCAGGGGACCCGGCCAGCCACCCCGCGTCGCGCCGCTGTCTATCTACACACGCCGGGGCCGAGGGCCGACGGCCTGGCCGCGGAAGGGAACAAAGAGCCCCGCGGGTCGCGGATGTAGGTCAGTCGGCGTTCGGCGCGGGGCGCGGGGTCGCGGCTGCCCAGCGCCCGGCGGACGTGGGGTGGCCGAGGGTGGCGCGTGCTGCGCACCTGCCGCAGGGGGGCAGCCTGGCCGCCTGGCTGCTGGGCGGCGGCATGGCGTTGCGGCATAAGCCGCGAGGTGGCCGTCGAAGGGTCGAGCGCCAGCCGCGGCTTGCCGCACCAGTATGAATGGGCGCATGATGCGCCGCGTTTTCGCAGCTTTCCCGGCGGCTTGACACCTCTCTCGCACACATCGAGCGTCCCGTGTGCGTGCGAGAGAGACAGCCCGACGCGTCAGCCTGCAGCGCGCGGCGACGCCCGGGCGCCTCCAAGCTAATTAACGGAACGTGGGGGCAATGGGGCCGCGCTGGCGTGGCCGACGACGACGTGAACGCCGCGGGGGCGGCACGCGTCTAGAAAAAGGGGAGGGGGGAGTGTTCTGCTCATCGCCATGCAGCCTCGCGCTGTACATGACGTCACCGGTATCACAGACTCGAGTGGGCGGGCGTCGGAGCCGCCGAAGGAAGCCGCCCGGTATATCCAATGCAAATATTTGCATTTCATTCTCGCCCCGCCGCCCCTGGCCGGTGGCGTCGCTTCTTTTCTCTCCGGACGGGGCGACGGCGACGGCTTAAAGGCCCGGCTGGCGCCGGCAGCGCCGTAACGGCCTTGTTGACTGGGGATGGGGCAGCGCCGCAGCGCGGCGAGACGCGTGCGCCAGGGCCAGTCGCTGTGCCCAGCCCGCCCAGCCCGCCAGCCGGGCCGGATCGACCAACGTCGGGATTTAGTGCTCCAGGCGCCAGCCTCGCCAGCCACCCCCCGCTCGTGTGGAAGAATGTGCCAGTGCCACAGTGTAGGCCCAGCGGGTCCGGGGAATGCGCAATTGCCGGAAATAAAGGGCGTCCCACTCGCGGGGGAGGGGGGGATGAAGCGCCGCGCCAGTCAACTAGTGCGTGGAGCTGCACGCAGCGGGCAGCGGGCCGTGCCGGGCTGGGGAGCTGGCGGTCCATTCGCAAGGTATTCACGCCAACGCCGCCCTGCTAGGCCCCGTCGCCGTCGCCAGCCGTCTGATTCCGAACACTGCTTCGTCGCTCTGTCTCTCTCGCACCCCTACGGACCGCCCCATGAGTGCGAGAGAGACAGAGCGACGAAAGCAGTGCTCGGAATCAGACGGCTGGAGAGAGCAGCGGGACCGCCGCAGCCTCGCGCCATACCTGTTGCCGTCGCCGAGACATCCTCCATCCTCCGCCTTGACGACGTCGCCGCCGGAATCGGCCTTCTCGCGCGCGTCAGGTGCGCACCGCGGCGCACCGCGCACGGACTCGAGAAGCAAGCAAGCAAGCAAGCAAGCAGCGGACGGACGGCTGCCTTGTCATACGGCTGCCAAGGCCGGGCCGGGCCCGGCGGCGTGCCCGCCTTCAGGTTGGCGAGGTTTTGAGTGACACTCGCTGTGACATTGCGTGGCCAGGGAGGGTAACGCGGTGGCGTGGCGTGGCGGCCCGGAGAACAACAGCGCTATTACCCGCCAGTCACGTACACTGCCGACAACCGGCCGGGCCGCGGATGCCACCGAAAAAGGCACGCGTGCGCTCGGCGTTCGTTTCTTCGCGTTCACTTCACACTGGAAGATGTTACGCGTCGTCAGGAACCCTCCGGTGGGGGCGCGGCGTTCGCGGCCACCCCGTGCAAAGGCTGGCCGTTGTAGAGCAGGACGGGGAACAATGCGAGCAAGGCGAACAAGGCGCTGGGTGTCCGCAGTGTCCGCAGCGCAGATGACACAACAGCGACGCCGTGCCAATTAGCAGGTCAGCCGGGCTGGGCAGCCAGCGCCTCTAAGTGGACTTCAACGATCCGACCGACGCGACGCTCGCCTTCCCTCGCCCCGCCTGCCTGCCCACCGCGGCGCTACGCTGGCTACGCTGCCCCCTCCTCTCCCAGGTCCGCGGTCCGCGCGCGTTAAGCCGCGCCTCGAAAATCGCCACATGAGCCGTGAGTCATAGGCAGGCGAGAAACGTCACCGCGAATGCATGGTCGGTCGGCGCGGAGCGACGCCGGCCGGGCCGAAGCAAAGCAGCGAAGGCGAAAACCAGGAAGATGCGATTCTTGGGTTGGCACGTTGGCACCACCACGGTGCAGGCACTGGCACTGTTTTGGGGACGCGCTGCTGCCGCGCCGCCCCCGCTGGGCCCCTGCCAATACGGCGGGTGGGGCCGAGCGAGCCCTGCACTCCACCCTCACAGAATAACTTCCAAACCATCAAAACGTCAGAAAGTACGTAACATGAAAAAACTACGAAAACACACACAAAAATAATAAATTACGCAAGGCGATAGTAGTTTTCTTCCTCTCTGCCTCCCCGGGCCACGGAACCGAGCACGATGCAGCCAGAATTAGGCCCTCGGCTTCCCCGCAGCCTTCGCGGCGCCACGCCGCGCCACGCCGCGCCACGCCACGTCCTTGCGGCCGAGCAAGCCAAGATGTAGCAGCGGCGGAGAGGAGCAGGCACTACAGCAGCGGCAGCGGTGGGCAGCGAGAGCTACAGGGCAGGCCAGGGCTAGGCAGCGCTACGCCGCGTCCAGAAACTCGTAAACAAAGCCTTCGGCGACCGGCTGCACAACCTTGCTCTTAAAAAATATTTACAATTCGGGACATCGCACAACTCGAGCTTGCAAACCGGCTCGTTCTCTACCAAAGCGACAGAGCAAAGAAGCAAAATTTTGACGAAATTCATCACCTTGAACATAACCGATTCTGTACGTATGGTACGCAGCTGCCCACGGCCACACTGCCAACACACACGTCAACATTTAGTCGTACTTTTCTACAACTGTATCGGTTTCCTGATGGTTGTGTGGTTTGCGTCCTGCGCCAGGTCCTCCGCGGCGGAGAGTTAAATGCCCGCACAGCGCACCGCGAAGTCGGCAGGGCACTTTACGCCGAGGATCGATTCGCACCTTCGCACGGAGGCAGTGCTTTGTTATCGGAAACGCGCGGTTGGTTTTCATTCAGTGGAGCTGCGTGCCTCCAGCTCCAGCAGCTTCCAGGCGGCCGGGCCGGGCCCCTCACGCACGCGGAGTCCCAGAGTCCGAGAGTTGGACGGCGGCCACCTCTCTGGCCAGCGTTCAGCGCGGCCCAGTAATAACACTCTAACGACCGGAGATTTCCAGCTGTGCCGGCCAGCCAGCCCGAGAGCCAGCCGCACGGCTGGCCGCGCGGCCACGTAGTCGAGTAGCAGCGACGCGCCGGAAGTACCCCGCGATGCACGGCTAGCGCCCCGCCCCGCCATGCACCGCGGCCAAGCGTGCAGCCTGGACCCGGAGTTTCCTAATTACTGCAGCACCGCTCTGCCGCCCGAGGACGCTCTAAATTTGCTGGTATTTGTTTTTCGGCGCGGCCGCGAGACTGCGAGACCCACACGGCGCGCTGCGGTCGCGGCACGCTTGTGGCACGCTGTGGCACGCAGGGCGTAGGCGCCGCGCCAACGGACGGGCTGGCGGTAGGCGTCCTGGCGTCCTGGCGTCTCGGAGGGCGTGGCGCCGCGGCCGGCCGCGGCCCGCGAGAAAGCGCGCCGAGGACTTCCCTGGCGGCAGGCTGGCGTGCTCGGGTGGAGGCAGCCCTACGGGACTGGCGACCACTGCGCTGACTGCGCTGCATTGCGACACCGCGCTGCTGCAGCCTGCTGGACTTGTTGCCCTGACGCCACGCCACGCTACGCGGCGCTGCACCCCCGGGGCTGCACTTGACGCACTGCACTGCACTACTCACCGGGGTGGAGGGCCGCGAGGGCGACGAGGCACACAGCCAGAACACTCAGGGGCGACATGGTGCTGCTGTCGTTGTTGTTGTGGAGCTGTGGGGCACACAAACACACGAGGGCACGGAGGCACGGAGGCACGAGGTTGACGGGTCGGGGCGCGCACTGCTACTGGCCAGGCGAGGCGGGCGAGGCAGGCGAAGCGCAGCGCGGGGATACGAACCACGCGCGCCAGCCCGCTAGCCTCGCGCCACCCTCCCTCCCGCACCGCGCGCCGCCTCGCCGCCTCGCCGCCTCTCGCTCTCACCCACGGCCCAGCCGCGCGCTCCCTCTCTCTCGCCGCGTTGGCGCGCTGCGGCGATGGGCGGACTGCGCTGGTGACTGGGCCGGCCGGTGGTGGGGGCAGCGGGGCAGCGTGGCACAGCGTAGGCTGTCCTTCCCCCTCCCCCGCGTGGAGCTCACTCCGGCCGTACCCGCGGCCCGGACCCTCCCGAGGTACCTTCGGCAACCTATCGGGCACCTTCGGCCAAGTTTGGACAAAGCGTCATTTCCAGGGACGACGCTGTGTGCGGGGTGCCCGTCCGTACTGCCCTCGCATGACTTGAAAGATACGACTTTTGACGAACACTGCGTCCAACCCAGGCCGGGTGCATCGAATTACCTCTTCCCTTCGTTGTCTTGATGTTTACTTTTGTGGGTAGCGTCTTTCTCGGCCTAAACTCGCCGCTGAAGGTCGCCTGTACCACAACGTGTTAGTACATATATCTTTCACCCCTAACATGAGTTCATCATTGCATCCAGTAACCTTTACCCGATGCCACTCTAGAAAGTATCTCTTTGACACACAGCGTCGGCTTCAGCATCATCAGCATCGCCACCGCCTTTTAAACCGCCGCCCGGAGTGGACTCTGCGCGACTCCGGCCAAGGGCGGCGACCCACCGCACATCTGCAGGCAGTGCGTGAGACAGAGACAATGCCTGCATGTGCGGCACGGCATGCCCTGCAGGACGGCAGCCGCGCTTCCTGTTGGCCGTGTGGTGCCTTCGATAAGGCCGGGGCGGCCTCCCCAAGAGCCTCGCGACGACGCGCGCCCTGTATCGCAGGGCTAATGGGGCAGTGGGCTGTCAGCGCGGGGCGCGGGCTGGTCGTCGACCCCACCTTTATGTGCATAGTCTCATTAAAAAGCCTGCTTTGTTTACAGTGTCTCTTTTTCCGACGGCTGCTTCGTGGCGCTGAGCTAAACAGGGCCTCACACCGGCACGGCGGCGCGGGTACCTGCTTCATCAAGCCGAGGGGTGGGGGAAGGCCCAGCCATGGCATGGCCGGCCCAGCGTCGTATGGCACTTCATAACTAATGGCACCCAAGGTGAAGGCAAGGAGAGCCGTCCGCCGCGCCCCACCTCGCGTCTCCCTGTCTCTGTCTCCCCCGCGCGAGCGAGAAGCAGTGGAATAAACGAAAAACAAGCACGCCGCCTTCCGGACGCGAACCCGGGCCAGGGCAGCCAGGGCGTGTGGACGCGACGGAGACGAAAAGCTCGGCTCGTCCGCCATGTCGGTTGTCGGTTTCGGTTTTCGGTTCGGGGCGTCGTTGAGGGGCGCTGTGCGCGCTGTGCGCTGTGGGAGGGGGGCTGCCTGGCGGTGCTGGCGGTCGCGGCCGCGAGTCGCGCGGCCCCCGCGGCACCTTTGGCGCCATCTAGCGCCAGGAGGCCGCACCAGCACGGCTGGACCCAGCGGCCTGACGGCCTGGTACCCGCGGACCCGCGGCCTGCCCGCGGCCTGTCCGCGGCTCGAGGGTCACGTGACGGGCCGGGAGTGGCCGCCAGAGCACGCCACAGACGCTACACATTTAGTCCCGTGACTTGTGGCCTCGAGCCGCGAGGGTCCGGGCGGCAGCGGGCGGCTCGGCGCGGCCGCGGACAAGTGACTCAGCAAGGAGGATGGCTAGCACAGTCTCCCCCTTTTCCTCCATTCCTACTCACTTACATTTCTTTACATACGTAAGCCTGCCGCGCTGCCGCATCCCACGGCCAGCGCTTCGTCTCGCTGACAATTAGACCCGAGGAACCATGGAAGGCGGGGCGGGGGCGGGGGCAGGGGCGCCACTTCAAATCCCGTCTGTCTCTATATTCCTCTGCGGAGGCAGAAGAGAAGAAGGCTTCGCAGAGGCTTCGCCATGCCGTCCCACTGCGTCCCACTGCATCCCACGCGCGGCGCCCCCGGCTCGCCAGGCTCACCCAGCCGGGAGCCCCCGACCAACGAGGGATATGCAGCCCTCCAGCGGCCGTGCGCGACGGCGGCCTACCCCGCAGGGGCTCGTCCTCGCCCCGCCCGCCGCGCTGCGCCTCCCCACCCCTCGCCGACGAGCCGGCCGGCCCGGCCAGCTCGGCGATGAGGTGCAAAATGCCACTGGCGCTGCTGTCGCCAAGTGCCACGAGGTTCAGTGACCTGTCCTGCTAAATGCTGCCATCGTGGGCCACCCTCTCATCCCCTCGCCCAGCCACCCCTCCACCCTCGCCGCGGCAACGCCAGGCAACGCGCGACCCGCCGGCCGACGAGCCATTCTTTACTGTCGATGGCGCCACTACTGGATGATGGAAACTCTGGCGACGCTAACAACCCAGAAAACAACAACAATAACACACATTCCTCCCCTAGTTATTTTGGAGCGCGGCCGCTGCTGGACAAACGGCGCGTCCTTGTCACTTCCGCCACGGAGCTCCACTACACTGTCTTGGCCACGCCGCGGACATGCCTCCGATTGGCATCACATCGCGCACGTCGTGCGGACACGTTTGGAGAGGCAGTGACACGGAGGCCGCCCGGCCTGCTTAGCTTGCGAGGCCTGCTTGGCTCGGCCGCCACAGCTCGATTCCAATAATTAATCCTCGCCCGCTCCAGAACGCCAAGTCCGCCATGTCGGTACAGGTACAGATGCGCCGTGCGTGACAGGGAGTGCCTACTGGAGTCTGGACGCTCCAGGGCGGCGTGTCGCTCTGGAATCCAGGAAGCGAGCGGCGGCGGGACGTGCCTCTGGGTCCAAGGCAGCCAAGGCTCGCCAAAGCGTGCGCCCCTGCCAAGTCCGAGGTAGGCAACACCGAGGCGTCGCCGTTCAGCGGGGCTGCCTATCCTCTCATTCGCAGGCGCTTCCTGTCGCCCCCGTCTCTCTGTAAGTGTGTGTGTGTGCGCGCGCGCGCGCGCCTGCCCATCTCATTTGCCCAGAATGTGGCCCCTGCTGGATCGCATCTTGTTGGCGTGGGTGCGTCGTTATTGTCTGCCAGCATCGTCGGCCCCGACCGTCCGTCTGCCTGCCTGCTCGGTCTGCCCGGGCCAGCCCGGCGTTCCGGGTCCACGACGTGCACTGCGGACACTGCGCAGTGTACGCACGCCGCGCCTTCTTCCCTTGATGACCGCGCCGCGGACACCGCGACGCACACAGAAGTAATTGCCCGAGTACGTGACGCTCCGCCTGTGTGAGTGTGTGAGTGTCGATTTGGTTTGCCTGTGTGTGAGTGCGGAAGGGCGAATTTTGTGTATTATGTCGTGCCACACGAACAAGTCCGAGGAATTAAAAAGCGCCCACGCAGGGCCCTGTCTCTCTGTCCCTTCATTCTGCTTTTGTTACAAATTGCTGCGTTTTGTGGAGTAGTCTCTCCCGTGTACAAAATGTCCTTTTGTGGGCAACTCTTCGTGAGTTGGGCTCAGTGACTCTCATGTCACACTTGCCCTAAGCGATCGGGGCGGGCGGGGTGGTTTTTAACTTTAGTGTTTTTAGTGCCTGACCCGGTCGACCTGGTCACGAGGCGCAGGGCAGGGTAACCGTGGGCTACCGCGGGCTTTTCATCTTGATCGCGCCCTCGCACGCAACAGCGGCGCCGCCGTGCCACTGTGGGGCGCGGCCGAGCGCGGCGCGCGGACTGACCCCGAAGTACAGCGGAGCCCAGCGGAGCGCAGCCCCGACGGTCACAGCGGTGTCCGTCGTCCGAGCAGAACAAAGCTTGAGCGAACCAACTCGTGGAGAAAACCGGAGAAAGGCAGGCAAGCAACCCCGCGCGGCGATCGGGTGATCCGACTTCGAGGAGCCGGAAAGCAAGGCGAAGCAAGGCGAAGCAAGGCGAAGCAAGGCGGTGGCTGTGGTGCCGGCCGAGGCGGAGTGGCTGGCCTTTCCTTCGCCTTTCCGGGTCAGCGGGTCAGAGGGCGGCGAGGCGAGCCAGGGGGTGGCGGCTCAAGGTGGCCGGTCGCTAATCACAACCACCACGGGCACCGCACGCTGAAACTAAACTAGCGTAAGATTTCACAAAAATCAAATTAAGTAGTTTTACTATTGCTTGAGTAAAATGACAAAAATGTCATTGCTATCATAAATTTTTCGTTTTTGTTTGTGTGCCTGGCACTGAATAGGCTGCGTCACACCAGCCACACCGCAGCGCGCCACAGCGTGACTCAGAGTAGGCGCGGCGCGCGGCGGACAGGACGAGTCCGTGCCGGCCAGGATCACGGGCACGGCGGCACGGGCTCGTGTGTGTCACTCACGATGCACGTCACATTCGACCCAGAGGTCACTCCAGCTGCTTCACCGCTTCGGCGAGTGATCGCTCTGTCTCTCTCCTCCGGAGGGAGTTCCGTAGGAGTGCGAGAGAGACAGAGCGACGGAGCATCGCTGTGCTGGCGCGGCCCAGATCCGCGCACTGCCGCGCTGCAGCGTTTGTGTATGCCTTAACGGGAGAAAAGTCTCGGGCCTGTGTTGGTCGGCGCTCGGCAGTCCCGAAAAAGCAATCCTGGCGCCGTGGCGCTCGCTTCACGTGCGTCCAGAACGCCGCGCCATACAGTTTAAAAAAAAAAAGGTTTTCGAAACAAAATGGCATCCTGATCGCAATGAACACCGCCATGCGGCAGAACGAACCTCGTCTTCCCCGCGGGCAGGGAGACCTGTCCCGGACGCGTGTCCAGGCCTTGATTGAATTAGTGCGCATAATCCGTCAGCTAGACCACGGGCTGCCCCCCCCCCCCCCCTCCCCTTCCCAGTGCAGTGGGCGGGCGGGGCAGAGGCCGTGTGTAATGGGGGAATATCTCCACTCCGGCCGGCATCCATTTAACGGCGGAGTGTGCGCTGGACTGGGGCCCCTCTTCTTGGCCTGTCTCAGTGTGCGTGCGTGCGTGTGTGACTTTATATGTGTGTCACTGGTGCCAAAACGTCCCATAAAGAGGGTACACACGACCAGTGGCTCCATCAGGGGCAGGCGGAGGCAGGCGCGGATCCAGAAGCCAGCCTGCAGGAGGGTCAGAGCGAGGCCCTTTTAAAAAGTGCCGATGTGCCGGGCCAGGTTGGTTCGTGAGGATGAGGGTGGTTTCGACACATCAAACATTTGAGTTTTTCTGCAGCCGCCAAAGCGGAGGGCTCGCGGAGCGGGCTGCCCGTCCATTAGCCGAGTGCGTACAGTAGGCCGACCAACACGAAACGACTCGGGAAACAACGTTTCTTCTCCTGGAAGCGCGTCGCGGCAGAGTCCCGCGAGTGCGTGGGGCTCGGCGGCTCGGCGTCGTCAGGCCTGCGCCAGGACAAAGGACGAAGGCGATGCGAGGCGAGGGCGGCAGGGCGGACGCGAGGACCACGCCGTGCGGCGCCGTGCGTGCGACAAGGACGGAGAGACTCGTCGAGGGCGCCAGAACGGGCAGAACGGGCCGCGGCCCAGTGCGGAGCGCGGAGTGGTGAGGGGGTCTCATCATCCCCGTCGGGGCAGCCCCTCCCCCCTCCTCCCCCGCGCCGGCGCCGAGAAGGCCGAGAAGGCGCCCCTGCCGCGCGGCCAAAGACATCAGCATAGCATGCGTAGGGCCCGCCCGGCCCGCACGGCAATAACATATGAGGGGAGGGGTGAGGGGTGACATGTCGATTTTCTGTCACGTCTCAAGCGGTTTTCAACCCCCGCAGAGAAACAGGTCGATTCGGAGCGGGGACAATGATAATCGTTGCGACATCACTGCGGCGAGGATCGGGAGGATTTTGAGGGTCCCTCAAGGATCGGACGACGCTGGGCTAGACGGGTGGACGGCGCCAACCCCGAACCGGATCCCGGCGACTCGCCTGGCTCGCCTGACCCCGATATTAGGGAGGGAGGCCCGGGACGCTTGTCGGCAGGACGGCGTGCCGTGCCCCGTGCGTGGGGCCGCGGGGTGAACAACCCCCCGATCCGTCACACTGTTGTGGAGGCGACAGGTGAGTACCCCTCCCTAGCGAGGGTAGTTCGGCGCGGGGTGCACACTGTGCACAGGGTGCGTGAGAGGGGTGGGGGCGGGGGCGACGCCCCGTCAAAACAAAAAGCGGCGCAGGTCCCTCTCCCTCGCGGCGTGGCGGGGCCATGGCGGGGTGGGGTGCTGCGGCGCGGCGCCCCCGGGGCGCGCCACAGCGGCGCCACTGTCACCAGTTCGCCTAAGGGTGGCGCCAGCCGCACCCCCTTCACCCCGCCGCCGGCGTCCCGCGGACCCGGGCCCGGCCTGGCGCCGCGCGACGGCCAGCGTCGATCTCGGCGTCGCGTCGCCGCGGCGTGCCCCGGGCCCGACCCGGGACTCCAGAGGCGCCTCCCGCACCGCCTTTGTGTAGATTTAACATGTCGTTTGCGTGTGGCGTGGTGGATTGTTCGATTGGCAGTACGGAAATCGACGGAACGGAAATTTGGGAATGACTGACCAGGGGTCCGTGCCCGGCCAGCTCGCTTCAAGGCGGCATCTTTCGCAAAATTCAGTCCATTGGCGGCTCCAGAACATTCCTTCAGCATCCTGCGATAGAGGGCTGTGGGCGTGATGCCCTTCCTTTCAAATCTAAATGTTCTCCGAATGCGACTGCCCTTGAAGGGAGTAACACCCAACAGCCGCTTTGAGTGCCTGGACCACGCGATGTGCTTTGCCAGCTTTGCCCACCATCACCATCCTGCACCATCCTTCCCTCCCTTCGACGCGCTGCCTCATACCCCTCCCTCCCCCTCGGCGTCGCGTCGTGTGGCGCCGGCACGCCGCCGGGGATGTGGGCCTGGGCTGCCTTGGCTGCCTGGCCCCCGCGAGGGTAGCCAGGGCTGGGCTAGCCAGCGCCGGCAGCACAGAGCCAAGGCCATTGGCCTGGATTCCCTCGTTCCCTCGCGCCGCATCGGACGGACCGGGCAGGACGGACGGGGCGGCAGGGGGATGGAACCGGAGAAAACACGGCCATAAATATCAGTGAGGCTACTGCTGCTGTTGAGCAGGGCGGCTAGTGGCTAGTGTAGTATGTGCCATGCAGTGCCCTGCCCGAACTGCGAACCGAGGCCGGCGATGGGAGGCGGGTGGGTCGTCAGCCTCGCACTCGGTGGCCTTCGACGGGATTCAGGGCTGTTGCACTCTTATTGCACTGCGCGCCAACCTTGCGGGCGTCACGTTGAAGTACGAAATTGGTTCTAAACGTTTATTAAGTTTTCCTTCTTGCCTCTTGTCGAGTTGATGCCAGATGAAAATAAAACCCCTATCACCGATCAGCCACCGCCAGGCCTACTGGCGCCAGGGCGAGGCGGGGTGGGGCGGGGCGCGATGCCTCGGCGTCGGGACCACAACCGCCCCCCTGCGCTATGGCTCCACGTGGAGATGAGGCACCCCGAGAAGAGTCCAGTCACCCCGGCCGGATTTGACCCAGTTCCTAGTTGGGGCCTCCGACCCCAGCCCTGCTCGGCCAGCAACAGCCCCTGTCATCGGATTTGTCCGTTGTCTCTTCAAAGGGAAGAGATGAAGGTTAAATCCCACAGAATCAGACATACTGTAATTGTAATGTGGAATAAGTTTATTAATTATAATACAGCATATAAATGTTTGGCAGTTAATTAAATACGTACAATATGAATACTGATAATTTATCAGTTCTTTAATCCATTGGCCTTCAAACAGCAACTTAGGTAAAAATTCAAATTTCACTGAAAGATGCATGAGCTAGAAACCTGTTTTTTGGTGTACCAGAGCCTATACCCAAGCAGAAAAGACTAAGTTTGAGAGTGCAACATTATTTGACAAATATAGGAAGAAGCTAGTTTCAAGGCCTGACTATAACACAAACTTCATCTAAATCATAAACATTGCATAACAGAGGATTAATGAACAAATAACATAATAATTAGTACAATAACAACAAAAATATCATAAAATTAATATAAGTTATGACACATCAAACAGACACAGACAGGACTAGTAGTTTGGCTGTAAGGTCACACTATGAAAGAAACAATCTCTTTCATAAAGTAAATATGCCTTGCACATGGTTATCACATATCCAGGAAGGGTACACAAGAGAGACCAGGGAGGAAAATGCTTCTTGCTTACTTTCAATGTTAAACACACATCTTTTCATTGATACAACAGACAGTTCATGTCAGTCTTCCTTCAAAATCAAATGGTAAAAAAAATTGGCGCCTGTTTTAAAAGAGATCTCTTGGTTAAGAAATACTGAAGAGGTAAAATGACTTTAAAAAAAAAAGTTCATAAAATTTTCAATGGGAAAAAACACCTAGTAAACAACTGGTTGATGTACAACACACCTAAAAGAAGAAAATTAATTCAAATAAACTTGATCAGGACAGAAAATTAAATTGTTAAACCAATGATAATACAACCTATGAATTGTGTGCTTTGAATTTCATATCACAATTTTAAGTTATTAACATTTATAACCATTGTATTTCGTCAGTAATTAAACTTATTCTGGTGCTTTCTTGTGAGCACCCCAGCCATGGAAGCACTTTGTAAATCGACGAGACTCCTTGTTCTTCAATGTCAGGAACAATTTTCTTGGCCTCTCTGGTTGTTTTACCCTCATGTGTTGAATGTAAACCTGAATAAGATCAACAAAACATAGGTAAATAAAATTCAAATTTCACTAAATGCAATTCTCTATAAAGTATATAGATGACTGTACCTGAGCTGATTTATAAGCAAGCTTAATTTCAACCTCACTGCAACGGGCTCCAAGCCACAAGAATACTTGTTCTCCATTATCTAGTATCATTATGTCATCATCTGCCAAATCATCCTAAGACAAAGATTCTTAAAGTTAACAATCCATCACGATGGTAGGGGATAAGCCAAAGGTAATAATAGGTCAAAGAAAGGAACAAACCTGGCAAAAGTCAGAACATTTTTCTGAAACTGTGAAGTATCCCTTTTCGTTGGAACAGCGGAAAAGACGAGTGTACTTCATAAACTCTGCATCAGTATCATGTGGTTTCTTACCACCAAGCCCCACCCAGAAGAAGTTGTCGGGTTCTTCACCTTCATTTATGTACTGAAGGCTAATCCAAGGCTATTTTTTGTTCAATAGACAAAGAGAGCATTTTATTAGTACAGACATGACACAAACTGCTGCAATAAGTTAATAAATAAACAGCACCTACATTATTGAACATTTCCTCTGCTATTTCTTCAACTAGACGTAGTTCATCAGGGTCTGCTTTAGAACCAAGCCACACATAAATGATGCTGGACTCTGCCTCTTTGTCTAATGGAACTTTAAGAATGTAGCTGAGGAAAATAAGAACAGTTATAAACAGTTTGATAAGAGCAGTTAAGTAAGAACAACAGTGTATTCAAGGAAACAAATGGGTCATAGCTCACCAGAATGCTGAGTTAAGTGTAGTTGCGTCTGGTTTAACTTGGACCAGGCGAGTATAGAGTGCAGATCCATTTGAACGTAGCTGGAAAAATTCCACTGGAGCAGCCTGGTCAGCAGGCTTCTTCTCCTTACGGCGACCAATGTGAATGACAAATCTTCTTTTAAAATGGGCCATGAATTTCAAATTTTCTTGCTGTTGGTGAGTTCGCACCACTTCCAATTTATCCCCAAATAATGATTTGAATTTCTTTTGAAGACTGTAAGAAGGTACATTATGATTTATAAATTTCAGATTTTCAATAATGTGCAAGGAGGAAAAAACAATGGATCAGGAAAAAAACATTAACAAGGCATCCTTTTACCTGAAAGTAAATGTAAGCCAGCCCATATTTCCTGCATCTCTACCTTGCCAGAAATAAACAACACACTGATAATCATCTTCAAGTGGGGCCTGTCTCTCTTCATGTTCATTGCCTTCATTTCCATCTTCATCTGGTGATTCCAAAGGCACCCAGTATCGGCAGAGGAACACATAACAATCTCTACTGTAAAAATGACCTGAAACCCAAACAATCAAATTTATCAACCATAATCACAATAATACATGAATGTGGAGTTCAAACAAAAGTTATTCTAACCAAGCTCCTCTTCTGGTAATCTCACAAACTTCTTTCCCTCCAAAACAAATGATTCCATAGCTTCCAAATCTTCATTCCATTCTTCCATAAGCTGCTGTGCCTCTGTTGCAGGCATGGGAGGTTGCCTTGGAGTGAACAGCGCTGCAAGATCCGCCTGCAAGCATCAATTGTAAGTTTGTTACCCTTCCCTCAATGGATAAAAGTGAAATGTACAAGCTGTCTTACAGTGTTTTACAGTACCTTTGTTTCTTGCTGTCTTGCCCACTTTGTAAGATCAGCCCCTGTCTTGGCAACTGATTCCGCTGTGCGGGTGAAGTCTACAGCTATTACTTCATCCCAACCGCAGAATTTAGATTTAAATAATTGGGTTTCCGTGCCTTCCTGCACTCGTGTGACCCATGCATGTGAGGGCCGTTCCAGCATTGCAAACAGTTCTTGAGACAGTTTCACAGCAGCTGCTCTGACAAGTCTAGTAGATTTCTTACCAAACCTAAATGAAGTAAAAGTGGTAAAATTTCTTTACAGTAGCAATAATAATGCTCAATTTTATGAAGAGTTACATACCAAACAAAAACATCCAAAAAGCAGTCCAAAATGTAGACATTACGGCTCTGCAAAAGAGTGTGCTCCAGCTTGTTGTGGGGAACTTCGACTTGCGGCAACTCCAGATATCCCATACCAAGTTGCACCTGGTAAAGCCTTGGAGGCATAGGAGTGAAGTTTGCATCAACATGTTCTTCAATGGGATCTTCAGGAGGCTCACCATCCTCAAGACCCATTGCAACCCAAAACTCATTATCTTCAGATCCTGCAAGCTGAGTCAGAATCTCAGCCTTGTTTTTACGTTCAGATTTGTTCATCTTCTCAGCCAAGAGTCTGAAATAAAGAGACTATAGGTAAGAAATTTGCTGTGACAACACCAACTCAATCACAAGGTATGAAAAGACATAAGTGTACCTAGCTTTGCTCTTGAAGATGTTCTTAGCAGGAGGTCCGTACCAGAGGTAAATCTTTAAGCCACAGTCAAGAACAAAGACATAGCGAGGGTCTAAAGATGTGCAGGCAACAGCAACAGGCTCCAGGTGAATACCATGACTAGCAGCAGCATGCACTCTGTACAATCTCTTAACATAAATCGTATCCTCAACAGTGAAAAATCCGCTACACGTGCGCCCGCCTTCAATGTACGCAATATCACAATCAAATAGAGCTAAGAAATCTTCTGATTCATCCCCTTGCTCTTCTCGGATCGTTCGACACTGAGCACCAAGATAATTGCGCAAATTTACTGCGTGAATTGCAGCACAGGCTCTTTTGTCCAGCTGTAAAACGAAAAGACCACTTGTAAAATTAATTGAGCCCAGCAATTTAAAGAATAATTAACATGAAATAAATTGCCAAATTACCGTTGCTTTGTCACCAATCCAGAAATATATTTGCCAGGAAAGCTGACCATTGTCATCAACACTAGTTTTAAGTACAATGTAACAATCACCTTCATAGAACTTCCCATGGGCAACTTCCTCAACCTGCAAAATTAAAATGTAAAGACATGAATTAGTTAAGTTTGATACACAACAGCAAACAATACACCAAATTTACAAAACGATCTATACAATTAAAAGTCGTAATATTGTAGTACACCCTCAAGATGACACAAGGAGAAAAGGGGAAAGCTCTCTCTGGCCTGGACTAGGCATTGCAAAACCATGCAATAAGAAATCCTTAATCAGAGTGGGAATGATTGAAACTTACTACGAATGAGCTAAGCACCTCAGGCAGGGGGGACTAACCTTCCTACCTATAAAAGAAAGAGCATCCAGCCTGAACTAGAATATTTTGAATAAGACTGTAAATATTCTAAATATAGTTGACATTCATGCTAAGACGCCTTAAGAAAGTCCATGAAAACTGTGTTTAACACAGTATACAGCGTTACAGTAGGAGTTTTAAACGCAATTCTGGCTGAAAGGCGGCATTCTACTCTAAAGCGCAAAGAGTAGAGAAACAGCAAGTTCAGCTATATTTATTGTTTATTTAATTTAAAAAATCGAGTATATGCAGGGGTGCTTAATGTATATCCAAAGAGGAAGCCTAAAGAGGGGAAACTGAGGAGGAATCTAGCCGTGCGTCATGCCTTGGCTTCACTGCCATCCACAAGCATCACGCTTACCATTTCATCTTCATCCTTACCCCCATTTTGAAACACTTGATCCGAGTATCGAGGAGGATAAATCTATGCAGTAATTTCACAGTCAACCAATAAATACACAGTAACTTGTTGCAGAAGTCTCAGATATTTGTTTCCACCCTCCAGGAAAAATACAAACTAACTCCAATCCAGTAGGTATTTTAAGAAAGAGTAGTATGTCTTGTTAGAGTTATCAAGAGGGGAAAACATGGGTTCTCACCTGATTAGGAAGAAAGTTCTCTATCTCCCAAACAGAGAGGCCTGGAATTTGACCAGCATCTTCATCAAAGAACTCAGAGTAATCAAGAGGGGGTTTTTCAAGGGATTCATCCCATCTCTTAGGCCTATAACAGTACAACAAAGTTAACAACACTGACAAATATTTTCATGAAATCAAAATAAACCAACAGATGGCATACTTCAAGGATTCTGCTTTAACTTCTTCCAATGTTCTTCTGTTCTTTTCCTTTGCAACATCTTTCATACCCTTAATAAAAACAAACAAAAATTAAGCTTTAATAACAAACAAGTGCATTAATTGGTGGCCAAATTACTGTGAGGAAGCAAGCAGTTTGTACCTTCAGGATTTTAGCTTGGTCTTGATCAGCTTCCTCTTGATCACGCCTACCCCTCCTCAGGCGCAATTTACGGGCAATAGGATCTTTGCTGGTACCTTTGACAAAACAGAAGGAAAAAAAATCACTAAAGCATATGAGGTTGTATATTAAAATGGTCTTGACAGAGCTAGCACAATGGCTTACTTTGAGCTGGTTGTGGATTTGGTGCGCTAGCCCCAGCCAGTCTTAACTGGGTCTGAAGGGAGAAGTCAATGTTGTAAAATTCAATGCCTGCTCCACGCCGGGCTTCAGTTGGCTTTGGTGGCATAACCAGGTCTGGGTTATTTCTTAGGTCAAGAGTTTCCAATTCTGCTAAGTGAATTGCGTCTGGTAGAGTTATCAGTCGATTTCCACTTATTATAAGTTTTTTGAGTGATCCACATCTGAGGAAGGAAAGTAATTCTTCAATAGACTTGAATGCATACAAACCATGTTTTTACTGAAATTTCTACCAAAGGAAATGGAGATAGAATTTTGGCTATTCAGACAAACCTGCAAAGTCCCTCCGGAATCATCTCCAATTGATTATTTGAAGCTGAGAATACTTCCAAACTGCCCAATTTTCCAACACCAGAAGGAATACCCTCAAAGTCCAATTTATTGTCATTGAGATACAATCTTCTCAAAGCTGCTAATTTACACAGTGAAGCAGGAAGAGCAGTGAGTTGATTGTCACAGAGATTTAAGACCTCTAAATTAGTCCACATTTCTGAAAACAAGAACAAATAAAAGTCGAGTTAAGGTCTTGTTATTAAAGGCACAATGTTCTTTAAATAAAATTCAAATAAAATGAAAGACCATACCAACTGCAGATGAGAGTTCAGTGATATTATTTGAGCTGAGATTGAGCCTCTTCAAATTTGGCAGAGGATATAAGGCCTCTGGAACACGTGGAAGCCCATTCATAGACAGATCGACATCAGAAAGACTTGTAAGGCTTTCGAGACTGTTTGGCATATTCTGCAAAGTTCTCATAGTGCTACGCATATGAAGAGTGTGCAAAGCTGTGAGAGAGGGAAGTTGTCTTCAAAAGCACCAAATAAAAGAAAAAAAAAGGATTTAAGACGGGGGAGGAGGAGAGAGAAAAAAATATTAAAACATAATCGTGACAGAAAACCACAGAATCTCAAATAGGAACAATTGCAAATTGGCACTCACCTTAATTGAAAGTGACCCATTGGATTGTGGTTTAAGACAAGGGTTTGCAAGTTTGCTAGCCTCCTAGTTTGTGGAGGAAGAGTTTCTAATTGATTATAGCTTAGATCCAGATGTAGTAAGTCAGTCAAATGCATGAATAGTGTGTTTGGTATTTGTTCAATCCTGAAAAAATTTATTATAAACAGTTTATTGGCCCATGGAAGATGAGGCAGTTCCTTTAATAATTAAAACATGATGACACTTACATGTTATGACTGAGATTTAGAACTAACAATGACCGTGCTCGATCAAGACCTTCAGGAACTTCTTTCAAGTTGTTGTGGCTTAAATCTAATGTGCTTAACTCCTCCAAACGAAATAGCTCTGAAGGGATACCAGAGCTTTTAAGTTTGTTATGCCGTAAATTTAATGATCTCAAACAAGAGAGCTCTGGGAGCTCTCCATACAATCTCTCTAAACAATTACGTTTCAGAGATAAGTGTTCCTGAACAGAAATATTAAATGTAAGACAACGAATTTTGATCAAATAAGACACCCAATCGCAGTACTTCAATATTCCACACCAATTTCATGAGATTTCCCATTTCTTCAGGAATTTGGGCAAGATTAACATTGTCTAATCGTAGCCATTGGACACCTGTCATCAGACGGATGGACTGAGGAAATCTTCCATCCTGTGTAGAGAAACACCCAAGATAAGCAATGCAGGACTAACAATACAACTTGGGACACTAAAGTAACTTCAAGTTTACAAATCACAGAAGACCATTTCAAAAAAAGATCAATAAGTGTCGGTTCTTTTCAAAAGAACTTGTTTTAAGAGTGAACAGGTGAAAAAGTACTTAACCTATAAAATAGGTACTAGTTAAAATAACACAAGTGACTTTGCTTCAAACATTTGGCGTTTATTTAGGTTACCTCGCCAAAAGCTATTGAAATGAAATATACTCACACTAAAATCATTCAAAGAGAAATCAACGCCCCTAACAAACGGTAATACGCCAGTATTTGCCATTTCGGTCAACTAAATTTCACTATTTTGCTTTTAACTTCATGCAAATATTGAATCCGTAAGGTATTTCTGTAAAAGTATGACAAATATTGTCAGCGATCTTAACGCGAGGCTAAGCACAACACGGAATGAAAAATTTACTGTTCTCATTTTGCCATTGCTGTTTTGCAGGTTAACCACATGGTGTTGTGTCGACTTGTGCAGACTTGTCTTGCTTCTGTCCGTCGCTGAATGCCGGTTTGAAGAAAATGGGTTTAACCACGCCTCAGGTACGGCACAGACCAAGTGCTCTCAAACAACAAAACAAAGCTCATAAACACGGCCGACATAAAAGCAAAGGAGCTCTGGCCAATGAAAGAAAAGGTAACATGCTTAACCTATGTTATTGACACTCTTGCTTGATCATTTATATTCAGTGCTAATTTTTCTTTGGGTGATCAGGAAAGGTATCTGTAAAAAGTCTCACATCGCGGAACAAGAAAGATCTCGGTAAAGAAGGAAGACGTCATCAAGCAGGGCAAATTCGCAAGAGGAAGAGGGATGAAGTTTTGCTTAAGAAACGAGCTCTTGGCGGATCAAAGACTGCACCCTTTTTGGTAAGTTTCTGGTTAGATCATGTTGCTGTGATTTGTATCGGTAAATTCACAGTGTTGACATGTCCTCCTGTCTTCATCCCCCCATGCCTTGGACAATTGTCTTGTTTAATTGCAGGTTGCTGTCGTGCCTCTTTCTCCTGAGGTTTCATGTGCGGAGGCGATGGAAATGCTTCAAAGAGCAGATCCAGAGGCCATTGTCACAAACAGCCCGTCTAAGGTCGTTCACATCAGGTAAGTTATCCATTTGCTTCTTTAACTTCTTAAAATTTCAACAAAGATTTTAACTTTATGAGTGCTTTTGTTTCAGTGTTCCTAGATTCAAGCAGAGATTTTCATTTCTGGAAGTGACACCAGGTGATCTGTATGCTACATTGGATGCCCTTAAAGTGGCTGACACTGTGCTTTTTCTAGAGACCGCCCGTCATTGGGAAGAGGGTCTATATCCTGAAGCTGAGTTATTGCTCACTGTGTCTATGACACAAGGGTTACCGTCTACTGTTGTGGCTGTTATGGACCTTGAAACAGTTTCGAAAAAGGTATTATTGCAACTTTGAACTCCTTTTGAACTGTCTTTTTGTTTCAATGTAGAGATCTTCATGACATTCTATTTTTAATTGTAGAAACAACAAGAAGCTAAAATGTCAATTCAAAAAGAAATTGGCCAGTATTTGCCTGATGAAAAGGTTTCCGCACTTACCACAGATAGTGATTCTCTGGTTGTTTTGAGGCGTATTGGTGGTCAGAAACAGAAATCCATCACTCAGAGAGATCGTAGAGCTCATATGATGGCTGAAGATATCCAACCTGTGTCAGATACTGAGGTCAGCACCTAACAGCCTTACAAATTTTAATTCCCAATTTCTCATAACAAATTGTTCATTTCATTGGTACCTACTTCTTGTGCCTTTCAGAGGGATGATCAAGTCACTTTGCGCTTAACTGGCTATTTGAGGGGCCAGACGTTGTCGGCTAATCAATTAGTTCATATACCCGGTTGGGGTAACTTCCAGTTGAAATGCATAGAAATGCCAGCCCAAGACCCTCATCCATTAGAAATTGGCAAAAGGTCAGATGATGACATGGAACAAGAATCTAAAGTTTTAGATATTGCTGATCCTCAAAAACAGGTACTTATTTGATACAACATATCAAATATATTGTTTCTTTCTTTTTTTTTTTCTTTTTCATTTATTTGGCTAATCTATCCATGTGTTTTTTTTTTTTTTAAATTGAATAACAATAATTTTGAAGGAGAGCCTTGAGAGTGAAAATGTTCCGGATCCTATGGATGCAGAACAAACTTGGCCAACTGAAGAAGAAATAGCTGAAGCAGAAGCAGAACGTAAAGCTAAGAGAAAAGTAAAGAGGGTTCCTAAAGGATTTTCTGACTATCAGGCGGCTTGGATTCCAGACTGTGATGCAGGTATTGTAGAGTAAATCTTTATTTCTTTCCCTCTAACACAGCTTGCAACTTGCTTTTGATTCAAATTTTCATACATTTCTAGAGAATGCATCCGAAGATGATGAGTCTGACTCAGCTGATGATATGGAAGACCCTGATCTGGATGCTATGTCTGTTGAAGAGAGTGATCAGTCTAATGATGAAGAAGAAAATGAAGATGATTTTGACACTGTGACAGAGGGAGCACCTGATGCAGACAGATATGATGCTGAAATGGATATGCACGAAGAACTTGAAGCACTTAACAAACTGAAAGGTATGTACTTTGCTTCCTGTGTTCCAGTAACAACTTTTTCTTTACATAACAAACATAAAATCTGTACCTTATTTAAATTTGTTTTCTTTCAGATGCCAAAACTCACGCTGAGTTCCCTGATGAAATTGATACACCCCATGACATGCCAGCCCGGCTCAGGTTTCAAAAATACCGTGGATTGCAGTCCTTTCGCACTTCTCCATGGGATTGCAAAGAAAATTTGCCTAGTGATTACGCAAGAATATTTCAATTTGAAAATTTTGATCGGACCCGTAAACGAGTAATGGACAACTTGAGTGAGAACACTGGAGCTATGGTGAGCTTCTCTTAGTTAAAAGCATATTTTTTGTTTGTGCCTAATGTGTTACTTATGCTCTCTTGTTTGTTTTGCAGCCTGGATGGTATGTCACTCTAGTGATTGCTAATGTCCCAAAAGAAGTTGTAGCAGCCCACAAGCCAGGGTATCCCTTGGTTGTCTATGGCCTGTTACCTCATGAACAAAAAATGTCAGTTCTTAACATGGTTCTTAAACGCCCTGCACAAATGACATTTGGTCTTCAAGGGCCGATCAAATCAAAGGAGCAGTTAGTTTTCCAAGTTGGATTCAGGCGGTTCAAAGCCTGTCCCATATTCAGCCAGCATACTAATGGAACCAAACACAAGGTATACACTGGATGTTTTGCTTCATATAACTTCATTTATTACCTTTGGTTGATTATTATTTCAATGCTAATAACCATCTTGCTTATCCTTTCCTTTTCCAGTTTGAGAGATATTTTCAACCTGAAACAGTTGTTGCTGCAACTGTGTTTGCACCCATTACATTTCCCCCTTGTTCAGTTCTGGCCTTTATTGAAAGGAAGGATGGAACTCAGGTGTGTTAGCTGTCATGCATCATTGTATTGTCTGGTTAATTTATTTTCTTCTCCCAAACTAACTCCTTTTTTCACTTTATTTTACTGCAGCAATTGGTTGCTACAGGAAGTTTGTTATCTGTGAACCCTGACCGCATCATTGCAAAACGTGTTGTCCTGAGTGGACATCCATTCAAAGTACATAAACGCTCAGCTGTGATCCGCTTTATGTTCTTCAACCGAGAGGACATTAATTGGTTCAAACCTGTAGAGCTTAGAACTAAGTATGGCAGGCGAGGGCATATCAGAGAACCTTTAGGTAGGCATCATTATAATGTTGAAATGATTAAAAAAAAAAATGAATTTTTTACCCTGTTATGTACTTACTAACTTAACTGCTTTATTTTTGGTTTAAGGTACTCATGGCCACATGAAGTGTGTATTTGATGGACAACTGAAGTCTCAAGACTGTGTCTTCCTCAATTTATACAAACGAGTTTTCCCCAAGTGGACCTATGACCCATGTGTTGCTGCACCTGACCCCTTATTCAAAGCTTCTCTTCGTCCTATCACAGAAGAGGATGAAGAAATGAGTTAATTTAACTAAATATATCTCTTAAAATATATTTGTATATATTGTTTACCATATAGGTCTTTAATTATTATTGAATCTTGGATTAATAGTGATACCAATCATATTAAAGTTGATATGAACTAGAAGAGTTATTTTCACTCCCATGCTTGCCCTGCTGCCAGGTATAGAATTTGGCACAGTCGAGCGGGTCTATGTCGGGCAGCGCAAAACGCAAGCCGATTGGACGTAAGCGCGAGTGACTGTCACTTTCTGTAAAATGTCAAATCATGCGCGCTCCGGGTCGGTAAACAGCTGGCATCATTCGCCCCGACCCGACCGACTTAATGGTCAGGAACAGCAATGGGAAACCGAAAGGGGGACCCTGGACGCGGCGGTTTCCTGATGTGCAACCGCTGCCTTGTCCTGGAAGAGTTGGTCCGCGGAGAACAATCCTCAGTCAGGACTTGGAAAATTGTAAAATGCTTGGGAAAGATCCAGAGTGCACACGAGAGTGGAGGAAGTGACCGGAAATGACACGAATTTTGTCAAAATTTCGATTCAATTGTTCAAGTGTGGAGTCCGTGACAATGAGAGGGTACACGTCCTCGCGCCGAGTCTGGTCCAAACCGACCGCATTTATTTGGCCGCCGGTCCTCGAGTGTCGCCCGGAATCCCCGGAACCGGCGCCGCCCCCTCCCCCCCTCTCCCTGCCCATGATCGCGGTCGGCTTCCGCCCGCGCCGGACCGAAGCCAAGCGGTACAGACGCCCCCCACCTCCTCTTTCCTCTTTTCCGACTTTTGCACCGCTGGGTCGCTGAGTGCCACGGCGCCCTGTCGGTTTTCCAAAACCGACGCAAAATGAGGGGCCCTTCGTCGTCGTCGTCCTTGCCTCGGCGCGGTGCCACCCCAAGCCGATTGGCGTCTCTCCGATAATATTGTGCAGAGTGGCGCTTCCCATTGTGCACCGCGGCACCGGGCACCAGGCCGTGACCCCCAGGGCCAAGTCCACGGCGCCGCCTGCCACCGCCACCAGGCTTCTCGCCAAAAAGGAGGCGGGCGTCCCGTTAGCCCCGCGGCACGGCGGCCTCCGCGCGCAGCGCGCAGGGCAAGACGAACAAGAGGGCCGCGCCGGCCGTCCTGGCCTTTACCCTGGCCCGGGCCTTGGCTGGGCTTCCCTGCGGCGCGGCGCGGTTCGGCGCGGTTTGGCGCGGCGATTGGGATCTAGCAAAGCCGCGAGGGTCGCCCGCCACTCGCCACGCCGGGATAGGACGGCAGTGCGGGCGGCGGGGCGGCGCGGCCAGCCAGGGAATAGAATTAGCGGCCGGGCAAAGCGGAAGGGGGAGGGGAGGGGAGGGCGTCGCGGCCCGTGCGCGTGGTGCGGCGTGCAGTGCGTGCGCGACCCGCTCCGCGCTCCGCGGCTCCAGCAGACAGCCCGGAGTCCGCAGTCCGGTACAGTTCAGTCCCCTGCCAGCGCTGCCAGCACCTGCACCGGCCTGGAGCCAAGCGCGCCGGGCCCGCCGACTACCCCGCCGTCAGCGTCAGCGCGTCAGCCGGCCGCCGCTGTGGCGTCGCGACGCGTCCAGCCCAGCCGAGTCGGGCCCCCTTCCCCCCTTCCCCTGCCCCCTGCCCACGGTTCGGTGCATTTCCCCAGACCCCCTTGCTACGCCGTCCGCACCGCGCCGCACCGCGCCGAACCGCGGCCCGTGGAGCAGTCGTACCCGCAGGCCATCCCCGGGCACCGCGTCCAGCCCGGCAGACCGGCCCGCCGACAACGACAGCGACAACGTGGTCCCGCGCTCGACGCAGTCCTTCCCCCGGCTGTCATGTGGCCGCCTGCCGCCCGGATACACCACCACAGCCTCTCCTAGCCGGCCGACGCCGACGCCACCGACCCCCAAGTCGCCCCGAGACGCCGCCGTGCCGTGAGGCAGCGCGCCGAAGAGCAGCGCACGCACTCAGTCCAGGTAAGCTCGCCGACGACGCCACCCTTGGCGTCCAGCAGGCCAGCAGGCCTTCCTTGTTAGTCCGCATCGGCGGTGTTTTTGCAGGGCTTTTCAACAGCCGCCATGACTGCCGTTTTTGCGTACCCTGGCTTCGGCCGTTCTCTCTGTTTCCTTTCCGGTCGCCGGTTGGTCACGGCGTGGCTGTGCGCGGCGTGGCGGCGTCGCTGCCAGTCGATTACAAACCCGAACTGGGAGGCGCGTTTCTTATTCCACGTGTCAGCAGAAAGCAGTTAAGCTGCCCGCCAAACTTAGAGGCCGAGTGGCCGCGGTGCAACCGGTGTCGCCAAGGGCCTGGCCTCTGGCGCCTCTGGCCTCTGGCTGTCTGGTCGCCCCGCGCCTTGCGCCACATCCTCATTAAGGGAGTAGTTGTGTCCATGGCCAACGAGGGCGTTAACTCGGCGCCAGGCATTCGGGCCTTCGGGCCTTCGGGGCGCATTCTCTTCAGAGAGTCGGCCCCGCGCGACAGCGCAGCGGGGCGATGGACCCCCTGGCGGTAGGCCGTCCGCACGCACCACTGTGCAACCACCAAAAGGGTGGCCTACCTTCAAGGCGCTCGACTCGTGCTCGCAGTCCTCGCCTCGCAGTCCTCGTAGTCCTCACCGCGCTCCAGTCAGACGCGAATAATTGGATTAATTTGACGCGGAACGTGCGGGGCTGCGGGGCGTGGTGCGGGCGGTGGGAGGGAGAGGGCCTCTGGGAGGTGTCCGTGCCAACTCGCCGCGCAGGGGTACGTCGCACCGCGTCGCACGCGACGGGAGAGGGAGAGAGAGAGGGAGACGGAGACAGAGGCTCTCAAGTTCAGCTCAGGGCAGCGCAGGGCAGCCACCTCTCCGCGTTGCTTCTTGCTCCGCGTGTCCGTCACCTGTTGCACAGGTGGCGGCGAGAGCTTTACTGCTTTCTGCCTCTCTGTCTCTTTCTTTCCTTCTCCGCTCGAAAATCATTCGGGCATTATCGTGTCCTGCGAAATTGCCGCGCAGACATCAATCTTCCCGTGCCGCTGCCGTTCTCGCTTCCTTCCACTTGAAAACAACAACGACCGACAAACCGCCTCGCCGGGGAAAAAAAATCTCCGGGAAAACAGCGAAAAGAAGAATGAAAATAGCGCGGGCCGCCGTGGCGGTTTTCGGCTTCGGCCGCCTGTCCTTTCGGGAAGAAAGTATCGAAAGCGAAGACGATGTGATGATTGGGCGCGATTGGCGGAACGCGAACGCAGTCCGAGTCCGCGGAGCAGCGGCGGCGAAGAGAACAGCACCGGGAGGCGGACGACGGCGACGTCGCCATGGCGCCTGGAGACAGGCCGGCCCGCCGCGCACGGCCGCCGGGCGGTGCGGCCCACCCCGGCAGGGGCTTCCTCTTCGCGCCTCCCGCCCTGGTCGCCGGCTTCGGCGGAGAGACGCGACACGGCGAGACGGATCGCGGGGCAATCCAGAACAAAGGATAAGGCAGGCCTAAGGGTGGCGCGGTCCTTGTCCCTCGGCCGACGTTCTTTCCCCTCTAATTTCACGCGGCGTGCGCACACGGCGGCGCGGCGACACGGCGGCGTGACGGCGCGACGCGCGCCTTGTCACCACCGCGACAGCCACACCAGCGTCGCCCTTCGCCAGACGCCACACCAGCCGCGCGACGCGCTTGGCCACGGCGAAAGCAGCGAAGCAGCGAAGCAGCGGGCTCAGCAGGCAGCACTTTGTAAACAAGCCGGCTGGCCGTTCCCACGCGCCTTGTCGACCCCGCGGCCCGCGCCGCCGGGGGAAGAGAAGAGCCATGCATCTCAAGGATGCGTGGAATAACAACTAGGATCCCTATGACACAAAACAAAAATTTCAAATTTTAAAGGAGCAACAGTCCAACATGTTTTAATATTTGATTTGTAATACTACTAAGTGACTGATAATGACGTTAGTATGCGAAAACCGTGGCTTGGGCCGGCTTGGGCCGGCTTGGGCCTCCGAAACCCCCCAGAGGCGCCCCCCAGCCCGCGCGCCCCCACGCCACGGTCCGGGGCACGGTGCTCGGTGCATGGCGGCTCGGCGTGGCAGAGGCCCGGGCCTGGGTCAATGCCTGCGTTCCCTTGAGCCTCCCGGAGTGTACTGCAACAGGGGGAGCGAGGAGAGAGGGGGGCCGCTCCGCGCCGCCTCACATGCCGCCCGATTCGGACTGCGGCGGCAGGCGGCAGGTCCGGCAGGCCCGGCAGGGTGGCCATCCGGGCGCAGTTTGCATCCTGGCCGCGCTGCCGCGCTTCCGAGGGGAAGGCTCACACGCCTTTTTCCCGGCACACGCCAGCAGCCGTGCTGTGCCGAAGAGCCGCTTCGTCGTTCTGACTCCATCGCACTCACAGGGCGTTCTGTAGGGGTGCGAGAGAGAAAGGTTGAGGATTCCTCGAATGGCTCCGTGCAGACGCCCGTGGATCAGCTGTTGACGGGAACCGTCATAATGGTGGACGGGGAGGCAGTCCCCGCGCCACGTCACCGTATCGTAACGGTGTCCATGGTGTCCTGTCCACGGCGTCCACGGCGTCCACGGCGTCAACGGCGTCCACGGTGTCAAGGCCGCCGGTGGCGCTGCCCGGCGCTGCCCGGCGCTGCCCGTGTGAAAGTGCGAGCCAAAGGCCGGCCGGCCGATTCATCAGCGGAGTGGCGTTCTTGGAGGCTCCAAGCGGGCCGCTCTTGAATGCCAATGCGGCGAGTGCGGTCCTTGAGGTCCTTGAGGCAAAGACAAAGGCAATCGCGCCGAGATTGTATCGCGTTTTTGGAACGGCAGTTTTGAGGTGCACAATGTTGATGGCTGGTCTCGGCGCGGCTCGGCCTCACTGGGCATGCGAACTTTGCGTCACTCTCGCCTTCCTGTGCGGCGCAGTATGTCAGCTCGCGGTGACACAACGAGACGGACAGAGACACCGCCTGGACAGCGCGCTCCCAAGGGCCCTCCGGCTGCCGGCCCCGCCCCTTCTCACGCTGACTGCCACCACCCCTCTGGCCCAGCAAAGTTTCTTTACTATCATTTCAGTTTCCCTTTCGGCGCGCGTGTTTGCGACCGAGTTTTCCTCGTCCGCAAGTTTCACGCCCAGTTTCGCGAGTTGGAAAACTGGATTCGGATTCGGATCGGGCGCGCGGCGTGTGTGAAAAATGAGTGGAAGAGGAAAAAGCGAGAGGCGGACACGGACGGGCGGGCGGGGCGGACGCGCGGGCCGTCGGGCGGGGAGAGCAGAGGAGAGGCTGCGCAGCCGAGTGGCGGAGTGATTCCCAATGTGTGGCGCTTTTTTGTCGCCGGTGCGAAGCCCGGTGGGAGAGGGGAGGGGGAAGTCCATTCATTGCACCGGTTTAGCGCGGCCGCCACTCTCATTGTGCCGCCGGCAAATTAAATTGCCACCGCCACTGCCCCGTCGGCGTTCCTCCGTCGCACGGCGGAGTCATCCACGGCGTCGTCTCGGCGGGGGAGGCGTCCCCGGCGTCGGCGTCGCCCGCGCGTTGGTGCCGAATGGCGCTGGGTGCCGCCGGTCGGGTCCGCGGTGCCCGCGCCCGCGGCATAACGGTGCCTCGGCCAGCGCGGCGCGGCGCGGCGTGCTCCGGTGCCACTATTGCTGTCACACGATTCCGAAATCGTGTGAACTAGCGGTGGGCGTCGCCACGCCGCCCCGCCGCGCCACGCCACGCCACGGTGCGACAACGCACAGTAACGAGGGACTCGCCGAAAAAAAAGCCGACACAAGCACGCACGGTTTTAACCTCACTAAGGATTTTACTGCACACAGATTGTTTGATTGTGTCGGACTGATTGGGGCTCTGCATGATTTTGACGCGCCTTCTGCCTATTTACAGGCGTTTCTGACGCAGTGTGATTGCCTCCTCCTGGCGTGCACAGATTGCTTAAGTGGGGGACCCCTTTCCTTGACCACTTGACATCGCTTCTTTGTGTTTTCCGACGGTAAGCGTGATTGGCCGTCGCTTGGCGTGTCGGGCAAACGGACAAGACAAACAGACGCAGCCCGCCGTTAGGTTTCGGCGCGGTGCGCGTCCTTCCGCCATGCTTCCGCCCGCCGCCGCGTCCAAGCTCGCTCCGCGCTAAACGGCCCGCCGCCCTGCCGCCTGCTCAAGGCGAGGAGCGCAGAACGCTCTGAGACTCGTCCCGTTGCGTTCCCACGGGACGAGAGGATAGCCCTGCGTGCCCCGCGGGAACTCCCACCGACGCCAATGTGGATGTGGACGTGAATGTGGATGTGAAGGTGCCGTGGTGCCGTACGCGCAGTGCGCGGCCAACCCTGGAATCCGAAGGCCCGGCCGGGCGCTTCCAGCCGCGCTGGCCGGCCAGCCAGGCGGGACTTAGAGGAACACTGCTTCTCAATAAAGCACACAAGGGTGGAACCGAGAGTCGCCGTGCCGTCGGTGCATTTTGCCTTGGTGAAGGTGAAAGCGGCCGTCCGGATGCGTGACACGGACACGGCGCTGACGCGGGACGCGGCGACGCGGCGACGCGGTGGTGACAGTCTGATGGCTTCGGCACGTCCACACAATGAAGCTGCCGCCTCACGGCCGGGCCGACTAAACCAACACGATATTTGGGGCGGATAATGCACGGTCGACTAGGCTCACGGACCGCCCCGTCACGCCGGGAGGGGAAAGGGGGGGGGGAGTCGCTCCAGGGCAGGCACGCCCGCCCCGCCGCGCAGCGCTGCGTGGCGGCCTACCCGCCGCTCGCAGGGGTGGAGGGCGAGGCTGAGGGCGCCGCGTACCGCGTACCGCGTGCGCCGCCGGTGACACGGCCTGGCCTCTAATTGCGTCTGGAAAGGAAGAGTGCTGATGGCAACGGGGCCGTATCGCATCGCGCGGAGAGAGCGCCCTGACACCGTGACTCCGTGCGTGGAGGATGAGGACGAGGACGTCGAGCAGGGCGACAGGCTCACTGCGAGGGTGAAAGTCTGGCCCTGCCCAACCTCCACCCGATTCGCCCCTTGTGGCCCCACACTGTAATTAGTGCCGTGCCCTCGCAGGATGACGCGGTGCTCGCTGCTGCTGGCGGCCTGCATGGCCTGCCTGGGGCTGACTAAGGCCGCGCCGCCCGCCGCCCCCAAGCTGACGCTGTGGACGCCGGGGCACTTGGACGGCCTGCACGACGCGCTGCTGCAGGGGACGCCGCTCCGGGCGCAGCTCACCGCCCTGCCCGAGGCCGAGGTCGTGGCCGGGGCCGACACTCGGCGCGGACGGCAGCGGCCCGCCGCCACGGCCAAGCTGTCCCTGTGGGTGCCGCGAGGCCAGGAGCAGGACGCCGCGGAGGCCGCCAGTGAATGGCAGGTAAGTGTCGCGGGTCGCGGGTTCGACTGCCAGCGAGGCAGGAAACGCTTTTTGCAGTCACCGCGCTTCGCTCGACGAGACGCACCCGGTTTCGGCGATTGCCACACAAGCCGAGTCCTTGCCGCCGTGGCGCGCGGCGCGCCGTGGTGGTCCACTTGCAGCACAAGTAGTCCGTGGTCCTGGTGCCGGTCCTATTTTTGCGACCCGGGCACGCGTCGCCGCGTCGCCGCGCTTCGCGGGCTGTGACTTAATTGTCCCCTCCCCTCCCCCCTTCTCCCCGATCCGTCCTCCTTCTGCCAGTCGTCGCGGTCGGCCCTTTATCATTATTGCCTTTGCAGTGCAGCGGCCCGTGTCTTGTGCACTTGTGTCCCGATGCACGCAACCAGCTGAACCACACACCGTTATGGCGACAGCATAAAATTTTATTTCGTTTCTCGTTTTGTCGGCGGCAGGTAGATTTGCCTCGTTTCAGGAAACAAAAGCCCACCGAGATGAGCAGATGCCGTGCCGTGCCCTGCCGTGCCGATAGGCGATACGTCCGCGCCGGGCGCTGCTCCGCGTGTATCGCCCGCGCCGCCGCTCGCAGCGCCAAATGGGTGAACGACCCGCGGCCAGTGTGGCGGTCAGCGGGCACTCTGGCTCCACGCGGAGCCGACCGCAGCCGCCGCGCCACGCCACGCCACGCCACGCCAAGCGCGAGTCCTGCGCCTGCGGCTGAGGCTGAGGTGGCCGTCGGGGTACTTCCTCTCGTTGACCCTGCCTTGATGTGCTCCAGGACGAGTCCGCCATGGTGGTCCGTGAGGCCGCCCAGGACGACGGAGACCTCGAGGACGACGCCGTGCCCATGTCGACGTCGTGGCTGAGGGACAACGGCCTCGCCGCGCCCTCCAGGATCGCCAGGGCGGCGACGACGTCGTCGCCGGCCGGCTCGCGGGTCGTCCCCAGGGCACTGGGCCACTTCCGGCGGAAGCGCGCCGCCTCCCCAGGTGCGTGTGCCGCGCCGTGTGTGCCGTGCCGTTTGGCGCGCGGGCCTGGCCGGACCTGGCCGGGCCTGGCTACATCCGGTTGCCGCGGCCAAATAACGAAATCCGCTCTGCCGTCATGACAGGCCCGAACGAGGCGAGCAGCGAGGACGCCTCGGTGGCGGCGGACAGCAGCCAGAAGGTGCCGCCCCCACTGCAGCAAGCCAAGGCGGC
This sequence comes from Thrips palmi, assembly GCF_012932325.1. Classification (NCBI taxonomy): domain Eukaryota; kingdom Metazoa; phylum Arthropoda; class Insecta; order Thysanoptera; family Thripidae; genus Thrips; species Thrips palmi. Next base: position 11,221,338 of record NW_023144621.1, on the reverse strand, counting down.
GCGCGGCCACCAGTTCATCACGGGCCGCAACGAGAAGGAGCCGCCGCCAGTGGTCCGCGAGGTGGAGGTGCCGTCGTCGTCGTCGGGCACCTCCGGCGTTCAGCGGCCCGGCCAGCAGGATGCCAAGCAAGACGCGCGGTCGCCGCCGCCGCCGCCCACGCACTCCTCCCCAGTGCAGTCGGGCTCCTCGCGCGTCGGCGCGGGCAGGGACGCCCTGGGTCTGCGCGTCAATGAGATCCCGCAAGGACCAAGGTCAGTGGAGAGCGTTGAGGTGCAAGGGAGCACCAGTGGCCTGGAAGTCTGATGACGTTATCTCGTTTCAGGTACTCTTCGGTGTACGAGGGCGAGACGCTGCGACACGCCGCCGACCACCGCCACTACACGGCGGATAGTTACGGCAGCCTGAACGCCTACTCCTCCAACTACGCCGGCAGCTACGGCAGCAGCAGCAACCTGGCCGCGTCCTACCCACCGCCGCAGCCACCCCCGCCCGCGCACCCCCGCAGCGCGCCGACGGCCACTCCGCGTCGCATCATCTACTACGCGTCCCTGCCCGACCCGGTGCCCCAGCCGAACCTGCAGCAGTACCAGCCGCAGCACTTGCCGCTGCCCCAACAGCTGCCCGGCTCGTCCAGGGTGCCGCACGAGTACCGCGGCCCGCCGTACGACGTCAACGGTGCCTACTCGTCCGACGCACGCTACCCGCCACCGCCCGGCGACAACCCCTACAGGTTGGGATCAACCCACCGAAAGTAGAAAGAACACTGTCTTTCCTGTTGGACTGAGAAGTCAATTCATTTTCCACACCAGGTACACCATCATCGACGCCGAGCCACCGGGCCCGGTGCTGGGCGGGTACCGGTCCAACGCGCTGCCCTACCGGGACCGCCTGCCTGGCGCCGGCCCCGCCCCCGCCGCCTACCCGCAGCCCTACCGCATCAACCCTCCGCTGCAGGCCGCGCCGCCCTCTCCAACGCCGGACGCGGGGCCGCAGGCCGCATCCCCCATCCAGTACACGCAGTACGACTACAACGGAATTGGTACGTCAAAGCCAGGCCTGCTTAGAAAGCTACGCGCCAACATACTATGCTGCCTCTCATTTCCCTCGCTAGTCTCTCTCGGAGTCGGGCGGTTCTCTTCGTCGTCCTGTCCTACACTGTCGTGCTTTGGTTCTTCCTCTCTGACTGCCGAACGACTCCCCGTTCCGGCGCACCGTTCCGTTTCCTGTTTCTCGCACTCATGTTGCTTTGCTTTGCTTCACTCGCGGTGCTTTGCCGCGTTGCGCCGTGCCGCCGTGCCGCCGTGCTCCCGCAGGTGGCGTGGCCGCTCACTCACCCCCCGACCCTATGTCCGCGTCAGGCGCGCGCACCGCCACGGCCTCCGCGCTGCTGGACTCCAAGCAGGGCCTGCCGCTGCCGCCCGGGCCGCCCCTCAGCGACGACCCGTACAGAGGCTTCAACCCGCGCCAGCCCGCGCCCTGGTCCATGCAGGTGAGCTCAACGTGGAATGCAGAGAGCCTGGGCGATCCTCCGGCACTCCGTGCACTCACTGTCCTTGGTGGCAGGTCGGCACGCGGCTCACCGTCAAGGACGACGGCTACGGCGGCGGCAGTGCGGGCGGAGGGCTGCCCCCCGCGGCGCGCCGCTTCTACGTAACGAGCCAGCAGCAGCCCGGCTACGGCGACGCGCTCTACGGCCCGCAGCCCGCCCGCTTCCCCCGGCCTCTGGACCGCCCCGGAGCACTGCAGGGGCTGCAGGCCGGCTCCGAGGCCCGCAACCGACTGTACCGCTGAGAGTCGGCGCGACAGCGCGACAGCGCGCCAGGCCGTCGTTGAGTGTGCTGCAGGCGGCTGCAGGAGACAGGAGACTGCGTGCTCGGCCTTCGGCGAGGCCTTCGGCGAGGCCTTCGGGTCTTCGGGTCTTCGGAGACATCGATTCATACCGCGCGCGGGACTGCGAGATGGGCTGGACACACTCGACGAGTGGGAGGACGAGACCAGCTCTCGTTTCTTTAAGACTGAAGCATCAGTATTGTTCGCTCCTTGAGAGAAACCAAAGACGTCCGGTCCGGCGGTATCCAAAGTAAACTAATTTAATTTTGGTTCTTCTTGTCAGGTTATTAAGCTGTATGTTATTTATTGATAGGTTATCTCCGTAATGTGCATGTACATACGTTTTCTCCATCCTGATCGATGGCGAATAAGCATAAGAAAGCAATACCCGTTTTAGTTTTGTGGAAACAGTGTGGATGCAAGGTCCAGCTGTCAGACCGAAGCTAGAGTAATGAATCAATACACCATGTGTTTCTTGTTTTAATTTAAAAATAAAAGTCTAGGTCAACTGTGAATTTTGAATCTTCATAGCACTTTTTCGATTATTGAATGTATATGATTGCAATTTGTCTCAAATCCCGTTCTGTGAAGGAAAATATACAACAAATAAAATAATCTGATACTTTTTCTAAAGTAACTCCTAAAAAAAAGTGAATCCCAACTTTTCTGCCTCTTCTTTCTTCCCCCTCACGTGCCAGAACCGAACACAACAGTGATCTCTGCGACAGCGACACCGCGAACCAATCCCAACTTTTGATTTCCGATCCGCGAGGTGTCCGATGGGTGGTCTACCCTCTGGGCGCACGTCTGCGCGCCTGCGCGTGCCCAGCTGACCAGCCACCCAGTGCGGCTACAAGAACGCCACGAATGCGCCACTCGTTCGCAAGGCTCGGCGCGGCTCTGTGGCGCCTGCGAGGTAGGCCACCAATCCGGCCTGCAGCACACCGGAGTGGAGACGGTGGCCTACCGTGCCCCTGTGAAGAGACGACAGGGGCGAGGTAGGCCACTGTCTCCACACCGGCGTGCTGCAGGCCGGATTGGTGGCCTACATCGCAGGCGGTAAACCCCGAAAAAAGGCAAGTCGGGTCAGTGTGCCTAGTCGTTCTGTCGGCTGGCCCCGGCGCAGATAGGCCACCATTCCGACGCGCCGCTGCTGTCCGCACCACGGTGGCGCCGTGGTGGCAGGCAGCCCATCGGGCAGCCTTCGGGCAGCCGGCGGCTGGGCGTGGGGTATGCTGTCCAGGCTTTGCCAGGCTACGCGTGCCGCGTGCCGCGTGCCGCCTCTGGAAGTCCCCGGCCGGCGGGGCCGCTGAGGCCGAAAGCCTGAATCGCGAACGGGGTCAAGTGTGAAGCATTAAACGGGCAAACCGTGCAGGATCGGACGAAAAGAAGGCGGCAAGGAGGCGCGGCGTGGGCGCGGCCGACGCGGAACGAGCCCGACGCGGAACGGGTTCGGCAAAATGTGGTCTTCTTTCCATAAGCATCGAGGCGTCGTCGTTGTCGTTCCGGGGGTGCGCGGCCCGCGCGGCCTGCGCGCCGAGGCAGGGAGATCGCGCTTCGCGCATCGCGCAGGAAGGAGAGAAGCCATAAGACGCGGGCCGTCGAAGACGGTCCAAGAGTCCAGAGCCTGCCGGGGCCTGCCGCCGTATTTCAGGATCAAGGAAGATATTGGGAGCAACAGAAACGGAGGGGAAAGTTTGAAAATGGAGAGACAAGTTTGTTATACGGAGTGGATGTGTCCGGGCGCGTGCTGCGTGCCGCGTGGAGCGCGCGTGCCTGCCCGGCCTGTGGCATTGTCCCTGCAAGTCCCGCGCTCACCCGCGCAGCCGGCGCTAGTTTGCTAGTCCAGCAAGTCGCGGAAACGGCTCGCGTCGCAGTCAATGCGCCGCCAAGCGCATCGCGCCTAGCCGGCCAGTCCGCAGCCAGCCGGCAGCCAGGCAGGCAGGCAGCCAGCCGGCACCGACGAGATGATTGCTTTCCCATCGACTGGCGAGGAGTGCAGAGCGGCGCAGGCCGGCAGCCCCGGCAGCCCCGGCAGCCCGCGTGTGCGTCGAGCATCACCGACCGTAGTACTACTAACCGTTGTTGTTGTGCTTCATAATTTCTCACCGCGAGCAACGCACGAGCAAGGCACCAACAAGGTGACGGCATTGGAAATCGACCGGCGCCTCGGGGCTTGTTGTTGTGGGCCGAGGGGCCGCGGGGCCGCGGGGCCATAGACGAGGCCAAAGGCCGCGGACGCCGCGGAGGCCCTCAAGACCGGCAACCACTACGGCAGCCACTTTGCCTGTTATGTGAGTGCTCACTGGGCACGCCGTTCGGTTAGGCACTATTACGGGATTCATCGAAAGATCCGCCATCACTTTCTCTGCAGCCACACTCACTCACTCACTCACTGACTCACTCACTCACTCGCTCACACACTCACTCATTCACTCACACACGCACACGAGGGTGATGGTCGTCACACGGAAGCGGTCCACGCTACTTGCGGCCGCGCGCCGCAATCGCAATAGCCGGGGAGAAGGAATCGATTCGATATCTGGTAATAAGGAACCAATCAGACGAGCCGATCATTTATTTCCATGAGCTGCTGCTACTGAAAGTTGCCACCGCACCGAGCCGCACCGAGCCGAGTCGAGCCGAGCCGAGCCGGGAGAAGGTTTCGCTCGGCTCACTGTAAAACGGCGGTCATTTAAAAGCATGCACCCGGCACAGCAATGCACAGCAATACACAGCAATGCACAGCATTGCACAGCAATGCACAGCAATGCACAGCAATGCACAGCAATGCACAGCAATGCACAGCAATGCACAGCAATGCACAGCAATGCACAGCAATGCTCAGCACGGTGATGTGAAGCCGAGCCAATTTCTCCCACTGCCTTGCCACTGAACTGCACTGCCACTGCACTGGCCACTGCAGCGCGGCACCACCGGTACAGTAGCGCATTTTCCTGGGTAAGCAAAACGAAGTTAACTTGGGATGATTCGTCTTTCCTTGGTCCAAATCACATCCCTACGCACTGTTCCGTTTAAGACCAACTGTCTGAAAAGTTTGACCTGTTGTTTGAAATTTGAATTAAGACTAGCAAGTCTGAATGTTTAGAGCGATGGCTATCAAGTTTTGTACATTGTCGTCCGAAAACTAAATTCATACTTGTGAAATCGGAAAACGAGTGAAAAAACCCCGTCCCCTTTGTACATTTTTCGATTTTCTCAGAACTTTTATCAATACTTCTGTTGTATTTCAAATAATATTTACGTTTAGTGTCGTAAAAGCATAGAGAATGTTTCAGAGCTCCGAAATGGACACTTATTGCTCTATCCGCTAGGTGGCGCTAGTGTCGCATGGATGATCTTTTGGAGCTAAAATTGCCACTTGAAGGCGAAATTGCGAATATTTTGTTACAAACTTATTCCAAGTGATTGTCTGAAAGAGCATGAGCGCACCAAAGCAAGATTCAGGTTAATAAGTGCAGTATAAGCTAAATAACAAAGAATACAATTTCACTCTCGCGCATGGCCACGGGTCGGCGCGTGGTTGGGCTAAGGCCGCTCTCCCTCGCAATTCAGCAGTCACCTCTAGCCTCTCCACTACCTTTGCAAGTAGGAGTCTACTGCCGTGCACCTAATTTTTGAGCCGAGACGATCCGCTGAGCGTCTACGATAAACCGATGGCAAAAGTTCGCCGATTTGTGTTCTACCTCAGAGTGGCATTTATTTCATGAGCTGCTGCTACAAAGTTCCTCCCGCACCGAGCCGCACCGAGCCGAGTCGAGCCGAGCCGAGCCGGGAGAAGGTTTCGCTCGGCTCACTGTAAAACGGCGGTCGTTTAAAGCATGCACCCGGCACAGCAATGCACAGCATACACAGCATGCACAGCATGCACACAATGAAAGCAATGCACAGCTGCACAGCATGCAAAGTCATATGCACAGCATGCACAGCAATGCTCAGCACGGTGATGTGAAGCCGAGCCAATTTCTCCCACTGCCTTGCCACTGAACTGCACTGCCACTGCACTGTCCACTGCAGCGCGGCACCACCGGTAGCGCATTTTCCTGGGTAAGCAAACGAAGGTTCCGTTGGGTTTTATGATTGGGCTCCTTGGTCCAAAGTCACATGCGCATGCACGCACTGTTCCCGTTGTGTTTTCTTCTCTATTTCTCTTTTTTTAAGGGGGGGCCCTCTTGGCGCATGCAGATTGCAACACACTCACACACGCACACACAGACACACAGACAAACGCACGCACACGGACACACTGCAAGCAGCACGTGCGCACACAGCCGTTCATTAAGACAGCGAGCGTGCCTTCATTAAGGGCCCAAAGACTCAACCGCCTCGACACACACACACACACACACACACACACACACACACACAACGAACCCAACGTCGAGTAAGTTGAGCCAAAGGCGCATTTGGCTCACTGGGCCCGAAGGCCCGCTACAGCCCTCGGCATGCCACGCGCCCGACCTTCGTCTGTCTCTGTCACACGCTGCTGTCGTACTACTTCAAACACCTGCGGGCTTCCCTGTGTGTGTGCGCGCGTGTATGTGTGCGTAGTTTCTTGTGAGTTTGTTTTGGTGTGTACGTGTGGACGTGTGTGAGTTTGTGTGAGGGGGAGGGGGAGGGGAGGCTTGTGTTTCGGAGCAGAGCGTGGTAGGCTGGGTGCAGCAGGGGCCTGGGTACCGGGTACCGGTTGCATACGAAGGAAGGACATGGAATTGCTCGGTTTCCCTCGCTTTCGGTTTCGTTTGGGATTTGGAATCCACGGCCGTGGCACCAGTGCCGCGGCACGGCAAGGCACGGCGCGGCACGGCACGACGGAGGGCTCTGCTTTCTCCCTCTACGGTAGGAGTGCGCCTTGCGTCGCGCCTTGCCCCGCGCCTCCAGCAAGTGCATGTGCAGCCAGCCCAGCCAGCCCAGCCAGCCAGGCATGCGGCGATCGGGCGAAGGACGAAAAGGCTCGGTCTTCGGTGTCGTTGCGTTCACGGCGTCCACGGCGTCCACGGCGTCCATAGCGTCCACGGCGTCCACAGCGTCCACTTAGGAACGGGCAACAGCCCATGCCTGGTCTCATCCGTCATCGGAACGCAAACTATAAAAACAAGAAACTAACTATTAAGAAAAAGGGAAAAAAAACTTGGGTAGGAGCCGATTCCGTTTTTCTTGCTACGACACGGGAGAATATCGCGACTGAGTTATGGTTCGGATCGTTGACCGTGCCGGACCGCCGGTTCGACTCGCCGAGCGGCCAGCGTACAGTGACAGGCATGGCGTAACGGCCGGGGGTCCCGTCCCGCGGTTCCGACCACACCGCCTTAATCACACACACTAATTCGTGGAGCAGCAGACGACGTGAACCCGAATCGGCGGCAGCTCGGCCAGGCCGGGCCAGGCCGGGCCGCGCCACTGGAATCCCAGGAATCCACCGGCGAGGCGCCGCACCCCGCGACGACAAGCAGGCCGTGCGGATGAGCAGGCCGGCAAGTGCATCGAGGTGGCCGAGGGGAGAAAGGCACACGTGCACGCCGACGACACCGCCGTGTCGGCCCGGCCAAGCGTCGTCGCCTCGCGCCGTGCCTCGCGCCGTGCTGGGTGGCCTACGCGGCCGGGGCGGGGCGGGGCGGGGCGGGGGGGGGCGGGGCGCGGCCAGCAGCCCGATTGCGGGTTCAGACTCCAGGCGCCCAGACTTCCACGCGCGGCCTGCCCGGACTGGCCAGACGGACGGGGCGGCGCGGCGATAGAGTATCGCGTCGTGGCGCCGCCATCAGCGCGCAATTAGGCACAATCGTCTCATGCAGCCTGCAGCTCGGCCTGCAGACTGCAGTGCGGTCTCTCTCGCACTCACGGGGCGTGCCGGGTAGTGCCGGGTAGTGCCGGGTAGTGCCGGCGTGCCGCAGGGGTGCGGGAGAGACAGCGATGAAACGGCTCGGAATCGCTCTGCAGCGGCCTGCCACGCGGCCTGCCACGCACCACGCACGCCGGGCAGGCGTTGCAAGTGCAGGCCGCGTTTTCGGTCGTTACAGCGCGCAGGCGGTGGGGCGGGGCGGGTGAGGCCTCCGAGAGGCGAGGCGCATTATGCAGGTGGAGGTGGCGGGGCGGGGCGGGGATGCTGCCCGGGGCCGGACACCGCCAGGCCGGACTTGGTGGTAGGTGGTCCACCCGGACTCCGCCGTGGCTGCCCCCGCCCGGCCCACCGCGCCCCACCGGCCCCACCGCCCCCACCGCGCCCCACCGCCCACCGCGCCCCACCGCGCCCCACCGCGCCCCACCGCGCCCCACCCCACCCCTCCCCGCCCCGCCGCGCCTCCCTGCAGCTTCCTTGTGCAGCGCGGCCGCGCCAGACAAATCGCTTACTTAGCCGTGTGTCAAGGGACTCACGCGCGTCGCATTTGTATGGCAAGCGTGTAAAAAAGAATCAGGAAAAGGCGAAGCGCGAAGCCATTCTGCTTCCGAGGCACTCCCTTCGCGCCGGTTACTCTCAGTCCGACTCGGGGCCGACTCGGACATATATTTACTCTTCCCCGACATTCCTGGCCGCAAACCGAGAAAAAGCGAGAAACTAAATTTAGCGGCGTGCAGCAACGACATGTTGTCATTTCATTTTTCTAATTACTACTCTGTCTGCAACGCGTCTGTGCGTATGTGTGTGCGCGTGCGTGTGTGTATGGGTGTGTGTGTGTGCCACCACGTGGCTAGCGCGGAGCAGCAGAACGAAACGAAACTCCCATCAGGCAAATAATAACACGAGCAAATGAGCTGTTGCTGCTGGCGGCACTCCACTCCGTGGTGCTCCGTGGCACTCCGGTGCGGCGCCACGGCCTGCCCTGCCATGCCCTGCCCTGCCCTGCCCTGCCGGCCCTCGATATGATAGCCGCCGAGTGAGAGTCGCAGGCCAGGCCAGACCAGGGCAATGCCGTCTCGTCCCGGCAAATGCGTCGCGGATGTAAAAGTTACTTCACCCATACGGCGCGAGGCGAGGCGAGGCGAGGCGGCGCGCAGGCCCTCAGGGACTGTGGTCGGGCCGTCGGGGCCGCCTGGGCCGCCGGCCGGGACCAGGGCAAGTTTTGGCGGCAGCCGAACGCGAACGCTCTCTCCGTCAATCACCTGTATGTGTGCATTGCGTTAGAAAGGGTTACCCTGCAACAAATGGCAGCGCAGGCGCCATTTCTTATTGGCCCCGTCGCGCCGCCACCCATCCCGCGAGGACAAGACGGCTCAGCTGGCGTCCCTTTTGACTGCTTTGTGGCGGGCTGCTCGCAGTGCTTCGTCGCTCTGTCTCTCTCGCACCCCGCCGGCACTAGCCGGCACGCCCCCCGAGTGCGACAGAGACAGAGCGACAAAACGACTCTTAAGTCTGCAGCTGCAGCCGTGGCCGCCGTGGCCGCCGTGGCCGCCGTGGCGTAGCCTGGCCGCGTGGCAGCTGTATGGGCTGCTGTATGGCTAGCGGTCCGAAGCCTCAAACACCTGCAACACTCGTATCTCTTGCCTGATTTGCATAAGCCCCTTCCTCGCCGCTGCCTCTCCTCCTTCTTGCTCCTCTTGTTCTTCTCGCTCTTCCCGCTCCTCGCGCTCATAGGCCAAAACGACACATACTCTCCTTGACACTCTGACGCACATAAAACATAAAACCGTCGCTTCCCGGGGGCGAGACGCGCCGAGGCATCGGCCTGAACTAGCTAACGACATCGCCCCGTGTCAACCAACCTGACGGAACGGAAGATTTCTTTTCTTTCCATTTTGTTTTTGTTTCTAACGCTATGCAAGTAGCGGCGATACTGCAAGGTGGCATGAGAGCTTGCCAACAAGTTGTGTGTCTTGATCCTCTCGTCTCACCTCTTTGCCCACCCAGCGGGCTATCAATCGCGCTCTCTCACACACCCCCACCCACACCCACACACAGGCGCGCACACACACACGCACACACACACACACACACACACCCGTGCGCGCACGCACACAAACACACAAAGGTGCGCGGTAGTTGGTATGGTCCATGGCAGCGGCAAAGGTAATTGTCAGTTAGTGGCTGTGCCTGGCTGTGCCTGGCTGTGCCCCCGCCCCGCCCCGCCCCGCCCCGCCCCGCCCCGCGCAGCGCAGTGGAAAGTGCCGCGCCCCATCCAGCACCAAACTATCTCGCCTGGCAGGCAGCGCCGTGCAGCGCCGTGCCGTAATGTTGTGTCTGTGTCATTAGCAGCCGTCTCTCTCTCTCCGTCCCTCCGCCACACCGCGCCGCACTCCATGCACAACTTTGGCCCTTCGCAGAAGCAGGGCGCAGCGCGGTGCAGCGCGGGGGCGGGACTGGCGGGACTGGCGGGACTGGCGGGACGCGCACGGCCACGCGCCTTCATCGTCAGCCTGCCCTCGCTGCAGCCGGCGGAGAGGGAGAGGACGAGGACGCAGTGTTCAATTCGTCACCGAACTCACCCAAAATCTGTTTCCCCGCTGCTTGGTTTATCCGAGCGCGAGACAAAATATTTCCGGGTCTTGCATGCCAGTGGCACGCCTCGAGCGTGGAGGGCCTGGAGCAGGCCGTCGTGGCCGTCGCGGCCGTCGCGGCCGTCGTGGTGCGTCTCGGAGTAGCCCAGGAGGTCATGGCCAGCCCGCGGCCAGGTCATATAGTTGGAGAGGTCGTGTCGTAGACAACTCGTGCAGCACCTGCATCCCGGTGCCTCTGCCCCCGCGCCCCCGCGCCCCCGCCCCTCACCGCGCGGCACGAGGGCACAAAAGGCGCGCTCACGCACTGCTTGCCTATGCGCGGCCAGACCCGTTCGCGGACAAGATGTCCCCGAGTTTATCGGCCTGCCGTGTGGCTGCGGGGCTGCGGCGTGGGGCGCCAGCCATTACATCAGCCGCGAAGCGCGGTCTCCGTCAGACAGCAGGATTCCCCGACATTTCGCGTACTTTTCGAGGGGGGCGCTTCCGAACCCACAGCCCTCCGCGTTTTGCTGGGGTGGCGACGAGCATCGCCCTGTGCGTCGCATTGGACCGAGCCTTGGACAGCCCTCCGCGTAACTGCATTACTCTGGCGCCTCAGCCAGATCCAGCCAGAAGCGCAGCCAGATCGCGAGCTGATCATCCAGATCGTCCGGAGGGAGACAGCCGCCGGACGAGCAAAACGAGCCGAAAACTGCTTTGAGTCGCGGCCGCCCGCCCCCGCCCCGCCCGCCCCGCCCCGCCCCGCCCCGCCCCGCCCCGCCCCGCCCCGCCCCGCCCCGCCCGCCCGCCCCGCCCCGCCCCGCCCGCCCCGCAACGCGCCGCTCTCGAGTGCCTCATCCCGTCATGTTTTTCTGTTCTTACTTTACGCTATTTTTTCCATGACTTTCACTGCGGCCACGCCGCGCCACCGCTTTGGCGGAAAAACGGCCGACCCGGCCACTGCCACATTATTATGCACCTTCCGGTGATATTGGAATCGGGAGGGCGCCGGGGACGCCGGGCCGCGGACGAGGCCGCGGACGCCACCAGACTGAGAGTCGCCTTCGTCGCTCTGTCTCGCTCGCACCTGTTCGGGACGCTCCATGAGTGCGACAGAGAAAACGATTACAGGCCCGAAAGAGGAAAAACGCGCGTGGCGCCGGGAATGGCCGGGAACGGCCGGGAGTCGGGAACACGGGGCAGGGAAACGCCGCGCCGAGGACGCCGAGGACGCCGAGGACGCCGCGTCGTGGTCGTCCAGCTGGACTGGAGCGAGCTGGAGGCAGGACGAGGGTGGCGCGGCGCGGACGCTCAGACGGACGCTTTGTGATAATCAAATGAAACACGCTGATTCCGATTGTGGCGCGTTCCTCGTTCCTCTCTCCTCGTTAATGACAAAGAGAAAACCAAACGCGGCCTGCGGGTGCCGGGCGGCGCGGCGGGCGGCGGGCGGAGCGGCGCCGCGGCCGGGCGATGCAGCGACGGCGACCGGGACGGTGCAGCCGGTGGCAGCAGGCCCACGATAATCTCACCACTTGCACTATTTATTTGTTGTTTTCGTGTTTTAGATGGAAAGGCGTGTGGAGGGCTAATGCGCGGTGCATTAGGCACCGATTGCGAGTCATCGCTTCCCTTTCACTGGATCACTAGGCCTGGCTGGCCCGGCTGGCCCGGCTGGGCCGTCCGGGCTGTCCTGGGGCCTTGGGCCGCGTCTGCCCAGGGCCGGCCCACTGTCGTCGCGGCCTTGACCCACATCGCGGCGTCGCACCGTGTGCCTGACGACCTGGCGGCCATCACCACCACGCCGCGACACGCCGCGACTCCCCACAAAGCTGGGCAAAGCGCGGCTAAGCAAAGCGCACCTCGCGGTCCAAACGACGGCTTGAAAAAAGCGGCTGGCAAACCAGGGACCCGGGACCCGGGACCCGGGGTCGGGTCATGCGGGCAGCGGTCTAACTCGGGCTTAATGTCCAGGCGGACACTACGCCACTGTGGCACGCACACACACACTCACACAATACTTTTTTCTCTCTCTTGTTTGCGTTCCTCGCGACTAAAGTGGCATGCGAGCAAGACTTTCTTCTGAGTGGTGTGCGTCCGTGTGTCTCCGTGCTCGGCGCGCTGACGTCGGCCTGACGCCGAGGCGCGGCTGAATGCGAACTGCGGCCCGCGGACTGATTCCGAGAGTCGTTCTCGTCGCTCTGTCTTGCTCTCGCACTCATGGGGCGATTCTTGCGGGTGTGAGAGGGACAGAGCGACGTAGGCGACTCGCGGAATGAGTCCGCTGCCTGCCGGGCCGCGCCGCCCCTGACGGACGGGGCGGACGCGGGGTGGACGGTGGGAGAGTCCTCGAGAGCCCCGGAGAGTGTCGGCGGCGATTAGGCTGAAATGAGGCAGTTATAACTCAATTAACGCTCACGAGATGGCGCCACGCGACGCCGCGCCTCCGCGGCCGGGCAGCCAGGCAGCCAGGCAGCCGCGGAGGAATGCGCGCAGCATCCGCAGCACAGCGCACCGCGCTCGGGAAACGCCGGACTCCAGGACGGCGGCGTCCATGACGGCGTCTATGACGGCGTCCTCCACGACGGCGTTGCTTTTCTTTTCCAGCGAAACAAAGAAAACTCCGGGGAGATCTCTTCTCTTCTCGTCTATAAAGAGGCGGACGAGCGTCTCGGTTTGGAAGACTTTCATCGCAGAAGGCGCAGTCAGTCGCGCAGTCACACGGTTACGGCTATAGAAAGGAACAGTTCGTTAATACTTCACCGTAAGGGAAGGGCCATTCTCCCTTCACTATAACGTCACTTCATGTTTCCATTTTGTAACAGGAGTTTCATATACCATGAAAATGCCAGAAGAAAACAACAACAAAAACAAGTCTTTTGTCCGTGTCAGTCTGCTACAGTAACTATTTCATAAAGCACGAGAATGCCGAAACTCAAGTTTTTGTCCGCCCGAATTTGTCGAATGGCGTGAAACCAGTAAGAGAGAGGCCCCCCGCTTCCGGCTGTGCCGGGCCGTGCAGTAACGCCGTAACGGCAGTAACCACATGTCATACGGCCGGCGTGGATTTGGCGGGATTAGCAGTCACGATTGCTCACATTAAACTAACGAGAGAAAGCGAATCGGAAGGGGAAGGGCAGGCAGGGCCGGGCGGGGCCGAAGGGCCATTGGCTGCCATTGGCTGGCACCAATCAATGGCATATTGAGTAAACAAAACGAGTCCCAAGTGAAGGCTGGCTAGCCGGCTGATGTTATCCCGGCCGGCTGCCAATAGCTCTATACCGTACTTGCGGCCGACGGAAAAAAGGTCCGCCGCCGCGCCGCCGCGTCGCGTCACGGATTAAGGTCGACACGTGTCTCTCACTTTTAACTGTTGATAAAAAGGCGGAACGCGGCAACGCGAGGCAACGCGCGGCAACGCGGGAAAAGGGGCGGCAGGGGTAAAAAGCGGCGAGCGCGACGCCGCGACGCAGCACGCGTAAAATCATGCATGGGTTTCGTGTCCGCGGCGTTCGCGGCGCCGCGGCGGAACCGACCACGCTTTGGCCGAGTCCGCCTTGGCCGCCCTGCCTGGCTGGCCTGGCTGGCCCTGCCGCCGCCTTGATGCGATGCGATGCGAGCGATGCCTTCATCGACGTAATTTTCTCTTTTCCCGCCGTCATTTCTCGGGCCGGTTACGCCCCGCGGTGATTTCACAGATCGCGTCAGTCGATTACTCTGCCGCGTCGCGTCGCGTCCCGTCCCGTCCCAAACCAGACGCGCCACGCCGAGGAGGCGCGTGCACTTGGCGGCGTTTTCCTCGCCTTTTCCCCGGAGTGGGCGGCGCGTTTAATAATGCGACCGCCGCACAGGAACTCCCAGCGGTCTCTCTCGCACTCACGCGTCGGAACGCAAGGTTGCGACAGAGACAGCGCGACCGGCCGGGGCAGCCGCGGCAGCGGGGGCCTCATGTATGGCATTAGAGTCTCACTCTGGACAGTAAGTACGGATCGTATGTGAAGCATGCACTGCAGTGACGCGCGTGCGAAACACAATCCGCTGCATCCGGGTCGGCGCGGGGGCGGGGCGGGGCAGGGCGGGGCGGGGCGATGCGGGGCGGCATTGGAGCGCTGGGCAGTGGCCGGCCAGCGCGCTGCATATGGACTGGGAACGGGGCAGCCGGGGCAGTCCAGGCAGAAGCTCTGACCCACTGGTCTAGGCGGGGCAGTGCGGGGCAGTGCGGGGCAGTGCGGGCAGCGCGCTGTGGCGGGCAGCGCGCTGTGGCGGCAAGGGGGCGGGGGGACGCTTCTCCCTCGGCGGAGACCGCGCCGCGCCGCCGATTGGCACCAGCGCGATGTGCCGCCAATGCGCGCCTGCGCACCGCCGTCGGGTAAGCCAATTAAAAACACCAAAAACAGCAAAAACAAGTCCGATTCGCTGTAGCGCCTGTCAACCAGCGGATAGGCCGCCCCGCGGCACAGCCCTGCTCGGCGGGCTAGTCTACCCCAGAGTTCGCAGGGGCTCCCGACGGGGCCAGGACGCCGCTGACGCCAGGGCGAAGCGACGCCGCCGGAGCAGGCCGATGAGTCCCAGCCCCAGCCGACCAGCCAAATCCAACAATATGCAGGCAAGGGCTGGGTCGCACGGTGAGAGTCGAGCCTCGGAGCTTCGGCCGCGCTTCGGCCGTGCTTCGGGCCCGCTTCGGGCCGGCTTCGGCCCGCCGACCTGCGCACTACACCGTATCTGCATCCATCTAGGAATTTCGCGCGCAAAAGTCCGTGAAATCTATGCGGCGGCGAGCGGCGCGGCATCCAAACGGCGCTCTAAGTTGTTTACAATGTTCTTTGTGCGAAAGGCTTTGTGTGTGCATGCATGCATGTGTATGTCCCTGCGCCTGTGTGTGTGTGCGCGGAGAGACAACGGCCTGTCCGCTATGTGGCTTGCACGTTTATCTTCAATTAGTCAGGAAAGAGGCACACTTCGGCGACACTCCGCCATCGGCCTGCGACACCGACTGGGACTCGGACGGCGGCCCGCGTACTTTTCGGTCAGTGTGACGTCATCTCGCGACAGCGCCTGGAGTGCGCCGGTGAGAGGCGGACAGAGAGAGAGGATGTGTGTGTGTGTGTGTGAGAGAGAGAGAGAGAGAGAGAGAGAGAGAGAGAGAGAGAGAGAGAGAGAGAGAGAGAGAGAGAGAGAGAGAGAGAGAGAGAGAGAGAGAGAGAGAGAGAGAGAGCCGGGCCGATCACCGAGTCCTTCCCGTCGCGGATCCGGCATCGGGTCTCGATTTCTTGGCGCCTGAATTTCGCGGCGCCGTCCGGGCAGTCACTGCAGTGTCAACAACGGAGTGGCCGAGGCGGCCGAGGCGGCCGAGGCGCCAACGCGCTGACTAACCGCTGCTGAGGGGACTGGAGCCTGCGGGCTGCCTGTCTCTCTCGCACCCCTGCGGGCCCTGCGGGACGGACCGTGAGAGCGAGAGAGACAGAGCGCCCGTTCGGATTGGCTCCGCCACGGCCGGGGGTGTGACTGCGCGCATTCGCATCCCAGACTGATTCACGCCCGCATTAAAAAGGCGCTTTAATTGCCAATAAATATCGGACACCCTCGCGCGGCCCAGCGCAGCGCCACCTCGCATTGCCGCCGGTCGAGTCGGCTGTCGGGCTGTCAGCGCGGCGTAGAAAGTCTTTTCAGTGAAAGCCCTCGCCGTCCGATTTCGGACATTGTGTTTGCGAGTCGTTCCGTTTTCGTTTATTTTTGGCGCCACGCCAAGAGGAGGCGGCAAGCGCGGCAAGTGAGTGAAGAAGTGTGCTGCCCGGCAACAAGTGGCGTGCCTTTGTTTCTCTGTCCGTCCGATGGCCGAGCCATGGCCGAGCCAAGCCGACGGCCGATGGCGTGTGTGCTCGACACTTTGCGTGCAGACGGCCGGCCGTCGTGCAGCCGAGTGCACTGCTTTGCTTAATGCGTCGGGGGCAGGCGGGGGGCCGGCCGGCCGCGCGAGGAGTGTGTGAGTCGACGCCATGTCCCAGGCCGACTGATGCCACGAAAGGGTTGGAACTGGAGCAGGGAAGGCCGGACAGAGACGGAATCACGGCCTCTGCTGTCCGATAGTCCGATTCTCTGGTTCTCCAATTCGGAGCGGCGGCCCAGGGCAGGAGTGCCTCCGAGGTGGCCGTCGAGCCGCCGGGCCGCCGGGCCGTCCGAAAGACCGAAACACGGAACAATCTAAAGTGCATCGCTCGGGGCCGCCCGGGCCGGACTTGCTTCCCTACGAGCGACGAACGCACACTCGCGGGGCACGGCGAGTCCAGAAAGGCCGCCGGCCCTGCTCTGCCTGCTGTCCTCAGCCTCGCCCTCGTTGGCGTCCTCGGCGTTGGCGGCCGAAACAATGCGAGCTAATCGAAGCTTGGAGCGTCACAGGCGTGCGGCCTCTGTCTGCCTTTGTCACGACCGGCCGGATTCGTGATGAGCCTTGCGCACCGCCCGGCCTGGCCCAGCCTGGCCAACCTAATGATGAGGCGGCGGACGACGGCCACCCTCGCCGCGCGCCACCAGGGCCACCAGGGCGTCCGGGACTCGGTCTGCTCACCGGTCGAGGGCTACCTGTGCGGTACCTGCGGGGCACCTGTAGGGGCGCGCGTCCAGGCCGTCCAGGCCGTCCCGGCGTCCGGCACGGCGGCGGTGCGGGGCGCAGGGCGGGGCGCGAGGCGGCGCGGTGCGGTGGTGGGGGCCGCGGGCCGTGGTGGCGCGCGGACTTGGCTCCGGCGGCGCGCGCTCGCCGCGCTCCACTCCAGTTGGGATCAGGTCTGGACTCCGGCGTAGTGGTGCAGCCAGCCCCGCACTGCCGCACTGCCGCACCGCACTGCCGCGCGAAGTGCCCGAGTGCGAGTGTCGTGGAGTGCGAGTGCAGTGATCGTGTGTGCCGCGAGTGCGTGCGTGCGTGCGTGTGTGTGGCGTCAAGAAGGCCGTCGCCGTCGTCAGGATGGTGCGACACCGCCCCCTCGTCGTCGTCTGCGTCGTCGTGGTGCTGAGCGTGCACCTCGCCTCGGTACGTGTCGCGGGCGACGCAGCGGCTGCGGCATGGCTGCAGCGTGGCCGAGAAACGCCGACGCCCTTTTTGAAAAGTGATTTCCGATCGACACGTCTTCCCTGCCTGCCGGGCCTGCCGGGCCTGCCCGGCCCTGCCCGGCCCTGCCCGGCCCTGCCTCGACAAGCCCTAATAAGCCATCCACGCAGCGGCTGGTGGCTGTCATACTTTTTAAGCGTCTGTCTTTGCTGAGCCGAGGCCCTGTCACTCCACTTGGGGAATGCAACTTCTTTCTTTTTTTTTTGTCCCGGATGACTAACATTCGCGTTATATGTGCGTCCCCGTTGGGCCCCGTTGTTGCTTTTTAATAAGCTCGTTGATGTCTTCATGTTGCCTCGCATGTAAATGCACATTTTGCAATCTGCACGTGTCAGCGGGGCGTATTAAACAGTTGAGGGGGATTATCTGTCTGGAGCCGCTCGGAGTGCGCCGTCACCGCAGACAATAATAACGAACACTGGGCAATTTTTAATTGAAAAACAAATACAGGCTTCGCGGTGGGGGTGAAAAAAGGATGGCACTGCGAAATCGATTTCGAGATTCCCAGAACAGTAAGGCGATGCTTTGGGTCGAGGCGAAAGGGGGAAGGGGTCAGAAGACGGACGGGGATGAGGACAGGACGGCGATAGACAGAGAGAGAGAGAGAGACGGAGAGACAGCGCGCAGGGAGGGCAGCAAACCTCTTTGGAGCGTCGCCAGCGGCAGCCTCGCCAACGCCGAATGGCGGCGGATGGTGGCGGATGGTGGCGGATGGCCCCAAATAATGACCGCTGACTGACTGGTTGATAACGTGCCTCCGCTGCCTCGGCGTGCTTCGGCGTGCTTCGGCTGCTTTGCATATTCGCGAGGGAACGAACGCGCCTCTCCGCAGCCTCGGCTGCAGCGCAGCAGCGGAGCCTGGCAGCCACTGCACACAGTCGTAACGCGGTAACCGGCGAGCAGATTAATGCCCCTTTTGAGGGACTGGGGGACTGGCGGGGACTGGGAGACGTAACACAGCAACAACAGGGAATGCCCTCACGGCCCGACGGCCCGGGGAGTTGATCCAGTCGGCTTTATGTATCCGCGTAAGTTTAACGACAGTGCTGCGCGGCCGCGCAGTGCCACGCAGTGCGACGCAGTGCAGCCTGCAGTTTGAGACGCCGGACGCGACGCGAGCGGACGCCAGTTTTATTGGTGTGTTAGCGCACTGTTACACCGCTCTAATAGACTCGTTGTGGTTACTGTCGGCGGTAAAGATAATGGGATAGTCTCTGTCTCCGCGATCGGCCCGTAAAAATGGACCCGACGCCCTTTACTGGTTTTCGCTGGCGACACACACGCCGGGACCAAGTAGGAGTAAGAAAAAAATGGGGGAAATGTCTTGTGCCGCGAGTGGGTACCGAACCCACGGATCCTCCTCGCGGCCACTTTCCTCGTTGAGTCGGGCACGACATTCCAGGATGGAAGATGCAGCTCGTGTGCCATTTTCGAGCGGATCGCTGCCGCCGAGCCGCGCCGCGCCGAGCTCCCGGCTCCCCGTTCGTTTATATCACCGCCCAGGCGTCGAGCGTCGAGGCGGGGAGGCGCGGGGAGGCACCGGGAGGCACCGGGAGGCACCGGCAGGCAGCGGCAGGCACCGGCAGGCACCCGGGAGGCGGTGTCCTCTGGCCGGCCGCGCGGCCCCACGCCCTGACGTCGTACGCCTAGAACAATGGCGAGGAGCTGGCCGCCGCCAGGGCAGCCCGGGGCAGCCAGCCCGAGTGAGGCGAGTGAGGCGGCTTGCCGATGAAATGGCAGTTATCGTCCTGATTGCCGCATTGCCGCTCTTGTTGCTGCTGTTGTTTGCTAACCTGTGCCGTGCGTTGCAAAGTGCCGCAACTGCACCCGCCGGCAACCAGCCAGCCAGCACAGCCAGCCAGCCAGCCGGCCAGCCAGCCGGCCGGACACAATAATATATTTTCAGGCGCGCGCAGCGTGCGGCATTCCACGGGGTGTGTAGTAAAGTGCGAGCAAAGAAAGGGGCAGGGACGCGCTGCCAAAGCGCCAAAGCGCATACACTATACATACAGTAACGGGAGCCTTAACAAACAGGCGCGTGACCCCCGGCGCCCTGTCGCGCCTGTCGCCCTGGCAAACACCGCAAACACGGCGAGGATTTGCCAAAGAAACGCTCATGCTCGTCCCAACGACGCCGGCGACGCCTACAGTGCAAAGCCCAGAGCAAAGACCCAGCTCATAATCGCACCGCAGTTTGTTGTGTGCAGACTGCAGACACTTTTTCCCCTAATCGGGCGAAACCGCCTGGCCGGCCGGTAGTTGTGTGCGCCATGAGCCGCCGTGAGCCGGCCAAACGGCCCCACTAAAGTCGCCGGCTTGGCCGCCGTTGGCTCAACAAGCCGTCGGCTGCCGTCGGCGCGGACACGGCGTCGGTCGGACGGGCGGCCCGGCCGTAAGATGTCGCCGGAACGAGGGGAGCCCACTGCCAGCGCCTCTGTCAGGGCAGGCCGCGCCCGGGTACCCATGGCGGGGCGCGCCACGGCCGAGGCCACGGCGGGGCGACCGGTCCCCAATCAGCCGCATTAAGACGTCGCGGGGAAACGTTTCGGCACCGCCAGGCCCACGCAGCCACCCCGGCCGCCCCGCCACTGCAAGGCCCCCGCCGACGGCACCACGGCACGTACACCGGCATGCCGGCCGGCCACTCGACTGGCGATCGCGCGGCTGGCCGGGTGTGAAAAATTCCAAGTGCGTGTGCGGCCAGGCGGGCCAGGCAGCCAGGCCCGTGGCAGCGTACGGCAGGCCTACGGCATGCCCACGGCCAGTGCCAGGACGAGGCGTGTGGTGTGTGTCCCGTGCCAAGTCTGGCTCCATCTGATGAGGCGCTCGGCCGGCGACCGCCGCCGCGCCGCCGCGCCGCCACGCTGCCACGCGGCCACGCCCAAGGGGCATACTGGAACATGCGACACGATACATACCCGCCCGCGCCTCCCTACATCATGTGGACGGGGAAAAAGAACGACGGAAAAAGCAGTCCGGCGGCGGGGCTCGAACCCGGGACTGTCACGTCAATCAGCCGCTGGTCAAGCTCGGTTGGTGACGCTGGTAAGGCCTGCCACAACGGCTGGCCGAGGGCTGCCTAGGGCCTGGCGCAGCCTGGCGCCACGCCGCCCTTCCCTTCACATTAACGTCCACTTTCACGCACCAGACTGCGGCACTGCGCCACTGCGGCGTGGAGGTGGCGGAGCGTGGCGGCGGCCAGCACACGCCGTGCTGCCGTGCTGTGCTGGGCTGCCCGGGCCGAGCAGGCCGACCAAGCCGAGACCGAGAGGCACAGCCCCTCCCGGACGCCCCCGTCGACCCGTGCCCCGGTGGCCGCGTAGTGGCCGAAGTGTTTTTAGCGACTTTTCGTTCCACCGCCACACGTACTCGTTAGCCACTGAAGCGAGCGAGAGCGCACACACACGTACACACACACACACGCGCGCGCGCGCGGTAGGGTGGCGGACTGCGAGGACGCCGTTGTCGTGCTGCCGAGAGGAAGGGCGGCTGGCTCTGTTCATCCCGTTGTCTCGCTCGGCCCCCGCGAGGCGGCGTGGCGTGGCGCGGCGCGGCGCGGCGAGGGCCGCGAAGAAAGCGCGAGTGAGTGTTGGGTGCTGGCAGTGCTGGCACACGGCAGTACAGTACCCACTACCGCACTGGAAAAAATCACGCGCCCGGCTCATTTAAATGTGTGCCACCGCGTGGCGATCCACGGCGATGCACGGCGGCGCATGGAGGTGCTCGACGGTTCGACGTTTGCCGTGGGCGCCACCTTGACGAAATGCATGCCCCCCCCCTCCCCCAAGGAGTGCGACGGGAAGCCAACGAGAGCGACAGCGGCGACGCCCGGGAGAAGTTTTTTTATCTGCCGCGGGAGTCGTTTTACTCTCGCGATATAATTAGGCGACCGACACAGGTTTACTGCACGATTCCGCCACCTGACCGTGCAGGCCGTGCCGCGGCCTTTAGGTAACCTTCCTGCCTCTCGCTCTCACTATCTCTGTCTCTCTCTTTTCTCACTCTCTCTGTCATGCGGTTCGGGTTCAGGCGCACGCCCTTCCGGGCCACACTTTGGCCCCAAAATAAGTGATTGGACGACAATGATCGTTTGAGTTGTGTCTCGGACACTCCCACGGCCCGACGCGATTGGTTGAGTGCGGCGGGTGGCCAGAAACTGGGCGATACACATTCACCAGACGCTGACCTGCTGACCACACGGCCCTGCCATGGCCCTGCCAGGGCGTTGCTGAGGACCCCGTCCGGGCTGACAGAAAGATTACGGGTCAGCAGGAATGATTTTGGCCGGCAACCTCGGCAGGGCTGGGCCACAGGCTGGGCTGGCTGTCGATTCGGCAGTGGGTCATCGGGGATTCATCGCACGTCACCCGCCTTCGCCTTAAGAAGTCCCGCACGGTGTTTCCCGCTTGCCCGGCCACCTCGTCCAGGTCCAGCGCAGTGCGACTGGCGAGACCCGGGCGCAGCTGGGTCGCGGGTTCGAATCCCGCCGGGGGGGTCAGGCTTTTGCCAATGACTGGCCGGACACGGGCTGCGTACATAAAAAACGGCGTAACAACAAGCGAATTCCTCGGGAGCCACAGACCGCATTTAGGCATTCCGTTTCTCCGTCCACACAGTCACACACACACACACACACACACACACACACACACACACACACACACACACACACACACACACGCACACACACTCACGCCGCGGCCGACACGACCTCCCCGCTTAGAAAGCCACAGCCAAAAGGCAAACCAATACGACCGAAAAGAGCGTCGCGCCGAGAGGGGCGCCAACCGGCGCCAACTATGCCGGCCTAAGCCAGTCGCCCACAAGTTGGCCTTGAATGTGATCCAGGATGTCCGGGAGCGGCTTGGGGTGGGTCAGGAGCGTCAGGAGTCGGGATCGGGTCAGGCAGTCAGTGGTGCCAGCGCGGGCCCTCTCCTTAAGCCCTTGGACTTGTTCACGGTTCATTACGGGCAAAAAAGGGCGGAACCTTTCTCCAAACTAGACAATTTGCAGGCAATTCCAGCCCGCTCCAGTGGCCCGCTGGACCCTCTGCCAGAATAAAGAGCTGCGTGGCACGCAGTCCGAGAGTGCCGCGCCGCCGGAAACGAGCTACTATCCGCCGACTGCTTTTTTCTCCCATTTTTTCCTACTTATCTGAGAAAGTAATCGTCCGCCGAGCCGCTGTTACCGCGCCTTGCGCGTCTTGCGTCGTTTGTTGGTCCAAAGCGGCGTTGCGGCCGGCGGCGGCCCGAACGCCGCGGGTAGCGCACTTTAAAAGTGTGACCAAAGGGGCCGGCCGTGTGGGAGTGAAAGGCCTGGCCCGTCGATTTCAAAGCCAGTTTTGCGTTGTTTCCCGCGAACTTTCCTCGACTTGGCGTATTCAGCGGATTCACCCTGCAGGCGCGATGCCGGCCCGATACGTCCCCGCCTTCATGCTGCTGGTATGCCTGGCTCTTCGCTGACGGCCTGACTGGGCCTGACTGGGCCTGACGGCGCGGGGCACGGCGGGGCGGGCAGCGCAGGCCGCACAGGCAGGGCCGCAGACTGACCGTCAAACAGAGCGCACCTGAGGGGCCGGTGCGGCCGGTGCGGCGCCGTTGACGCCTCGTCTCCCTTTCTCCCACATTGGGCGGCGCGAGGCAGCGCCAACAGCGCCAACAGCGCCAACAGCGCCAAGCACAACCGAGGCAGCTTGCCGCGGCGCCGCGGCGCGCCGTGTGCCGCGAGGGCGAGGCTTCGCGAGGCTTAGAGTGTCTCTGCAGATCTGTTTGTTTCAGTCGACTGGCCGCCCGGAATGGCGCGGCGCGAGCGAGCCGGCCCCGCATTAACTGGGGCACAATCCCAGAGGCAGAGGGAAGCCCCGCGTCCAGCCGCGTCCAGCCGCGTCCAGCCGCGTCCAGCCGCCGAGGGGCCCGTCGTTAAATCGCCATTTTGTAGCGGCGGCTGCTGGACCTGGCTGGCCGGACTGGCGGGGCATCCATGCCGCACCGTGCCGCACACGCAGTGTGCGGGCCAGAGGGCCGGGCCGGGCCGAGCCGAGCTGAGCCGAGCCGAGCCCGTGTACTGGCCTATCTGACCGCATCCCAGGGGGCCGTGCGACGCGCTACGTGCTACGTGACCACGTGACCGAAAGATGAGAATCAAAGTGGTCACAGAGCGTCCTGGTGTGTGCAGTGCGCCACGCCGCGCCACGCCGCGCAACGCCACGCCACGGCAGATGTGTGTGATACCGAGGCCCCGCAGCCCCGCAGCCCCGCTGCCCGCCTGGTCCCGGCCTATACCATCCGCCATCCGCGAGGCGTCGGAGCAAAGAGCAAGGCGAGTCGAGCGCGGCCGAGCCGAGCGCAGCCGGGCCGTGCAGCGGCGCGCCAAGTCGGGCCGAGCCGAGCCGAGCCGACCAGGCCGAGCCGCGGCGACGTCTCCTGTCCGCTCGGAACTATAGAAAGAGAAGCATATGGCATAGCAGAGCTGGGCAGAGCTCGGCGACACGGGGTGCGGCGGCGAGGCTGCCTCGGCGGCAGGCGGCAGCAGGCGGCAGCAGGCGGCAGCCAGCGACTGTTTTTCTTCCTCTTCTTCTCCTTCCTCTTCTCCCTCACTTACTCACTCATTGCGCTCACTCACTCACTGACTTTCCTCGGCATCGGACCGCAAGTCGGGGTGGTGCTATGAATGAGGCTCCGTCCCCCTCCCCTCCAGCCTCCGGCCGAGAGCTGATCAGCTGGAAAGGTGCTCGGCCGTGGCCGCCGGTGTGGTGTCGCGGCGAGCCTCGTCGTCCTGGACCGCAACCTCGGCGACGACGCGGCCTGCGCGAGAAAATAATTAATTATGACACTTTTGCTAGCGCCTGGGTCTCGTCTCGCGTTTCGCCGGGGTGTCCGCGGTGTCCGGGGCGTCCGGGATGTCCGGGCGCGGCGCGCGGCGCGCGGCGTGGGTAACGGCCTTTATCGATGGGCAGACTGCGGACTGCAGACTGGTGCATGGCAAGGACTGCACCGCGCTGCAGCGCTACAGTTCGCTGCGTGCCACATACCAGGGCACTCCTCCTCCTCCTTCTCCTCCTGGGCGAGTCAGGCGAGCGCCCGCCGCGTAGGCAACCCTCCCGCGTCGGTGCGCTGCCTGCTGCAGGGGGAGACAGGCAGGCGGGCCGTGCAGGCGGGGTCACCGTGACACCTTCTTTGTGAGGCGTTTCTTTTCGCTGGTCCGCAGTCACAGCAGTTGGCCTGGCGGCTTGGTGGCGGCTCGCGTGGTGGTCACCACCGTCACGCAATAGGCCAGGGAGGCTGTGGACGCGGGACTCGTATCCAACCCTAGACCTTGAAAGGAAGAATTCCCCGCTCGAGAAGAAGTCCATTGATTCCACCCGAGTGCCATTGAACCACGGCGTTCGATGAACAGAGCCGCGGCCGCCTATACTCGTCCCGGTGCGCGCGCTGCGCGTCTCCCTGGGCGACGTGCCGCACTTTCCCGATTGGCCGGCGTGCCGGCGTCCGGCCGTCATCGGTGGCGGATATGTGGACCAATCACAGACCCGCATTGGAACGATAATTGCATGCACGGCCTATCGCCATCAGCATGAGTGCCCCGAGCGCGGGGCACGCGGGGCACGGCGAGTGCGGGTAGACTTATGAAAGGGCACATCCCTCATGCAGCAGCGAAGCAGCTGACGAGGAGGAATAAAAAACCTTCAGCCGTGAGTCGGGACTGACTGGAACGCCACTTCATCAGGGCGCGAAAAAAATAAATGAAAACAGAATGAGTGTTGGAGGCGGGGGCCGCGGAAGGCTGGTGGGAAAACGCACCCTGCACCGAAAAGCAAAGTCCCGACGAAACGCCGCTTCACTGTCATGCGTCACCACACTGCCATGCGTCACACTGGCTCGCACTTAGACGCTTTCTCCGCCCGTCCACGCAATCCGTCTGGATTATGAGGCTGTAATGCACCCGCGATGGAGAACCGATCAATCAGTGTGTGCACGTCAGTGTGTGCGCGTCAGTGTGTGTGCCAGCCGCGAGTCAAATGACGCCGAAACGACGCAGTGGCCGCTCTTCCGGATCCGCCACCGGGCGGCGGGCGGGGCTGACGCCGCTGACGGCGGGGCGGCCGGCTTCGGGCGGCTTCGGGCAGCTCCGGGCAGCTCCGCGCAGCTTCGGGCTTCGGGTCGGTCTTCCGCCGCGTCGCGGCGTCGCTTCCGCCGGCCCAGCCCGGCCCGGGCCTCTGACACTTTCACTCCGATGCCTGTCCTGCTGTCCTGCGCAATCCAAAACCGACTCGCGTCGCGAGGCCGCCGATGCAGCGGGCACACGCGGATCCCCGGCCAAATGTGGGTCAAATGTGCAATGACATTAACGGACCGACCACTCAACACAAACACACACGCACGCACGCGCGCACACACTCACACACCCACACACACACGATCACACATACACGGGCTCGCGCGTGTAGCCTGTCGGTCGGGAGCGACTCCGGTCACTCCACTCCTCTGTCGGCCGGCGACTCTGGACTTTACCGATTCTGGTGACCTGACGGGCCTGACGGCTCGCCTGACGGCCTGACCGATTTCCCGGTGGCTCTCTGACGTGGGTGA
Source organism: Thrips palmi (assembly GCF_012932325.1). Classification (NCBI taxonomy): domain Eukaryota; kingdom Metazoa; phylum Arthropoda; class Insecta; order Thysanoptera; family Thripidae; genus Thrips; species Thrips palmi. The sequence goes on along the minus strand of NW_023144621.1, from coordinate 11,195,387 downwards.
GCGGCTCCATTCGGCTTTGGCGCTTTGGTTCGCCGAGACCGGCCGAGACTTTCCGAGGGGCTTTGTGACTCAGAAGGTAGCGGCCCAGGCCCCTGCCATGGCCCCTGCCGCGCCGCGGCTGCCGTGCAGTCAGTCCGGAGGTGGGGCGGGCCGGGCCGGCCGGCACGCTTACACTTTGCCGCGCGGAGACCGTAGTGGCCGGTGCAACTCCTGCGCCGGCTCCGCTGCTCGCGGCTCGGCTCGGCTGTGCTCGGCTGCGCTCGGCTCGGCTGACCTGCGCTCGGCTCGTCGGCCCTGGCCTTCCCCTACGGCCGAGCCTACGGCGGTCCAAGTCCAAGGTCCCGGCGGGTGCGGAGCCGTGCATGGCGTGGGCGTGGGTGAGGGCCCTGCACGCCTCGCCCCACATCCCCGGCCCTGCCTCGCCCTGCCTCGCCCTGCCTCGCCCTGCCTCCGAATCGCCCGGCTGGCTGGGAGGCCGTGCCTGGCCGTGCCGGGATTGGCGGCTGCCAGTCGACTCGTCCCCGCACGCCGCTGCCGCGCTGGCTGCCCCACTGACCCTCCGCATCTTATTTCGTCGCCTGCATTTCAAGCGCACAATGAGGCGGCGAGGCGTCGCGGCGTGTCAAGCGAGCCAGCCTGCGTGCCTGCCTGCCGCCGGCCGGCCGGGCGAAACTGACCGCACTTTTGTGGTCCTGACCACCACGGCCTCGTCGCCGTGCCTGCCGACGACGGCGACGTTACTGGCTGGACGGACGGACCGGCGGCCCATCCGTTGGCGCGGCCCGGCACGCCACGGCGCGGCCGGCGTCGGCGGCGAGGTATGCGGTGGAGTGATTCATGAGTGAAAATGGCGAAACCCCTTTGGGCTGGCCGGGCCTGGCTGGCCGGGCGCGGCCTGGTCGTCGCGACGCACCCGGCCGCCGCGGTCTGGACTCTCCGGACGGTCTTGATGCACTCACGAGCGACCATTTATTTCCCGACGCGCCATCCGTCCCCGCCTCGTTGGCGACCAAGCCGGCAAGTGAAACGTTTGCTCTTTTATGTACTACCACTGTGAAACGAGAACAAGAAAAATTACATCCATTGTTTTTTAGCCAACGGTCAATATGCATTGAATCCTAACGACACCCGTTGAATAAATTTGGCAAAAAATGCCAAAACGAATGTGTTTAATGAATTACGGGAATGACAAATGCGGCTCGACAATAAATAAACACGTGCGATTTGGAAACAATCAGCTGTCGCGGCTGTTCCACGGTTTTCATCACAACAGTTGGTTGGGGTCGTGGGGCGTTGGCGGTTTCGGTGCTGGCCATCGAGTCGGTCTTGCGGGTCTTGGCGGCGCCCAGGGACCGCGGAGCCTGATTGTGATCGGCCCATCGCCGGCCGGTCGGCCAGTATCGGCCAGGCCCGCGGCACGGGGCGGACGGCGGGACGGCAGCGGCCAAGCGCCGTGTGCATAAGGCGCCCTCTATAATTTATTGCGCTCGCGTTCTGTGCCGTGTGGCCAGGCGTGGTGCCCGCGTGCCCCACTTGGCGGGGATTCCAGTAAAGCGAACCGATAGTATTCCCCGCTCTGTCATACCGACGCTAGACGCACCGCACGCCGCTGCACACACGGTTTCATTGGACTGCGCACAAAGAGGGGGGGGGAGGAAAAAGCCGACAGAATTAGCGTTGTTGTTGTGTTCCGTTTTCTGTTTTCTTGCCCGTATCTCCCCGGCGGGAGAAATAATTAGCCACACTCCTGACGGCCTGGCGGGGCGGGGCAGACAGGCGGCAGAGATGCGCCAGATCCGCGAGAACGCGCCGATGAATTCAAAGAGCGCGTGCTAAAGTGTGATGTCCGTCGCGGTCGGCTGCCCGGCTCACGCCTCGGCGCACGCGTGGTGTCGGTGACGCACGCTCGCCGACGGGTTCGAATACTGGCGGCCGCCCGCGTTTTCACGTTTCAACTGTCTCGCTTTTGTCCGCCGGCTGCCGATATGGCGCCAAACTGAGGTGGCAGCGGGTTGCCATCAATCAAGTGTCCGTGGGAACAAAAGAGGAGCGCGGTCACACACACACACACACACACACACACACACACACACACACACACCGCACGCACACACGTGCTCGGGACGACGACCCGGCTAGCCCGCCTCGTGAATGGGAAAATAGCAAAAAGGATGGGCGTACAGTACTATGTCGTCTATCACTTACGGGAGATCACCGACACCTTCTAAATCAAAATACTTTTTGAGGGCATTGTTCCCGTGAGCATGTCGACCTGTCTGCGCACACAAACACTGCACCGTCATACTGATCCCCTTGTTTGTGTTTGCAGGCCGAGATCGGGCTGATGAAGAACGCGGGCGGCAAGCTGAAGAACTTTTTCGGATTTTTAGGCAACAGCCAGCAATCGGCCAAGCCTCAGCAGCAGGAGACGCCGACGTGCAGCTGCCGTGAGTGTTTGTTTACTTTCCGCCCTTGTGCGCGAGGCGCGGCGAGGCGCTCCATGACCAGGAACTCGATGCGCAGGTTGCGGGGACAGGAACGACGCCTCGCGCATCGTGGGCGGCAAGCCCGCCAACGCCAACGAGTTCCCCTGGATGGTGCGGTTGTCGTACTTCAACCGATTCTACTGCGGAGGGATGCTTATAAACGACCGATACGTCCTCACGGCAGCCCACTGCGTTAAGGGGTGAGTACGCCCAGACACCATTCTCTCCCCGGTCGAACACGTCGCCAGCTTTGTGTTCCTTTTTTCCAGGTTCATGTGGTTCATGATCAAGGTGACGTTCGGGGAGCACGACCGCTGCAACGACACCAACAAGCCCGAGAGTAGGTTCGTCCTGCGTGCGGTATCGGGTGACTTCTCCTTCCTCAACTTCGACCACGACATCGCGCTGCTCAGGCTCAACGACCGCGTGCCCATCACCGAGACCATCCGGCCCATTTGCCTGCCCAAAACAGCGGGTAAGCGCACTGAACGCGAGGGCGTGGCTTCACGGGGATCAAGCTTCGATTGTCACGTCTGTTCTTTTCTTGCCGTGCCGCAGACGAACTCTACGAGGGCATCAACGCGACGGCCGCCGGCTGGGGCACCCTGGCCGAGCACGGCAAGCCATCCTGCGTCCTGCACGAGGTGACCGTGCCCGTCATGGCCAACGACGAGTGCAAGAAGACCAACTACAACGCCAAGATGATCACGGACAACATGATGTGCGCTGGATACGAGCAGGGTCAGAAGGACGCTTGCCAGGTGAGCGACTCTTGCCGTTGTCACCTTAAAAGCACACGACCCAGCAGGACTTAAACGACGCATTACGTATTACAGGGTGACAGCGGTGGTCCTCTGGTCCGTGAGCGAGATGACAAGAGATACGAACTGATCGGTAAGTCGGTTGGTCGTTTACAGTGAGTTTGTTTACTTGAATTGCTGAATCATTGTGCCCATCCTCCACAGGCGTCGTGTCATGGGGCAACGGGTGCGCGCGGCCAGGCTACCCCGGAGTGTACACAAGGATCACGAGGTACTTGGACTGGATCCGGGAAAACTCCAAGGACGGCTGTTTCTGCGAGGACTGATCACATCCGCCGCTCATACTGAAAGGTTCAAGCAAGAAGAAGAATGGGCCGGCAGTAGTAAAGAGCCCCCTTTACTGCCGCTGTAGGGCCCCCGGGCAGCGAGGGGCTTTAGTCAACAGCCCCACTGCATCTCGCCCGAGCGAAGAACAAGCCATCGACGGGTGCAATCAAATAGAATGGTGCTTGAGCCCATGATAAGCTGTGATGAACTTTGTCTAACCAGAAGACGCGTGTAGTTGCACGTGCAAGTCTTTAATTTATTAGTAAATTATCCGCGTTAATTTATTTTTCTTTATTTATTGTTCGTGAGGAAAGGTAGAAATTCTAGTTCCCTGTGCGGTGGCAGTCATAAAATGTAAAGAAGCTGCACATGGACATTTAAAAATTATGGCGTCATATTTGATTTCGGTGTAGTGTGTCATTGTCATTTCAGCACGTGGTTAATTTAACAAAATTTAATTACCGTAGCTTACTGTTAACTGGCGCGCTCTGGATCTTAGCAAACATTAAAAGAAGTTCCAGGGGTAGGTGTTGTACAATGTACATAGTGTTTCTTGTTGTAGCATTGTGTTGTACCTGGATTTGCTATATTGTCAATAATTTGACTGTGTGTCAAGGCTGGTGTTCCGTCGCTACGACGGCTCACATTATGAAACTGGTAGTCCCACAACTTGCACCCAAATTTAAAATTACATACATGGCAGAGTGAATACGATAAACAGATTTCATCGGATTCGTTTTTTTAAATGGTGCATGGCGGGTATATTGCAGGTTCACTTTAAGTCTCTGTATGGCCTCTGTGCGCAAATGAATCAACGAAGCAATTTACAACTAGAAGCCTAGTTATGTGGAATGAATGTTGGAGCTGTGTGCATGGATGTCGAGGAATAGAACTGTGCGTGTGTGTGAGAAAATTGTGTGAAGAGTGCAGCTGTCTGCGTGACATGGCCGCCAACCTTTTTGTGTGTGCGAGACTGAGTGATCCCCAGTGATAATTCCTCTCTGTATTTCTACTGTACCATACTGAAATAAAGTCTGAAAAAAAAACCGAGCGCATTAATCAATATTTGTTCCTCGGTGCGCGGCGCTGTTTTGCGTCCGACTCTGCTTACTTGCAAATGAGGGAAATGAAAGCAGGATCGGTTTCAACGCCGAGGCTGCCAAGGCATTGAGCGAAACGGGAGGGGAGGAAGCGGAATTCGTAGTATTCAAATAAAATAACGCCTCGAAAAAAAATTAAATGAATCCGTCTTGGATAATCGACTCTGGATGATTTTTTCATAACTAATTCAGTTTGATCAGCGTCACACTTTATTTCGAGATGTGCCTGAATAATAAATGGCCATGTCATGAATGTCCATGGCCCCTCCGTCAACATTATTCCATGGGAACGAAACCAGTGATCTGAAAACATGTGCCGGATCGAGCACACACGCACGCCTGGCGGACTGAGGAGAGCCAGCGGCACAGCCACACAGCCAGCACAGCCACAGACAAGCGCGAAAGCTGCTCGCAGCGCCACCTCGCGGGCAGGAGGCGAAGCGGCGGCAGCTGGTATTAGACAAGTGGAGGCGTGGGATAGAGTGCCGGCAAGGCGAGGCTGGTGTCGTGCCGTGAATGTGCCATTTGGAGAAGTGTACCCAGGGGTACAGGCATCGCGCAATGGTTTTACCCACCCCGGCAGACCGCACGTCGGGGGTACATTCATCGCGCGATGGCTGCACCCTCATCCGATCGGATTTCAGGGGGGTGCAACCATCACGCGGTAGTTGTACCTCCGACGGAAAGACTGCGCCAGTACAAGCATCACGCGATGGTCGTACCCCCTTCAAATCCGACCGGAAGAGGGTACAGCAATCGCGCGATGAATGTACTTCCGATGTGCGGCCGGTCGGGCTGGGTGTAGGGACGAGGGGGTAAACACTCCGGTGAACCTTGTACAGACTACTCCCTATTACAGGGTATTACACTTGTATTACGCATGTATTACCCCTCGATTTCATTGAAAAATGACATTTTTAGATACTTTTGGTCCCAAAATGTATTACTGTTACGCGTATTACGGCGTAATACCCGACTTTTGTGTACAGGGTATTACGCAAGTGTTTACCCCCTCGTGTAGGGATGTGCGAATAGTTTGGTATCGAATCGAATCAAATCAGGGGTGATTCGATCCGATTCGGGGACGAATATATTTGCTTCGACCCTGAATATTCAAAATTTTCGAATCGATAGTAGTTTGTCTTCGAATCGGTTGCTCGGGAACGGTTGAATGTCCCGCGCATAGCATTGTTTTTATACCAAAGCATTTTTTCTTGTTTCGTATTCCTGCTCTATGCCCTTCCGTTATTACAGAACATGTGTTTTGAAACGCGCTAATTTTTTTTAGTTTCAGTTTGGATTTCATTAGATTCTGAAAGTTTAAAAGTTCGATTCGAATCGACAACTTTTTCCAGATTTCATTCGAAACTTTTTTAGATTCAATTCGAAATGAAAATCCTTGATTCGCACATCCCCAGGTGGGTAAAGCCATCGCGCGATGGCTGTACCCCACATTCATCGAGGGGATACATCCATCGTCCCGGCTGCTGAAGCAGCTGAAGCAGCTGAAGCAGGCTGCAGGGGCGCTATACGCCACCATTTACGATTCATGCAAGGACCGGGAGGACTCGCTGGGAGCACTGGGAGCCGCGCAATTTCGACAAGGCGCTCACTGTCCTGGCGCACCGCGCATTTTACTTTGAAATCAGGTGGGCGGTGACCTGGTCCTTCGGCCTCCCTCCAGTCCCTGAAGTCCCTCCCAGCCTTCGGGAAAGCGGCTTGCCTTTTAACCATGTTCCCGCCGGTCCCTCGGCCGACCGCCCGGCCCGGCCATCCCCAGCAGACTCCTTTTGGCACTGTTTGAGAGCACGCAGTGTAGAATTGCATAGGATTGTTGCACGACAGTCGATCGGCAGTTGTCAGGCCATGGCAGTGCAGGATTTTGTTCTAAACCAAAATGTGTTTTGGGTCGCGACCAGGGCGACTAGGGCTCTGCGGGCTGTAGGCTCTCCACCAGCAGCTACGCAGCCACGACGTCCTTCCCCCCTCTTCCCCCCGCGACGCGTTGCGTCGGCACGCGTTCACACGCTCCGGAAGCAAGCCTGCCCCGGCCGGGGCCCCACCCCGCGGTGACCGGTGGACAGTAGCGCCCCAGGCGTTCCGAGGAGTGCACCGTCCAATCGGCACAATGGCCACCGAGGAATCATGGAACTTGCTGAAGGACGAGGCACTGCGGTCCACGGCCCAGGGCGAGGCCCAGGGCTTGGGGCTGAAGAAGGGGCGGTACTTCAAGACCGACGTGGTGTGGACCAACGCCCTCATCTTCCTAGTCTCGCACCTGGTGGCCGTGCCCGCCTTCTACCTGTGGGCCTTCTTCCGCATCAGTTGGCAGACCTGGCTGTTCAGTGAGTACACTCTAAATGGCTTGCGGTGAACGGCTGCATATAATGGTGAAAATTTTCTCCTCAATACGAAAAAAGTTTGGAACGAATATCTGCACCAAAATATTCTGGAGAATCTTCAACAGTGTGGAGGACGTTTACCACAAGGCTTTACGAGTGTGAGTGCGTCCACTGGGTGCGCTGGGTGCGAGGGATCACAGCGTTTGTTTGGCAGGCCTGGCGCTCGGCCTGGGTTCCTCGCAGGGCATCCTCCTCGGGGCGCACCGCTACTACACGCACCGCTCGTACAAGGCCACGCTCCCGCTACGAGTGCTCATCATCTTCTGGAACACGATTGCCATCCAGGTAAAGGGGACTGGCAGTGTCGCGGAAGGGTTGGCGGGACGGTACTGACGGCCACCTGCTTGCAGAACTGCTTGTGGGAGTGGGCGCGCGACCACCGCCAGCACCACAAGCACTCCGACACGGACGCCGACCCGCACAACGCCACGCGGGGCTTCTTCTTCTCGCACGTCGGCTGGCTCATGATGCGCAAGCACCCCGACGTCATCGCCAAGGGCAAGGACATCGACATGTCCGACCTGGAGAGCGACCCTCTCATCATGTTCCAGAAAAGGTGGGTCCGAGGGTGGGTCATTGCTTGTCTCGTAGTCTTCGAGATAATGAGGCAGGCGCCAGGCCGACAAACGTGTTCCAATATGCGCTTGAGTCAGCAATGCGCAATGTTTTTGCATCCTCGGCAGGCACTACCTTCTCCTCGTGTTGCTCCTGTCCGTGGCGATGCCCATTGGCGTGCCCATGTACTTCTGGAACGAGTCCTTCGCGGTGTCCTTCCTGGTGCCGTTCCTGCTTCGCACCATCATAGTCCTCAACTTCACCTGGATGGTCAACAGCTGGGCTCACGCTTTCGGCAACAAGCCCTACGACAAGTACGTCATCGTGGTGCTGCGGGGATGCAGCGCTGCAGGTTCACAGCAGCGTCCTTTTCCTTGTCCCGCAGGAGCATCCGGCCCGTGGAGTCCTTGCTGGTGGCCTTAGTGTCCCTGGGCGAGGGCTGGCACAACTACCACCACTGCTTCCCTTGGGACTACAGGGCGGCGGAGCTGAGCCTGGGCGGCTTCAACCCCACCACCAACGTCATCCACTTCTTCGCCTGGCTGGGCTGGGCCTACGACCTGAAGCAGGCCTCGGACACCGTGGTCGCTGCCAGGGTGCAGCGGACCGGCGACGGCAGCCACCCCAGCGTGGCGGACACGAAGACCACCACGACGACCGCCAAGACCTCGGAGACCGAGTCCCTGGACAATACTTTTCCATCGACCCCCCTCTTGCGACCTGGAAAACACAGTTGTGCGCTCTGGCATTCGAACGTGGAGTCGACAGTGATTTGCAGATAATGCTCTTATGAACGAGTTGTATGGCAAGATTTGTGGCAACAGTTCGTAGTAAAAACCGGTACAAACAATTTTTTCACACAAAAAACTCGTTTCTGTTTGCTGTACTAAATTTAAGCTAGCTAGGGAGCTTTCTCTGGGCCTTTGGGCGACACTAGAGCCGCGCCGTGGCGACACAAATGCAAATGCTGGGACCCTGTTGCGGGAAGGTCGTGGTGCCGAGTCGTTGCGCAAGTCGGGCCGACTCGCGTCAATAAGCTTCATAGACCGACAGCGCCGACAGCAGGAGCCATGCTTTCCTGTCATAGTCGACTAGGTGACTGCGAGTTCCAGTGTATTTCAGGCTGGCAACAACGATTCACATCAAGCTGATCAGAAGTGGTACTATTGCTCAATGATATTGACGAAAATAAAAGTTCCATTTCGACTGAAGCTGTTCATGAATGATTAAAACAATTTTTTTATCACTTCTGGAGTTTACTTTTTACTCCGTAACACGTAGGTAGGAACATGTAGGAACGATGTTGACCATCTCTGTCCAGATTAAAAATTTTATTTTCCGTTTTTTTTTTGCTGGTTGTTTTGAAAAATGAGATCCAAGCGGAGGACGGCATAAAAGCAGAGCGGGAAGTCTGCATTTTAAAAGACGGCCAGCATGAATTTGGATGACGTCAGCACCGCACGGCACCGCACGGCACCGCATGGGCGCGTGGCACCATGGCAGTCTGGCGGTGCAGGTGCTTCGCAGTGCTTCGAAAAGCGCGCCGCCGCGGCCGACCCGTACAGTGGCGCTGCCTGGCGGCCGGCCGGCGCCTCGCCAGACCAATCATTACCAGAGGGGGCTCGGCGGCGAGGACTAGGCGAGGGCGCATGCCTGGACCGCCCCCCGCGCGCCGCGCGCCGCGCCCCGCCGCCCCCGGTACCGGGTACGCCCACCACCCTCCTCGCCCATCCACCCACAGCGGGGCGGCGGGGCGGCGAGGCAGTGAGCCCCTGGTCGCGGCGCGGAGCGGACGGACCGCGCAGCTCCTCGACGCCCGGCTCGACTCCCCGCTCGGTGCGACTCCAGGACTCGGCTCGACTCGACTCGGATCCCCTGCCGGCCGATTCCCAGCGGGGAAAAGGGGAAAGGAAAAATTGCACACAGAGCCCAGAGGGTAGGGTTTCCACCACTCGGCGCCGTCGCGCACCACCGGATGGTCACCCTATCCTGACCCCATCCCGGCGAGCGCGCTCCCTGCGCTGCTTCCGCGTGGCGGCCCCGCTGCCCCCGCAGCCCCCGCTGCCCCGCAGCTCCCGACCCCCGTCACGTCGGCATGGGGTCGTGACGGGACTGCCACGGTCGTCACGGCCGTCACGGGCCGGCAGCGTGACGCCGCGCGCCGGCTGGCTGGACCTTGTTGCGCGTGTGTGAGTGTGTGACAGTGTCTGTGCAGCATGGTGCCGGCCACAGGATAACAAGGCCACACACCGCCCGCCATCACAAAGGTGAGCACTAATACCTCCGGAGTGCGTGGTCGTGTATACACTGTATGCGTGCGCGGCGTGCGTGTGCGCCTGCACGTGTGTGTATGGCCATACTTTTTGTACGGCGCGTCTCATAAATATAGATTGCAGCGCCCTCGCGGCCCGCTCCCCCTGGCCGTTAATCTCCCTGCGTTGGCCAAACAGGAGGCCGGGCCCCGCTAGGACCCGCTAGGGCCCGCTAGGCCCCGCCGGGGTGCAGCCTAGAGCACTCCAAGGACCCCAAGGTGTCGCGGGCCGTCGTCCGGAGTCTGGCGTCCGAAGCAAAGGAGCCAGGCCGGCCGGGCAGAGTAGCCGCATTGGCCCGAGGGGTTACCCACTCGTTGTTTTAGTGTACACACGATTCCGGATTCCCGCGATTCCCAGAACATATCCCTGAGAAAAAGAGAGAACTTTCGAAAATTTGCTTTGTATTTAAATGTTTTTGTGTGTATCACATGATTACCATGACTTTAAATTGAAACTATGAGGATTTTCCATCAAATTTTAAAAGATTTACGAATGATTCCCGGACTGAGTGTACACATGATTCCCGGAGTGGGTAACCCCTCGCATTGGCCGCAACACGCTGCCGACCGGTCGACCAGACCGGCGCGGCTAAATTTAGTCCCGCGAGTTGCCCCGGCGCCCCAGCCTGGCCCAGCCCCTTCCAGATCCGAGTCCCGAGGGCCCCGACCCGACGTCCCCGTCAGCCGCGCGCTGGCCGCCCGCAGGAGCAGCGAGGAGCAGCGGGGAGCGTCCGGCCTTCGCCTAAACGCGGGGCCGTTAAATCTTTCACTCGCCCTGCCATTAAACTTGCAATTCTTCCTGTACCTTGATTGCATTAGCAACGAGGCAGAGGCAAGGCGCGGCGCCTCTTCCCCGCCTCTTCCTTCCGTCGCACCTTTGGGCTTCGGGCACCTTCCGCAGTGCCGGGCCGACTTTGCTTCGGGACGTGGACTCCTCACACACGCGCCGCCACTGAAGGGCCGCCGCACCCTCGCCTACGCCACTGGCCGTCCACTGGCCGTCCACTGGCCGGGCCGCATCTCAGCGCCTCGGTGATGAATCGCCACTCGTCCGAGGGCCGAACAAATTGACAGGATATCCGTAACGGTACCTGTTGATGCGGAGTGCGCTCGGCTACACCTCGGGCTACACTGTGGCAACGCGGTGGTTGTCCAAACGCAGTGCCCCATTCCTATGGCCAGCCCGCTCTGCCAGGCCGCGGGGCGTGAGGGCGCAGCGTGGCGCGGCGTGGCGCGGCGTGGCGTGACGCAGCGAGGGTCGCCAGGACAGTCAACAGTCGGGGCAAATAACGAACGGCCGGGGCGCAGTCTGTGTTTTATGGTGATAATCACAGCCATCCTTGGCGGCCATTATATTTGGACTGTGTTCCGCGCTCCACCCGCCCAGCTCGCAGCGTAGCGTAGCCATGGCGTAGCGGCCTCATTATGTCTGGTCCGTTTGTTCGCCCGGAACAGATGTTGGGACGAATGAAAGGGGTGCAGCGCGGAAGCGGCGGAACGGCGGGACGTCAACTACTGTGCAAACTGGCCGCCCGGCCGCCGCCGTCCTCGAGACCGACCGGCTGGAAAGCGCTCGGATTGAGTAGCCGAAATCTGGTCCGAGTCGTAAAATTATGTCCCTTCCGGCCTCGGCACCGCAGCACCGCCGCCCCTTGCCACCACCGCTTGCCGCCTTGCCCGGCTTGCCCGGCTTGCCCCCCGCACTCGGTCACCACCGTCACTTCGCCTCGCAAGGTCTGCCCGGCCTGCCCGGCCTGCCCGGCCCCGTCTCTTTCGGTCGATATTCCACTGACGGAACCGTTTGTGCTGCCCGGACCCCAGTATGGCTGTACGTATACCTACCCTGCCAAGAACAACTACCCCTTCAAACAGACCCCTTATTTCGCGAGTTCCGGTGGTGCTTCGCGGTGCTTGCGCTCCGTGATCCATGATGCTCGCTCCTACCGTCCTTCCCGTCCTTCGCTGGCTGATTCTGCCCATGCAGGCCGTGCAAGCGGTGGTGCGGGCAAGTGCACACCAGCCAGCGCCCCAGTGAGCACAATGCGCCCCCCTCGATGCCCTGTGCTTCGCCAGGGCACTCTCTCACACTCACAGTCATACGTGTTCTCCCCCCCCCCCCACACACTCACACAGGTCGGTGCCGGATGCGCAATCATTTCATCCATTGCTGTTAAAAGGAATTCCCGACGGAGCTTTGAGAGGCACCCTCCGGAAATTTCCAATTTATTTTGAACAGTGCTCCTACAGCGCAAAATATTTCCCTCGTGGAGAGGATAAAGAAATGGCGAATCGCCGCGATGGTCTGGTTTCAACAATGAAGAAATATACTTCTCGCGTGATCCGCTCTGTGTGCAAGAGGGAGAGGGAGCGGGTGGTGGAGCTAGAGACGTATTAATGTTTGGAACGGCCTACAAGTGTGCGCGAGGGGTAGAGGGGAGATGCGGACTCTCTGCGCTCCCTCTCCGAATGACGAAACTCGGAAACACAAAAAGTCGCTCGCCGTGTTATCCATTCTCCTGGAGCCGAGGCAAACAAACACGAAACAAAAGCCGAGTCCGGCTGCTGGCGCACTTCTCGCACTGCATGCGGTGGCCCACCTCTCTTGCCAACAATAATTCATTTGCCTTTCAATTTTGGCGGGGCAGTTGTTCGGGGTGCGGCCACAGACGGGTTGTCGTGTCCACTACCGCATCCCTGCCCCCTCCCCCCCCCTCTCCTCCCTCCCCACCCGGCGCAGCCAGGCGCAGCCAGGCGCAGCGCGAAGCCCCGAGAGATGATGCCAATCGACTGCCTCTTCATTGCAAATTGCATCGTGCTCGGTTTGGCTCGGCTTGGCTCGGCCCGCCTCCCATCGCTGCACACGCCCCCCCTCCCCGTTTCCCTTAATTCCGGAGCTGCCAGCCCCCACCCCCTTTCCGCTTGCACATAATTTTTCGTACGGCTGCAGAATAGTGGAGCTGGCACGCCCAGCGGGCTGTCAGTCTCAGGCCGCGCCGCGCTGCGCCGAGGGGTGGGGGTGGGGGTGAAAGTGGCGGCGGCGAACAAGGGCAAGGGAGGGGCGACACGGGTTTGCTCGTTTCGTGAAGGGCTCGGCTCGGCCGCCCTCGGCTTGGTTCGGCTCGGCTCGGCCTGGCTGGGCTGGGCTCGCGGTGACGGGGTTTCGCAACACGGGGCCGGCATGTCGGAGAGCAGCGAGAAGCCTCGTGGCGCGGCAGAGCGCGGCACGGCGGGGCATTAACACTTTCCGGAAACCCACGCTGCGGGCTGCTAGGCGGAAGCAGGCAGGCAGGCAAGCCACCACGGCGCGTCGCCCCAAGCACCTTCAAACCCACGCGAGCCTCGAACCGCGGGGAGGCGGCCCCCTCGGCGGCCTCTTTGGCGGCCTCCTTGGTGGCCTCCTCGGCGGCCTCCTCGGCGGCCTCCTCGGCGGCCTCCTCGGCGGCCTCCTTGCCGGCGGCGAGCAGCTGGGGCGGGGTGGGGCGGGGTTGGGCGAGGTGGGGCTGGGTGGGGCGGGGTGGGGCGGCCGGGCGGCCAACGAGGCCGAGTCCAGGAAATGGTGTGGGCGCGCCAATCGGGCGTGAGCAACATTCGTCCGGGGTCACCGTGACCTCGCCGTCGGGGCGTGCGCGGGCGTGCGCGGGCGTGCGCGGCATGGTGTGGTGTGCACACAGAGGGCCATCTGTTTGCCGAGGCCTTGCCGCCCTTGCCGCCCTGCTGCGTCGTGTATTCGCTGGTCGAGATTGAGAGCGCCCCGCACGTTTCGAGCTGGCCGACCACCCCAGTGACGGTCGTCCTGGCGCTGCGCGGGCCTACGCGGGGCTGCGCGGGGCTACGTGTGTTCCCTCCCTTTGTGGATTGGGCCGCGCTGTGTTGCCGCGCTGGGTGTGGCGGTGCGGCGGCCCGCTCTCTTTGTCTGCGCAAACACCATCGGCAGCAACCTCACTTCCGCGAATTAGCGGAGCAGCCCACCCCCGCCTCGCCTTGCCTCGCCTTGCCACTGCGTGCCCATTAGCCCTCCACACACTCTTCTCGTCAAAAGGAAAGCCGCTCTGTTTATTTACCGCGTTGCTCCCGCCTCGAGGGCCAAAAAGAAAAACCTTTCTTATTTCCGCGTAAATATTTTCCTTTTCATTTTCCGCCCCTCGTTAATGCCGGTGACGCAATTAATCGCTGGAGCGTTGCCTGGCTGGGCTCCTTTGCAGCCCCCCTCTGCCCGCCGGCATCGCCAGCACGGCCAGCGAGCCTCAATGAATGGCCCTCGCCCCCCGGCCTCGCCCCCGGCCTACGCCCCCCGGCCCTACGCCCCCCGGCCCTACGCCCCCCGACCCTAACCCCCCGGCCCTACGCCCCCCCGGCCCTACACCCCCCGCCACACCCCCGGCCCTACACCCCCCGGCCCTACGCCCCCCGGCCCTACGCCCCCCGGCCCTACGCCCCCCGGCCCTACGCCCCCCGGCCCTACGTTCCCCGGCCCTACGCCCCCCGGGTCGCGGTGCCCCGGGTCGCGGTGCCCCGCGGTGTCACTGAGGGTAACGCACAGCCCCGGCCCGCCGTGCCCCGCCGCCATCGGCACATACACCATAGTCCTACACGCCCTTTTTCATGTCATCGGACTACTTTGATTTCATCGGCCGGACTGGACCGGGCCGGACGGAGGGCGGGTGGCTCTCGATACGAAAGGGTGGAGCGCTTGCGCCAAGCTTGCGCCAAGCTTGAGTACCCGCCCACCGTTCTGAGCGACTGCGCCGAGCAAGCATTTGGGTTTGTCGGCAAGGTCTCAAGTCGAGCTCTGCGTTCGAAAGACCTGCTCCAAATTTCCCCCTGAGCCACATCGAGTCGACTTCGCCGAGGCCAACGCTTCCCAAAGGACGAATGCGGCACCAAGAATTTTTCATTCCTCTTTCCAAACAGTGTTGTTTGAGCGGGAGGATGAAGCCGACCGCTTTCTCGCCTGGATGACGAAAACGAAGTCGGGTAAAGGGGCACCCCGCCACGCCACACCCCGCCACGCCACGCCTCGCCACGCCGAGAAGGTCGAGGCTGGGGAGGGTGCCCTGGCGGCCCGGCCTGCGCTGCGGGAAAAGACTTTATCTCCGCGTAATTTCATCAACTCACGGTGTTCGCCGTCCCTCCTCGGTGCCATCCCCGCCATCCCCGCCCCCCACCAGCCCCGACGGCACGCTGAATAAACCGCTCTCATAAAATATACTACATCGAGCCCGGCCCGGCCAGCCGCGAAACAGCGTCGCCATTATTGAGGGAAATCGAATTCGGCATCTGCTGCGGCATCGGTGGCTGCTGTAACTGACTAGCTAGCTGCCCGTCGAGCGCGGCCAACCGGCCGACCGCCGAGCGAGCAGCCTCGCCGCGCGCACCGCAGCACGTTGGGTTGCCTACCCCGCCGTCCGCGGGCGCCGAGCCCACCGCTCGCCCTCCGCTCTCAGCTCGTTTTTCACACACTGATGCTCTGATGGCGCGACACGGAGCGCGGAGCTGAAAGCTAAGGCTGAGAGCATCACTCCCAGCGCATTTGGCGTTTGGCGCGTTTGGCGTTCGGCGCAGCGAGGCAACAGTTTCGTGGCTCGGGCCGCGGGACTCGGCGGGGACGACGAGGACGAGCCACTCTGCGGCAAACACAGCAACGTGTTGGCGGTGACGAATGGCTGCTTTCAAATCGGGAGCCACGCCACAGCACGCCTAGGCGCGGCACGGGCGCCGGTGCGTCGATCTGTCAAATCCTCTCTAGGGAGCGGCATGGCGTGCCGGGCAGGGGGATGAGTGCTGGCTGGGCCCTAGGTGCCTCCCCCCTTCCACACCCTACCTACACTGGTGCACCCCACCCCTCCCTGCCCCGACCTAGACCCAGTGGGCCCCCGCAGCGTTTATCGGCTGTATCGACGGGCGGCAATGGCGGCGATGCCGCTTTTTCAGGCTCGTAATTTAACGCGTGGTGGGCCGGCGGGCCGATGGGGCCCAGGCCCAGGAATGAGGGAATATATATGGCGGCGGCCGTCACGCTGCGCGCTGCGCCCGGCACGGCGCGGCTGGGATCGGCCCGGCACGGCACGGCCCGGCCCGGCACAGCCAAGGGGCGGTATGAGAGATTTACGGCTGCGAAGCCGTTATCGGTGCGCGCCACGCGACCATTCGAAACTTCGCAAATCGCCACCCTGGACCAGCGAGGACGCCGAGGCATCGACGGGGCCGGGCATGGCGTGACAAGCATGGACTCCATGCTGGATCTCTTATTTGCTCTCGGCCGTCCCTCGCCGCTCGCTGGCCGCCATGTGCCGGCGGTGCATGGCACCATGGCGTCATGCGGCATCATGGCCCACGTGTTGCGCGCTTGACGTCTATGATTCTATGGCGGCAGTAAATAGGGGACGCGCTCTGTTTCTCTCTCCGCGAAGACCAGAAGGCTGCCGCGATGTGACCCCCCCCCCCTTTCCGCCACCCCTTGGCGCGGCCCATCTGACTGGAAATCGGGCAGCTGCGTGCATGGAATTACCATTTCGTTGGGACGGCCCGACGGGCATCGCTACAGTAACATATGACGGTGTACATCACGTACACGCGGGGCGACGCGGGGGGACGCGGGGGTTGGGGGAGGAGATGGGGAATCGCCTTCCATAACAAGATTTGTTTTTCCGCGGAGCTGCGTGTGTAGCGAGCGAGAGCGCCGCGCGCCACCCAGCACCGCCCAAGCGCGTTGGGTTGCCCTCCTGGCCGGCGCGAACGTGACGCCGCGAGACGGGTTGCCGCAGCGGTAGGCAGGCGTTAGGTAGGCAGGCGGTAGGCAGGCGGTAGGCAGGCACTAGGCAGGCAGGCGGCAGGTAGGCAGGCGGTAGGCAGGTGGGTAGGCAGGCCGTAAGGCAAGCCACCCAGCGCGCCCAACGAGTGCCCCGTCGTCTGCATTCCGCGTCTCGCGCTCCTTCTGCGACTTGCCGCCAATGACATTACACTCTAAATGTTCTACGGTGAAGATTCTCCATATTATGGTGAAAATGTTCCATATTATGGTGGTGCAGCTGACTTCGTAACATACCATTGAGAATTCACTGTACCTTATAGATATTTTGACGAATTTCGTTGGTATTATGGAGAAAATCTCCACCATAATATGTTGGTGCAGCCTTTCACCGTAAGACATTTACTGTGTACCATTCAAATAATTTCAGGGCGTAAGCGCGCAAGCAGTCCGACTGAATTTTTATCAGCTCCGCCAGTCTGTCCTTTTCACTGTCCTTAAATATTCCAGCCACTTTGTCACGGAGGACGCCTGGAGGGACGAAATGGCCCTTGATATAGAGGATAATACACCTCGAAGGGCGCAGAGTGGAGGGGAGGGAGGGGTGGGCGGCAGGGCGAAGCGGATCGAGGTGCTCGTAAGTCCAACGGGAACCTCTGCAAAATCTGCATCAAAGATCCGTAATCGTTGCCGTTTTTCCTCATCACCCCGGGCTGCCTGCCTGCTCACAATGCAAGCCAGCCCCCGCCTCAGCCGGGTCTGGTGCTCACCCCCTACCCCCTCCCCAACTCAGCTTCCGCGCGGCTTTCGCTCTAATTCTGCCCGGCCGAGGCAAGGCCCGGGCTGTGCCTCACTTTCCTCACTTTCTTTGCGTTTTCTGCACCTAGTGAAACAGACTTTAATCACGCCTTAAGAGTCCCCCGCCCCCCGCTCCCGCTGCGGGCCCCGCTGAGGCCGGTGGACCGCCGTGCTGGCAGCCCTACTCGACTCGGCCGCAGCGAGTCTTGTGCGGCCAGTCCATTCACCGTGGACGCGAACAAAAGAAAGTGGTCGTCGCCAAACAGTGAACATATTACCCCTCTCCCCGCACCGCGGCCGTCGAGGGACACGGCCCTTTCGCTTCGCCCAGCACTGCCACCGCACGGAAGGCGGCCGTCCACGTCCACGCCGTCCGTGCCGTCCGGGCCGCAGCAAAGGTGGGGCAGTGAGGCACACTGGTTGGCATGTCGCTGGGTCACCGCGGAGGTGGAGGTGGGGGAGGTAAGGCTGGCCGGCGGCGTGGCCAGCGTAGCCGGCGTAGCCGGCGTAGGCAGCGTGTTGGCTGGCCGCGGGCTGGCCGTCGGGCTGGCCGTATCGACCTCGGCTACACTCTACACTGCCGGTGCTTAAAACTAATCCCCGCCACCGCCCCGAATTCTCTGGCCGGGGTGCACGCCATGCCGCGCCACACGCCCCCGCACACGCACACGGCGACGCGGCCCCCAGCGTGCTGGACACACACACACACACACGCGCACACACACACACACACACACACACACACACACACACCACGCGGTCGTTCTCCGGGACGCACCCTCACCCCACCTGACCAGGCGGCCGACGCGGTGCCACGCGGCCACGGGGTTGGGGGCCGAACGGACACAGTTTTATGAATAAGTAAAAAGCCAAGCGATGGCTGGTGGTGGCCGCGGCCGGCACGGCCAGCACGGCACCACTGCGGCGTGCGGGGCGGTGCGGGGCGGCGCGGGGCAGAGCAGCCAACCCCCTCCCCCTGCCGGAGCTCGCCCGGCGCGGCTCTTCGGCTCTTCGGCTCTTCCCGCGCTGCCTTTGCCAGTGCTGCCAACTTGGCCGGCAAGTTTGCCGTGCCGCTCAATCAGTGTCCGTAATGGCGGCCGTAAGCTCGGAAGAGGGTGGCCTTTGTTGGCAGCACTGGCGGCAGCACTGCAAGCCTCCGAGGCAGGACCGCCAGGCCAGGACCGCCACGACCGCCAGGACCGCCAGGACAGGAGGGCTCCTCCCCAAGCCTCCGGGGCTGAGCCAGCCAGACTTTGATGCCGCCGGCTCAACCTGCTGGTCCCGCAATACGTCTCGGGCCGGACGGCCGCACTGCCCCTCTGCCACCGATGGCTCTCTCCGGCTGCCCCTGTCCCCCGAGGCCCGCCAAGGCCGCAGTGATTTGAATCGAAAAAAGGAAACGGAAGCAGAACCACCGGCGCTGCTCCAATCGCTAGTTCTTTGAAAACGAAAATTAAGAATTCTCCTTTTGAAGCGGCGCCGTCGGTCCAGTTCGCACACCCCGTGTCCACGCCGCCATGGCCGCCATGCGGAATGGCGGGGAAACAACAACAACAACAAGACTTCCCCGTTTGCCACACTGTGTGTTGACTGTGTGCAAAAGGGAAGCGGGGCAAAGCCGCAGCCTTTCATCCTTTTTTCGGCTTTCACGGCAAATAGCTTCAACATTTCCAAGAAGCAAAATGCACTGCGCGTTTTCCAAACAGAGTACGAGTCCGTGTCGAGCCCTGTCCCCAGGGCGACTTTTACAGCTCCGTGTTTTCTTCTCTTTGTGTGCTTTATGCCCTCTTCGTCTCTCTGCCCCACCCTTCGTTGCCTTCTCCCTCTCTCACCTCCGTCTCCGTCCCTCCGTCCCGTCATCCGAAGACCCGCGGTAATCCGTCAGTGGGGTGCTTCGTGCTGGTGCTTCGTCGCTTTGTCTCTCTCGCACCCTTGCGGGCTGCTCCATGAGTGCGAGAGAGACAGCGCGACCGAAGCACCGTTCGGAATCATCCACCAGCGCTCACTACTTCTCTTTTGTTTCGCCTCCTCGTGTCTCGGCACCTACACGGCCGCCCGCTGGAACGCCTCGCTGGAACGCCTCGCTGGAGGGGGCGGGGCGGGGTGCGGTGGGGTGGGGCAGGGCGCTCAAACTTTTGCACAAACAAGATCGCGTTCGCGCTGTGAATCTTTGGGAGGTATATCTGTTTTCTTGAGAAACTTTGGTATAGGCAGGGGGAAAGGATACGCTCGTCGCTCTCGCACGCACTCACGCACCCACACACTCTCGACCGCTCGGGAGCATCTTCATTTTTTTTACTCCGAAAAGCGGGAAAGCATTAAAACCAAAACCCCGCGATGAGTGAGGAAGGCATCTCCTCAGAGCAAAAAAAAAAAAAAAAGGTAAAATAAAAAAAAATGCGGGTTGGAGGCGAAATGAGTGAGGTGGGCCGCGGCCGCGAAGAAGTAGCCAACAACAAAGTCGAAAGGATAGAGAGAGGGAGTAGGAGTGAGAGAGTGGGGAGAGAGAGACGAGCAGCACGAGGGAGAGAAGCGGGGATTAAGACTCGCCAAAACATGAAACAAACACATCCCTAGGCAGCCGGCGGCGGGCGAGGCGGCGAGGCGGGCCTCTCATCAAGGCGGGGTTAAGGCCGCAGGCAGGGTCCGTGCCACACTCCGTGCCACACTCCGTGCCACACAAGCCAAATGAGGGACCGATGTTCGTCTTTTGGCGTCCAATTGGGAACTCTTCGCTGTAAGCCGCTGTCTGCGTCCGCTGCGCTCGTTCTCCCCCAATGACTGCAGCAGCGCAAGTGCTGAGTCCCGTGCGAGCAGCGCACAGTAGCCGGCAGACCATTGGTCGGAGTGCGGCCGTTTGGACCCGGACGTCCGGACGGCGGGACGCAGCGGAACGCGCCAGTTTACGGGTTAAAATGCACTGACACTGGTGGAGACGGCGCTGGCGGCGCTGGCGGGTGGGGCGGGCGGGGCGGGCAGGGCAGGCGGGGCTGGCGGCGTGCTCATCGCGACGGCCACTAAGACGGACGAGGCTGGACGGCGGACAAGGCGGCCGCTTTACTGCCGGCGATCCGGCACTGTGTCCGGAGGGCTGGAGGGGGCCGGAGGGCCGGAGGGGGCCGGAGGGCCGGAGGGGCCCGGCCGGCCCGACTGGAGGGAAGCGACGTGGTGATTCGGGGATGGATCCCCATTGCCCACACTGACGGCGTGGTCCCGAATGAGGACTGTCTGTGGAGGGCCCTCATAACTCCAAAGCACACACCCACACACAACACACACAGACACACATACACTCGCGTGCGTGGAGGGCTCATGGGGCAGTAAATGTGTTCGGCGAAAGCGTATATATAGAGAGACGCCCACGGTCCATGGCTGTCCATGGCGCTGTGTTTAGATAGTGGTATTTCTGGGAGAGGCTGCCGACGTGACGTGCCCAGCTCGATGCCCCCCCTCTCCCCCCCTCCTCCGCCGTCCCTCCTTTCGGGTCTCTTTCGCCGCGGAGATGCGCTCCGTCCTCCAGCCTGGGAGGGGGGAGAGGGCGGGCAAGGGCCGGGCCGGCCCGCTCCACCCCGCCGTGCCGCGGGTTGCCTACCCGCCCCATTGCAGGCGCTCTCGCTCGCTCTCGCTCCAGGCCATCCAGGCTCGGGGCTTGAGGCCAATGCCGCGTGCGTGCGGTGCGTGCGCCACCTGCGACCGGCCCGGCGCCATTGTTTGCGGTCGTGTGCGTGTGTGCGTGTGTGCGTGTGCCGGCCGCACCTGCTGTGCGGTAGCCGACTGCGCGTGTGTGAGTGCGCGGCCAAAGGGCACCGTGTGTGTGTGTGTGTGTGTGAGAGAGAGAGCGCGGTTCGACGTGTCAGTCGGCCTGTCCATTAAAGGTCGACTGCTCAGGGCGCGCGTGTCCGTGGCTGGCGCTGCCAGTTCGACCAGCACACTAGAAAAGTCTATTACTTACATCAGAACTGAGCCGAGCTCGGCCAGCCCCGGGCTGCAGTAATTGGTGCTCCACTGCGGCAGCGGCGGCGAAAGTCGCGAAAACGGGTCCAGTCGCCGCGCTGTCTCTCTCGCACGCCCACGGCCCCCGCCTTGCGAGTGAGAGAGACCGAGCGACGAGAGCGCTGCTTCGTATAATCAGGCTGCGGTGCCATCGATCAGGTGCGCGGCCATTTAATTCGCCTTTTGTTGTTGTTGTTGTTTTGGCTGTTGTTGTTGTTGGCTTGTTAGGTGTTTTCGGGCGCTGCCAAATTCCTAACGAGGGTACGCCCGCGAACGGAGGAGGAGGAGGAGGACGAGGAGGAGGGGGTGGGGGACCGGAGTAAAGGAGCAACAGCGGAGTAGCGTTTGGCAGTGGCACGATGATCGCCCTGAAATGAAGCGCGGGCTATTCAAATTGGGGCGCACTAAATAATTCAGACGAGGGAAAAATAGAGAGTGCGACTCCAAAGGGGGAGAAGGGGGGGGGGGGCTAACGACGAGGAGGCACGGCCGGGAGAAAAAGAAGTAGTGTCCTCTCATTTATGAAGTTCTAGAGGCGGCCAAGGGAAAAGAAGAGGGGGTGGGAGGGTGCTTTTGTACTGTTATAATACAAGCTGTAAAATATTCAGCCTCGACGCCCGGCGAACTCCTCGCTGGACCGGAGGCGGGGCGGGGCGGGGCGCGGGGCGGCGGGTATGGCCAGAGTTATGAATCGGAACCAGACAACAAGGCGAACGGGTCGGTTTCATGCTGGTGCTCTCTGCTATCCCATTCATAAACTTAACCCCGATGCAAATGGTTTTTCTGTTCTTCTTTTTTTAAAATTTCGAGTAGTAAAATGTTGTGAGCGCGGATGCAAGAACAAAGGCGCACCGCGAAGTTCGTGGTGACTGGCGAGCGACCGCGCTAACTCATTCTCCCGTTGCTTCGCGTAGCCTCGCGCCGTGCCGTGCCATCGCTTCGACCCGCACTGCACTGCTCTGCAACGTTGCCTCAAATTGACTTTCTCTTTGAAGCGCTCAGCGCGGCCGTTCGGCGAAGGCAAGGCAGCTGCAAGGAAAGGGTTCTGTTTGCCGTGCTCGCGGTGCTCGCGTTGCCGGTGGGCCCGATATGTAGAACAAGAGGCAGTCTGTCGCATCCCCCTCCCCCCAAAAGCCTCCGCAGATGTTTCGTTATGAGCGACAAGGCGACTGCGCCCCTCCCGTCCCAATCCCTGCGGCACGGCACGGCACGGCACGGCACGGCACAGCACGACACGGCAAGGCCGTAGCCCACGCACGTGCGTTGCTACCCCCCCCCCCCCCCCCCCCTTCCCCTCCTCCCCTGCAGGGATGGCGCCGCCAACGCTGCGCCGCCAACTTTCCTGCCCCACTGCGAGACTGCGGGACTGCGAGAGGCAGGCGGGACAGAGAGGGGCTGTTTTGCCAGAGGTATGGATCTGCGTTCAGGCGACGCAGCGCCGCAAACCGCACTCGACTTCGGTTTCGCTGGCTCCGCTGGCTCCGCTGGCTCCCCTCGACGTCCTCGGGATATTTCGGGAGAGACAGAGACGAATGGTGGTGCGCGGCCGATCGGCGAGGCGGACATCGCCGAAAGAGTGAGAGGGGGAGGGGGAGGGGGAGAAGAGAAGGCCACGCAGCGACAAACAAATACATCACGTTTGAATGTCAAGCGCTCTTTTCGCAAAGTTTCCACCTAAAGAAAAGCCCTCAGGGGGTGAGCGTGGACACTTTCCCTTTCGAGGGCCGGCAAGGCGACGCTTATGGTGTAGCGTGCCGGCCGGCCCAGTGGGACGCGCCTGTAGATCGATTTTATGGACCGTTCCCTGGATTAACGTCCAGGCCGCTCGACCGACGAGACTGCCAAGAAAGTGGCCGGCGTTCCCAGGGCATGGCGCGGTATGCGGTTCGTGTGGAAAACCTACCGACGGAAGCTTGTGTGGTTTGTGGCAATCGACGGATAAGTCGACGCCTCCTAAATCCTAACTGTCAGTGCTGATCCAAGACAATCCTAAATGTCAGCGCAGATTGTACGGCGTAAAAAGCTATTTCTGTGACGCCAACATGCTGCTTCAAATTTCTTGGCAATGGACTTGTTAAAAAGTATAAACCTTGCATATAAACGTGGAAGCTGTATTTCAGTGATATCATGATTCGCTGCTTTGAACTGAAGAGAGCTAATGAGCAGTTTTAGCCTTCTCTGAAACCTCTGAGCAGTTAGGATTGTCTTGGATCAGCACTGACAGTAAGGATTAATCTATTAGGAGGCGTAAGTAGTCTGTGGAGAACCACATCGTGCAATGGAATCGTATAGGAAAGTGGTTCGGCAAAAAAATGCTTACTCCGCCTTAGTTTGGGAGCAGTCTTGCGGCAAATTTTGTCAAAAAAGGACTGAATTTCTACTTATAAGGGAGCCGGGTGCTGCGGCGAGTGGCGCTCCTCCCCGCCCCACTTCGGTTCATGGGAGGGAAAGAGAGAGGTAACGGCAGAGAGAGTGGGAGAGGGGGGAGAGATGGTTCCGGAAATGAGCGAAAATCGCCGCCAGTGCAGCTTGGAGATTGCGAGCGGTTTAATCCTGGAATGGAGCCGTCGCCTACGCCACTGCCAGCAGCGCCAGCAGTGCGGGGTGGGCGGGGCGGGGCGGGGCGGGGTGGCTCGCGTGCTGACTGGGGTCTTCGTGTCGCTGGCGTCGAGCCGCGCCGAGCCGCGCCGAGCCGCGCCGAGCCACCCCGGTCTGCTCGCCTCATTCCCGCATAACGACTGCACTCGAGCGCCTGTCTCTGTCGGTCTCTCGCGAGTGGTGGCACGGCGGCACCGCGCTCATCGAGCGCGAGAATGAGGCAACGGCTTTGGCGCTGCCTTGCGCTGCCTCGCGCTGCCCACCTTCCTCGAGTACCTGTTGCAGCCCGCCGCCAATGAGGGCCCCTTCTTGAAATCGGTTGCCCCCCGCGCCTTGCACCCCACGCCGTGCCAAAGCCGTGGATCGGTTCGCTGGATCCAACCTCACGCCACGCTCACGCGCTCGTCGCTTTTCCGGGAGCCTGCCACACCTTCCACGTAACGCACCAGCCTTTGGAGGCCTTTGGAACTTGAAACTCGGGACGCAGAATGGGGTGCCTGAGTAGTAGTCGCCGGGTGCCGGGACGCCGCAGGGACGCCGCAGGGACGCTGCAGGGACGCCGCAGGGACGCCACAGGGACGCCGCAGGGACGCCGCAGGGACGCCGCAGGGACGCCGCAGGGCCCACCGGCCCGCTGCTGATTGGCTACGCGCGGACGCACTGCGCAACGCGTTCCGCGCCACTTGTAGCGGCCCCTATCTCTGTCTCTCTCGCACCCCGTCGGCGCGATCCGTGAGTGCGACAGAGACGGGCAGAGGACACTGTGCGGAATCTGGCTGGGGTGGGCTGGGGCCGTGGTGCCCGCCGCAGACCAATTAGCTGTCACCCAGAGACAAACAGGAAGCACGGGATGGAAGGGCCGGCTGGGAGTCAAGGGCGGGGGAGGAGGAGGAGGGGGCGCGCTCCAATCCGACAGCGTCGTTCATTATACCGGCCAAGCCAGGCCTGCCAGACCTAGCCAGACCCCGCCATGCCGTGATCGGAAAGCGCGGCTGCGCGGCCACAAAATTTTATTATTCGCTCTTCCCGTCTTCCGCGCCTTTCCGCGCGGTCCGGTCGGACTCTCGGACCCCCTCGTCTCATCCCCACTTCGCCACTGTCACCGCTTTGACGTCACCGCGACCTTTGGCGTCATCGTCGTCGTGCTCTCCGCCGGCTTGACTTTCAGGGGAGAAAAACAAAACCGAGGAAAAAACGGCGCTGTGGCTGCTGGCGGCAGTTGCTCCCGGGAATTTTCAGAGCGCGCCCTTTCCACTTTTTGTGGTGGCCATTCCAGAAAAAGGGAAGAAGAAGAAACAAAAAAGCGCTGTTGGGCCGGTAGATGAGGACGTGATGACAAAAAGGGCAGAAGCGGCGAAGGCATCTCGAGATAAGCGCGAGGCCTCTGCAGGCGGTCTGGCCCGCCTTGGCAGCGCCTTGGCAGCGCCTTGGCAGCGCCTCGGTGCGGCCCGCACACGCGACGCTCGATTACAATATTTCCGGATCTGCATTTTCCCCCGCCGCCGCTCTGCCACGCCCCTCCCTGGAGGCCTGGAGGCCTGCAGGGACTGCGGGGCGTTCGCTCTTGTTATCCAGGCACTCCAGGCTGCGCTCCAGGCCGCGCTCCAGGCGCTCCGGGACGCCCCGGGACGGCCGGGTGCTGCCGGGTGTTGCAGCGGTGGAGGGGATATGAAAAAAATGCAAGTGCGGAGGGGAGGGAGCAGGGAGATAAGGGGAGGTGATAGGAAATGGCGGCCCGGGGGGAGGGCACTGCACATACACTGCCTCGGCGCGAGCACTGCAGCCACGCTCACTCATCACTAGAGTCACAAACTCCACTCGTCACGAGCTCTTCCCTATACCAGGAAAAATTGTGAAAACCGTTCATGTTGACGCCCGAGGCCCTCCCCGCTGCCTCGGAAATACTAAAGGCGATTCTTTTTGCTTCTGTTTTTTCGTTTTGATCAGGGTTTACTGGTTGCTGAAAAACGAAAAGCAGCCTCCGTTAAATAGCGGACGGTTAGTTCCCCGGAGAGGCCCCGGAGAGGCCCCGCGAGTGATTCCGTGCCGCGCCACCATAAACACCGCCCTTTCAACCTTCCAACCTTTCAACCGGGCTAAGCGCGTGCCGCGGATCCACCCCCACGGCGGCAGTTACACGCTCGCGCGCACACACGCACACACCCGCACGTAGACACACACACACACACACACACACACACACAGAGAGAGGCGCGTGCACGGACAGACAACGCGCGGGCATGCACAAAGCGACTACAGGCGGCCAACAAAGTTTGACAGATTTCCGTGACGGCGCTCACTGGCGTGCCGCGCCGTGCCGCGCCGTGCCGCCGTCTGTTGTCCAACTGCCTCGCAAGTTAACCAGGGCCCGATCGTGGGCTGTGATTTATAGCCTGTTCAACTCCTCTAGGCCTCTAGGTCAGGGACGGCACGCACACGCACGCAGACAGACAGACAGACAGACAGACAGACAGACAGACAGACAGACAGACAGACAGACAGACAGACAGACAGACAGACAGACAGACACTCACACACACACACAAAAACACGCGACAGCGAGTTTGGTGCAGCAACGCGCCTCCAGTTCCATGATTCGGAACGACCGAGAGGCGTCGTCAACCCCAAGCGCGGGTGGCGCATAGAGCGAGCCGAGGCTCCGAAAATAACAAAATGACACAACGGCCCCCGAAAGTAATCAGTGCACCTGCCGGTGCCGTGCCCTTGGCCGTGCCCGCCGGCATGATCCGTCAGTACGTAGTTGGCACGACGCGTTGTGGAGCACGGCATTACCATTAACTACGCCCAATCACACCTCCAGTCAAGCGGCCTTGTGCCCCTACCCCTCCCCCTCCCCCTCCCTTCCCCCCTCGGCCATTAAGAGCAGCAGCTGAGGCTACTTTGCCTGCAATGACGCTACCTGCCGTTACAGTGGCGCCGCTTGCTGTTGGCCGCGCTTCGGATTACTCCCGCCCGTCCGTGCTCATTGCACAGTACCAACACAAAATTTACTTGGGCCATGGAAAATTTACTTGAGGCATAGAAAATTTACTTGAAACGTGAAAAATTTTCTGGAGACATGGAAAATTTACTTGGAACATGGAAAATTTTCTTCGCCATTATCTTGTTCCAAGTGAATTTTCTTGTTTTTCCAGAATGTTTGCGACCTGATTACCGCAGCGTGCTTCTCGTGCTTCGCGGGCCGGTCGCCCCGATTAGTGGCGCTGATGACCGCGTCTGGCATTTCGCTCTCATCGCCGCGAAAGGCCGCGGTCTCACCTTTCAGGCCTTTCAGCGACAACCGTGGCATTTCTCATTTCGCAGAGTGCGCACCGTCGTCGCTCTGCGTCTCTCGCGGCCCTGCGGGGAGGCCCGTGAGTGCGAGGGAGACGCAGGACGCGGCCCTGCGGGGAGACCCGTGAGTGCGAGTGAGACGCAGAGCGCGGCCCAGCAGAGCAGCCCCTGAGTGCGACGGAGACGCGCGCGGCGCGACATTCCGTCTGAATGATGATTATTATTGCCGGTGTGCTACAGGCAGGATCACCTGCTCCTCGCAGGCACTTGAGCTCCATCTTCATTGTTTGCATGCGTATTGTCCCGCTTGGCACCCTCCGCCCTCCCCCTCCCCCCGTAAACTAGTCCCGATTAATTCAGCCGAGTCGTATTGGATGATGGCAGCGGCCGAGGGCTGGCTGGCCGGGGCTGGCGCTGTGGAGACAGTCCGGCTCTCATGGCCTAGCCGCCCTCGTCGAATAAGCTTTCTTCGATTTATCGTTTATTGGCAGGGATGCCAACCGCCAGCCCCGTGGCACTGAGGCGGTAATCCAGGGCGCCTTATTAGTCCCCGTGGGGTTGGCGGTCCTGTCCCTGGAGTCCCTGGGGCCCCTGGGGGCCGTGGTGCAAGACAGCGAGGCAGCCAACCACTGCCAACGCGGCGCTCCAAAGTTCGGCCGCGCGGGCTGCCTGGCCCTTGGCCTGGCCCTTGGCCTGGCCCTTGGAGGCCGGCGGAGCAGGAACACAGGCAGGACTCGGGCAGGACGCAGGGAAGCGAGCACACTCCAGTGAGCCGTGCGTGGCGCGTGCACCCGCAAGCACCGCAGCGCCGACAGCCTTCCAATAAACCGATCCCGGAAGTCCGCAAGTCCGGAAGTGAGGCTTGTTCCGAGCATTATTACCGATTGCCGGCTGGCTGGGCTGGCTGGGCTGGCTGGCCGGGCTAGCCCCAGTCCAGTACACTACCCGCCTGGATTCCGGGCCCCAGCGGCCCGTCGGCCCGCCGCCATTCCGGCGCTCCATCTTTATATTCCAGTCATGCAGCCTCGCGGAAGGGAGGGGTGGGGCCGCATTCTCGGATGTGGGCGCGTCCTGCTATTGATATAGCCGGCCGGGTAGCGGACGACGCTAGCGGCGGGGCGGCGGGGCGGCGGGGCGGCGGAAGGGAAGGACCTCGTCGACCTTTGCCCCGAGCGTCGCCCCCGCCCGAGTCCGGCAGCTGGACTGGGCCGACTGGACCACACCACACCATTTGTGAGAATTATGGAAATGGCCCGATGGCTATGCCAAAGCATCGCACCGGTGGCGGTGCCTGCTGGCCCGGCTGCCGACAATCACCGCGGCAGCAACGCCAGCACCACCTCCACGGCCAGCACCCGAACGACCCTCGCTGCTGGCGGATGTGTCGTGCCTTTTATTGCTCAACGCAGGAATCTTTTCTAACCTCCTTTCCGTCGTGTTTTATTCCAGGTGTGTTGCAGTCTCGCAAACAACAGAAAAATCGCCACTCGCATTGAAGGTAGGAGTCCATGTGCCATCATTTTCATATTGCATTCCGGCGTCCGAGAAGCAGACGCAAAAAATGTCAATCGAACAGTCATTTAAACGGAATGGATGAGGGGGTGGAAAAGTTGTTCTCTCTCAGAGCTGTTTTTAGCTCAGCACTCAGTGTAGCCACGCCTCTGTTTCGCTCACCTGTAACTCCCGCGCCCAGATATAGACGTCCATTTCCACAGGCCTTTTTCTCTCGAAAGGCATAAGGCCGTCGGAGTGAAGGGCGGGATGATCCCCTCACCGTGGCGTGGAGGGGTGGGGCGGGGCGGGGCGGTGAGAGCGGCCGAAAGGTGTTCGAGGGGCGGAAGGGGGGGTGGATGGAGGGGGATGTTTTCTCTGCCATTAGAGGCACGCCGGGATTACGTCCTGGCCTGTTTGACACACGAGTGCCGAGTCGACACATGAGTAGGGTTGCCCCCCCCCCCCCCGCCTCGGTTGCCTCGGTTGCGGCCCGCCTCTCACCTCCACGCACTGGCAGGTATTGGTGGCGGTCCGAGACGATGATGTGCATCACAGCAGCGTGGTGGTGCGGGGCGGGGCGGGGAGCGCAGCCCCCAGGACCGCGGACCCAAGGCGGCCCCAAGGCGGCCCCAAGGCGGCCCCAAGGCGGCCCCAAGGCGGCCCCAGCCCCTGAGGGGAGCTGGGGGTTGAGGCGGTCGAATTAAAATGCAGTTTGCATAGGGCTGCCCGGGCCGCCGGCCGCCAGGACAGGCAGCTGCGGGGGACAGTAATTCGGTTGGTTGATAACGGACAACGTGCGCCCCACCACATCCCGCCACGCCCCGCCGCACCCCGCCGCACCCCGCCCCACCCCGCCGCACGTCAGGCAGGCATTAAGGATGTGACACGTTCTTCGTCCTTCACAGGAAAAGCGGCCTCAAATTGCGGCGCCAAAAGGGTTTTGCTTGGCGCACGCGAGCGGTGCGAGTGCAGGCTGCCCCCCCCCCCTCTAGGGCGCCCCGCCGTGCTGTACCGTGCCGCGCCGTGCCGCCAAATTGATGAAATTGCCAGCCTGGTTGGGGCGACGTGGAGAGCGAAGCGAGGCGGTGCGGTGCGAGCGGGGGGCGCCTTTCCGCTGCCTCGCTGCGCTAGCTGCGCTAGTGCGCTCTCTGCGACGAGTCGATTCCATTTCCACGCACGGTAAACGTGTGTGTTTCACCTCGCCCAGCGCCGCGTCGCCCCGCGCAGTGTCCCTCCGGGGGGCCGTGGTCAACGCGCGCAACGCGCCGCCGCTGCGGATGCCCTGGGGCCCGGCCGGCCTGGCCCCTATGGCGTCACCCGCTGCCCTGCGCGCCCTGCGCGTCGAGCGGCGCGGTGGAAGGGGCGCTTTGAAGCCCGCATGTGGCTTTCTGCCCTCCCTTGCCAAAGGGCCCGACTAGCGCAGGGCTGTGCCGTGGGGGCGTACCCGGGCCGGGCCGGGGCCCACAGGGCTGTGCCGGGCTGCGCCGCACACTCCGTGGAACCGTAGACTGGCAAAAACATGGCGCTCGCCAAATTGCTGGAGCGGCTGCGAACACAACGCGTGTTTCGATTCTGGGCCGGGCGGGGTGGGGCGGGTTGGGGCGGGGCGGGGCGGGGCGGGGCGGGGCGGCTGGCAGCGCCCTGCTTTTTAATAACGCGCCTCTTAGCATTCCGCTTGGAGAAAAAGAACGGTCCGCATTATTTCTCCGAACGGAAACACGATGGTCTTTCCCCCTCTCTGTCTCTCTCTTTCCCCCTTTTCTCCTGCTTTCTTTCTCGCTCTCCCCGGCACTGGTTGTGCGGTGTAGTGCTGAATGGGCCAATGGGCGCCTAAGGGGCCAATGTCACTGGCCGAATGGCCCAATGGCCGAGTGGCTCGGCTCCGCCCGGCTCCGCTGCTCCACCACCAACTCTTTCATCCCCCCCGTGGATGTTAATGTGGACGCGAATGTGTTTGTGCCGACACTTCTCCTTATTGCGTTCCGCATCGATGGCCGGGCGGTCCGGGGTCCTGGCGAGGTCCTCGGGCTGGGAGGGGGCGGGGGCGGGGGCTCTGAATCATCGTCGGATGGGAAAACAACGTCCATCCAATCCACTCGCCCTCCGCCCCCCACGCTGCCGCGCTCCACTACGGCAACGCTTTGGCAGCGCAGCGCCATTCTTACTGCATTCCCGCCGACACGCGAGTCCCTCTGTCTCTCTCACACTCTGGATGTCGTAGGGGTGCGAGAGAGACAGAGACAGTAGTCTGCCTTCACTCAGGGTGGGGATCAATACTCGCAGCCTGCCGCCCGCCAGCCCGTCATTCAGGCCGTCGGCCGGCCGGTCGGTCCGGGGTCGGTCGGCCGGTCGGTGTCAAGAGCGACGCGAGCCACTTGGCTCCAATATTAACGGCCCTTACGAATTCACGCCGGTTTGGCCCACTTTCGCTGGGGTCGCGGCGGGAGCGCGCTGGCAGCGGCGCGGCATTAAACTTTAGTGCCGCGCGCCGTGTGCGTCGAACGCGGCGGTCACTTTGGACAAACTCGCGCGCCACCGCCACTTGCGGGATAGTTTTTGGCGGCCACTCACCGCTTCCTCGCTGGATCCAGGAGGCGCTCCAGGCGGCGCTCCAGGCGGCGCTGTGGCGCTGCCTCTTGGCAGCACGCTGCGCGCCGCCGGGGTCACCGGCAGCTCTGCGCAGCTTCGGCGGGGCCAGGATTAACCCGGATTGGTTCGAACTGAAGAGCCTCTCCCCAGTCGCCTCGCGTGGCGCACCCTTAATCAAGACAAGGCGCCCCGCCCCGCCCCGCCTAAGAGGCCCCCGGAAGCCTCCCTGGAGCCAGGAAAGCCCCTTACTTGCCGATGTAGACCGGCGGCACCAGGGCGGCACCAGGGCGGCACCGGGGCCTCACCGCCGAGGCCACGGCTTGATGTGGAAGCCATCCTTGTCGCGCAATTAGAGTCGGCGTGTGCGACTGCCGTGGCAGCGGCCGTTGAGGCGCCGACAGTAGAAGACAAGGTGCCGGGTTCAAACTCCCCCGCCACCCTACCACCCTCGACAATGACGCCCCCCCTTCGGCCGAGCCGCCGCGATCGCGCGGACCGGCTCCTCGGCGACCCCGCGCGCCAAAGCCAGACGAAGCTGCTCAACAAGTTGGAGGCCTACAAGCCGTTCTTCCGGCCAGCTCCAAACCAACGCGCAGCGCTGGCAGCGGCGCCCACCGTCCAGCTCAATGAGCTATGTCCTGAGCCTGGGCGCCAAGCAGAACACGGTGAAAACGCGTCCTGGGCTCCGCGCGCTGCGTACAGCTGTGCACCGGCGCATCATTAAAAAAAGTGAAAAAAAGGAAGAAAAAAAGGGGGCCTTTCTCCCACCTCCGCACACAGTACGGAGGACCGCCTGCAACTTCGGTGGATCGGGGGAACCGGTGCTTTACAGGCGGTGACCCCAGGGGTTCTCGTCTGATATGGGTCGGGTGAAGGGCGGATACTTGACAGTCTCTCTCTACCTTGAGAGCCTTGGATTTTCGCGGGGTGGTCTGTACCACAGGTACCCCCGCTGGCTGTCCGGCGCTCTCTACCAAACATACAGACGTCAACCAAGGGCCAGCTTCAAAGGACTTACCATCTCCTACCCGACGAATCAAGGAGGACCCAACCGCGACCAATTTGGCTAATGTGACTCTGACCACTACACTATCATGACTTCTACGTCTGCCGAGTGTTGGACGACGGGTTTGAGTCGATTTGGTCGGAGGCTAGTCCAAAAATGTACTAATATGATGGGAATCGATCCCCAGACCCTATTGTCCGAGGCAGACGCCTTTTCCACCTCAGCCACCACGGCTCATGAGAGAGGTGGAGTGAAGCCGGGTTCTAGGAGACGCGACAGGGATTGACCGCAGTGAGCGGGCCTCAAAAAATGTTTCATAAGGAGACTTGATCCGCCAACCCCATTATCAGGTACTAATGCCTTTGCCATCTGGTCCACCACGACACATATCATGGAACGGGGGATGTCACGCCTTTAAACCACATTGGGAGAGGAATCGAAAAAAAAACCCTAAACAAATGTTGGGAGTTGAACCCCGGACTGTTGGCCTCGCACTGTCACCTGCCCCTTGGGCGCGCCTCTGTAAAGCACCGGCTCCCCCGATCCACCGAAGTTGCAGGCGGTCCTCCGTACTGTGTACGGGGGTGGGAGGAGGGCCCCCTTTTTTCTTCCTTTGTTTCCGATTTTGTTTTTATGATGCGCCGGCGCACAGCGGTACGCAGCATCGAGCTGGTCTCCTTGCGCGGAGCGGTGCCACAACCGGCTGATTAGTGCGGGGAATGCGGCTCTCGTTTCGTTTCCTCCGTGTCAGTAGCACGCACACACTCACACGCGCAGCCCAACCGATAAACCAAACTGGTCTTTTCAGAGCACAATAAACCTACATCATGTCTCCCCGTGTTCCGGAGGGGGACCCCAAATTTCCATGCAGCGCACCGTGGTGGGGCGTGGCGGGCCGTGGCGGGGCGTGGCGGGCCGTGGCGGGGCATGGCGGGGCATGGCGGGGCGTGGCGGGGCGTGGCGGGGCGTGGCGGGGCGGGGCGTGGCGGGGCGTGGCGGGGCGGGGCGGGGTGGGGCGGGGTGCGGTGGGGTGCGGCGGGCCGTCGTCGTCCTGTTGGCGGCCCATCGCTGCTTTTCTATTTTTTTCCTGCCCTCGTACAACAGCACGCTCGTAAAGAAAGGTACACAAAAAGCCGAGCGTGCAGTGCGCTCCGCGTTTTCCCTCTTTCTGTTCCTTTTCGCAGCTTGGCCGCCGCAGCCCCGGCCAGCCCCGGCGTCGTCGCCACCCCGGCAACCCGACCTGGCCAAGTTAGATTAACTGCGAAACTTGACTTTGGTGTACTGTTGCGCGGCCCGGCGGCCCCGCGGCCCGGCCGGTGCGGCGGAGTGGCGACGCTCGATGGGCTAACGCGTTTAAAGCGAGGGGCGGCGATGCTCTTTTGTGTCGCATTCCTCCTCTTGTCTCGGCGCGGCTCGGCCTCGGCCAGCACGGCCAGCACGGCCAGCACGGCCAGCACGGCTGCCCAGGAATCCGAAACACAATTTGCTCGCTGTTTGCCAAGCACCGCTACTCTGCTCCAGGGAGAGGACGCGACAACGCGGTGGGCGCCAGGCGCCCTCATTGGGTGCTTCAGCCAAGCGGGTGGCTGCCTCTGGCTGCCTCGCCGCCGTTTTGTGCCAGGGCATCGGAAGGAAGGGACGGAGAAGAAACGGTGGACCGGAGGAGCAGCGGATGGAAAAGAAGAGAGGAAAAAACGAAAAGGGTAATCTCTGTTCCGAGACTTTGAAAAGTTGCGAGCCGTGGTTTCTTTTCCGGTCGGAAATTTCTTTATCGCCGGTCTGTTGGCCGGTCGGCCGGCCGGGTGGATCTCTGGCCCCTCTGGCCCCTCTGGCCCCTCTGGCCCCTCTGGCCCCTCTGGCCCGGCGTGGCGTGGCGTGGCGGCGTGCGGCGTGGCGTGCCCCTCGTCCCCGAGAAGTGTGCCAAACTTCCGCCTCGAGTTCCACCGCGTTCTTCTCTTTCTATCTTTCCTTTTTTGCGGCGGCGTGGGTGGGGCAGCGATCGCAGCTTCCGCGGAACAACAGCTTCCCCCTCCTCATGGAAGAGTTTGCGGTCAACAGCCTGCACTGGCTAATACCGCTGCGATCTGCGTTTGGGTTTGCAGTGTGGTCGCAGTGCGCGACGCCTCGGCACCGCCTTCCTCATCCAACAGTTTCCTGTGCTGACTGCGGCGGTGGCGGCGGTGGCGGTGTCGGTGGCGAGGATTGAACGGCGACCCTCCTCCCCCTCCTCCCCCTCCAACGCCACCCTCGTCCTCTCCGACCCCTCTGAAGGGCCATGCGTCATTTTTGCCGCACTTTCCTCCCCGGCGTTTTTTGGCCGGTCCACCGACGTCATCGTCATCCCTCACTGGGGCGGCGGGACGGGCGGCCGACGGGCCGCTGCGGCGAGACTTGACGCGCTGTGGCGTGCCGGAGGGGAAGGGGGAGAAAGGGGAGGGGACGGCTTTTGAAGTAGACTCGGAGATGGAAGCCTTCTCCCGGGACTTATACAATATAGTGTGACACTTGCCAAGTTGGGTCGTCACGTATAGCCGTCCGGGCTGCCCGGGCCTGGGCCGCCTCCTGGGGTGCGCGTCACCGCGTCACCGCGTCACCCTAGGTGCGGACGTGCTCCGTCTTCGTGCCTCATTTCGGCCCCTCCACCCCCTCGCCCTCCACGCGCCGCTGGCTGGTTGACGGACGGCACCACCGCGTCGGGAAGTGAGAGGCAGCCGCACGGCGAGCCCTTTGCACCGTCACACACACATGCTCACACACACCGCGCACGCCAGTGTAAACACACACATGGTAGGTAATGTATACAGTTGGCCGCGAGACTGAGGCAAAATGAGTGGAGGTCTGTGAACGAAGCCAGGCGAAGCCAGGCCGCAGCGTGGGACGGCGCCGTGCTGTGTGGTGCCCGGCCAGTGTACAGTGTAACAGTGTACATGTTGCGCTGCGCCACGCGGGGCCACGCGGGGCCACGCTGGGCGCGGCGGGGTTGAACAATGTGGGGCGGGCAGCCGCCGTCCTGGTGGCCCGCTCGACCCGCTCGGCCTGCTCGACTCGCTGCGCGCCGCCCCGTCCATCCGCC
Source organism: Thrips palmi (assembly GCF_012932325.1). Classification (NCBI taxonomy): domain Eukaryota; kingdom Metazoa; phylum Arthropoda; class Insecta; order Thysanoptera; family Thripidae; genus Thrips; species Thrips palmi. Next base: position 11,159,852 of record NW_023144621.1, on the reverse strand, counting down.
TTGTCGGCGGAAGGGGGCTGGTTTACTACGCCACTGCCCCGGCTGCCTCGCCTGCCTCGCGTCGGCGGCCGGACAAAGGCCATGAGGCACGGCCAGACCATGCAAACCAATTCAGCGGGGAACGGTTCAATATAACCAACCCGCGGAGGCAGCCCTTCCCCTGCCGCCAGCCGCTCGGCAGCCCGGAGGCAGCTAGGGACATAAAACAAGCAAAGTCGGACCGGGGTGAGCAAGCCAGTGCGCAAGCCAGTGCGCCAGCCAGTGCGCCAGCACGCCGCCGCAAGTTGCTGCCGTTGTTTGATTCGAAGAAGGTGCATCACTCGTGTAAATCTTGTCAGAATGTCAGAGACCTGTCTGAAAACCTGATCAAAATTTGCGCACCTCTGAAAGCTGAAAACATCTTCTGACAGTCTAGAACTCAAACCGTCAATATCAGAGTAAGTTTTCAGAATTTCAGCTTTCAGAGGTGCGCGAATTTTGATCAGGATTTTAGACATGCTTCTGACATTCTGACAAAATTTACACGAGTGATCGTCCCGGTGCGCCCGGTAGACCTCGACGAGCCCCACGAAGGGGAGGAGAGTTCGTCCCGGCGATGGCGATGACGCTCCGGATGGAGCATTGCGGGGGCTTTCCGTCAGTTTAAATATGGGGGGCCGTAACGCTGGGGGAGGGGAGGGAGCCCCGGGCCATTCATTAAGCAGCAGCCACCTATTCATTTGTCAGGGCGATGCTGGACGGCAGGCCGGACGGCTGTCCCTTGATTACCAATTTGCGTCACCGCATTTTCACTCTTATTCTCTTAAAAAATTAGAACGGACGACAAAAAAAGTGTCTCCTCCACAGGAACGACGTCGTTTTCCTGATGTTGTGTTTTCGGTGTTGTTGTTTTTGTTCGACCTGAACAAGGCCAGCATTTGTTTCCCGTTCTGGTTGGGCGTTTTGCGTTTTGGTGGCGTCCACAAGCGAGACCGCGTTGATATCAGTACCGCAATGTCCACCACTGGCAATATTTGTGGTGCACCGAGTCTCTATCTTTCTCTCTCACTCCTCACACACACACACACACGCCGCCAAAGGGCGCACACATGCGGTGCGGTTGCATGCTGCGGCCGTCGGCGTTGCCGGCGTTGCCCGCTTTTATTTGTCATGGCGGGGATTTCCTTTCCCTCACTCGTTCCGGCGGTGCACCGCGGCATGGCATGGCACGGCATGGCATGGCACGGCATGGCATGGCACGGCATGCTATGGCATGGTATGGCATGGCAGTATACGCAGAACGCAGTACGCAGTGCGCGCCCCTTGCTCTGATGCGGTCTGATGGCACACTGCAAACAAGCAAGCGAGCGGCGGGCCGGGACGCGTTCAGTCACCGTGCATGCGTCACGGACGTCACGGACGTCACGGACGTCACGGGCGTCACCGTCACGGACGCTGCGCGACCACATGACAGCAGCGACCGCGACGCGACCGACGCAGCGATCCACCAGGGGATGCTGGCGGGGGGGAGGGGGGGGGGAAACGGGTGTGGAATACGCACCGCACGGGCAAAAAAATTCTTTTATGCGCACAGAAAGGCCGATGAATGCACGACAGGGGGTGTATTACATGATACAGTTTCGTGTGTGTGTGGTGGTGTGAGTGAGCGTTTGAGCGTGTGTGAGGCTCCTCGGCGATAACCCACGTTCTAATTAAACCGCCAGCTTATCTCAGTAAACAGAGGCGTGGGCAAACAATGACTTACAGCACATACACCGCGCCTGACTTCCTGACTAGCTGCCTGGCTGGCTGCCGCGGTGTCGGCGCACTCCTCGCCGATTAGGGTGATAAAGCCTCCTGGTAGGGGTGAGTCGCACCGGGATGCCAGTGGCGCGGTGGCGGAGTCCGCGGCCAATCATCGTCCAATGCGAAGTGGGTTGGCCATTGAGGGAAGGCTGGTGGCGCCAGAACACCGCCAAGTTGGAGCTGGTTTCGCGGCTTTACCTGCAGGGACCCGTCCCTCACGAGCGGGGGAGCTAATCTGCGGTCACCACTTCGGAAAGGCTCCTCCAACCACCCCACGGCCCTGATGGCTCCGAAGGCCTTGCCGAGCCCTGAAGCCTGTCGCCCTCCTCCGTGAGGCTCACAGCGACACGAGTGGCTCGGAGGCACCCCGCCGCTCCCTGCCGCGCCCCGCCGCGCCGCGCCCATGGGACTTGGCACCACCTGTGACTGTGTGACAGTCCTGGAGGGCCGGGCTCTCTGTGGACCCAGCAATCGGGCGCTATGACTCGTAAGTAATACACACACACGCACGCCACGCCAACGACGCACGCACACACTCACGCAACAGCCAGGGGTGTAATGGTCGTGTTTGACTAGGAGGGAGCTGTACACGGGAAGTTGGTTACGAGGTAACTTGCTGCTCCGGCTGCGCCAGCGCGACGCGCTCCCACACGCCAGCCAGCGCCCTGAACATCTCATTAGTTTTGATCTCGCGCACGTGAAGTCCCCGCGATTAATTTCAACACTTATGACGGGCGCGCTAAAGCACGGTGTACCTACGCGCGCTGACCTATCCTAGCGTCTTCTTGAAAGAAACAGGGCTGCACTCGGGCCTGAAACTTTAGCCAATTTGTCGGTGTGGGGTCGTCTGGGCCCGGACTAGCCCGCTTGGGGCTTTGAGGGAGGAGGGGGGGGGGCAGAGAGCTTCCGTCCGGTGACTAATTCCACGAGACGCACCCGCAGCCCTTACTCAACGCGCCGCCGCCCCCTGGAGCGCCCTCACGGCCCTCACGGCTCACGGTCCTCACGGAGGCGGGGCCCTCGTTGACGCCCTCGTGAGGCGAGGCCTTGGGCGAGGCCTTGGGTGAGGCCTTGGGCGAGGCCTTGGGCGAGGCCTTGGGTGAGGCCTTGGGCGAGGCCTTGGGCGAGGCCTTGGGCGAGGCCTTGGGTGAGGCCTTGGGCGAGGCCTTGGGCGAGGCCTTGGGTGAGGCCTTGGGCGAGGCCTTGGGCGAGGCCTTGGGCGAGGCCTTGGGCGAGGCCTTGGGCGAGGCCTTGGGCGAGGCCTTGGGCGAGGCCTTGGGCGAGGCCTTGGGCGAGGCCTTGGGCGAGGCCTTGGGCGAGGCCTTGGGCGAGGCCTTGGGCGAGGCCTTGGGCGAGGCCTTGGGCGAGGCCTTGGGCGAGGCCTTGGGTGAGGCCTTGGGTGAGGCCTTGTGCGAGGCCTTGGGTGAGGCCTTGGGTGAGGCCTTGGGCGAGGCCTTGGGCGAGGCCTTGGGCGAGGCCTTCAGCCAGGTACTCGGCAAGGCACCGCGCCACGTCGGCCTGTTACTTTCCCCGTAATCAGGGAGACGGTGCCGGGCCGCTTCGGCGCCATGGCAGTGGCCGTGGCTGCAGCCCCCTTGGCACCCCGCGGAGGACCAGGAATGCCAGGCTGGCCCGGCGGCGAGGACACCGCTCCGGTCCGGCGCCCTCTGGTTCCGGGAAATAAAGAGGTTCCGGGAGGCTCCCATTTCCGGGCAGGGCGTGGCCGGCGTGGCCGGCGGGGCTGGCGGGGCCGCTCGGCCACGCCAAGCAGGCCCTCAGCGTCTTCGCGGGCAGCGCCAAGGACAGCGACAAGGGCAGCGCCAAGGGCACGGCGCCTCGCATCGCCACTGGTAAATGCGTCGCCGTCGAAAGGAGAGGAAAGGAAAGGAGCAACAGGGAGATGTAACTCCAACGCTCTGATGGCGCAGGCACTGGAGGCACTGGAGGCACTGGAGGCACTGGAGGCAGCGGCAGGCCGGTATTGATCGCACGGCACCGCGCGGCCCAGTGCCCCACGCCACACCGCACCGCGCCACGCCACGCCGCGCCACGCCCCGCCACGCCCCGAACGCCCCACGCAGTCAACCAGACCGCACCGCACCACACCGCGGCGTGGCGGGGCGTGGCGGGGCGGGGCGGGGCGAACCGGCAGCGTGCGGCACGCGAGCCCCACGCAGCGGCGTGTTTAAAGGGGAAAGGGCCAAAGTGTTCGTTTTTTATTTTTTTGGTGCTGGTTGTTTCACCATTTTTTTTCCAGAGCCGATGTTTTGGTTATTTCCAAAATGGAATGAAGCGAGGCACTCTCTGCCCTAACGAGGTTGTTGTTGTTGGCGGTGGGGCGCGCTGGGCGCGCTGGGCGTCGCGTCGACAAACGAGGCGCGACGTGCACGGACAGCCTCACCCTTCGCGCTGCGTCCCCGCCGCCCCACTTCCCTTGTTGTTTTAGTTGTTGTTGTTGCTATTGCCGCTGTCTTTGTTTTTGACACGTCCGCAACCTGTGTTTTGCTTTTGGCGATTCTTTCCCGCTTTTCTCCTCCCCGCCCATTCAAGGACGCCATCGCATTCATACCCAAAGTTTAATTACTGCGGTGCCAGGGAGGGACCAGGGAAGGCCCAGGGAAGGCCGTGGGTGGGGGGACACATCCCGTAATCTTATCAGTAAATGGAAAGGCGAGGTGGATGGATGGGGTCGCCATCTTGCATCTTGACGGCAAAAACCGGAGACCGGAGACGAGACGGCGCTCCAGAGACGGACGAGCAGGAGGGACTTTAAAAAAGGCCGCATAATGGGGCGTTCGTTCGTTCCCAGCAGCAAGCTGCATTCGGGACCGACGGAGTGAAAGTGGCGGTTCCCTTCCATTCTTTCTCCGTTGCTGCCGACCGTGCCGATGCAGTGCAGGAGCAGAGCGCCCGGCGAGGTGGGCCGGCCCGCAGGACAGCGGTGCGTCGCGGCGGCCTACCCCGAGGCCCGCAGGCGCTCTCGCTGTCGCTGGGGATGGGCGACCTTGCCGCGCGGTGGCGGGGCGGGGCGGGGCGGGGCGGGGGGGGGCGGGGCGGGGCGGGGCGGGCGGGCGGGGCGGGGCGGGGAGGGGCGGGGCGGGGTGGCGGGAGCAGCCACCCGTGTCAGCAACACATCGCATTCCGCGTTGCCGGCGTTGCCAGTTGGATGGAGCGTGGATCCATGCAGGGCGTTTGTAATCCACTTAACGCTCATTGTCTGCTGCCAACTCCGTGCCCCGTACTCCGCTCTCTGTCCGCGCGCGGCGCGGCGCCATGAGCGCGCTGCTGCTGCGACTTCCATTGTGCATAACACGCCATCAACAACTAGCGCCGCGGTAATGGAGTCCCCGTGCAGGCCGTGCCGGCCGTGCAGGCCGCGCCGGACGCCCACAGCACAATGCTAGCCAGCCGTGGCGCCACAAGTCACGCTGCCCGCGCAGTGCTTCCTAGCGCCGTCTCTCTCTCTCTCTCTCTCTCCCGGCGCAGAGGGAGAGAGAGAGAGAGACGAGCTACGAAACCACAGGCCGCAGTCGGTCCGCTGGCCGGCAACCCCGGGCAACCCGCGCAGCGCAGTGGAGGGGGCTGCGTGTCCGCTGATAAGGATTCAACAGTATTCAATGAGGTGCTGATTCACCGCCCATATGACAAAGAGCCCCATCCTGCACGACCCCCGCCCGCCCCCGCCCCTTCCGTGCGAGTCGGCGAGGAAGGACCCCTGCCAGTGTGCCAGCGTGACGGGGTGGCGTGGCCGGCTGCGGCACGGCGTGCGGCTCGGCGTGCGGCACGAAGACTTAATTCCCATAAAAATCCCGGCCAGCCAGCGGCCCTCCGCCCTCCACGCCCCACCAGCCCTTTCCCTTCCGTCCTCGAGGCTCGGCCCTCGGCCGCCACGTCTGTCTGTCCGCGCGCGATAGCGGCAGCGCCGGGCAGCGCCGGGCAGCGCGGCGCTGGTTCTTTTGAAAGCAAAGCGAAGCCAAGCCGGAGCCAAGCCAAGCGTCCGGTCATCCACCACTGCAGCGCCCCGCCCGGCCCCGCCGCCCCACCCTAAAGTGGCGGCGGCCAATAGAAATTGAGGGGTAGCCTTGGTATTGCCGGGGGCCGCGGGGCCGCGGGGCCGCGGACCGATTCCACAGCCGGCTGCTCAAAGCGCCATGGGCTAAGGGCCGCCCCGCTGCCGCCCCGCTGCCACTGCGCCCCGCCCTGCCCTGCGCCCTTCTCCCCTGATAAGGCAGTTCGACGATTTTACTGAAAGAGCCAGCGCCCACGCCCCCCCCCTCCCCCAGCTCGCGGCGAATATCGGATAACTGGACAGCTGGTCGCTGAGTGCTTTGCCAAGTACTCACTACCGAGCCAGTGTGTGGCGCGGGGCGGCGGGCATTCCTCTTCTTTATTTGTTTTTCCAGCATATTTTGCCAAGTCTTCTCTTCCTCTCTGCTTCGCTTCACCCGCTTCGCCGTCGGCCCTTGGAGCTGAGAGGCAGCAGCAGCGGCAAAAAGCGAGGCGGCGTGGCGGCGCGCGGCAGCGAGGGCGGAGGCGAAAAACTTGTCCGGTCGGTGACGTGCATCCCTCAAATCTTTGCAAATTCGGCTCGACGCAATGCCGGCCTCGTTGGCAGACAGACAGACAGACAGACAGACAGACAGACAGACAGACAGACATACAGACAGAAAGACAGAAAGACAGACAGACAGACAGACAGACAGACAGACAGACAGACAGACAGGCCGAAAGCCTGGGGTTACCCTGCAATGGAAGTCGACGAGATGAAGCGAGCCGAGGAGAGCTCAAGGGCCTACCTGACCTGCCTGGAACTACTTCCGGCGCCGCTGAGGCCACGGCTGTGTCGGTGGAGTGAAAAAGTGGCTGTTAGAACACGAGCGGCAACGCCAAGGACCGCACGGGGAGAGAAAGAAAGAGAGAAAGGGGTGGGAGGGGAGCGAGAGATTAATGCGCCATTTGGTGACGGCCGAGGCCGAAAGCTCTGGACCAGCATGCTGTCGCTGTCGGATCCACGTTCGATCATGGAAGTCGGGGAACGGAACAGGAGGTAGTTTCGATCCCAAGTTAAACACGCCGCCGTGCGCTGTGCGCCGTCAAAGTTTGCTTTAGTTTCGAGCTGCTCCAACTTTCCCGAGCCGGAGCCGAGCCGCCCCCGTACATGTTTGCCTCATTGCCTTCGCCTGCTCGTTATCGCCATCTACATGATAGCCGACCTCCTAATGCCTTCACGCCTCAATACTCTCTCTCACCCTCTCACACACTGCGCATCCCCCCCCCCCACACACACATACGCACGTGCTGTGGCGTTTGCTAGTCCGGGAAACCGCGTCATCATAAACGTCGTTAGGTGTCGCTCTCCTCGCTCGCGGCAGGGGCGTGCAGGGAAGGGGTCTGTGGAGGGGGAAGATGGAGTCCCGGACGGTGTCACAACGTACGGTGCAGCGCCGCGGGTCATGGGCCGCCGTGCTCATCGACACACACACACACACACACGCCCACACACGCACAAACGCACACACGCACACACACTCATAGCTGCCAGTAAACGAGCCAGAGGCCACTGACGGGGTGGCGTCCCGCATAAAATGCATTGAATTACCTGCCCTGCTCTGCAGCTGATGCAGCGATTAGGTTCGTGGCCTGGGGCGGGGCGGGGCGCAGCGCGGCACCCAGGGTATGGAGGGCGTCGAGGAAATGGAGATGGCGAGATAGACAGACAGATGACCGCGTTCCCAGCCCCGCCGCGCCCCGCCCAGTCCCGCCCCGCCCAGTCCCGCCCCGCCCAGTCCCGCCCCGCCCCGTGGTCCCCGCCAGATGGCGCCACTAACTGCGCGAATATACGTCGCGCGCTTTGACATTGAAATCGGCCGCACGATGGGATTGGCCTCAGAGACGTGATTCCATTCCCTGTGTGTGTGTGTGTGTGTGTGTGTGTGTGTGTGTGTGTGTGTGTGTGTGTGTAGGTGTGTGTGTGCGTGTGCGACACAGACGGTGCGTCAGTCATAGAAGGGAAGGACTTAGTTTGAATCCCGAACTCGGTTCGGCGTTCGGCGTCCGCGGCGCGCATCTGGCCGTCATCAGAGTCATCACGGACAATGTCGGCAGTGTCGGCAGTGTGGGCCATCACGGGCACGCCGAGCGCGGGGCGGTAATAGGGTCGGACGGGCCCTGATTTTGATTGGGTTTCCGGCAGGGCACGGCGCGGCCCGCTCTAAGCCCGGTCCCGTGCGAGCCGCGGCCCAAAGCACACATGGTGGCCAATGGTTTTGAATCTATTTCCCTGGGCGAGGCCGAGGGAGGGTTTGCCTAGGTGCTAGCGCCTCTCTGGTTCGGTTGGAGCCCTCGACGCCGCACTAGGGTCGAGCGGTGTGGCCGGCCCGGCCGGGATCCCCGGGGTGGCCGGCTGGTGCAACAGGAACTCGCTACCGCTAGCCGCCACCGCGCGCCACCAACTCCAAGCGAACTTGTCCGGTGCGTGACGGCCGGCAGTTGGGGCGCCACCTCCACCACGCCGTCTTGAAGCTGGAGCGAGATGGCGAGATGGAGCACTGTGTGTTTGCCGGGGTCCAATGATGCTGCGCTAGCGCAAGCTTGATGGGGCCGCCACGCGCTGCGCACGCGAGCGGCAGCTTACCGACAGCCCCCGCCCCCTCTCCCCTCCTCCGGACCTGACGGGCACTACACCGCAAGCCCCACCAATCGGTAGTAATCGCGCGCGATTGAACACCTGGCGGCTCGCAGCGCGGCGGCCGGGAGAACCATCAGCTGTCGCCTCTGTGTACTCGACACACACTCTCTCTCGCTCACTCACTCTTATACGCCCATACGCTCCCTGCTGCTGCTGCACTGGTGCCCACATTTTCATATGGCTCATGTAAAGAAATCCCTTTATGTAACGGACTTTGGGAATTATGCGGGCCGCGGGGGTTGGCACGGTATGGGCAAAGCGAGCCCGTCGGCAGAATAATAACGGGCTGTGCGAGGGAGTGGAGAGAGAGGGAGACAGAGGGAGGGAAAGGGGTGCTGGGCCGTCCGTCAGCGGCAATATGAGCGCTCGGCCCGCCCCGCCCAGCCACTCCATGACTGCATGCATTGGCACGTTGGCACCGGTCCAGTCCGGCCCAGGCAGCCCAGCCCAGGCAGCCCAGAGCCGAGGCCCCGGACCCGCATTTCATTAGGCGGGGCTCCTTGTCGGGGCGGTGCCAGCAGCACCGGCAGGTGCCCGGCCACTCGTCGCAGGCCAGGCCAGCCGGGCCAGCCAGCCGGGCCAGCCAGGGTCCTTGACTCCGTGTCACGCGCGCCAGTTAATCTCGAGCCGGGGCAACGGCGGGCAACGGCGGCCAGCGCCAAACTCAACTCCAGGCACACCCCCTCCAGCGGCGGTCTTAGGGCTGCAGGCTCCGAGAGCTTCCAGCGCGCTGCTGGAGCTTCTGGAGCACGGCGAGCACGGACTGCAAGAAGTCCGCCGTCGTCGTGCCCGCCCAGACCGCTCGGGGAGGCTTTGCTGCGCTTTGCTGCGAGTTGGACGGCAACTTGTCGAGGAGCACAGCGGCAGGCTGCGCGGCCCGTTGCTCCTACACCGGCGGCTCCCGCAGGCAGCACTGAAATCCCAGATCGGGATGGCACGTGGGTTCCAGGCCGTCGCAGGTCGTTCCGGCGGGGTGGCCCCACTGCGCCATCCCGACCAGCCCCAGCTCAAGGGCGGCAAGGGCGGTCCGTGTCCAGGAAGCGAAACAAGGATCATTAGTTTCATTAACCCGCTGCGCTGGGCTGCGCTGGGCTGCGCTGGGCTGCGCTGGGCTGCGCTGGGCTGCGCCGGGCTGCGCTACCCCACCCCTAGAGCCCCTAGACGACCATGCTCTGCTTGGCCACGCCGCGCGCGTAGCCGCGTCCCCCCGCGTTCCGCCGTATCGCTCACGTAGCGGCGGGTACAAGGCCGATCTGCCTTGCGCGGAGCAGGACGCTCGCACAATATCCCCATTAAAAATAGGGAAACATTTAACTAACCACTTCCACTTAGTCAAATTGCGCGCCTGAGGAACTTTGGCGGCGCGCGGCGCGATTCCGTCCACGTTGTTTGGCGAACTGGCGAACTGAATGCAGCAACAGCAGCCAACTCCAACCTGACGCCGCCTTTGCCTCTCCGAAACGGCCGGCGTGAATACAGTGTGGCGGTTGGAGGCTGCGGGGCGCTGCGGGGCGCTGCGGGGCGCAGCCAAGCCGAGGCCGAGGGGAGGGACGCGAGGCAGAGCCAGGGCAGAGCAACGCACGGCGACGCAGACACACAGCTAACTACTTATTCATCACGCCACTCAGCCCGACTCAACAAAACACACACACACGCACCCTTTCTATCTTCGTCTCTCTCGCTCTCTTGGTTGGCTTCCCTAGACGCACTCACACAGACGCACGCACGCGCACACACGCGCACACACACACACAACACGCAGTTCGGCCCATACAAACACGCGTATACAGCAACGTGAGTGTGTGTAAAGGGAGGGGACGGAAACTCAGGCCGACTCATCCCTGTCTAGTTGGGCAGATCATAAGAGAGAGACAGACGCGGCCAAGTTGTGGCACCGCCAGGGCGCGCCAGGGCGCCGTCAAAGCGGCGCGGCACGGCACGGCACGGCCGGAGGAGGGCGAGGGGGAGAGGGGGTATTTATGGCGCGCCGTAATGTGTGTCACTGGAGTAATGCCGTCTGCGTGTGTGTGCGTGCGTGAGTGAGTGTGGGAGTGTGCGCGGGAAGAAGAGGACGCTGGACTGCTGTGGCGTGTAGGCCGGCTGATAGGGATAATCCCCTGATAAGGATAAGTAAGGATCTCGCAGGGGCGGGGCGGAAGGGAACGGGCAGTGGCGGGGAGGAGGAACGGGGGAGGGGAACAAATATGGATCAGATCGGACGGGAATAATCCTCGGGGATGAGGGGGCGAAGTCGGATTGAAAAGGGATGCAGAGCAGCAGGGCCGCTGCAGGGACGGGATCGGATTGGAGGAGGGAGGGGAGGAGGGAGAGGAGGAGGGAGAGGATCGGGGAATAAAGTGGAGAGGACAGGAGGAGATAGGACGAAGCGATAGCCTCGAGGGATAGCTAGCAGGCCGCCATTTGCTGCGGCTTGGCAGGGCGGGGAGGGGAGAGGGATGTCATGTTTCATCATCATCCTATCGCGCGAAGAAAGTGATTCACCGACTCAACCCTCTCGCTCTCTCTCTCGCTCTCTCGCTCACTCTCTTTCTCTCTGTCTCCCCCGCGGCGTGACACGGCAGTATTGCAAAGTCGGGCGCAATCAGTGTGGAAACAACGGGGCGAACGGCAAGAAAAAGGAGCCGAAAAAAAAGGAGGAAGATGAAAATCCCCAAAGTGAGTGCGGTTGATGCTGACGCCGGGGCTGACGCCGCGCTGAAAGCAGGCAGACAGGCAAGCAGGCCGACTTCGACCCGGCGCGCTGCGCTGCTGCTGCGTCGCGGCCTTCTTGGTGTGTAACTGGACCAACCCCTCGCCGCCTTCACTCCGCTTCTCTCTTTCTCTCTCCTCTCTCCGCTCGCGCGCAATTCCGCCAGCCGGCCTCATTCAGGCGGGGATGAGGGCGAAAAACAACAAGCCTAGGGTAGTGTGCCGGGCGGGCCGGGCGGGGCGATGTAGGCCACAACGGGGAACGGGGGGAGCCTAGCCGCGACTTTGGAGGCAGCGGGAAGGGAGTGACCAAGTGCCTGCGCGCTGTGCGCTGGGCACGGCGAACCGACTGCCGAATGGAGAAGGACAGCGCGAAACGAGCTGCCTCTTTGTACAAGCCGTAGCGCCGCATTTGAAGGAAGGGTGAAGGGCAGGTCACCTCGCACAGTGGTCCCAAATGCCGAAAACGCGGCCAAAACCCCCTTTTCAGAACGCAATACCCGTGAATTTCGCTTATCAGGTCCGAAAGATAAAGCATCCAGGTACACAACCCCACGTTTTTAATGTCAATCAGAAGAGGGTAAAGCCCAGAACAACGGCCTTGAAAAGAGGCCTTCTCCGACGCCGGTTTTGGTGCTGAAAATCAGCTCCGGTTTTCTTACGTTTCTCACCAAATCCTCGCTGACCAATATCAATAATTGAATGTTCGGTCTTTTTTTAAGTTGACTGTACGTCCACAATTCAATTAAACGCCTGCAAACGCCAAAAATGAGCTGTTGCTTCGCAACATTTTAGTTGTGGCTACAAAAATTTCATTTTGAAATATAAAACGAAGTAGTAAGAGTTGGCATTTCGCTCATGGCTCATAAGATTCCTTAGATAAAACTCTATAAGTAGGAACAAGCGCCAGAACGCGAAACAATGCGGTTTTCTTTTAAATATATACATAAATTGAATATAACCTCCTAACCTCTAAAGTAAAAATGTCTTGTTTTTACATTTTTCGACTGTTTTCTTTACAATATCGCGTCGTCTGAGGGTGAATAGGGCCGAGGACTTACCGCAGTTCGAGTGGCCCATCCGCTTAGAGTCAGAGATAAAATATATACGTGTTATAACTTTTGGCTTCTGCTCCGCTCACGACTTTCAGTTTCTCTTTGATTATGGGCTAAACAATGAACAAACCGCAAAAACTAAATGCAGATTCTTACTATTCGACATCAAAAATGTCTAATCTGTAACAAAAACGACTTTTGGAACGGGTTTTGGAAATTTCCCCCTTTTTTACGCCCCTTGTGATTTTCAAAACGAGGAAAAAATTGAAGATTTGCAGTTTGCGCCCCTTAAAACCTTCATAAGTGCCTAAAACTGTGCCTTGCAGCTTACGGCACGCCGATAAATTAGTTTTGGCCGCGTTTGAGACGATTGGGACCACTGTGCCTCGCCTAGCCTCGCCAGGCCGTGTCCTGGTGGGGCCGGAGGGCCGGAGGGGGATGTGACACACGGACAGCCTGGCTGCCCTGCGCTGCCCCGGGCCATCGCATGGTCGCGTGACGTAGACACCCCGTCCCCTTCCCCCTTTTACGCCCGGCTCCAATCTGCTCCCTGCGCGCTCCTCCACAGGGTGTCGCCTCGTCTCGGCGGCGCCTCGCACCGCGCTCTGTTTTCCGCGTAACTTTTTCTCGCTTTGTTTGATATTCGATTTCGTTTCTATTTGGTCCCTTGGTGTGCATCGTCGCAACAGTGTGTGCGTGCTCAGCCGCCGCAGCATGCCAGCGACAACACAGTTTTCGCTCATTTTCGCTGTGGCGTGGAACGGAGAATGATGATTCTGGCTGTCGTGTTTATTGTTTCCGAAATACCAAATGAATTATGAGTGATAAAGTTTCCCCACGGTGTTCCTCAACTCCCCCCAGTAAGAGACAAAAAGAAACTGCGATATAAACCAACAAAATAAGTCACCCCCACCCAGCCCAGGCCCGGCCCGAGAGAGCCGAGCCGGCCCCGTAAAGCCCAGTGACATGATGTACGCGCTCTCACCGGATCCGTCGACGCGCGTAAAGCGCAGAGCACCACGGCCACATTTTATAAAAGCAGCGCGGCGACACGCCAGAGTACGTATAGCAGCGTACCGAGGCAGAAGGCAGAGACAGCGGCCAGCGAATTGGCTCTAATTTCTCAACCCAGGTGCCCTGGGAAAGAAAACATCTGTCCTCATGAGTGGGCGCGCGGGCACATACACATACAGACACCTACACCTACACACCTACACACACACGCGCACGCACACACACACACACACACACACACACACAAACAGCGCGACCTCCCTTTCCCTCTGCGATGAAATATTACGACTGGATGTGGGCCACGTGTCTGTGTGTGTGTGGCCGGGATCGATACCTGGCTGACACGGCCAGTGCTAAGTGACGTTGTTGCGCGGCCCCTTCATGATCCCCTCGAGGCCGAACAAGACCTCAATCCGTGTCCAGGACGGGGAGTCTGTCCTTCCTTCCTCGTGGTTCAAACACGAAGGCGGTGCTACTGCTGTGGCACCTGGGCGGCCCAGGGTCCAGCAGACGGATTCCGAGAGCCCTTTTCGTCTCTCTGTCCCTTTCGCACCTTAGAGGGGGTGACCATGAATGCGAGAGAGACATAACGACGAAAACCACTCTTGGAATCAGACTCCAGGGCCCAGGGTCGGCGGTGTCGCACTACTTCGACGGCGTGCTCACCGCTCTTTCTGCCAGGGCCCAGGGAGGCGCTGGGAAGGCACAGCAGAAAAGGATTTTTGCCAAAAGCGGGACCATCTGGCTCTAGAGTCCGATTGTAGCTGCCCTGTCTGCCCTTACGGCCCAATAAATGACTTGATGGCAGTCATGGTCCACGGAGCCGCCCTCTCTCTTTCTCCCCCTTTTCTATCCCTCCGGCCTCGACTGATTTGTCCAGCAGGCGCGAGACCTCTGCAAAACAACAACGAGTGCAGTGTTTGTTTTTGTCCGGTGCTGCATTAACGCGTCTGTCGGGCACACCATTAGCGTTTCCGGTGGGCAGCACTGCCGGGCACGGCCCAGCCGAGGCCAAGCACGCCGGAACGGCCGCGATGGCAGACGGCAGACGTGTCACGCCCCGTCAAAAGGCGCTCGTGCGGGCGTGCGCGTGCGTATGTGTGAGTCTGTGCGCGTCTGTCTGTGCGCGTCTGCCTGTGCGCGTGTGTGTGTGCGCCCGATTATTAATTCACGGTGTGTCACGTGCCTGGCGTACGTGGCGACGACGAGGACCTGGAGCTTGCCGCGCTTGTCCGGGATGGCGCTTGGATGGTGCTTTGCCGCTCGGCGCTTGAAGCTCGGAGCTTGAAGCCCACAATGCCTTGGATGGCGGTGCCTGGCGTTGCGGGATTAAAAATTAACTGGATAATGCATATGTGAGTTGCCGGCGTGACGGAACCGCCACCCACAGCCCCCGCCGCCCCGCCACCCCCGCCACCCCTGCCACCCCGGGCCACCCCCGCTACCCCCGCCACCCCAGCCTCAGTCTGATTCGAAAGAAAGGCCACCGAGGCGAGAGAAACAAGCCCGGCAGGCCGGCAGGAGCTGCGGGACAACAACCAGGGAAAGGAGAGGGTCCCCGAAGCGTCGCTGGGCCATGGCTGGGCCATGGCTGGGCCCCACGGGTCCCACGGGGCGGGGGCGGGGGCGGGGGCGGCTGGCGCCGTAGGCCTGGCACTGCCTGCCCAGTGTCCGTGGCCGTTTCGGCGGGTGCCTCCACCTCGCCTTGCTGCCTTGCCGCCCTGCTGCCTTTGTTGAATTGACCACACTTTGCGCGGCACTGATCAAAGGGAAGTGTGGCCCGCCGAGGGGTAAATAACTCGGACAATGAGGCTGTAGTGTGTGTGTGCGCGTGCGTGCGCGCGCGCTCGCGTGGGTGCGACTACTGACCGGCCACGAGTCCGGCCTGCGCCGTGACTAGAATACATTGCCTGTCCCTGCGGCGCTGCGCGCGCTGCGGCCGTTCTAAGCCGCCCCAAGCGTTCCTCTAGTTGTGCTGCTGGCGCTGCGGTGGCCCTAGAATGCCCCAGACGAGGCCCTGGATACCGGCGGTGCGGTCCCCCGGCCAGGCCGGCTGGGCGCTCGCTGCTCACTGGAAAACTTGGCGTCGAAAGTTTGCCGGCCGCGGGGGCGGCGGCGGTGGCGCGGGGGCGAGGGGTGTCTGGGGGCGGCGCGGGGGCGGTCCGCGCTCTAAATTAGCAGCGACCGGTGTTTGAACCCGGGCCAAGCGGCAGGCGGCGAGAGGCAAGCGGCGAGCAACACGATCCGCGATGCCGGCCGCTCGGCCCAACTGCCCGGATGAATATGCATGGGGCATGTTGCGCTGTGAAACAAACGCAAATTATAATCATTAATAACTCAATTTTCAAGGCTCTGCGTCGCTACGCGATGCTACGCGCTGCTCCGCGCCGTTCTGCGCGCGCCTCTCGGCGGGAACGGCGTGCCTGGGCGTGCCGGGGGAGACGGAGGCGAAGCGATGAGGAGAAAGAGATCCCGGCCAGTAGTGCGAGAGGGCCTCTGGGAGGGGGAGGGGATGACAGAAATTCAGATCTACGGCTTAATGCCCGTGCAACACAAAGACGCTGTGCCCTTCAAACCATTAGACGCGCCTCTCCAGTCGGGGCGTGGCGGCCCGGGGGCCTGGAGGGCCAGGCCCGGTGGGGCGCGGCGGTGCGACCCCCACGGCTCCAAAGCGGTCCTCTTTTTAATATCCGTGAGAGCGTCGGGCGTCGGCGATGACGCCCTCCTCCCGGAAACTTCCCCATTCGTCGCCGCTTCCGACGACACCCTTAGAAACACACACAAAAAGCATGCGCCGGAAAGAACAGCCCGTTTTTGCACCGATCTGTTTTCTCCGTACCTTGCGGCTGCTTGTTGTTTGCGGGAAAACAAAACGAATCGAGAGCTACAACGACAAAAACAACAACAATAGCACACAGGGGAGAGGCGAAGGGTGGAGTAATGCGTGAGAGGGGAGGGGGCCTAAGTGTGGGGTGGAGAGGGGGTGGGTGCTCGCGTCGCCGAGCCAACTTTTCTTTTATCGCCTCAATGTTGCGGCAGCTGTCGGCGCGTCGGCGCGTTGCAACACGTGATCGTGATCCTCGAGTGCCAGACGGAGATGGGAGATGGCCGCCCCGCCGAATGAGGGGCTAGCTCTGCCCCGCTCTGCCCCTCTGTGCCTCGCTCTGCCCCGCTCTGCTGTCGAGGGCGGAAATGCAGGGGAGCAGGGCGAGGACGAGGAGAAGGAGGTTGATCGGCAAAGGGGGCGCGAACCGGCGGTCGGTCTGTCTCCCTCGCACTCACACGAGATGCCCGGGGAGTGCGAGCGAGAGAGGCCGCCGAGCCGCGCCTCTCGCTCGGAGGCAGTCTTCCTCCCTCTGATCTGCTGGCAGGCTGGCGGGCTAGGCCGCCGCCGCCGTTCAGATTTCGAGGCGAAAGGGAGAAAGAAAATCCGCGAAAAATGAAGATGAGGATCGCAGCAAAAAAGGAGGAGGGGCGTCGTGCGTGTCGAGCGCGCGGTACAAAACGGGCGACAGCTGGCGCCGTGCCTTGGGCGCGCCACCCCCCGCACTGTGAGCCGTGGGCGAGGCCGTGGGCCCTGCAGTGGCAACGCCCGCAACGCCAGGGACACGTTGCAAGCACAGTCAAAAGGTAGACTTCGCAGAACGCTTTGTCGTGTCTCCTTTCCTGACGACGCCATCGAGCGACAAAAACAACGATTGCAGTTTGGCTGTGGGCGGCCGATATTGGCAGGGCGGCCACGCACACGCACACACACACACACACACACACACGCGCGCGCGCGCGCCCTTGATGGCGGCACGCGAAAGCGAACGAAGCGGGGCGGCTTGTGGCGATGGCGTGATGGCCGGTTGCAACGCCGCAATGCCATAAAGCAAGGGAGGGCGTCCGCCGCGTCCGCCGCGCGTCGATGATGTGCGGATGGCCTTACCTTGTGTGTGTGTGTGGGGGGGGGGGGGCAGAGAGCGCTGGTGTGTGTGTGTGTGTGGGCGCGCGCGCGCGCGCGGTGTGTGCGTGTGTGAGCTTGGCGGCCGCGTTGCCGGTCGGTTGAGGGAAGCAATTTCGGTCCGCAGCTTTCTCTCTGCGGCTCTGCGGGGAGAAGCGGGGCAGCGCGTTCCTCAAAGCAAGGCAAAGGCGAGGCAGAAGCCAGCCGCGAGGCCACGAGGCCGCGACGTACAGCCGGCACACAAAAAAATGTTTACGTGCTGATAAAAGGTTGCGCCGGGTGGCTTAGGCCTGCCGTTCTCTTTCTTCCTCTCTCTTTCTTTCCTCTCTTTCTTGCTCGGGCCAAAGCCCCGGCGATACATGAAGATTAATTTCGGCACGAGGAAAGAGGAACGCGGCGCCGGATTTGGCCCTCTCCTTGCCGTCGGCAGGCTGGCTGGCAGGCAGGCCGCGGACCAGCCCGACGGCGACCTTGGGCGGCCTTGGCGGCCGGACGCGCTAAATTAGCGTGGATAATCCGGATCGCCGAACGAAACTATTAGCGGGATTTGGGTTTGGCACGCAGCCGCGCCGCGTACCGCCCCCCAGCTTCTGGTCCTGCTGGAGCTGCTGGAGCTGCGATCGCATTTCCATATTTAGTTCGTTTCGACAGCCTTTCGGCCTGGAAGCAGCACTAGGCCGGGCCGACCGGGCCGACCGGGCCGCATGCAAGGCAAGTAGGAGGATGTAAGGCACTGCCACTTGCTTGCGGTGCGGTGCGGTCTGCGCCCGCCCCGCCCCGCCCCACCCAACCCCGCCCCGCACCGCCCCGCCACGCCCCACCACGCCAAGGCAGCCTCCAAATTGCCGACCGGCGTGTGCATATTCATGAGGGGATCAATAGGGCTCGGCCAAGCCAAGACTGAGCCCCCTCGGGGTGTCCACGCGTCCGGTGGCGCTGCTCAGCGTAGCTCAGCGTGGCTGGCGCAGCTTAGCGTAGCTTGCTCGGGCTCAATGCCGCTGCCGTTCGCGGTGTAGTCACTTTTTCATGTCCCAGCAGACACGACAGGCGAGTCCGTTACGGCGCGGACGTGTCGGGGGAAGGGGGTGGGGAGGGGAAGGGGGCGAGCACTCCAGGGTCCTGCCTGACCGGGACGTGCCAACGGGCCGGGCCGGTACGGCTCAGATTGCTAAGCAGGCCAAGCGGGGCCAAGCGGGCCGGGCGGTCTCAGGGTCGGCAGGACGTGCGCGAGCAGCGCGAGTGCTGGACCTGCTCGAGGAGAGCATCAGGTAGTACTCCACCGCCGTCTCAGGCAGCTCGCCCCTGGAATGGACGCGGCCGAGGCTGGAGGCTGCACGCGCCGCCTGGCCGAGACCGGGGCCGGGGCCGGGCCGTCACCGCCGAGGTGCTGAAGGCAGTGAAGGCAGTGAAGGCGGCCGAGACTGCGCCAATCCAATTCGGGGGCCGACAAGATTTAAGGGCGCGAGGGGGAGAACGGAGAAGGCAAGGCGTTTGGGTCTGCGCCGCAGCCGAGGCCGCCGACGCCGCAGCAGGTGTGAGAGAGAGGGCGTGGAGTGGAGTGGGTCAGGGGTTGATCAGCCCCAAAGCGGTGCTGCGCGCAAAGTTGGGGGCCTCAACCCGTGCCGCCCCAGTGCCGCCCCGCTCGCGCCCCGCCCTTTACTTAGACTAGGTGGCCGTGGCGGCCGGACCCTCTCCTCACGGACTAGACCGCCTCGTGGTTGGCGGCCCCTTGGGCGGCCCCCTCCAGGCCGGCCTGTCAGTGTGCCGGACTCGGGATCGAAACGAGCTTCCCTCTCTGCTTGCGTGTCGCCGGGTCCCCGCGTCGCCACTGCTTATTTCCATCGGTCAGTACACTGCTAGAAAGTCCTCGTTGGCGGGCGGGAAATTATTTCAGGCTGGCCGCCTCTCTCCTGGCGCAGCGCGGGTCACCGAGACCGAGACCACCGAGGACTCGAAAATTTGAACGTGTTTACTCACTCCGTTATCGGGGGGCGGGGAAAGTAATTCACCGCGGCGCACTTTGCGGCGAGGACGCGCAGGACGCGGCGCAGGACGCGGCGAGGGGCGAATCCCACGGCAAACACACTTTACTCCGGCGCGTGTAGCGCCAGCGCCAAGGTAGGCGGCGGCCCCGCCCTCCCCCGCCGCGCCCCGCCCACGAGATTGGTTGCTGTTCTCGGCGCCGTGCTCATGTCTGCCCGCCGCGCCGCGATCATCAAACCCTTTGTCGCCACCCTGCGCTGCATAATGCATGGGTTGCGGCGTTTAGCGGAGGAACTCGAGAAACGTTTCTCTCGACTCTCGGCGACCCACCAGACCACCAGACCACCAGACCACCAGGCCGTAAGGCCACCAGGCCACCAGGCCACCTGGCCACCTGGCCACCAGGCCACCAGGGTACCAGGCTATCAGGCCACCAGGCCACCAGGCCACCAGGGTACCAGGCCACCAGGCCACCAGGCCACCAGGCCACCAGGCCACCAGGCCACCAGGCCACCAGGCCACCAGGCCACCAGGCCACCAGGCCACCAGGTCACCAGGCCACCAGGCCACCAGGCCACTACCACCAGGTACAGCAGCACGACGTTGACGTGTGTTGGTCTTGTTGCAGATCGGAGCCACTGCCTCGGACCCCAGGGCACCCCAGGGCACCCCCGGGCACCCCAGGGCAGCCCACGGCGCCGCAGGGGCCCGGCCCGGACGACCGCCACGTCCGCGACGACGCGGCCAGCAGCCCATCATGCGGGCCTCGTGCCGTCTCTGAGGTAAATTAACACAAAGTCATATTCACGCGTCGGCAGTCAACGCCAAGTTTCAAGCACCAAGTTTCTTGGCGCCTTTGCCTCCTTTTGCTGCCACCACCATCTCTTGGCGGTAACAACACTGCTCTCTTGGCACGACACCATCTTCCGTCAAACTCAACCTTTTCGCAATGACACAAAGAGATGCTGACATGAAGCTGAAATGCACAGTGCTAGTGCCCCCCCCCCTTTTCCTCCCATCTGCCATTCGCCTTGACTGCTCGGCCGAGAGTGTCCCTCTCTGGCAGTTGGCGTCCGTCGCTGTGTTGCCGCTCCCAAAGCTCCCCCCACACGCACACTCCCAAGGACCAAGGCCCCTCCGTAAGTTTCACTTTGAATCGCCCCCTCCCCCTCCCTTTCCGAATAAGCCCAACTACTGTACCGTGCTGTCCGCCCCCTCTTCCGAACCAGTAAACTCCGCTCCTCACTTTATTGCGCCACGTAGTCGCGTGGTCGCCGCGTCCAATTTTTGCGCGCCATAAGTAAGTACAGTCAGTGCGAAAGGGAAGTCTCCCTCCGCGCGGCCCCCTCGAACACGTCGCATGCGGCGGCCGTGCGGCCGTGTGGCGTTCGGTCCGCATCGTGGCGCACGTCCCGGTCGTCCCGGTGGGGCCGCGGGCGGTGGACCCGCCAGTCCCTGGTCCTACCACCCTTTGCACCCGAAGACCGAAACTGCTGCCACTCCGGAGACCTGGCTGGGCCAGGCCGCTGCGAGGGGGCGAGGGGGTCGCTCCGCTCGGCCCCGGGGCGCCGAGGAGGAGTCTATCGTTATTAGCGCCACGGCGGTCTCCACCAGCTCGCTCGTCTCCATAGTCCTTGGTCGCCATGGTCTCTCTGGTCCACGGTCTCCATGGTCGCCACGCGGCGGACACGCGGCGGCCACAATGCGGCCGGCAATACAAGTTAATTCCATTTCCCGCCCTGAAAGAACCTTCCCAGTGGCCGACGGCGGTGCGGGGCGGTGCGGTCCAAAGACAGCCCAATGGCGGACAAAGGCCGGGTGGGCTGCCTCGCTCTATTCATCACCACCTGGGGCGCTGCTGGGCACGGCACGGCCAGGCACGGCCAGGCACGGCAGCACCAAGCGCTACAACGGTGTCTCGTGGGCCGCTGGGCCGCTGCCGCTGGGTGCTGTGGGGTGTTAATGGCCGGGAGGAAGTATTAACGGCCGCAAAGGAGGCGCTTGGTTTCCGACTGGCTCCGTTTTGCCGTGCCGCCGCCTCGCCGCTTGCCGCTTGTAGCGCCGAGCGTGGAGCGGCGCGCTGCAGGAAGCGTGCTGGCAGTGCGCTGGAAGCGGAGGCACAAGAAAACGCTGGGGACTTGCTGCGCTATCCACCCCGCCCCGCCCCGCCCCGCCCCGCCCCGCCCCGCCCCGCCCCGCCCCGCCCCGCCCCGCCCCGCCCCGCCCCGCCCCGCCCCGCAACGTGCGCTGCTGCTGTGTGCAATTGCGCAGCGCACCAATTTGCGGGAGCCGCTCTCGTCCTTGTTCCAGGTTCCAGGTTCCAGGACGGCGAGGCGAGGCTGGGCGAGGCGGTGGGACTCGCCGTCTTTGTGCGCAAGGGAAGAGAAAGAAGTGGCCCAGAATCGCGTGCTGCTGAATCACATTGCGGTACACAGCGCGCCGGGAGTCCTGTTTCGGTGGATGTTGTTCGAGACACTCTTGGAGCGGAGCACTCTCCTCGAGGGCAACTCGAACCGAACTCATGATGCCGCCCCGGCCCGCCCGGCCCCGACGGATCCAGTGGTACGGTACGAGTGCGTGCGTTTGATTGGACTCACTTTGAAGGGCTGCGGTGCATCTGTGGTTGAAGCTGTTTCGAGTGCGCCGCTCACAGTAAGGGCGTCCAGGCCGGCTTGCTGCACAGGGGCGGGGACGCGGGCGGGGAGCACCGCCAGCAGGGCATGCCTTGCCCTCGCCCCTCGCCTCGCGCAGATTGGATGACGGTGTGCCAAGTGGCGCGTAATCTCGCTGTGCATCCGGACGGGCAGGACGTGCTGGCGGGTGAATAATGCACTCGAACTGCGCATCGCGAGGCGCCCGACGGCCAACCGGCCTAACAGAGCCGAAGGCTGCCAGGGCCGCCAGGGAGAGCGCCGTGCCTGGTAGGCAACGCGGAGGCAGCGCGCACGGCAGCGCGGCGGGCCGGCCCACCCGCCAGGATGACTCAGCGCAGCAGCGCAGCAGCGCGCCAGCGCAGCTGTGGCCAATCTTTTGTGCGTTGTTTTTCCGTGCTGAAAATCCGAAACAGAGCCGCGGGCCCCGAGGTTGCGAGCGCGTCAGCGGCGTCAGCACGGCCCTTTTTCAACGAGTGTCCGCCCGTCCGCCCTCCGCGCCCCAGGTGTTATCCTCTTCGGACTTAAGCGAGGATTAATTGGGGGCTGACGGCAGGCAGGCGGGCGGGCGGGCAGGGCACCACGCCTAGGTGGGTGGCAGGGCCGGGCAGGGCCGGGCAGGACGCGACGGGGACCCTCTCGTCCTTCCTCTAATAAATCAACATCTGCCAATATCCCCGGCGTCTCGGCGCGTCTCGGCACGTCTCGGCTTGGCACAGAGGTGACAGATAAGAAAAATACGGGGCGCCGCGACCACCCGGCCCTCCACTGGAAGAAGAGGGTGGAGGGGATCAGACCCTCGAGGGTGGCGGGGCGGGGCGGGGCGGGGTGTCGCCCCTGCGTTTACTTTGGCTGACACGGGCTTCCTATCCAGGTATTTCTCACAGGCTGCTTGCAGGCTCACCAGGCTTGCCGGCCCAGCGAGCCCAGAAAGCCTAGAGAGCCTTGAAAGCCTAAAGCCCAGGCGCAAGGCGGGACCAGGGCGGAGTGGTGGGCCGGTGGGGGTTGGGAAAGGTGGGGGTGACAGTGCAGTCAATCTCGGAGGCCAGCTGGTCCAGCAGGGGTGCCGGGGGCCGCGCCGGGGGCCGCGCCGGGGGCCATCCCGAGGACAATGACGCAGAAAGCGAAGACTTTGCGTTACATCTGCAATTACTCTTGCCGCGGTCGGGCGCGCTATCGCGACACCGCGAAGGACACCGCGAGGGGGAGGAGGAGGGCCTCCTCGAGGTGCTGCCGGGAGCGCTGCTTCCAAAGCACCCTCCCAGAACTTGCACTGCCATTGTCTCGGGGTACGTGTCGCAGTGCAGTGCGCGGGGACGCGGCGGCGACGCGCCGGGGCCCTGGCCCTGGCGCTGTGGCGGTGATTTACGGGCCCTGCAGGTTGACAGGCCCAGGCGGGCCCAGGGGGTCACTACTGCGAGCCGCCGCGCAAACACAACAACTAATCACGTGGTGCAGTGGCAATATTTATCCGCCTAGATGGCGCCACGCACCGCGAGGCTGGCCTGGCGTCGCCGGGCGTCGCACTGCCGAGATGGATCGCTGGCAGCGAGTAAACATTGGAGAGCCAACGTCGCCTCCGAGGTCGCCTCCGAGGTGCGCGGCAAGGACTGGCCGCCGGCAACCCTGGCAGCCCTGGCAGCGTCCCCGGGGTGTTGTTGCGAATCGTTTCGAATTTGTGGCGAGAAAGTGGGCCACTTTGGGGGGCCGTCGGGGCCAGTCGATAAGGGCGGGGCGGGGCGGGGTGGGGCTGGGCGGGGTCGCTGGAGCCGCCCCGTTTAAAGATGCACAAGTCCGAAACGGGTCCGGAAATGCGCGTGTCCGATAAAGCAACCCGCCTTCGACCAAATAATTCTGCGTCCGCGCCGTGCGTTGCTGTTGTTGTTTGCGACCAGCGCAGCTGGGACATACACTGGGGGCGCACGTACACTGTAAGCTTACAGGAAGCCATAATGAAGTCCCTGGGAATCCTTGGGCCCAGGGGGAGGAGCCTTCGGGGCGCACAGCCGGGGGGCCTTTTGTATCCTGCGGGACTCCTCCATCGGGCCTCTGCACGGGGCGCGGCTCGAACGGAAAGGGAATTTCTTATTCATTGTATGAGCGCGGCACCCAACGCACGCACCGCGCCGCACCGCACACGGCGCCTTGAGGCTGGCGCGGCGCGGCGCGGCCAGTGTCTTCCAATCTTGGCGCCGCCGCTCCACCGCTCCGCCGCTGCCACGCTAAGGCGGCTTAGCGCGTTCCGGGTCGCCATTGTACGCGGACGGGTGCCTGCCTGCCTGCCTGCCTGCCTGCCTGCCTGCCTGCCTGCCTGCCTGCCTGCCTGCATGCATGCCTGCCTGCCTGCCTGCCTGCCTGCGTGCCTGCCTGCCTGCCTGCCTGCCTGCCTGCCTGCCTGCCTGCCTGCCTGCCTGCCTGCCTGCCTGCCTGCCTGCCTGCATGCATGCATGCCTGCCTGCCTGCCTGCCTGCGTGCCTGCCTGCCTGCCTGCCTGCATGCCTGCATGCCGACCGAGAGGCCCGGGAAGGGGCGCCGTCACCACCGGCTGGATTTTCCAAAGATAATTTTAAAAGTATAAGGTCACTGAGAAAAATTGAACAATCCATCAGCGACTCCTGGAGTAAACAAAGAAAAATTATTAAAAACTTTTTCTAATTTTGTTGGAGTTTTGAGGAATTTATGACAAACGTTGAGGAACTCTGTCGAACTTTTGCTTAATGCCCTTTGAATGCCGACGACCGAAGTTGGTGACTCAAGTTGCCGCCTTGCCGGCTGAATTTCGGTGCACACATTTTGTTTCTCCGCTCCGCTTGTTGCCTTAGCCGCTCCCCACAGTCGCCGGCAGTCCCGCGGAGCTGCTATCTCTCCCTGTGGCGACTCGCGGCTTTCGCTGTCTCAACTTGGAATCCTGACAATCGGATTGGCAAGTTTTACGCCGCCGCGCCGCGCCTCGCCAGCGACGCCCCTTTCGTCTTTTGTCTTCCTTTTTCGGAGCCGCGGTGTCGCTCGCCGTGTTGCCTTTGTTTCGGTAAGTTTTTAACTGCGCCAAACTCACCTCGGGCCTCGAGCAGCCTCGAGCAGCCTCGAGCCGCGCAGTCGCGATGCCACTGCCGATGCCGGCCGAGACGAAGGAGTGCGGACCGCAGGCCGCGATCGATGCCCTGCTGAATCTTTGACACTGACACTTGAGGCTCGGCGCCGCCGTGTGGCCGTGGCCCGCAGCCGCCAGCAGCCGCCAGCGGACCGGCAAATGTTGATTTTTAATTAACTTTTTTGCTAACTAATCTCACCGTGTGTGCTCTCGGTCTGCGCGGCACGTCGCTGCTGCCTCTGCAGCCCTTTTTTTGCCCCAATGTTTTGGGAACGTGCGGGGATAACGTTTGCGCTCTGCAGGATTATTACTTCCCCGCTGCTCCCGACGCGATTGCACTTGTTGGAGCGCGATAGGCGGGCGGGCGGGCGGCCGGACGGACTGACAGCTGTGCAATGCAAGCCACCTTTCATCCCCTGCCTGCCTCGGTCCGCCTTGCCTCGGTCTGCCTGCTTGCCGCGACCTCCCGGTTTCGCCACATTCAGGGGGCAGACCCGCGAGCACCATCCCTGTGATGAGAGTTGGTACACGACAAAAAAAACTCCCTGCGAGAAAAACCAGCGCCGCAGACAGTTTTCGCTCACGAGGAAGAAGGAGAGACGAATTCCCCCCGTGCTCGAGGTCGTTCGACCCGCCAGGCCTGACTAATCGACCGCATGATAAAAACCGATGAGTAGGTGCGGCCTTTACCGGGGGATGGCGGGGCGTTGGGGTTGTCGGTCGCGGTGGCGTCCTCTGCGTCCCCCAGGGCCCCGCGGGACTACAACGGGATGCTCACACGTCCCCCACAGGACGGCGGACAGGCGAGGGGACAGACGGCGGACAGGCAGGGACGGCACGCGGGCACCACTGACGCGTTCGTTGGCCAAACCTCACGCACTCAGCCTTCTACCCCAAGCGTCCCGGGTTCAACTCCCCTCGCGCGGCCCTTTCGGGCCCTTTG
Source organism: Thrips palmi (assembly GCF_012932325.1). Taxonomy (NCBI): domain Eukaryota; kingdom Metazoa; phylum Arthropoda; class Insecta; order Thysanoptera; family Thripidae; genus Thrips; species Thrips palmi. The sequence goes on along the minus strand of NW_023144621.1, from coordinate 11,133,987 downwards.
CACCGTTTCGATCCTGCACCCCCGGTCGACCCTAGACCCCGGTCCTGGCCGTGTTGTGCTGCGCTGCTGGCGCTGCTGGCGCTGCTGGAGGGGCGCTATCTACCGCCATTCTGGTCCGACTCGGCTACACTCCGCCACGGCTGTGTCCTCTCGGCTTCCCAGCGGGCCGAACCCACACCCCCACCCCACTCCCTCGCCCCATCTTCACCTCATCCACACCGCAGAGCCTCACTTGGCAAAGATTTGCGTCCCAGCGAGTCCCCCACCCACCACGCCGGCCTGCCCGGCCTGCCCGGCCTGCCCCATGGTACCCGCCACCCCTGCCATGAAAAGCCATAACATATTCATGGCACCCGCATGTGTACTCTTGTGGCTGCAGGCTGCAGGGTGGAGCGGGCAACTTGGAGGCGTGGCCGTGGCCGTGGCGGGGCCGCGACGGGGCCGCGGGGTCGAGGGCAGGGAGCGAAGCGGCAAGGTAGAATGATGAGTGTCACCCGTTTGCGAGGCCCCGGTGCACAGTGGGGCAAAAGGGTAAAAAGTGCGAAAATATTTAAAAATTGAAGTTGATTTACTTAAACGACAAAAGACCACGAACCAAGTATTGCCAAATCTAGGCCATAAATAGGAGTGCAGGGGTGAGGCTCTATATCATTTGCGACCGGCCTAAATTAGACCGACAAAAACTAGACCTACCTATTTTGACCGACCTGAATAAAAATACTGAATTAAAGAATTCATTTTTTTTAAAAAAAATGGCATTTTTGATCGACGCGGGTAGGTCAAGACAGAGGTCGGTGCACCGATGCACACCGCTATCATCTTCCAGACATTTGAAATATGTAAGAAAATAGAAAGAAAAATTTGGAACTTTACAACCCCTTCCCCAGGGAGAAGTAAAATCGCGCATAACCCACTTTCAGCTGGTTTACTGGTGTAGTGCCCGAATGCCCTAGTTCCTCCAACGCCGGACCCTTGGTGGCCCTGCTGCCCCTGCTGGCTGGGCCCTGGGTGGGATGCTGCCGCAGCAGCGGCGTCTGCCGGCCTTGCTGGCGGCTTAACCCAGGCCACACCACGCCGCGGAAGTCTGCCTTGGCGTCGCTCCAGGGCGGATGACTCCAGGGCGGATGACTCCAGGGCGGATGACTCCAGGGCGGATGACTCCAGGGCGGGTGGCTCCAGGGCACGTAGCTCCAGGGAGGTTGGCACCAGGCCGGGTGGCTCCAGGTGAGTGGTTCCAGGCGGGTGGCTCCAGGGAGTGTGGCTCCAGGGTGGCTCTAGGGTGGGTGGCTCCAGGGCGGGTAGCTCCAGGGTGGCTCTAGGGTGGGTGGCTCCAGGGAGTGTGGCTCCAGGGTGGCTCTAGGGTGGGTGGCTCCAGGGAGTGTGGCTCCAGGGTGGCTCTAGGGTGGGTGGCTCCAGGGCGGGTAGCTCCAGGGTGGCTCTAGGGTGGGTGGCTCCAGGGAGTGTGGCTCCAGGGTGGCTCTAGGGTGGGTGGCTCCAGGGCGGGTAGCTCCAGGGAGGTTGGCTCCAGGGCGGGCCGCAGCCACCGTACCGCCGCAGGGCGCAGCGCAGGCCAGACCGGCCTTTTGGTTTCCCTCATTGCAAACTTCATTACCGCGGCCCACCTCAGCCAGGGCGGGGCGGGGTGGGGCGGGGCGAGCCGCATCCCATCGCCATTATTTTGCCCACTCCGGTAGAGGGCGATGCGACCGCGCTCTCCAACAATAACAGCAACAACAAAATCAACAACAAGAAACTCCTCCTGCTGGTCACTTCCCTCCCCATCGAGTGTTGCCGGGCGTCGCCATTAAGATCAGCAGGGGTGACCCCCGATCCGGTCCGGCCCGAGGACCCTGAGGAGTGCGCACTCCGCTATAAGCAGGAGGGTGGATCAAGGGCGCCTTATCTCCGGCCGCATCGCGTTCGCCTCGCTCCATCGGGGAGTCCGTCCCGTCCCGTCCCCGGCGTGGCCGCGGTGGCGAGTGGCGACCTCCACGCCGTCCGACCGACGGGGAGCGTTCTCGCGCGTTCTGCGATACGACGGTGCAGCACGGAGGTTTCAGGACCTCGCTTCGTGCGGCGTGCTGGGCGTGCTGGGCGTGCTGGGCGTGCTGGGCATGCTGGGCGTGCTGGGCGTGCACATACGAGGCGGCTGGCCCTCTGAAAGGCGCCACAGTCACCAGTGGGCTGCGCCTAAGCCCTCCACGGCACGTGAAAGGCTAGATGAATAGAGCGCGGCTTGGTGGAGGAGGGGGAGGGGAGGGGAGGGGGGTGAATCAAGTCTCGGCGGCAACGGCGGCGGCAGTGGGGCGGAGAACATATCTTTTCAATTCGTGCGGTCTCGGTCTCGAGGCAGGGCCGGGCGGGGCGGTGGGGCCCTCCCTTCTCTTCGGCGCCAGGTCAGCCAGCAGAGGATGCACGTAGCAGGCGCAGCACCCCCAGCCACACAGATGTACCGAAAGGGGGGGGGGCTGTCGACAAGATTCGCGCGCCCCGGCGCCGCAGCCATCATTCGTCTTGCCGCAAAGTACGTCTTGCTCAGCACGGCGGTGGCGGAGTCGCGACAGCGACGCCATTCCACAGTTAGCGTTCAATGGATTATAGGAGGAGGGGGCAGAATGCGTGCGGAATCTATCAATTATCTTGGCGCCGGCGGTGACGCCGGCACGCCTCGGCCGCCCTTGTTGCACTACACCATCAGGCGTCGCGCCCACCCCTTGCGCGGAACTCTTTTGCGGAACGCGGAACTTTTTTTCCTAATTTTGTTTTTTTTTTTTCGTTTTTTTTAGCTTTGAAACAAGACAGTTAGGAAATTTCCAACTGTCCCGGCTCTCGACTCGAGAACAAAAGTGGCCAAGGCAGCCCGCTTCAGGGCGCGTCAGGCCGCTCCGGGCGGCCGCATCATTTGTCACACTGCGTGAGGGTGGGCCTGGCAGCACACCCAGCACAGCACACCCAGCACACCCAGCGCCGCAGCAGGCTGCCCCGGTCCGGGGATTCTGCCACCCGAGTCCCCGGAGACCTTGGTGTCCTGCTGTCCTGCGGGCACGCGTGCCCCCACCGCGAGACCCGCGTCTCTTCACCCCAACGCCCCGCCCCGCCAGCGTTCCAAAAAAATTCGAAAAAAAAACCGCCGGGCAGGCGACTGGCCTGGAGTGTCGCGGTTCCGGTGTCGTCACCGACGGACATCGTCACTCCACCCACTCGAAATAGAAAACGCTCTGGTAATTTTCCGAAAGTGGCGCTCTCGTCGCAAAGGGCTGAAAGGGCGGAGGCACGCCAAAGGGAGGGGGTGGCGCTGCGCGAGCCACGACCAACTAACTCCGACAATTAATTATTCCTTTGTCTTTCGCGGCAATTTTGTGTAATTTGGCGGCACCGGGTACACGACGAGAGAGGGGCGGCGCAGGCGGGCGAGGACGCGTGCCTCTGGAATCAAACTGACGCACGCAGCGTCACTCGGCGCCTCGCGGGGGATAATGACGAGGAGGAAGGGGAAAGAGGAGAAAAAGGAAGAAAGGCGACAACTTTGTCGAGATTGGCCGCGTGGCGCCGCGCGGCGCGGGCCGGGCGTCTGCTACCGCCGGCGCGCCAGCGATCGGAGGCGACGGTGCGTTGGCTAGATTAATGAGAGACCAAGTATTGAGGCACCCCGAACAAAAGGTCGGCGGACAGACGGGCGGCCGGACGGGCTGACGGCGTCCTCGTTGTGCAACGCTACGCACCCCATTGTGCTCGGCAGCAGCGCAATGAGCATTTTTTATTTGTTCCCCCCTCGGCCGTTCGACGTTCGTTATTTTCCCAGTCGCTGATTGGCCCTGGTTGTTTTTGTTGCAAGGTGAGCCGCGCACCGCCGCGCGCCACCGACGTAATTGCCGCCGTGTGTTGCGGCGAGTGGCGCCCCGCCCCGCCCCGCCTGCATTCAGGTCTTTTTAATTAGTTTTTCAGCGGAAAAGGACAAACGGCCGATTGGCTGCCAAAGGGGACTCATCCCAGGGCAATAAACACGCTCCCGGCCACACCGCGCGCAGTTCCCGGTGCTCCTCCTTTTTCCTTTTTTTAAATTTTGATCGACACGTTTTTTACGAGTTGATCCGCAAAAGGCGCTTTGGGGGGATGCGCGCCCCGCGTGGCTTCTTCTTGCAAGTCACACGACGACGACGACGACGGCCTTCATCTCGATGAAACGGCACCGCCATCAGTCAAACGCGCGGGCTTTGGTGGGGCGCTGCGGCGTTGCGGCGCGCAAACTCCTTATTCCTGTCAGGCGCAGCCAGCACAGCGCGGCACAGCCCTGCCAACCGCAAGCCGAAAAAGAGGAAAAAACGGTTAGTGGCGGTACTGGAGTCCCGGGTAATCGCAGCAATTCGTTAAATCATCGCGCAATAATTAAGCGCAGCTAGTTGACCGTGCCGGCAGGGCAGGGCAGGGCGAGCGCCAAGGCGCCAGACCCAGAGGGCGTTCCCTCAAGTCAGTGCGAGGCGGTGCTGCGCGAGATGGCGCCTGGCCCGCCTGGCCGCCCATCCGACCCCTTCACTGGCCACTCCCTCTAATTGGGCTCGTTTGCCAGGCTTCACTCTCCAGGCCTCGTCACCGTCATAGTCGCGCCCCGCGCCCCGCTGTCCCTCGCCGCCCCGTTCCGAACGGGGGATCTCGTCCGTCTGTCTCTCTCGCGCCCATACGGGACGCTCCGAGTGCGAGAGAGAGGCCTCACACCCGGAATCAGCAGGCGCGTCAGTCCCTTCATTCCGCCCCTCCAACGAGGCCGCATTATCCGCCGGGCTGCGAGGCTGGCGTACACGGAGACGCGGTGCGCTGGGAGCCGCCGGAGCAGCGGCCCGCTCCGCCACTGCCGGCCACTGCCACTTCCCTGCTGCTTTTAATTAACACATTTTTAGCACCGCCCTAATGGCGGTGGAGGCCCAGCCTTTGTCGGCCGGCCCGGCGTCGCGGCGTCGCGGCGGCGTCGCGGCGTCGCGGCCTCGGACAGCGTGTGCGTAGGCCGCGGGCCCGCAGGCCGCGCTCATCCGACGCGGCAGTCCGCGCCACTGCGCCGCCAGGCCGGCCTCGCCGTCATTGGAGCTCGCCGCCCGCGGCAGGCTGATTCTCAAAGTCGTTGTCGTCGCTCTGTCTCTCTCGCACCTACGGAACGCCTTGAGTGCGAGAGTAACAGCGAGGACTCTCGGAATAAGTCTGCTGCACACATGGACACGCTTTTGGGCACGTTTTTCGTCATCGCGTTGATGTTCGATAATCCGCCGCGTTTTCAATAATGGTCGTCCCTCTTTCCGAGTCCTGTTTACGACAATGCCTCGTAGAGCCCAATTTTTCCCCAGTTTCAGTTTGAAGACTTCTATTTTCGACCGGTGGGCGACGAGCGAAACTGCACTGCACCCGACTATCTTTAGCCGGGGAAAGGTCGCCGAGGGCGAGGCAGAGATGTATGTGTGTGGGAGAGAGAAAGAGAGAGAGAGCATGTGTAAGAGAGGGAGAGAAGAGAGAGATAGAGAGAGAGAGAGAGAGAGAGAGAGAGAGAGAGAGAGAGAGAGAGAGAGAGAGAGAGAGAGAGAGAGGAGAGAGAGAGAGAGGGAGGGAGAGAGGGACAAAGAGACGATTGGCCCCCTCGTGTGCGCTAGGGGGAAGGAGGTCCCCGAAGGTGGATCGGCCTAGTGCCCCGGCTCTGCCTGGCTCTGCCTAGTGGGTCCACGAGTCCCTTACCTGTTGGACGACGTCATTGGCGCCTTGAATACGCGGAAACGAAAGAGCGGATCGGGAAATAATCTCGCCGAGAGGAGCCGCGCGCTCGGGGAGGCGCACAGAGGCAGCAGGTGACTCCGAACGCACAGAGCACGCCTCGCCCTCGCTCTGTCTCTCTCGCACTCGTTACGGGTCTGCTAGAGTGCGATGCGGAGCCAGGGATGCGTGCCCGCTGCCCCAGGGCTGTTTCGCGTCCGATTGCACGCCATCTTGCAGAAGCGGTGGATGTTATTGAACAGAGTCCAGCGCGCTGATTGGATGCAGACTGGAGACGGCTCTCCAGCCATTGGCTGCGAGTTCGCTGGCCCCGCTGGCCTCGAGGGGAGGGGAGCGGCGCCAATACTCGAAATGCACACCTAAAAGGAGCAAAACAAAACCGGAAAGGGCTGCCTGGAAAAGGAGGACCAAGGACCCTCCTCCCTGCCTGCATCCTGCATCGAAACGGCACCCCGGGGATGGGCAACACATGTCACTGGCACGGGGGCACGGCGCGGGGCGCTCGGGGGGCGCACGGGGGGCGCACGGGGGGCCCAGCGCAGCAGGTTCCCCCGGACTCCGGCGAGGCCAGGGCCGCCAGGGCCCTGCAGCGCAACGACTCTGGCGCTCCAAGTTTGGTGTATATTGTGTTAGAAACTTTATTATTTGCCCACCTGGGCCGCCGCTGGCTGCGCTCTGCGCTCGCTGTGCCGGCTGGCCAGACCACCTCCTTCATGTGGCGCGGCAGTGCGGTGTGCTCGTGCTCATGTTCATCAAGTTCACGGCGAGGTCACCTCCGAGCAGTGCTGCAGCAGGCAAAAATTCTCACGATGTTTACAGTGTCCAAACGGTCAGCCTGACCACTGGGTAAAATCGACTTCGCTCTCGAGAGATAGATGGTTCATCCTTAGAATTGTCACCAGCGTGTGTGGCGACACTGACTCCGAGTAAATTTCAAAAGTGCCAAACTCGAAAAACTCACGCTCCCAGGGGGGTATGGCGTCTTCCGCTGGCTTGCCAGCTGGCCCGCCTGCGGCCCAGGGGAGACATTGTTACACAAATTTTGCGACTTCTTCGACTCGCTTCCTAACTGACTTACGGCCAACTTCATTGTCTCTAAACGCGCCGAGAGGCGGCCCAAAGGCCCAGTCCGAGGGACTCAAAGGATCATGTCTCGGTCGCTCGTCCGTGACGAGCGAGTGAGAGAGACAGGGAGAGAAAAGGGGAGAGGGACAAAGGGAAGACGGGGTACACTCCACCTTCCCGAGGTATTATTTGTCTTCCATTTCCAAGCAGCGTCCAGCGAGCCAACTTTTTAAAAAGCGCGCCGAGGACGCCCTGCGACGCGGCGGGGCCGACGGGGCAATCCAACGGGAAGCCAACGAGAAGCAGGAGAAGGAGGAGGAGGAGGAGGAGGGCGAGTTGGCGGATAACAAACGTAGCGTATAATCGGACAGGACGCAGAGCCGCCAGAGAAGGACGGAGCGCGCTGGAAGTTGAGGAGCGCCCTCGCCTCGCTCGACGCGCCCTACGCGCCCTACGCCCTCGCCTCGCGGCACACGTCGTGAACGTCGTGGAGGCGGCGGAGGCATGCGTGCCGATCAGGGCACCCCGCCCTGCCCCGCCCACGCCGCGTTCCGAGACCCTTCGCCATTCAAATTGAGTCGGAAAACAGAGCTGCAAAGTAACATTAGGGCGAATCTGAGAGAGGGCGGGGCGGGGTGGGACTCGTAAAGCAGGCAAAGGAGACGGCGCGATCGGCATCGCACGCTCGGTTTGGCGGCCATGTGGCGGCGAGAGAAATCGAGGAATCGTCTGCCGACCAAATCGGAAAGAAGGAACAGGGAGAGGGTGCGAGGGGCACGGGGAACAGAAGTCCCAGAGGCCGGGGAGGGGGAGGGAAGGGGAGGGAGTCAGTGAGGCGTTGGGAATGGAGGGTGGCTGGCTGCGGCGCTGGCTGCGCGCCAGGACGCCACGACGCCAGGGCGGTCCAGTCGGGCGCGGAGATTCCCTTGTTCTTCTTGTTGAGGTCCCGAGGTGCAGAAGATGGAACATTGCGGGATCTCATGTTTCTCGCGCGCCAAGTCCGCGACGCGACGGCCATGCCGCGGCGCGCGGACCCTGGACCGCGGGGCCGTAAGGTCGGGGCCGTCGCCCGGCCGGGGAACCGAAACAACTAAGTCGCCTTTCCGACGTATTCGAATTTCTCGGCCTCTCGGCATTGGCCTCCCCGCCGGAAACCTGTTGCCGCGCGTCGTTCCGGCAGCGGCTTGGCCAAGCCTTGTCGACCCGTCAGCGAAATAGAACTCCCACCCAGCCACCCAGCAGCAGACTCATTCCGAGAGTCGTTTTCGCCGCTCTGCCTGTCTCGTTGCTTTTCGGGACGCCCAATGAGTGCGAGAGTGACAGAGCGACGGAATGAGTCTGCTGGCGCGCGGCGCGCACAGACACACAAAACGGGCAAGCAGGCGAGCAGACAACGCGGCAGCGGCGCGGAACGGAACGGATACGTCATCCAAGCGTGTCACCGCCCTGCCCGGCCCTGCCGCCCGCGGTCCAGGAATAGAACATTGTTGGCGCGTATTGACTGTTTTGCGAGGCTGGGATTGTGTTTGAGCAGCAACGCAGGGCCCCCACCCCAAAGGCCGGCCGGAAGGAAGGGCAGGTTGCCGTTGTGCGAACATCGGCGGGGCTAACCACCGGGTAGCTCAGAAGGAAACGGTTCCAGGAAAGCACATGGCCAACGCAAGCGGGCAGTGGGCACGCACTGCAGACTGATTCCGAGGGTTCCTTTTGTTGCTCCGCCTCTCTCGCACTCATACGGGACGCTCCGTGAGTGGCAGAGAGACAGAGCGACGAAAACGACTCTCGGAATGAGTCTGTTGGGCCGTTGGGGCCGTTGGCGGACCCCTGCCGGGCAGCACCATGGGCAGCACTACGGCGTACGACTCCCCGCGGCGCGGCCCCCTTCGCCCTCCGCCGCGCCGGCCGTCGCCAAGCCGTAGGCAGAGCCAGGCAGAGCCAGGCCACCATTGTGGGAGTGCGTTATGTGGTTAGTTTGGCCTCGTAAACCCCGGGCCCCTTTTTTGCCTCACTATATGTCTGGGCCGACGGGGCCGACACAACAACAAGATGCACGGGGCTTTCTTGTCGGCGTGTGTGAGCAACTAGTGGCCTACAAGCCGAGGGCGGCAGGGCGAGAGCGGAGCCAGGGCAGGGGCCGACTCACCGACTTTGAGGCTTCCCTGTTGTCCTGCCTGTCCTGCCTGTCCTGCCCTCACGGTCCAGTGGCCAGTAAGACTGCTGGTAAGCCTATAACCCGTTTATTCGCCCCGCCAGGCACTCCCACACACACGCGCACTCCCCCACACTGTCGTCCTCGCACTCACATTCGTACACACACACTCACCCGCGCACTGCGCACAGCCAGGCAGGGCCTCGCCGTGGTCCATAAACCTGAGAGCTAATCCACGGCCTCCTCGACTCCCCGTCCAGGTAGGGCGCGCCGCGTCACCCCTTCCCGGCCAGGTCCGGTGGGGTGGGAAGACTAAAGGGGACGAGCGCGAAAACCCGAAATCGAGTTGCCAACTTCGGTGCGCAAATTCAATCCGTTCGGGGCGCGGCGCGCCACGCCCCGGCGGCCCGGCCCGGCCAAGCGCGGAACGAGATGAGTCGCGGTTTCTGAGACTGCAATTAGCGGCACGGGGCGCGCCGGCGTGCGTGGCGATGAGGAGGCAGAGCCGCAGCGAGGGGCCGCCCGGCCGCACAGTGGGCCAGAAGACCGGTAAAGGCGGCCGAAATCCGGATTCTGCGTTCGGAGAACGACCCCATTTCTGGGGTCGCACGCTCGGTTCGAGTCAAGTGACTCTGGAGCTCAAAACGCGTCTGGAATTTTTTGCCACCTCCACCGGTCTTTCGGCCCACTGTTGGTCGGAAGGGCTAAGGACTGCTGCAGCTGCAGCCTGCCTCCCTCCGCCCTGCCGAGGGCTAACGAACTGGAATACGGAATCCTCTGGCTGCTCCCTGCAGCCGAGGCGAAGCGAGGCGAGAGGCGCGCCGTGGGCCGAAGGCCGAAGCCTCCGAACCGCTCCGAACCGATACAGCCACGAGGAGGCGCAGCGCGCAGCAGCTGAATTTTTCAAAAGCCGATAAAGTTGGCACTCCGTGATTACATTTCCGTGTTCGTGACGGACGGAAGGGCGGACAGACGGAAGGGGGACGCTGCGGCGCCGCGGCACTCGGCGGAGAGGCGACGCGTCCGGAATGAGTTGTCCCCACAGAGGGCAAACACGCGTGTGAAGCACGAAGCACTGCGAGGCACGCAGCAGGAGCAATACCAGGCGCCCCGGGGGGCGACTCTCTTTAGCATTCGGGACGAACGACGTGAGGGTCGAGCTGCTGGAGCGAGCGGTGAGCCCACCCACCGCGCCCGCCCCGCCCCGCCCCGCCCGTGACTCCCAGGCATTGACACTGGACTGTGTTTTATGAATAATTCAGGGCGAATGAAAACTGTGGCTTTCAAGCAAAGTCGGCGGTGGGAGGGGGCGGTCTGATAGCGAGTGTTTGAGGAGCGGGTGAGTGAGTTAGCGCGTTGGGGGTGCGCGCGGCGGGGCGCGGCGGGCGCGGCGGGGCGCGGCGGGGCGGTGGGGCGCGGGGCGCGGGGTTGTGGCGGACGCGAATGTCGGAATCAACCGATTCCGCACTGTTGATTTCGTTTCCCCCACCGTCCCCTCCCCGCGCCTGGCTGGCTGCCTGGCTGGCTGCCTCGCAGGGCATAAATAATCCGGTACGATGGCGCGCCCGTTGATTACCAGCGACTTGTCAAAAGCCGCCAACGCAGCAGCGAGCGGCCCGTCCGGCCCGTCCGGCCCGTCCGGCAACTACTGTCCGCCCCTGCCGCGGCGCGCCGTGCCGTCGTTCGTTCCGCGTCGTTCTGTCGCACAGCGTCATTCGCTGGCGGAACGGCGCCGTCCGCGCTCCGCGCCGCCACGGTCGTCCATGGCTCGTCCATGGCCCTGCCAAAGCGCGCTGCTCTCTTTTCGATCATGACAAAGGGCTTTCGGCTTTTGGCTCTCGGCTTTCGGCCGGGATGCAGGCCCGGCAACCCAGCGCGGCCCAGCCCAGCGCGGCCGCTACAAAAAAGCGGATCATCAGCCTGTCTTGTGTCTGTTGGTGAAGAGAAAATAAATGAAACGGCCGCGGCGCGGCGTCCGTCGGCGAGGGTCGAGTCCGGCTTTCCGTCCGGCTTTCGGTGCGGCTTTCGGTCCAGCTCGGCCGCTCATTCCTCACCTCGCCGACGTGCCGACGTGCTGACGCGCCGACTGCAGCGGTAAACAGGGCCGCTACACTCTACTCTAACTTTTAACGCCGACGGTGGCCTTGTTGGCCAGGGTTCCGCCGGGGCCCTGCGTGGCCACCCTGCCCGGCGCAGCTTCGACCATCGAAGCAAGTGGAGCAAGTCGCAAGCAAGGCAGAGGCACGGCCAGGGCGTCGGCCAGGGCGTCGGCCAGGGCGTCGGCCTTGCGCGCCTCGTCGTCGCCGCCCTCGTCACGGCCGCGACATCCTGGCATCGCGCCGAGCCAGCAGCCCTGCGGCGCCCCCGCGGTGGTCCTACCCCAATCCGCTGCCACCGCCTCCGTGTTGTGCCTGTGGGGGTGTGGGGCCTCAGCCACAATGCCTTGCGGGGCGGGGGGGCGGGGCGGGGCGGGGCGGGGCGCGGCCTGGCAGATGGGGTGAAAACGCACAATAGCTCTCCTTGTGACTAATGGCTCCGCGCCGGGCTGCGTCCGCGACGCCGCAACTCTCCCTCTCTTCCTCTGTATGGCTGCGTCTCCCTCGCACGTCGCGGCACGCCCCCACCGCATGGCCCCGGGCCGAGACGCCACGCCGCGGACGCAGCCCGGCTGCTGTGACTGTTGCTGCCGCCATGGCTGGCTCGCCATGGCTCCGCCGCACTTTTCGGCTATCACTCATCGCGACCACTGGCCTTCTGGCGCCTTGTGGCCTTTATTTCGAGATCTGCTTCAGACGGGTTTCGAGCCGGGCGCGCGGCGCTGGCCGCCTTTGCCGCTGGAGTGGAGGCAAGCGTCGTTTGTGGTGTGCTTCGCCGCTCCGCGAGGCGAGGTGGAAAGGGCCGCAGCCACTTCGGCGCGCCCTGTGCGCCTTGTGCGCCTTGTGCCTTTGCGTTGCCTTGTTTTCCGCACTCGAACGAGACTTTGTGCGTCGAGGTTCAGTTGACTAACTGCCCTTGCCGATGCCCGCGCGCCGCCGCGTCATGAAGGGGAACGAGAGCGAGAACGAGCTCGCCTCTCGGCTTGCCTCGGCTTGCCTCCACGGCGGCGTCCTAGTCGGCCTGCTCGCCGCGGCCGCCTGTACGCCGCACTATTCCGGGCCGGGATTTCGCATTCGCCGTCCCCGCGCCGGGCCCTTTGAGGGATACTTCTTTTGTGCAGAAGCCGGCCGCGGCGTGTGAGCGGCGGCACGCGGCGCCACGCGGCACGCCGAGGAAACAAACAACGCAGCCTTTCTGGGTCGGCGCCTCCGCGCCCACCCGCACTGCGGACCGATTCCTCGTCGCTCTGTCTCTCTCGCACGTATACGGGACGCCCCACGAGTGCGAGAGAGACAGAGCGACGAAAACGACGTCTGCATGTTCGTGGACGCGGGAGCCGACCAAGTCCGTGGCGCGGTGGCACGGCACGGTTTTACTGCGCGAGGCGCCAGCCCGGCCGAGGCCTTCCACCGCCCCACCCCGACGCGGACTCTGACGCGGGGCGCGGAGCATGAAGAAGAATCGTCATAGTTTATCGCACGTCAAACGGAGCACCGCTTCCTTTTAGTTGCCGGCATTCAGTGCGTTAACTGCTACCAGTATCGAGCCGGGCCATTCGGCCGTGCGCCCATTAGTCTCGCCGCCCGCCTTCGCCACCGTTCTTCTCTTTCTCTTCGACGGAAATTCTCTCCACGATTTCGCAATTATTTCGCAGTTTATTTACAATTTCGTAGTTATTTCGCCCGAGGGTTCTCGACTTACTTAGCGAGTGATCCCCCTCGTCGCGCATCCAGCTCGGGCCAGCCCTCCACCCTGCGGCGTTCCATTGGCTTCGTGCTTCTTCTCTTCCCATTTTATTTTCACCCACAGGCGCTCCATCGGGGGACAAAATATATTTACACCCAGAGGTGGCGGCGCGGCCGTGGCCCCGGCCCGCCCCAGATGAATGAGATGAGACCGCGAATGAGGTGTCAAGTGTCACCGCTTTGATGGAAGGGGCGCAAGAAATACTTCGGGGCGAGGGGGGAGGGCGTGGCGGCGTCGCGCGGGCCGAGGGGGCCCTTGAGCCGCCGAGGGGCAAAACCATCTCAGGATGGGATGAGGGAGAGCCCGTCAAGTGCCCGCCTCCCTCCTCCTCCCCCTCCTGCTTCACACCTGCTTTCATTTCCGAGCCCGGGCTGCGAGGCTTCGAGGCTCCGGGGCTGCGGGGCTGCGGGGCTGCCATCGGGGGAAGTGGCGAGGCCGCGGGTCGCGATGTCACGAGCACACCTGCGTAATAAAGGCGCCGATGGGCACGGCAGGCACGGCACGGCAGCAAGGCAGCGGCTTTGAATTTCGCTCGAGTGGTGCGGCGCTTGCTTGCGGAATTCACGGAGAATGGGGGAACGTTTTCTTGATGCTGTTGTGCGCCAACTATCAGACTTTCTTTAAGTCTTATTTTTCGCAAGTGCTTTTCTTTTTTTCTGGAGGTCTGTGCTATGGAACGCCTGCGGAGAGCGGGATAGGCAACTTTGCGACAGCTGTGTTTGGCGGGTCGGCCTACCCTCTCTTTGTGGAACGCCTGCGGAGGGCAGGGTAGGCAATCCTGCGACAGCTGTGCTTGGCGGGTCGGCCTACCCTCTCTTTGTGGAACGACTGCGTGGTGCAACCCCGCTGCTGCTTTGCTTAGCGGGTTGTCCACCCTCACATTACCATTACCACTACGGGCTGGACCACAATTGGATCGTATGCCGTTTCGGGCCCGACGGCGGTAGCTCTAGCTTTGTCAGCGTTGTCTAACCTCCCTGTCTCTCTCTGTTGCGCAGGCTGGCGATGCAGCCCGAGGCCCCCATGGCGGTGACCGAGGCCCTGTCGGCGCTGGGGTTCAGGGGTCGTGCCGTGGCTGGGACTCGAGGGACCCGAGGGACGCGGAGAGCAGGCGGCGGGGCCGTCGCCGCCAAGGCCCTGCAGGCCGCGCAGGCCGGCCACAGGAAGCTAGTACGAGGAGTGCGAGGAGTCCGAGGAGTCCAGGGCAGCTGCAGGCACAGGCGGCCCGGGCCTCTCGCCGTCGGCACCACGCCGTCATAGCGACCAAGGCAGGTAGTGACAGAGACGGACACAAGACGGACGATCCCGGTTTTGGCAGTGTGTTAACGAGGTTGGCGTTGTGTTGCAGCTTAGTTTAGTGTTCCGTCGCCCTCGAGCGACGAGCTGATTCAACGCTTGTACCAGGTAAAAATCACTACCCTTGATCAAACTTTGAGGTCGTGTCGTCCTGACGGTTCTGACCCCGGCCGTTTGTTTGTGTGCGCAGTTCCGAGAAAGCCTTCGCAGTGGCGGGGACCACGATGAACCTGCTCAACATGGACGCGGAGAACCGCGTGGTTCTCAACTGCGGCGGCATCCGACACGAGACGTACAAGGCTACGCTCAAGAAGATCCCCGCGACGCGTCTCTCGCGCCTCACCGAGGCGCTGGCCAACTACGACCCCATCCTCAACGAGTACTTCTTCGACCGCCACCCGGGCGTCTTCGCCCAAGTGCTCAACTACTACCGGTCAGTGCGAAATGAAAAATCGATTCGGCAGGTCGCTTGCCCGCTTCGCATCCCCGGAGGACCATTCACGGGAGCGGAACGGTTTCCGATGAAAACGGCCGCCCCAGGGAGACTCGAATCTGAGGATCTCCGGAAGCTCCCCGAAGTCCGAGGCCGAGGATGGTGGGTTCCGCCCCCTCGCTGCCCTCGTAGACCTAATGGTGCTCAGGCGCGCTGATGAAGAGTCGGCTCGGCCGCTCGGCAGATCGCCACCGGCAGCGAAATAAAAATCATTTTTTGTTGCTGTTTGAATCAGGCTTGGTGCGCGCGGACAACACCCGGCCGGAAGGGTAAACATTTGCCTGCAGTCGGCCAACAAGGAGCCCGGACATGTCGGGTCGGGTTGGGGCGGGGCGGGGCGGGGCAGGGCGGGGCGTAGCTGCTCGCGATTACAGAGGCTTCTTGCCGTGCTGCCGTCCTCCTTATTTGCTCGCCCGTGCGCCCCGCCCCGCAATGATTCGCTTGGAAAACAAAAACGCGGCGCGCCTTGCCAGCTTGTCCGGCTGGAGGCTGGCGGCTGGAGTGCTGTACTGGTTCCGCTGGACTCGGCATGCCCGGGGTGTCTCCGGGGACACGGGGTGATGGGGGCGGCCGAGGCCGAGCCGGAGCTGCTTCCGGGTCACCGGGAGACCAGGCAGTCAGGTGGATTTGACGAGGGCTGCGTTGGGCCGGGCAGGGCCGGGCAGGGCCGGGCAGGGCTTTGGAGCTAATCCATCGACGAGGCCCTGCCCTGGCCCTGCCTTACAGCGGCTTCTATGCTCCCAGTGGACCACCCCCACCCTTTTTGCCCCATTTCGCCGGCGCACTGCATGCCGCACTGCATGCCGCACCATGTCTCTGGCAGTGCCCGGAGGCAGAAGTCGCATTGAGTAACTCAACTTTCTCTTCTCGGTCTCCAGGACGGGCAAGCTGCACTACCCCACGGACGTGTGCGGTCCGCTGTTCGAAGAGGAGCTCGAGTTTTGGGGTCTGGACGCCAACCAGGTGGAGCCGTGCTGCTGGATGACATACACGCAGGTGAGTCGGTGAGGCGGAGCGAGGCGGAGCATGGCGTGTCCCTGCCGGGGAAGCGGGGGCAGGGGGAAGCAGGCGAAGCAGGCGAAGCAGGCGAAGCAAGCGAAAGCCCCGGCCATGTGTACTCTGCAAACTCGCCCCCACCCGCCGGACTTCTAAGGAACCCCGTTCCGGCCGCGCTGAAGCCGGGGGCAGGGCAGGAAGGGCAGGCAGGGCAGGCTGCAGGGGGCTGGGAGCGGCTGGGAGGCAGGGTCCATGTCAAATTCCTTCCTCAACAGGCACCCCGCCACCGCACCGCCGCCGGCCCTCCTCTCTGTTCCCTGGTCCTCGCCCTGGCCTCGCCCTGCTGACTGATTCCGAAGGGTCACTCTGTCTCTCTCACAATCATGGGTCGTCCCGTAGGGGTGCGAGAGAGACGGAGCGACGAATGGGGCGGCTGGCCTCGCCCGCATCCAACCGCGGAATACTAAAGCCCAGCCAGCCCACCTCGCGTCTTTCCCGTTGACATGTTACTCCATTCTGCCGCTCTGCCCGCAGCATCGAGACACGCAGGAGACCTTGGCCGTGCTGGACCGCCTGGACCTGGACACAGAGAAGCCGTCGGACGAGGAGATGGCGCGGAAGTTCGGCTTCGAGGAGGACTACTTCCGGGGCACCGTGTCCTGGTGGCAGCGGTCCAAGCCCAAGCTGTGGTCCCTCTTCGACGAGCCCTACTCATCCAACGCCGCCAAGGTAATTTCTTTTTAAGGGGAAAAACCTAAAGCACACTTTTTTTGTGTACGTGCACCGGTGCGATACCGCCTCTGCTGTCATTTGGGCCCTTTCAAGCCAAGCGGCTAAACAGCGATCGGGGCCGCGCTCGGGGCCAAGCCCCCGGCAGTGAGCCGCGGCGGGGCGCTATCGGGCGGGGCGGGGCGGGGCGGTCCGGGCCGGGGCGTGGTGGGGCGGGGCGGGTCGGGTCGTATCGCCCCGCGGGCGAGGGCGTTGATGCGTTTGGACGCCGCGGGCACGACCCGCCTCCACCATGTTGTTGTTGTTGTTGTTTGTGTTGTTGTTGTTTCGTCACCAGCCGTTCCCCCTGTTCCAGATCGTGGGCGTGGCGTCCGTCTTCTTCATCTGCGTGTCCATCCTGTCCTTCTGCCTCAAGACGCACCCGGACATGAGGGTGCCGGTGATCCGCAACATCACCGTCAAGACGGCGGCCAACATGACGGCGTGGACGCTGGACAAGACGCAGACCAACGCGCACGAGGCCTTCTTCTACATCGAGTGCGTGTGCAACGCGTGGTTCACCGTGGAGATCGTCTCCAGGTTCACCGCGTCGCCCAACAAGTGCGACTTCATCAAGGCCTCGGTCAACATCATCGACTACATCGCCACGCTCAGCTTCTACATCGATTTGGTGAGTGGGGGTTTGTCGGACTTTGTGAAGCCCATCGCTGAGCCGGCCGAGACCGAGAACAGGTGCGATGTACTGGGGGCTTTCGCCTTTCGCTGTTAACCTTCATTACCGAGCCGAGGCCTGGAGGCTTGCCAACAGACGGCGGCGGCCTGGCGGCCTGGCGGCCTGGCGGCCCGGGCCTAACTCGCTCCGCCCAGGAAAAAGGCCCAATCTTCCGCTCTTGTCTTGGCGCCTTCGTCCAGAATGCCGGAATCGACAAAGTTATCGCGGAACTGCCGAAGCAAAGAGCAGCGTGGCGTGTTTTGAAACAGTTTTCCCTCGCTTGCCACAGGTGCTGCAGAAGTTCGCGTCGCACCTGGAGAACGCCGACATCCTCGAGTTCTTCTCCATCATCCGCATCATGCGACTGTTCAAGCTGACGCGGCACTCGTCGGGCCTCAAGATCCTCATCCAGACGTTCCGGGCGTCGGCCAAGGAGCTCACGCTGCTCGTCTTCTTCCTGGTGCTGGGTATCGTCATCTTCGCCAGCCTGGTGTACTACGCGGAGCGCATCCAGGCCAACCCCCACAACGACTTCAACAGGTGAAGGGAAACAGGGAAACCGAGTGGTGGGCTTCCCGGCCTTCTCACTGTACTGCTTTACTCCGTTTGCTTGCAACTCTCGGTCGCGTTGTCTCAACAGTGTGGTCGTCCTCGGACGTCCTTGAGGGGCCCTGTTGGGAGTCTTCCTCCCCTTCTAGGAGTCGAGGCCGAGTTTGCACTATAACTCAGCGGCGTTCCGTCTGTCTTGTCCGCAGCATCCCGCTGGGCCTGTGGTGGGCGCTGGTCACCATGACCACGGTGGGGTACGGGGACATGGCGCCCAAGACGTACGTCGGCATGTTCGTGGGCGCGCTGTGCGCGCTGGCCGGTGTGCTGACCATCGCCCTGCCCGTCCCCGTCATCGTCTCCAACTTCGCCATGTACTACTCCCACACGCAGGTGAGTGCCGAGTCCACCGTGCTGCCACGCGCTGCCCTCCACCGCCTGTAACGTGCCCCATGTTCGGCAGGCGCGCGCCAAGCTGCCTAAGAAGAGGAGACGGGTGCTGCCGGTGGAGCCGACGCGACCGCTGGTGCGGATACCTGGACAGCCCGGGCAGCCCGGGCAGCCAGGGTGCCCGGCTGGAGGCGGCGGTCCCGGCGGCGGCGGTCCGGGCTGCAGAGCCGGCATGGACCCTGGCGGGGGGCCGCCCGTGCAGAACAGGCGGATGAACGCCATCAAGAGCAACCACCCGAAGGACGCCATGGGTGGCATGATGGGTGAGTGTGACGGGCCGGAACGGTCGTGACTACCTTCGTGTCGGCAAGGAACAGCCACGACTAATTCGTTCCAGACAATGTGTTACGATGTTACACAGGTGCGGCGGGGGACTAGGACAGACTAGGCCAGGCTAGGCCAGGCCAGGCGGGCACCCCACGCGATGCATGCCCATAGCGCCATGAGCCAACCCTCGTAGTGCATGATCATCCATTCATAATACTTCCCCTTCCCCGCTAACGAAAATACCAGCCTTCACGGTCCTCATTTTACCATACTTATTACTACTATTTCGAACCTTGCTTTCCTTTCAAGTATCAACTACGTAGTAAATCTGCTAATCCGAGCCACGAACATGTATTAACCTTTAAGCCTTCCGACATGCATGCATTTTACTTTCACTGGAGGTGGTGCGGTAATCGATCTGTTTTTTGTTTGTTTGGTTTGTTTGTTGTTTTTTTTTTCGAGATTTTTCTGGTACAACTTTTAAGAAGACTCGCCATAGTCACCAGCGTAATGGGAGTGATTTTGTCCCATTTGTGGCAGTCGAACTTTTTGGCGTGCCTCATTCAGATCGATGACCCATCCACCCCACCCCCAGCTTGTTACCCTTCTCTTCCTCTGACGCTCACTCTGTTTTTCTCTGTTTCCGGCGACAGACCCCTACGCGGCCGAGGAGCATGTGCCCATGTTGGACTTGTCGCAAGTGAACCACAAACTACGGGGACGGCTTTGAGGAAATGACATTGTAAATGCACTCTCTGTCTCTCTACACTTTTTTTCTCTTCGTGTTTTTGTGTATTTAGTTTGGATGGCGGTGTTGGTAGCACACCCGTTTCTTTTTGTTCATATTTTGTTTTTATTTCTGGCTACATAGCCACCGAGGCGAGGAGTACCATTTCTTGACAATACTGTCACAGGAAGCCGGTGTCTGGTTTTGCTTTGTACTTTCATTGCCGTGTCTTGGCGTGCCCGACGAGGCGCAGGTGCGGAGAACGCAACACGTATGGCGTTGCCCAGCCGCTCTGCCGCCTCGCCGCCGAGACCGCGACACTGTACTCCGAACGGCCGAACGGCGGTCGCGGGCCCTTCTGGCCTTCGGGCAGGGGGGGGGGGGGGGGGGGAGGCTTTCTGTGCGAGTCAGAGCCGAAATGGGCGGGTCGAAACCCGGCCGGTGAACGCGTCGAGCGTTTCAATGTTGTCTTTGAGCGGAGTGCGTAGATCTAGAGCGCGACTGCAACCGGAGAAAAGTTGGGAAGTCTTTGGCATGACTAGTGAGCTCTAGTGCCACCAGGTAACCAAGCTTTGCGTGCTTGCTGCAACGTGCTCAGCCTCTCAGCGTGGTGCGCTGCTGCTGCTTGCTTGCTCGGCTGGCCGCCGCGGTACCCGGCCGCGGTCCGTAGAAGAGACGCGGCGGCACTCGCTTCTGTTTTCATTTGTTTTGTTGCTTCTACGTGCTTCCGTAGTGTGCGGCTAACGCAGTGCTTTGGCGTGTCTGTTGCAGAGCACGAGCGCCGGAACGCAAGCCTGCGCAACAACGGCACCAAGTCTGGCGTGGGTGACCTGAGTGACTGAGTAGGCTGCGCCCCCTGCGCCCCCCTCCGCAAACCGTACGTCCCTCGGCAGGCCTTCCCCGCCAACTGAGTCTCTGCATTCATGAGAAAACGTTTCAAATCTGTGTTTTAACAAGCGCAACACGTGAGATCACGAAACTCTCACGTAACGTCAAAATAAAAGCTAAAACAATTAATTTTTTGCTGAAATTTTGACTTTAAGTAATTGCTTTGTCATAAAAATAGCAAAATTGTGAGTTTTTCGTGTTTGTTGGTAATCGGAAGGAAAATAGTTCAGCGGAGATTCAGTGGTGGCGAGGGAAGCGCCGAGGTGACTTTCTCATGACCCTGCTAAGGCTTCCTAAAGAAGTCTAATCAAACAAACCGGGCAATTTGATGTGCCGATTTTCTATTTTACTTTTGAGAGGTGTGCCGTACGGCGCCTTACGGCTGCATGTTTCATTGGCTTCTTGGCGCAGCTGTGTGTGTCTGTGTGGTTTGTGACGAGACTGGCATGCATCATCTGAGGTAGAAGACACGGCTGCGGGAGGAACGAGGAGGAATGTAGGTGGGAAATTTGGAGTGAACAAAAAAGAAGAAATTTAAAAAAAAACATTTTAGCACTCCCACCACGTCCCAGGAAAATTTCGTAGGTGTTGCGGTCGGAAGACCACCCTGTGTTGAACTGTCTAACATCCTGGGAGTCCACGCATGTAAATCAAGTGCTTACTGGGCCCTTCTTACCCATGTTGGTGAATGGTCGGTGGACATGGACGGCTTGGGGTTCGTCCACATTTTAAGTAACGTCTTCTGTCTCTGTCGCACTCACTGGCGATCCATGAGGAGCAACAAGGACAGAGCTATATGAAAAACGTTGCGTATCAAGTGGACGTCCTCCCGGCAGGTTCCTCTCAGCATGCGGCGCAGCGTGTCCTTTGAGTGTTGTAGTGTAGTCCAGTTTGCCGTGTACCTAGAACTGCGTTTGCGTACCACAAGATTAAACAAGACGTGGATGAAATAGTCGTACATCCGCTGGGTTTACTGGAAACGTACCGACGAGAGAAACCCCCTTGGAACTGGACGCGATGGCGAACTAACGCTTGGCGGTGGTGTTGCAGGTGCGCGGCGCTGCAACGCGGCGGGCGCTCTAGAGGATGGCTGCGACGTGTGACGAGGCCGTGACGAGGCTGTGACTAGGCCGGGACGAGGCCGTCACAGCGGCGTCACGTTGCGTGGTGCCTAGCGGACCAAGACCCGTCGTCAGGGCCTCGGCCGCAGAGCTACGCAGAGCTACGCAGAGCGGGCCGGCCAGGACCGGAAGCAGGACCGGAAGTGCTTCGGGCTGCCGGCCTCGGACTCACTGTTTACTTGGTGCATGCGTGCAAGCCGCCACGCCCAAGTGTGTGTGCGTCTGTGGCGGTTAGCAAGACGGACACTTCAGTCGCTTTGCAGTCGTTTCACAACAAACAGATCCTAGTGGCAATTTCTTTGTGATATTGGGAGAAGACGCAAGAGGAGAAAACGAACAGCAGTGCTCGGTGTTGTTTTTCCCTTTTTTCTCTTTGTAGGACAGTAGACAGTGACACATATCATCTCGACGAGACGTGTGCAGTGTCATATTTCTATATCGACAGTCTTCTTTGAGGCGGCCAGCAAATGGCTGCCCGATGTGCAGCCTAGCATAGTCACTGAAGACACAAGTCTTGAGGCATAAGTCCGATAAATTCTAAATTTATTTTATTGTGAAGCGTTTACGTTCATGAACAAAGTATTGTTATTAGACAAATAATGCTGGCTATAAATTCCGACAGGCAAGGACAAAAAGCATGTAAGCAGGATATAGGCTATTTAATTTATATTTTTTTTTCATTCAAAAGGTATACTGTCTTTGTCACTTTTATCCTTATGTAACACTATTGATCACACTGTTAAACACCATCATGATTTTTGTGAGGTTGGCTCTGAGTAACTGAAAATAACAAGTAAATTATCGACTGTATGGCCGCAATTTTACAGTAACATTAACAGTATTTCAGCGCTTCATAATATAACAAAGGTCGTTTTGAAGATTTATTTTTCGCTTGTCCACAGAGCCTTGACTCAGTGACTCGGAGCCAACCACGCCACGGTCATCACATTTTTCACCTTCTATCACATTAGCCTATTAAACACGCTTTATATCAAAATGATATATCTCTTTTAATAACGATAATGGTTAAGGGGACTCATCTGTGTAGCATGATATTTTTGTTATTTTTTGTTGTTATCAGCATTCTATCACTCATTTCTTTCAAACAATCTGTAACGACGCCAACAGTCAATGGTTGTCTAATGAATGTACATTCAGGCTTTGGAAGTACATTGCCAACAAGATGCAATAGCCTAATTGTATTGTCTTGGATTATCAGTCATTTTACGTATCAGTGTACCGCCGCAAATAAACAGTCTTCCATATAGTCTCGAGATGATGCCGATGAATGAAGATCGGAAGGGATACAACTCATCAGAACAACTAAATTTAAGTATTTCTCTAGTCACATATTTTGTTCCTCTACGTAATTGTACCGGCGAATGCTCCAGCTCAGAATGGAATAAACTGCAAAGTTGCGAATGCCACATTAATAATTTCTCTTTTTGCCACAATGTATACAATGTGAAGGGGGAGTCAAGGTGGATCATTTTAAAGTGGAGTGCCATTGCTCAAATCGCATAATAATTGTGCATGTAGTCTCTAAATTCTAATTTGATCATAATTATCTTTGTACGTTCTTTGGCGCGTGCTTCTTCCGTTTGTTTCCGATTGCCACCTCGTTTCAAACTTCTAGCGCGTATTTTGTAAGTGTAATCCAAACCGGCCGCGGAAACGGCTGCGAACGGAACAAATTTGATGCCGTACATCTCCCGATTTCTTGATTTCGTTTGACAAGACTTATATCCATTCTGTTATACTTCTACTAGCGTGGGCGTTGATATTCAACGTCCATGTGTGTCTTATTCTTCTGAAAAATGTTGTCTCAGTAGATTGCGAGCTATCATTGAGGCTAGTCGAGAACCTCATAGCGTCTCACATTTCGTACTTTTTCTATTAAGCTTTATCGAAGTGAATGAGCATGTTTCTGAGCAGTTTGTAGAGATCGTACTGTCTCGACCAACACAAATACAACGTTCATGATATTGAATAAACTGTCTAGGCTTGTTAAATTGCGACACAGTATGTGTAAGACATATTTGTGCTTAGATAAGTTCTGATGGGACTGCTGACCAAATCATTGCGCGCTAGGCGTGGCTATGCACTGTGGTTGTGTAAAAAAATACCACCGAGAGAAGCAATGTTTCACACATTGTCCCCCAGGATATTTTTTCTGCCTTGTTATCGTATTTGTAAATTTTTACAGATCAAAATTATAGACTACGCTGAATTGTATTTGTAACCTTTATTTGGTTTGAAGGGCTGGATAGTTCATATCCCTTTAAAATTATCGGGCTATTAATTGAAATACGCGGACAAAATTGTTACTGCTCATCTGATTTTATCGCTGTTTTAACATATTTTCTAACTTTCATTGTGACTTCCTCAGTGCATGCTGGTATTCTCTTATACCTCTACATGAAGAAGGACAGGTAGGGAAAGCTAACGTAGGCATAGGTCTCGAACAGGACTACCGGCGAACGGCCATTGTAATGAGTTATAGAAAGCAAAAGAATATCTGTCTCCTGAAAATTCCCCCAACACCTGAGTACAAACCAGAGCTACTGTTCCACTGTTCCACTGTTTGTTCTTGATGATGGCGGGTGAAGGCGGTGCAGGCCTAGACGGGTCTGGGCGGTCTGACGAATTTGGCACTCCTAGTCCCGAGCGCCTGCGGAGAAGAGGGCAGGCCGCGCCGCGCCGCGAGACTGCGTGGCGGGACTGTCTACCCTCTGTTCCGCGGGCGCTCGAGACGCCATGGCGACGAAAGAAATTAAAAGGCCACGCCCGGGGCTCTCCGTCCAGGTCCGATGTTCGGGTCCATTCCAGTGTATGGTGCGACGTACCACAGTGCACTCCAGATGCATCCCTCAACTTTGGAGGGTGGATTTGGAGTCGCTTCGGCATCAGAACAAACTGCTGCAACCCGTCTTCATTCTTTCCATTACGACTTTCTTTTGTTACATTCGTTCACATTTTACGTATCGTTGTTTGACTTTCGGTTTCATAAGAAGCATTCTGTAAATATTGTAAGCACTATGAAATATCATCTAAAGACAAGTATAGTCAAGGGACCAATGGAGAGAATCTTTTTTCTACAAAAAAGGGACGTAGGGATGCTGAAACGTAAGGAAATAGGAATTGTTGAGGTTCAGGCTGAATGTGGAATAACCAACAACGAGTTGAAATTTTTATCATTTTCTTTCAAATCAGTGGCATTTACTGTCCGAGACTATACTTCAACCGGCTCTAAAGCTTCTAATCGCTGTGAACCATGAAGATCCTGCTGCTAAGTTCATTTCTGTTCAACTTATGTTAATAAAACGGAGGGCCAGGACAAGGGTTTACCCCTTTGCTTGGTCTGAACGAAAAGAAAAGTGCATTTTCCTCTCTTTCCTGACCCACCTACTACTTCCACACCACGGATTTCGCGACGCGTTAGGGTGCTGTGCCGAATGGGATGCCTACCTCTCAGGCGTCATCATGATAGTGCGATTTGGTCACATCTGGAGAGAGGAGAACCAAATAAAAATCAGCATGAAGTTGTTAGTAGTTATTTATTTATAAAATAAACAGGAAATAAATTAATAGGCAAAATTGCACAGCCAACTTTTTCAAGTATTTTTTTTCCGACATTGTTGCTTGGAGACCGAATCCAAAGAGATGCATCCATCAAGACACGCACGGCTGCTGCTCGTACTTGAGGCACATCCCCAGATTGTCTTCGGGGGACTCCTCGCGCACGGCCGGCCCGAACATGACCCGGATGTTGAACGGCGTGGTGCTGCCTGCGGGCCGAGGGATGGATGAATGAATGCATGCATGGATACACAGTGCTGAGCAAGCTGTTCGATTATGCGCATGAATGAGTAATGAGACTAAGGCGTACTTTCGATTCTGCAAGTTGACTCGCCCGGGCTGCAGAAGGAGTTTCCGCAATGCAGAAGGTCACACAGTCCTGTGGAACCGAAGCCCTCCGCCTGAAAGTTAAGCATGTTTGTAGTCGTGTGAATACGTCGTATTTTCATTTTCTTTTTAATTACGTCACACGTTACATACGGCTAAAAATTCTTCAGAGTCACATGGCATCACGATTTTATCGTTACATTGTTCTCGAGCCTCGCCTACGATGCCAAAACCAGAGCCGCCAACTTCGTCGTCTGAAAAAAAAAAATCATTTTAAAATTAATCTTTTTACAGAAAATAAGATTTACAGTGCTTCTAGATAATTGCTTTCATCTCACCGAGCTGCTGCTGCGAGACGGCCGGGCCGATTTTGAATGAATTTTCGTCACAGGGTTCGTACACGATGGAGCACATGTCTGAACGAGAAGGGCAAAAAGAAAGTTTAAATTTAATGTTTTTAGGCGTTTGTTTCGACAAGAATGAGGCAGTGTTTTAGTCCCACCCTCTTCCTGTCGCATGCAGATGGTGTAGTCCTGGTTGGCGAGGTGTCGGCCGTTCTCTGCGAAGTTCATCGTCTGGATGACGCCTGCAACAACGCCATGAAGAGTCAGGGCACAAATTACAGAGAGGACGCGCGATAAAAGGACGTTTCCATTCAGTTTGCAGAGGAGGTGTGTTGTTTTTAGTAATCCACAATTGGCTATTCTGTTTTCTGTAAATAACAATCTCTTATTGACACTACTGCTGCTTATGTACAGAACGCTGCTTATAAATATGACTGTCACGAATAAATCGTTCTCCATTTGATTGCTGCCACAAACTCGTCTCAGTTCTTTCGTCCACAACTCCAGATCCCAGTTACTACAGGTTATGGGCCCAGCCACGTGCTCCACCAAGCGCTGAAGCAAAGGTGATCTGCTGTCAACTGACTGTAATCTTGTTTGTGCAGTTCTTGTACGGTCTTGAGGTTAACCGCCCTCATGCCACCGAAGAAGGAGCCGGTAGCCGCCGTGATGTACGTGAGCGGTGAAAACTTGGACAAGTCTGAGAAACTTGTGGGTTCTTCGAACTATGGATCATGGAGATTTGCAATGAAGAACCTTTTGATTGGCGAAGGGTACTGGGACTGCATCTCGCCTCCAGAACTAGAGGGAGGAGAAGCTCGAGAAGCGGTAGATACCAAGATTGAGGAGAAAGCACTGTCCCGCATTGCCAGAAATGTGTGTCCTGTTGTGTATCCTTATATAGCCGACTGCAAGACAGCTAAGGACGCTTGGGATGAACTTGCAAAAGCTTTTGCTGAGAAATGTGCTGGCAGGATTTATGCTGTTCAAAGGGCTCTGTATAGACTGCGACTTGATGACTTTAATAATGTTGATGAATATATCAGTGCAGCGATGGATTTGAAGCAGCAACTTGGAGACATGGAGGCTACCTTAGCTGATGATGCTTTTGCTAATATTCTTTTAGGTGGACTTCCACCAGAGTACGAAGCTCTAGCGATGGGAATTGAGAGTGCTCATGCTAAACTGACTAGTGCCACTGTCTTGTCTAAACTGCGAGGGCTGAAGAAGAATGATGAAACTAATACTGTTCTCTATTCAAAACAGAAGAAGACTCGACGTAGTTCTGATGGTGGTCCCCAGTGCTTTTATTGTAAGGAGTATGGCCACATCAAAGCTGATTGCCCAATTCTGAGGAAGAAGAAACTACGAGAACAGAGTAAGCCTGACCAACCACAGCACAAGAAGTCTAGTGGCAGAAACTTCAAGAAGAAAGGTAAAGCCTATGCAGCAAATGAGAATGGAACTAGTTCGGACCAAGAAGATAGTGATGCTAGTGAAGAAGCTATGTTGGCTGTATCCTTGATTGAAAGTGATGATTCAATGACTAGTATCTCTGAAAGTGAGGGTGTGACTGACAGTGCCATGATAACGGTAGCCATGTATACTGAACAGTGTGATGAGAAACGGGTGTGGTATATTGACTCTGGGGCATCATCCCACATGTGCTGTGATCTTGATTTCTTTTTAACCTTGACAGATAGCACGGCAGTTATAGCAGTAGCTGATGATGTGAAAATCAAAGCTAAGGGTCGAGGTAGTGTGTGTTTGAACATTTGTGATCAAGAGGTCACCTTCAAGAATGTGCTTTATGTACCTGACCTACGATGCAATCTGATCTCAGTAGGTCGTCTGACTGATGAAGATTACCAAGTATCTTTTACCAAAGACCACTGCCACATCAAGAACGGAAGAATGAAAATCTCAGCCTTTAGAGAAGGGAAAAGCCTGTACAAACTGAAATGCAAGCATGTACGTGTTTCTAATTCTCTTTTCGCAAGTTCCAGTGATACACCATCCTCAAAATCTATTCTATGGCATGGAAGATTTGGACACCCAGGAAAGAGTGCGACAAGAGCACTGGCCACTAAGATCGATGAAGCAAAGGATTGGGGACTACTGAATGGAAGTGGATGTGAAACCTGCACTCAAGGAAAGATGGCACAGTTGAAGTTTCCGACAAGTAAATCGGTGAGTCATGCACCACTTCAACTAGTCCACTCTGATTTGTGTGGCCCCATGAGAACTGCGTCCTTCAGCGGTGCTCGCTTTCTTTTGACTTTCCTTGATGACTTCACCAAGAAGAGTTTTATCTTTTTGATTCGATCCAAGGATCAAACATTTGACAAGTTCTGCCTTTTCAAGTCAGCTGTGGAAAATGAGACTGGACGAAGGATTAAGGTGTTTAGATCTGATAATGGGACGGAGTACAAGAATGGAAAGTTCAATTCCTTGTTTCAAGAGTGTGGAATCAAGCATCAGTATTCAGCTGATTACACCCCTCAACAGAATGGAGCGGCAGAACGCTTGAATAGGACCTTAATTGAAAAAACGAGGTGTCTTCTCATTGATGCAGGTCTTCCAGAGTCTTATTGGGGAGAAGCCATGACTGTTTCTAACTATCTCAGAAATCTGACTCCATCTCGGGTCATAGATTACCAATCACCAGAAGAGAAATGGTCGGGACGAGTGCCAGATTATTCTAAACTGAAGATTTTTGGGTGTCTGGTGTACTACAGAGTACCAAAGGAGACTCGCACGAAACTTGAACCTGCAGCTAAAGCTGGCATCTTTATCGGGTATGAAGAGAATTCGAAAGCCTATCGAATTTGTGATGTTACTAATCCCAGAAGAATAGTTAAATCTAGAGATGTAACCTTCTTTGAAGACAGAAGAGGCATTGAGAAATTGAAGACTAGAATTCCTGTGACTGTGGTTGATGATTGTCCTGACTCTATCAGCTTTTTATCTGAACCTTTTGTGCAGCAGCAGCATAATCCTGAGGTTCTACAACAGCCTACTCCAGAAGTACAACAACAATTGGAGGATCTCAACCTGGAACCGACTGTTGAGGAAGAGGAACGACCAATCGATCCTGTGGCTGAGGACGTCAGAAGGAATCCAACTCGACAACGTAGACCACCACTGAGGTTAGATGATTATGAAATTGCCTTCCTTACTGCTGAGTGCCCCACCTCTGTAGCACAGGCATTGGCATCACCCGAAGCAACTGAATGGCGACAGGCCATGGAAGAAGAGTACCAGGCACTAATGAAGAATCAAATCTGGACCTTAGTGGATCGCCCCAGGACCAGTGTCGTGGACTGCAAATGGGTATTTCAGAAGAAGACTAGTGCGGATGGCACTATTCGACACAAGGCCAGGCTAGTTGCTCGTGGCTTCTCACAAGAAAGAGGTATCAACTATAATGAAACTTTCTCTCCCATCACAAGGCTTTCTACACTCAGATTGTTATTTGCCGTCGCTGCAAACATGAATCTTGAGTGTGTGCATATTGATGTTATTACTGCTTTTCTCCACGGTGATCTCGAGGAAGAGATTTTTATGGAGCAACCACAGCAGTTTGTCCAAGAGAAAGGGAAAGTGTGCCTACTGAAACGAGCCATTTACGGACTGAAGCAGGCTTCTAGATCATGGCACCAGAAGGCGACAGTCTTCATTACGTCCCTTGGCTACAAGAAATCGAGCTACGACGATAGCCTCTTCATCAAGAAATGCGGTAACCAAGTCACATTTATTGCATTATACGTGGATGATTTCTTCTGTTTCTCCAACAGTCCTATGGAAAGAACGAATAGAAACTCAAGAAGGTCCCCTCCAGGTCCGATGTTCGGGTCCATTCCAGTGTATGGTGCGACGTACCACAGTGCACTCCAGATGCATCCCTCAACTTTGGAGGGTGGATTTGGAGTCGCTTCGGCATCAGAACAAACTGCTGCAACCCGTCTTCATTCTTTCCATTACGACTTTCTTTTGTTACATTCGTTCACATTTTACGTATCGTTGTTTGACTTTCGGTTTCATAAGAAGCATTCTGTAAATATTGTAAGCACTATGAAATATCATCTAAAGACAAGTATAGTCAGGACCAATGGAGAGAATCTTTTTTCTACAAAAAAGGACGTAGGGATGCTGAAACGTAAGGAAATAGGAATTGTTGAGGTTCAGGCTGAATGTGGAATAACCAATAGAGTTGAAATTTTTATCATTTTTTAAACAGTGGCATTTACTGTCCGAGACTATACTTCAACCGGCTCTAAAGCTTCTAATCGCTGTGAACCATGAAGATCCTGCTGCTAAGTTCATTTCTGTTCAACTTATGTTAATAAAACGGAGGGCCAGGACAAGGGTTTACCCCTTTGCTTGGTCTGAACGAAAAGAAAAGTGCATTTTCCTCTCTTTCCTGACCAACCTACTCCACCCACGGATTTCGCGACGCGTTAGGGTGCTGTGCCGAATGGGATGCCTACCTCTCAGGCGTCATCATGATAGTGCGATTTGGTCACATCTGGAGAGAGGAGAACCAAATAAAATCAGCATGAAGTTGTTAGTAGTTATTTATTTATAAAATAAACAGAATATTTAATAGGCAAAATTGCACAGCCAACTTTTTCAAGTTTTTTTTTACATTGTTGCTTGGAGACCGAATCCAAAGAGATGCATCCATCAAGACACGCACGGCTGCTGCTCGTACTTGAGGCACATCCCCAGATTGTCTTCGGGGGACTCCTCGCGCACGGCCGGCCCGAACATGACCCGGATGTTGAACGGCGTGGTGCTGCCTGCGGGCCGAGGGATGGATGAATAATTGCATGATGGATACACAGTGCTGAGCAAGCTGTTCGATTATGCGCATGAA
The DNA here is from genome assembly GCF_012932325.1 of Thrips palmi. Taxonomy (NCBI): domain Eukaryota; kingdom Metazoa; phylum Arthropoda; class Insecta; order Thysanoptera; family Thripidae; genus Thrips; species Thrips palmi. The sequence continues at coordinate 11,103,825 of NW_023144621.1, read as the reverse complement.
TGAGTAATGAGACTAAGGCGTACTTTCGATTCTGCAAGTTGACTCGCCCGGGCTGCAGAAGGAGTTTCCGCAATGAGAAGGTCACACAGTCCTGTGGAACCGAAGCCCTCCGCCTGAAAGTTAAGCATGTTTGTAGTCGTGTGAATACGTCGTATTTTCATTTTCTTTTTAATTACGTCACACGTTACATACGGCTAAAAATTCTTCAGAGTCACATGGCATCACGATTTTATCGTTACATTGTTCTCGAGCCTCGCCTACGATGCCAAAACCAGAGCCGCCAACTTCGTCGTCTGTAAAAAAAAATCATTTTAAAATTAATCTTTTTACAGAAATTAATTTACAGTGCTTCTAGATAATTGCTTTCATCTCACCGAGCTGCTGCTGCGAGACGGCCGGGCCGATTTTGAATGAATTTTCGTCACAGGGTTCGTACACGATGGAGCACATGTCTGAACGAGAAGGGCAAAAAGAAAGTTTAAATTTAATGTTTTTAGGCGTTTGTTTCGACAAGAATGAGGCAGTGTTTTAGTCCCACCCTCTTCCTGTCGCATGCAGATGGTGTAGTCCTGGTTGGCGAGGTGTCGGCCGTTCTCTGCGAAGTTCATCGTCTGGATGACGCCTGCAACAACGCCATGAAGAGTCAGGGCACAAATTACAGAGAGGACGCGCGATAAAAGGACGTTTCCATTCAGTTTGCAGAGGAGGTGGTGCGCCCGCAGCGGCCCGCAGCGGCCCGCAGCGTTGGCGTTCCAAGAGTGCATGGTGTTTGGGCAGGAGGGGAAGACGGGGTGGGGGCTCCGGAGGTAAACACTTGAACCGCCTTTGCGGAAGAATAGGCAGCAAGGCCGACGCCGAGCCTTGCTCCGCGCCCCGCCCCGCCCCGTCCCGCCACAGGTAGCAGGCCGAGCAGGCCGAGCAGGCCCCAGCCCAGGTCGTTGGTGACTGTTCCGCTTTGTCCTTGCCAAGGGCCCAAGGGCCCAAGGGCGCTCATCGGTGAGGAGCGAGGTGGGGGGTGGGGGGCAGGGCTTGTTGGAACAACCCTTCCCCTTCTTCAAGGCGAGCGGGCTCCGCCAGGCTCCCGCCTGGCTCCAGCCCCCAGGCAGCACAATATTTTGCGCTGTCGAGTGTTTGATTTGGACTCAAAGGCGGTGAATGCAGAGAGGCGGCCGAGAGCAAACGTTTTACCGCGTTCGCGTCCTTCACCTCCTCCCCCGCGATCGCAAGCATCGCGGCATTGTTCGGCAAGCGCTTCATTTGCTCACCTTTGCCGTCGCGGTGATACTGCAGGCACCCGGAGGGCACCCGCTGCTGGAACTCGATCTGCGTCACCTGCAACAAGAGGCCGTCAGGCCGTCAGTGGCGAGCAGACGTCGCGGTGCGGCCGGGGCCTTGGCCAGGACTTTGGCCAGGACGACGACGGCGACGCACCTTGATCTCCCACAACCTGGCCGTGTGCTCCCTCGACATGTTCATCAGGATGGTGATGGGCTCGTCCATGTCCTCCACGTCGAAGTAAACTGTGGGGCAAAGCAAGTTGACAACATGAGACATCTCACTGTGATTCGGAAAGTGGAAAGCCAGGTCTGGCGCGCGTTCCCGCCGTGGACGCACTGTGCTGGCCGCTGTTCTGGCCGCAGACGCTGAACTCCCTGTTGGTGCCCGCGGCGATGACGAACGTGTCCGACTCGCAGACCCCCGTGCGCCGGTTGGGCTGGCCCTGCACACACGGAGCGACACAGAGGGACTCAGTGGAGGCAGCGGAAACGGAAACGCTCAAAACCGAGACCCGGGTCGGGACTCAAAAGACCCACCATGTTGAAGTGGACGAAGTCCAGGCGGAGCTGCGACACCTCGGGCCCCATCTTCTTCACCTCCAGCTCGCAGGAACTGGCCTCTCTCGTGATGGCGGGGAAGTTGGGGCTCACGAAGTAGGTGACGTTGTTTTCGACGACGTCGCCGCACGACGCGGTGACTGCAACAGAGCCAACAGAGCGGTCGCGCCGTCAGTTTGAGGGGCGGTGAGGGTGAGTAGTTGTCCCTTGGATGGTCCTACTCACAGACGCAGCACACGCCGAAGCCGAGCGCACAGGGCCCGTAGGACTTGCCGTTCTGGATCCGGCACTCGTAGGTGTTGAGACAGATCCCTGCAACAGAGAACGCGCCGCGCGCGTCAATCGCAAGTCGAGCCCAAAGCCACATGCCACATTCATCTACGCGATTCAACACAAAGCTTCCGGGCGAACGCAAGAGAATTAATGGTGGTGTTTGTACCGAAACGCTAGCGGCGCTAGCGGCTAGCCCGCGCTAGTGCGGCCACTGACCGGTCCTCCTGCCGTCATTGGACAGACACTCGTCGCTCACGGGGACCGGGAAGAAGTTCAAGACTGCAACACAAACACACAAAGAGGGCACTCATTAAATCATTTAAGACGATTCAAACTTTTTCTAACATCACCATTTATCTGCATCCCAGAATCGCGTTTCTTTCGGACAGTTGGATGGAACAGACAACGAGGGCATTGTAATGTCCGATGATCGACGGCTCGGTGGCCATCTCTGGGTAACGCGCCAGCGGGCCAGAGTCATAACTTCAACAGGTTTATAGTAGCGGGGCGCCACGCCGGACGCGGCCCCCTTGCCCCTCACCGCGCCCCGCCGCGGCCCTCTAACCTCCTTAGCGCGTCGACGCATCACTGGACCGGCGCGGACCGGCGCGGTGCCCCCTCCCCCCGACGTCCCCCCGACGCCGCGGCACCGTTTGGCGCGCTTTCCCAGCGGCGATGTGGGATCCCCAGACACGGTTCGAAACGGCAGCGACGGGCCATCGACGATCGGCGGGGAAGCACCGGGACACGCCAATTTCAATTTCAACACTCGGTCCCAGCTCGGTTCAGTCCGACTCACCTTTGCCAGAAGAGCCACTGTCGGAGGTTGCTGTCGCCGTGCCCATCAGGCTGCTGCCCACGCGCTGCAGCTTGTCCAGGATGGCGTCGGCGGTCCAGCCCGCGTTCCAGCTCCAGGGATTCCAGCCGGCCCGGCCAGCGTGGGCGACGACCGGCGCTGCGGAGCGTGCCGTGCGCGTGTGGCGATGCACGGCGGATCGCACGAACCGGGCCACGGCGGACGGGGAAGGCCAGGACGGCGTCGGCCAGGACGGCGTCGGCCACGCGGAGGAGCAGCCCAGCACGGCCAGCACGAGGAAGAGGAACAGCACGGCCACGCTGCGCCCCGTCCGCCGCCGTACGCGTGCGCCGCGCGTGTCTGCGCCGCCGTGCACGCCGTCGTCAGCACAAGTCCGTCTCCGGCAACGCCACGCCGCGACGATGCCGTGCTCGGCCGCCGCAACAGTCCCGCAGCCGCAAGCCTCGTCCTCCTCCTCGTCCACGTCGTCTAGGGCGTGTCGGCGGCCCCGCGACGTCGTCCTCCGCCTCCACTCCTCTCCGGGACGGTGCATAGCGATCGCGTCGGCCGGGTGCCCCGACGTTCCGTTCCTTGCGCGTGGACAGTGTGGGGCCAACTGACCGACTGCCGACTGCCTCCGGGTCCGGGCCCCGGCCGGGGTAGGGTCCAGCAGCCTCCGGTACTCCGGTCCGGAGCCAGAGCCAGAAGGCAGGGGACAGACGGACAAAGCTGGCGGGCGTCATGGTGGCATCAAAACGAGGGCAGCGAAAGAAAAAATGAATGTGAGCAGAAAAGTTTTAAAAAAACGTTATTTTTCCCAAAAAATTTCCAAGTTTTTTGAATTTTTGTTTGAATAAAAAATGAACTGTTTATTTATGAGAAATATTGATGCTTCAGTTATTTATCCAAATGGCATATGACTTGCTTCGCCAATCCTCTCGGCCGCGGACATTTTGCTGGCATCTCGCTCTGCTCCGGGGACCGTTAGCAAGTCCTGGGTGACCCAGGTCCATGCAGCGTCTTTGCCACGCCACGCCACGTCCTGGACACCGGCCGCATGGGACACGGCCACGCCAAGGCCAAGGTCTGGAAAGTAGGTGGAACACGGTGGGCGGCGTCTCCCCCCCCCCTCTCTCTCTCTCTCTCTCTCTCTCTCTCTCTCGCTGACCCCTCAGCAAACACATCCTGCACACCCTATAAACGTTTTAAATGTTGTATCTTCTAAGTACTACACCACAGGGTCCGATTCAGCAATGTACATTTTCCAGATTAATTTCAAGTTTTCAAGGAATCGGGCTGACCGCTCACTCGCAGTGTCGCCTTCTTCGAACCCTTTGGCCGTGCCCTTGACCCGAGCCCTGAAACCTCCGCGCTCCGTGCTCGCGCAGTGGTGTACGTGACCTAACGCACGAACGCAACAGGGCCAGGGCACCCGAGGGCCCGGAAGGGCCGGTCAGTGAGCTTCCCTGAGCCTTAAGGCCGGACTCTCAGCTGGAGGAGGAGGGAGGAGGGGAGGAGAGAGGCACAGACAGACCGAGCGGCGGCGCAGCTCAGCTAGTTGCGCCGTAGCATCAGTTACGCTGTGCCTTGGCTCCCCGGTCGACGCCGTGCCACGACCATCCGCTCTGACATCCCACGGGATGCCGGTGTATGCCGGTACAACATCCGGTGAAGATGACAACTGACGAGAACCGGTGAAACCGTCAGGGTTCTGGGAACCACCTTCCAGGGTTTCGGGACAATGTGATAGAATAACGAACGAAGGTTGGAGTGCTGCTTTAACTTTATTTAACAATCAATTATTTAGTGTAAACTTTGCATTGGAAAAAAAAAGAAAAAGAAATGAAAACAACACCCTAGAGAATTCATCAGGAATTCCAATGCTTAACATGCCCTGTGCCAGACTGGAACAAACCACATACAATGTAATGCAAGAAATTCGTTCTAAAGCATATGCTTAAAAAAAGGAGCCATACCAGTACAACAGCATCAATTACCTACATTGAGTTCAAATACGAGGGGAACACATCTCAGTTGGTCTCCCAGTGGAAAGTGTCCCCAAGGCAATTACAAATCTAAGTATTGAAAAATTATCCTAATACACCGGCAATCCAACTATTTGGCCTAATTTCTGATAGCAACAATCAAGACAACTGTACAAAAGAGTACAAGCTCTACATACATAAAAATTACAAAAAAAACACATCAGATTTACAAATACAATGAAAGAACTTTACAGCTTGTCACATATTTTCTGGAGGCACCATACCATTTATGCATACAATTTTATTGAGCCCCTGATTTCACATTTTAAAACAGCAAGGATATTTATTTGGCCTTAAACAAGAAAGCACGAGACTGTAAAGAATAGAAGATGTAAGATGCAGTTTAAAATTGGAATAAAATTGTTAAAGCACACAGAATGCATGCTATGTTGTCCTCTAGCTTGTAAAAACACAGGGGACCAGAACTTCAACTGCTTGATGCATAAATAAACAACTTAGGTAAGAAAGAAAGAGAAAAGATAGTGGCAGAAATAAACCATTAATAAGATTAAGAAGTCCAGCAAGTAGCCACTGCTCGATATGTTTGTCAGCGCACTACTCTGACTAGCTTTTTGGTCGATGCACATTATAATATTGACTGACCACATTCCCAAGAAAAAATGCTCACAAGCGCGGCACAGGGCACACCAAACAAGTCATGGTCTTTTGATCTGATGTCCTAACAGATGTACAACAGTACAAAGTGGAACTTTGGTACACTTCAGTACATACGTATTCTAACATGTTACATAACATACAATATCTGCTGATTTACTGAACAAGAAGCAACAGCAGATGGAACAGTGGTAATATACAGACAAAAAATGTACAAACTTGGCAATGCTCAGCCACATAGCCCCACCAAGCTATGAACAAATACAAGCTTCGTTGTTCTAAATGTTAATTATTTTTAAAATTTTCCCCCCTTCCATATTACTTAACATACATAAATTATACACCACTAGGTTGACATACACATACATAATTATATAAATATGCATATACATCTGCAATATATGTATACATACATACATATATATAAGAGATAGAAATACATAGCTATATCAAAGAAAAGACTTTCAAAAGACCTAAAACAATTGATATGCTCTGACCACTGGACCAACAACACAAATTAGCTAATACGATCCTTGATTTGAAGCCATAGGTAACAGTGGATTGAACAGGCGCCGTCACAGCTGCACATATTACAAATCTACAGATCCCATTTGGTTGAATTTGCTATGCTTTGTACAGAACATTAGGTAAAAGGAATATCTCTAATAAAAATGTCTCCCTTGCATTTTCAACAAACTTAAGCAAGAAATCTGCCTTCCTGATTTGCCACACAAACCCAATAATGCAGGTAGTAGAAACAACAAAAAAATTTATATTAACTCATGACAATGCTCTGAATTTAACTGGTAACTTACAATTCAATAGCAAACTTTTTTTTTCTGTAATTCTAACTAGTATGCCTCTACTAATAAAAATATATGTGATGATTCAGATTCCATGATACATTCTACACACCAAATTTTTAAAAAAAGGTGAACAAATAGGAAGAGAGTACAGGTTTCGCTCATGCACTACCTAGCCTACATTTTTCACCCAAAACTGCTGAAGGGCTCTAAAAGCCTACAGCAGAGGCACAAAATGTGGGTGAAGGAAATGTATGCTTAGTGACACTTCATATGCAATACTCCAAGGTTTATACATCAATATTAAAGAATACACTCACCTAGGCTTATGAATCTCAAGGTAAAGACGAAATAACTGTTTAAGTGTTTCATAGTTTGTTTTTCTTTTCTTTTCTTCTTTTTATAACAATAAAGGATTGTTTAAAATTTAATAAGAATTTAAACAGTAAAACTACTGCAGTAACCATACAAGATCAAAACAAACAAAACACATACCTTGCAGATTTGATTATTTTTTAAAAGGCAGGAAACCAATGACACAGTTTCTGAAAAATACACATAAGCAAATAAGATACTTTGAACTAACATTAACCTGCATATTCAGTGGACAGATATGACAAATTTTGACTGAAAGTGCCCTTTGAAACAAAACTTTGACTAGTTGATTCCTTCAAACTGTTTGGTTATTTTCTTTTTTGTAATGATAGAAGACAACACAATTAAAACATGATTAATAATAAACAACATTGACTTATCACATGAAAAGATCTAAAATTCTTGAAATGTAAGAGTTGAAATAGCAATGAAAAGTTCAAAGCAAGGTTTGTAATGAACTTCACAGTCGTATCTTAACAAACTTGCTCAGAGCTAGAAAATGAAACTGATGAGCAAAAATTTGAGACAGATTGTTTGTCTGATAGCATTATCACCACACTGAATGCAGTGATTAGAATTCTTTTTCCAGATACAACAAACATAACAGGAGAGAAAAGCAGGAGTGATTTGCTGCAGAGTATCATACAGAGTCGGAAACAAATTTAAAAGTAATGATTAGTTAATGTAATATTGATTAGCACTCCTGGAATAATGAACTGATGTCAAGATTTCGACCCTTAAGTGAGAGAATAGGAGCGCACTCTGGCAACAGAGCGAGAAAGAATGCTAGAAATAAATGACTCATGCATGGCTCAATGAAACTTATGTCATAACAGAAAAGGGATAAGATATACAGTATAGTATAATGAGCGAATAGGGAAGGCCACAGAATGTTACAAGTATACTATGATGATTATACATTTACAAACAAACAGATTTATGTGGAAAAAGTCTAGAGTAGCCAACAAATGAAATTTCAAAGCTTTGTTTAAGAATATATAGATAAGCAGCACAAAGTTTCACAAACCTTACAAATTTTGAATGTTTTAATATCTTGAATAATCATGTACAACAAAAAAAAAAGTGAGTCAAAGAGGGAAATTTTTAAAAGAATCATGTGGACAATTAGATAAGTATGTTCAATGTGTCCACAAAATCAGAACACTAATCGAACCACTATTCCAAAACAAAGCATTTAGACACGTACATGATGGCAATGCAAGCAAACAAACAAACCACACCTCTTAGGTAAGTGCTCAAATATGGAGAGAAAATTGATTTGGAAAAAAAGAAGACTGCTGGGATGTGCTTACACACAGACACTCGTACACACACGCATATATGTATATATAAATAAATATATATGCCTAGATCTAATTTGACTTACACAGACACAGATAAACATGAAAAAATATTAAGGCGACAGTTGCTCAAACAATTATACTGGGGGATGCAAAGACATCTCAAATGCACATTTCCCCAAATATGAAAAATCAAGAAGCAGTGTACACAAGCACTTAAGATTTCCAACAGTTATATAATCAGAATCGAGATTTGGAGGAAACAACAGGAAGAGCGGTCCACTCAAGTGGCAGTGATGAAATAATGTTGCTGGCTCCTTTTCTGAAGTCACTGTTCCCATATCGGCAGTGAAGAGCACTCTTCCATCCCCCTTAAATCAGCGTCAATGTAACTTATCCTTTACGGAATGTCACATGAAGTCTTTCATCCAATTTAAAGGAAGTGAAAGATGTAGGAACATGCATTTAATTAAATGGTCTGTTTGTATGTTCAACAGGCACTAAAGTGCTTCTGAACGTCTAAGTCTTTCTTTAGGTAGAGATCTTATTGGCTTTGTTTGAAGTTCTTAATAACGTGATAATCTCATTCAGTTTCTGTTTTTTTGTTTCATTTTTTTGTTTTCTTAGATCAGTAAAAACAATCTGTGAACTATATTTTTTGAACAACTTGTTCAGTTTGTAGAGGTCAGCATTAATGACAAATCTTTGCTAATATGAACATTAGAAAATAAATAACAATAGCAATACCAATTCCTTCCATAAACTATGACATAAAATGACTTAGAAGGAGAGTCAGGTCAAAATCTATTCCCCTCAGAAGCAAAGCAAGGAATACAGTACCAGTAAACGTACACTCACTGTTTAACACCCTTAGCAGTGCTTGCTGACCATAGTTCTTCACTTTTTTCAAAATCAATCTGGGCATAAGTGAAAGTTCCTCCAGGAGGGTTGGGACTTGGTGAAGAAGTGGAAGACTGTGACTCACTTAAGGAGCCTTGAGTTTTCAAACCTCTAGGACTCCGTGTGCTGGAATCCTCTGACTCAGAACCCGTTCTCAGGTCAAGGGAGGCATAATTAATTTCCCGCTCAGCAGGACGAGGAACTGGAGACGCACTGGAAGGAACTGGTGAGCATGACAAACTACGTTTTTCTGTCAAGGGGAGTGTGGAGGACGAAGCTTCCCCAGATGTAGATGAGCTAGATGTTTGTCTGCTCAGAGAAGATCCAAATTCTGATAATCGTGACTCCTCTAACTGACTTCCATCACTTACATCACTTGATAATGAAACCTGAAAGAAAAAGATTTAAAAAATACTGTAATACTTAGTAAAGGTAGCAAAGCAAATAAATGAGTGTGTCAAAGTTCTCACCTGTCTGCTTACTGAGGATTTGCTAGGACATGATAACCTTCGGTTAGCTGGAGTGTTGTTGGACTTTCCAGTTGCCCCATTCCCTTTGTTCTTAGCACCAGTTCCAGAGGGGGACACACTGCCAGTAGAATACTTCCGTACCAAAAGTTGACTATCTCTGCTTGCAGTGCTTGAATCTGAGCCACTTGACATTTTCTTCTCTCTAACTCCTGCTCCACCTGCACTTGCAGGACTAGGACTCACTGGGCTTACATGACTTGAAGACCCATCACTGCATAGACTAGGGCTTGGGCAAGGGCTTGCGTTGGGGCTCGAAAAAACTACTGGAGTTACAGGCCCAGCAGCTGTAACAGCTGAGACATTGTCTTCCGTTACATTTTCTGTGCTGTCTTTAACATCTAGCCTTGAAATACTGGAAGATGATGAAGCTTTTTCTAAAGTGCCACAGCTGCTGATAGAGGAAGAATCTGAATCACAGTTCTGAACCTTTCTCTCAGAAATGCAAGGCCCGGGAGGTACTTGTCGGCTCAGTAGTAGTTTTGATGTAACAGCAGTAGATGAGCTCAGAATGTTTTGAGGTTCACTAGGTGAACTACTGGGAGACAAATTATTCATTCCCAGCAAAGATGACACAGTAAGTGGCTTAGAGGCAGGCCTGGTGAAGTCACTGGACTGTGGTCCAGCACACAGACTTAAGTCATCATCGATTGGCAATCTGGCAATTTGTTTACTATTTGCAGATAAAGTGGCTGTGGGCACTTTCTTTAGAGGCTCTGGTTTACTTGCAATTGAAGATCCAGGGCACATAATGGCATAATCTCCAGAGTCATCTGCAATACTGCTCTTCAAACTTGAGTCAATTCTTTCTGACGAATTGGGAGTAAAATTAACATAATCGTGCTTAGGCAAATCCTGTTTACTGCTTGATGAAATAATGCTATTTGATTTAGAAGTTTCCACTTTAGGATATGACAACCTTAGAGTGCCAGTACTCATATCCGCAGGAACCTACAGAAAATAAGTAAAATGATTAGAAACCAATGGTATTGTAAATCAATGGTGAAGATACAGTTCAAAGATCATTAAACTTTCACACAAACCTTCTCTAATTTATCAAATGAGGCTTCAGATAGAGAGGCAGATGTAACAGATGGTTCATCTTCTGTAAATGGTGCCAGAGGGGAGCAAGGGGAATTCAAACTTATGGGGAAGATGGTGGAGTTGGATCCAGTAGGAGTGGTAGTGCTAGTGCTGCTAGAGTCTTTGCTCACTTCGCGATTTCTGCTTCTTCCTAGTGAAGCAAATGGACTGGAAAGAGGTGACTGAGAATCCAGGCTGGAGCCCAGAGGCAAGAAGCCTGGGGGAGCTTTGGGAGGTGTATCCATCATAATTTTTCGATTCTGTAAACAAAAGGCATAAAGAATATTGCACTGCAATGTTCAAAATTGTTGAATGAGAATTTATTACAACTAGGTTGACTTACATGCTGTGGTTGTTGAATATTAATGGGTTGAGACCGGAATTGATTTCTTTCTCGTTTAGTTGAACCTCTCCTCTCTCTCCGGTTCCTGCTAGAAGATCCTCCTCCAGTCATAACCATATAGTCTTCATTACCTGTAGGCTTCTGAGAGTCAAGAGATGTTTTGCGAGGGTTTGACTCTAAATCAGACTCACCCGAAGCCTTCCATCCCATTTCAACATAACCATCTGTTACAGTAGCGGAACTAAGTTCTTTACATTCTGGCACAGAGGTCCTTCTGCAATTAAAATAAAATAACATTTGAAAAAAAAGATTACATAGAGCAAAGAAGTTTGCCATTCCATAGCAAAACTGTATTAAGAAGACCTTTCCCATTCAATAAATTACCTGGGTTTAAAGCTCATGTCTAAGTAATCTTCATTGGTAGCTGAAGAAGGCAAAACATTTGCCGTTGCTTTACTTGTTCCACTGCTTGCTCGACCCTTCATTTCTACGTAGGGACCAGACTCAGCAGGCTGCTTTGAAGCACTGGATGTAGCCATTACTGGCTTCATGGTTGCATTTGATGGGTTCATCTCAACATAAGGACTAGAAACAGCCATTTTGGCCATTTTTGCAGCCATACTGGAGGCAGAGTTGTTTGTAGCAAGAAGAGATGGTTTAATAGGTGGAGATGGAGTTGTCATAGGGAAGTTCTGAGGTTTCAGTTCAGCTATGCAGGACATTCGAGCAACTGCAGAGCGAGGCAGTACATTTGACCGGCTTGGAGGTGATCTTGCCAAACTGTCCGGAGGTGATCGTCCAACAGAGTTTGAGTATACACCTCGCAAAACAGATGTCTTGGGGGGAGACCCAGGCCCAATTGAATCGAACGTTCTTGGTGACCCAACATGATCAACTACGTCAAAACCTTCAGCTGTGGAATAGGAGGATGCAACTGATGACAAGGAAGAATGATGGCTTGGACCTCCTCCTCCAGCTGTTAAGATAAGAAAAGATAGAATTAATTTGTGAATTAACTAAATTATATTTTTGCACACTGGACTATGTCAAAATATTTCTTCAACGTACATGGCACTGATAAGCGGTCGGCTGGTGACATTGCAACATATTCATTAACACATGTGGATTTGGAACGACCTCCAGTTTTTCCTGCATTTTTGTTCCGATTAATTTTAGATGAGCTGGGAACTGAGGGGCTGAAGTCCATTTCCATTAAGTCATCCATGGGTTCAACGCTAGAATGGCTTCCACCTAAAATTTGTCTGTTCATTGGAGAGCTAGACAAAGGGTTTGAGAGGATTGGCGCGCTAGATGACTTCTTGCCACCACCACCACCACCCTGTCATTGGACAAAAAAACAACATGGATGAAGAAGTCAGTTCAAAGAAGATAAGGTACATTTAAATGAAGAAAACTGAGCAGTACCTGTTGCTGTCTCTGTTGACTAGGAGGTGTGAAATGCCCTCCGGCTTGCAGTGCATGTCGAGTTGCATGAATATCATGACCTAAGGGCCTTGACATATATTTTGAGCCAGCGTTGCGGGAGCCAACAGAAAAAGCTCGCACTCGGGAGCAGTCTGTTTGATTTATAAAGTCAATTCTGGAACAAGGGAAACACACATTTAGCTAAGTAATTTGAAGTTACATCTGAAGCACAGTAATAATTGTGTGGGGAAAAAAGCGTACCTGTTTTTCTTATTGAGACTGTCTGGCTTGGAACCAACAGAGTAACATCGAGCTGGTCTTTGTTCACTGTGTTCCTCCTCCTCTGAAGGCGTCAAATAGGAGTTGACTTTCTCCAAGGGATACTCAGAAAAGCGCAGATCTGTGGAAGGAGTTCCGGAAGTTATAGAACAAGAGCTTGATGGTGACATTTCACCATGGTGAAAATCTGTGGAAGCAAAATTAAAAGGTGTGTCAGACAAAAACTGTCCAAACAAAGCTTTATAGTAGGGAAGGGGAGGAGAAGAAATAGGACTCAGAAGTCAAGATACATTACCATCATGGACATCAACTGATTGAGGGTCCATATCAACATAACCATCATCTGTCTGTCCTGGCATCATAGGCACATAACCGTCTGGAGTTTCTTCTGCAAGGCTACTGGTACGACTATGATTCGCAGAGCTGGGCGCTGTATGTTGAAAGTTGCGGTTGTGAAATGCTGAATTCCGGATATTATCGGGTGCATTTCCTGCAGACAAATACAAAAACATAAATACCTGAAAAAAATCTCAAGATTTTAATAATCCTTTAAAAGACTTAAAAATAATGTACCCGGACTCATTATCATGTAATTGCCAGGTGTGTCCATTGGTGAAGACCCGCAGGGGCTGTTCATCTCCATGTAGTTTGAGTGTGAGGGAGAAGTGCCTGCCTTGAGGTTGGCTCCTTGACTACCCCTACCGGGAGAGTACTTCCGAGCAGACCCACTGTGAGGTTGCTGAATAGGTAACGATAATGTTGCGGCCGAAGGCGCCATCGGCATGTAATTGTTCATCTTTTCATCATCACCAACACCTGAATCTAAAGCAACAAATTTCAAGTTTACTTTAAAATAAGAAATGGAATAAATGCACAAATATGTGGAACAGCCTCAAGAAGTGATACCATCTATAAACAGAAATTAGTAAACACCAACCTAGCCCACTGGGACCATTCCAATGAACATAGTCATCACAGTTTTCTTCTTCAATAGGAGACTCAGGCGTCAGAGGGTGATTTGTAGGATATCTACTTGAAATACTACTACTCAGCGTACCATCAGTACCATCCACCCAATTTTCACCATCATCTATTGACAATGATGAGCCTGCAGAGTCAGTAGAACATGCTCCAGATGCAGGACTGTAAAGAGGAATTCACAATGAGAATATTTTCATTAAAAGTGAATGATATTTTATTTATTTTTGAAACTAACCTGACAGGACTAGAGTTATTGACAGGTGGCGAGTGTGAAATTCCCCGATTGTACATAGAATGGGGACGGTGGCAGGCTGAAATGTAGTGCATTGTCCTCCCATACACATGGTGTGGGTGGTGCCCGTGGGTTCCCATAGACCCATGAGAAAATGAATGATTCTCTGTTGGCGCACGAACAGTGGACGGTAGGCTATCAGAACGATCCCTACCAGCAGATGAACCTGAAACACCAGTTTTAAAATAGTAATTAGTCGGTCAGGGGTCGTCAGAGGTCAAAGACACTTCCATCTTGAAGTATAATACTATGAGTAACATCTGCTTAGAATTTAAATTGTTGAAAACAAACAACTGCCCATGGATATCAAGTATGAACCTTTCAGTGTGTGGGCTCCACAAGCACCTTGAGCTCAAACTAATTATTTAGTACAAATTGGGAAGCAGGAAAATGTATGAAAAACATAAAGATGATAGGTGACTGAAATGGAACCCTTTCACCATGAAATTGACTGGACAAACTAACTTGCAACTAATACAAAAATCCTCGTTTGAAACTCCACCAGAGGCATTTCAGAACCAAAACTCAAGGAGATGGCTATAAGTCAAATATAAAAACAGGAAATGTTTAGCAAGCAACAACTTGATGAAAATAACAAATAATATTCTAACTTTGCCACTGCGCTACGCAGGAGATTGGTGAAGGTGCTTGGCATGCAATACGTACAATGTGCACTGTTGGGGCTTGTGCCGACGAGGCCTGTGCCGCTGTGCCGCTGGCCAGTCTGAGCCGCCTGGCCGAGGCCTAGGCCAGCCCTGGTACCCGCACTGCCTCGGCGCACCGAGGTGGAGGGGGGGAGAGGCGACAGGGGGAAGGAGTAAGTACGCTGGTGGTGAACGAGGAGAGGAGTAGTGTTGGATCCCGCCGCCCCAGCCCCAGACCCGGGCATGGTCCCACTGGCACCATGAGGTGCGCATGGGGTGCAAGAAGCACCCTTGCACCCAGAGGCCCAGCAGCTTGCAGCGCCTGGTGTGCTTACTGACACCGCTGCAAGAAGCACCCCTCATGTAAGAGCAGGACAGCTGATTCACTCCACCCCGAAAGCAACATGATGAGATGTAGCGTCACATCCACACCACACAGTGTTCAGCTTTAAAACTTGGAAACTAGGGGCAAGAGAGGGGCTTATCTCAATCAATGAGCAAATTCATTGAATACCTTTGATGTATAATAATAAACGTTAAAAAATTATTCACAGGCTCCAAACTAGCCCAGTTTATGGCTAGACTTCAAAAGCAAGACTTAATAAGCAGAAATACTTGTATTCAACTCGAAATTTCAAAGAGAAAAGGCTGACCACAATGCTAGTGCCCAAATAGTGCAATCCTAAATGCAAGCAACATTAGGATAAAACATACAAAAACACAACATAAAAGACCAAGAGGAAATTATAAGCAGCAGAAGAACTAAAAATCTTTCAGCATGCTTATGCACTCTACCATGCTTTCTAGGTGCACATAAAATCAAAATCAGTCATTCTGAAATGATCTGTACGCCAAAAATGAAAGAAAGTTGAAAAGTGAATGAGACCATGTGATGAAAGTGAACTGGAAATTTAAAATTTATCTGAATTCACAATGACCAAAGTGGACTGACTGTAGTGTAAATTGCTTGTTCAACACAGCAGCACAAATGCATGCCGTCTAGGGAACACAGAATATGCTTTGAATTTTCATCATCAAGTACTGTATATAACTGCTAAAAGAATTAAATTTAAAAAACAGTTTTTAATTTATATCATTGATCATTGAAACAAGGAAAGGGGAGATAGAACTTATGGTAACTAAAACTCCATTGCAAACAAAAAGATGCAGTGGAGTATACAGGAAAAACAACACAATGCCGAGCAGAGTGCTGAGAGTTCAAACTACCTGAGACGGAATGCCTGCGTCGGTTGGGATGTGACAGGATATTATTGTTGACCCTGCACTGTTGCTGTTGCTGTTGTTGGACACATCGTTGCGATAACTGGCAGTACAGGAAATTATATGGCACACTTCCTGTCCGGCTAAGCGCTGACCCATCTGCAGGAATACAACAAATGACTGCAACTAGCTGCTCAGGGCCATACATCTGAGCCAAAATGCATTACAACTCGCCTCTGACAATCATGCAAGATGAACCATTCATACTAGTGCACAGTAAAAAAATGCCCTCTGTTCAGCTCAGATTACTAAACAAGTTCAAGACAACAATGCATAAGTTTAGGACCTAGGAAACTGCCCAAAGTGTACAGTTGCAATATAATATGCAAACTTATCAACTTGCAACTTAAATTTGATTTCTAAAAAATTGAAAAATGATATAGTCTAAACAAGAACAACTAAAAAACTAGCACGTTACAGATAGGCAACATGAAAACCCTATTATGTGGAGCTGACATGCACAAAGCTTAGGCAAAACAAAAAAAGGTCAGGGAGGAGATAATAAGCCTTCCAGCAAAATTTTGTTAATGCCTCATGAAACAAATTCCACCCAAAACAAGCCAACTCAAAGCTGCCCTGTGTGGCTATCATATTCCCAAGCATGACTGACATGTAAATGGTAAAGAAACGAATGCTGTGCTATTTTTGAAAAAGGGTCCAATGAAGGATAATAATGACAAAGGAGAGGAAAGGCATGATTTGACAAATGAAGGAAAAAGTTTTACCATGGTCAGTAGACACCAATCTGCCAGGGACTCTCATTTCACAATATGTGTCTAGGTTCCCAACATATCCAGCGGTGCTTTCATTGACATTTGGCACTGAAGTTTCACTTTCATCTGGAAATTTCACATTGGCATTCAACAATATTCCCTCCGAAGAGAAAGATTCATAGCAAAAATTAAGTGACAAAGAGTTATCCTGGCAAATCATACCATGTTTCTCAGAGGCCGAATTGTTGTGCCTCCTATTTGTCACAGAAATGGGTCTTGTAGGTTCACTCACAGATGCTGAGCGTGCTATTTGCCTTGAGCCACTGTCATCGCTTCGGATTCTGTCATCACCTCTGCTCCTCATAGCACTGTAAAAACAATAACTCAAAATAGAAAGAGCAAAACTAAAAGTAACAGAGCAAGATGGAAAATAAAACTTACTGTATAGCACGGCTCATATCCTTTGCTATGACTGCATCCTCAGCCAGCATCCATATCTCTCCAGTACCAGTAACAGCATTTCTTCCCACTTCCATATAAAAGAATGACTCAGCACATCCAAATGACCTGATGTTTATAAGCTGAAATTGAAAAGACAGACAATTATTAATTAAGGGTAACAAGAAAGGGATTTTATTTTGAAGTGTTAATTGATAAGCAAGATTACCGGGAATTCCAAAATATCCTTGGATCCATCAGACAAGATCCTGACTAGACTCACAGTTCTTCCAGTCAGACATAAATGGTACGGGCCATTTATGCCTCTTGTAGAACCTAAACCTTTGTTTGCAACTTCGACCTTCCACACATGTTCTAAACACCAAAATGAAAACAGAAATAAATGCTAATTCAGTTTTTCAGTCATCACACAATTAAAATAAAATTTAGATCAAGGTAGTCACATACCAAATACAGGCTTAGGTGCTTCACCATCTGTAACATCGTCACCATCTTGAAGTGCCCACAATGCTCTGAGCCAGGCTTCTCTTTCTTCTTCTGACTCCAACACGATACAAAAACAATCATCTTTTGTATATAGAGCAATAACATATTTTGGTTTCATATCCGTACGTCTGTTAATATTAAAGCAAGCCTTCAAAGAAATGCTTCTCTTTGGCTGCTGATGAGCCTTAAATTTTTTCTCATTATCATAATATTCAAGGCGTGCTGGATAATCAGCTGACTCGCATCGCAGCACAAAGTATTTCTTTTTATTGGTCTGCAAAGTCACAAAAACAGCAAAATCAAAAGGGTGAAAAGAATTGAAAATGAAGGTGTTAAGACGTAAAAATCAAACACATTTCAGACAGTGTTACGATAAAGAGAACAAAACTTAAAGTTAAAGCATAGAAAGTAATTACTTTTAATTTCTTGAGGTTGCCTGTTTTAACAACTTCTCCCCGGTGGCCTTGTGGCGGGAGGGAAGCCACCGAGGATGCATCGCCCAACGGCGATGGCGTGTTCACAGACATAGTGATTTAGACAAGGCTCCGACACACATTCCGGCATCTGCAAAGAGAAACATGGGTCAGCAAAAGCACAATACAAAAATAAGAATCACACATATAGAATTGAAGCTAGTAACATTAATCTTAACTTAATTAAAAATATTGAAACAAAGACATAGGTTACAATATTTTAAACAAAACTACTGTTGATTTTGAAAACTCTATATGTTTTTCAATCTAATTTGACAATGGAGGAATTTTAAATCAGAACTAAATTTGAAAGAAAAAAAACCAAACAGAAAGCCGAAAAGTAAATAGAAAATCAATTTATTTGGCAGAGTTTGGAAAATGAATATTTTCAAAACAATCAGCAGCATAACCTTAATCTGAAGCTGAAACTGCTGATTTCCCGTAAATTAACAAAGTTTAGTGCCACAGCTGACATGAACTTGCATAAGAATGAGCTCCAAATAATTAAACGTACTTAAAAAAATGCGTAAAATTGAAGGGAAAAAAGCGGCGAACCACAACGGAAACATGGCACAGCACAAACACCAAAACATAACCAGGACACACATAACCTCAAAAATTGCATTTTCGCCCAATCATTGCACATTTGAGTAGTTATTTTGATAATTCGAGGATAAAATAAAGAAGTGTCATCCAAGATAAATTCAGAACAACATTACTCTAAACCACAGCTGTTTTTGCAAATGGTAAGGAGACCAAAATATAGTTGAGCCTTAGCATGTGCTCGGGCCAACGAAGGCTTGTTTAGACAGTGAATAAAGGAGGAAATCACACTTTGCAAGGAAATCAGGCATGTAAGATGATCATGCTTAAAATAACAGTTAAAATTAGGACGATAACACACTGCCATGTATATGTTTACGGGAGTAATCATAGCAGACTACACTGTGTTGACATCCGCACGTACATAAATGTCGTAGTTGCGATTCAGCGAATCCGATGTCTTGTTCCGTTTTCACGCTCACATCACAAACTTGCTGTCGGGGTCAAAATCTGGCAGCAGTCAGGTTTCTTGGCATGACCCAAAATGTCTTGTGTCGCAATCAAAGCAATAGCTGGCCCGCGGGGCCCCACTACCAAGGGCAGGATCATTCTGCGCAATAACCTAATAAACAAACATTCTTCGGTGAAGTATGCCTTCCTGCGCCAAGTTCACCAACACTGCACTTTATCGCCACACAAACTGTCTGTCACTCTCACTGAGTTCACTTTTAATCAAAAGCACTCATAGCAGAGGCTACGGAGCAAAACAACACATTCCGAGAGTTCCGAGCATCAGCCAGACGAAAAATGTGCTAGCGGATCGCACCACATTTATCGGCGATACCCGAGTCAGAGTCACTGCCGTCGTCGTCGTCCACACTTTCTCACGGCGTCGGAGGAGATTCCTATGTTCTGGCGGCGGTATTACGCGCCCGCACCAATTGTCCACCGATGTTTTTCCGATTTTCACCAACACACCACCCAATAAAATACGTATCAGAATCCATCTTGGAAAAGGTCATGTGTGTACACGGTCAGTAGAGTTGTAAACAAGTGGTGCGCAGGCGCACAAGGCAGAGGCCTACAACTCGACGCGGAGCGCGGACCGGACGCTCGCTGCGGCGCGGTGCGGCGGTGGGGACGAGACGGGGGCGCGGGGCGCGGGGCCCATCGGGGAGGGGGGCTTCAGAGAGAGATATATATATATTCACCCAGAGAGAAAGAGAGACAGAGAGAGCCGTAGCGCTGCCGCTGCGTAGCGCCCAGCGGAGGGGAGGGGCTAGTCTGGGCTAGAGAGGGGGCAGGCCGTGGCGCCCAAAACTTGAGAGGATGGCGTTGCAGGCAGCCGGACTTCCCTCTCCAAATTCAAGGTCGTCATTCCAACAGTTTTGGAACATTTTTATTCGAACATATTATTGCAATCCCGTGGAAACGTCCTCTTGGATTTTGTGAAAATGAAAGGCTTAGTCTCAAAATACGGCGGCACTGAACAAAAGCATCGAGGACAGTGCGGTGTGTTTCGCGTCACGCGCTACGCTCTGCCGGACGATTTCGAAGAACCGCTTTGTCGTTTGTCTCTCACGCACCCCTGTGAAACGCTCCACGAGTGCGACGAAGACAGAGCGACGGAACGATTTTTCGGATTGAGTTAGCTCGCTGCGCAAGGCGCCGCCTGCCGCGTGCCATCGGCGTGCTGCCCGTGACCGGGGGCTCTGCGGACCTGTGCTGAGCTGTGCGGAGCTGTGGCGGAGCTGGCGACAGGACAGGGACGGCGGACCGCTGCGGACGCAGGCGGACGCGACAGGACAGGATGTGGCGGATGACTCCGCGAGGCTGCGTGCTGCGTGCTGGCCCCGCCATGGCCCCGCCGCCAAGGGCCGCCCAGGGCCCGCTGGACTTCCCTGGCGGCCCTATGGGCGGCCCTATGGGCGGCCGCGGCCCTTCCGGCGCGCCGCCAACGTGTAGGGCTGGCTAGGGCCTGGCTAGGGCTGGCGGACGGGTGGCAGCGGGGCGGGGATCAGGGAAGTCCCCTAGCTCAGGGTGGCCGACGGGGTGCTCGGTGGCGCGGCGGCGCGTCCGTCTGCCGCGTGGCGGCGTGCGGCGTCGTCGCCCTGGGCCGTGGGCTCTAAAAATAACAGAATCAAGTGTGCGAGGGAAACAACCGGGAGAAAGGCAGCGAGAAGAGAATGCATCGGATTGGCGTCTCGGTGGGGCGGGGCGGGGCGGGGGCGACTCTGCGGAACGGGCGCGGGGCTGGAAGACCCGCGGCAGGACGCGGCAGGACGCCACGCTGCCAAGCTGGCGCGATTATTTGATTGGCTCGGCGACTCGGCAGTGTGACGCAGTACACATCACGTCATTGATCCGAGTGGCGGCGGCGGCGGTGGCGGCGTAGCTGCGTGGCGTACGGGCGGGGCGTGGGCCGTAGTGGAGCGGTCGGTGAAGCCTTGCTGGCTCATTCATGACGCGCCGCGCCGCTGGCTGGCTCGCCACAGCCGCTCCCCGCGTACGGCGGTACGGCGCTACGCTTCGACCCGCCGTGCACGCGGCGGCGCTCGCTCGGTTTTCGGCTTTCGGCGTCGTGGCGCCCGGTTCAAACAAACGCGACCCTGATGGGAGGCGTCGGTGCCGTCGGTGGCGTCGCGGGGAGGGGAGGGGGTGGGGATAGAACGAGACTGGGCTGGTTTCTGCCAGGTTCGCCGCCCGGCCGCGACTACCGCGACTCGGTCGTGTGGCAGTGCCTGGCGGCCTGGCAGTGCGATATCTCAGCGCCCACTACGCCCACTACGCCCACTGTGCCCACACTGTGCCCACACGCCCACGCGGCAAGCACGAGCAGCCCGACACTGACAATAGCGATACGCGGAGGGAGGAGTAAGAATTGCATTGGCTCGCGCTGAAACGAAACAGAACGAAACGAAACGTGTCTCGAAGCATCCTTCGTTTTCCTTTCTTCGCGAGACAGATCTGCTCGCTCTGTCTCTGAGAGCGAGAGAGACAGCGATGGACACCCCGGAGCGGCGTCGCGGCGTACCGCGGCAGGGGTGCATTTGTCAGTGCGCGCTTGAAGCTGCATCGGCGTTGCACGGCGGCTTGGCTCGGCTCGGCTCGGTTCGGCTCGGCCGAGGGGGTGGCGTCGGCGTCGTCGCGGAAGGCTCCTCGAGGAACGGCAAGGAGTCGATCTGCGGCCCTGCGGGGGCAGCAGGGGCCTAGGGCCCCATGGAGCCATGGAGCCTCCAGGGCGTGGCTGGGGCGGCGAAGGCGTGGGGCTGGACTTGGCGGTGGTGTAGCACAACATGGCACGAGGCACGCCCAACCGAGGGCGCCTGCGCGGACCCTGCCGCCACGCGCGCGACGCCGCGCCACGCCTCAGACGCCGTGGTGTGGGCGATGGGGCGGCCAGGACGGCGGGCAGGATTAGACATTGCACCCCAGAGCTGCACCAAGAGCATTATTTTCATCGAGAACAGCGACGGACGACCCAGACCAGCCCAGGCCAGCCCCGGGGCGCGCCAAACGATCTTGTTATTTTCTGGTGATGCGTGTCGTTTGTGTGTCTGGGTCGAACGCGGCCTGCACGGCCTGCCCTGCACTTTGCGCATGCGGAGGCCGGGCGGTCGCGAGGACACGACGTCCGCAGCCCGGAGTGGAATCAGTGGAATCCGGCCGATTCTGGAGATAAACTGGCAAGCTGGCAAGCGAGAAAACAAGATTATGTAACGGAATGGCGCGCCGGCCGCGGTGCCGCTGTGCCGCTGCCATGTTGGCCATTCGGCCGCAGTGTGCCACAGTGTGCTCGCCTCGCCGCGCCGCCCGATGGTCGCCGCTCGCTGCCCATGACACCTCCAGCATCTCTTCAAATGCATTCGCCATTGTTTGCTCTCCGTTTTGCACTAGATGATCGTTGGAGTTGGCGAAGGCTGTGCATACTCGCCATCACATCACTCAATGGTTTCCGGGAAATAATACAAATTTCATGTCAGTCATAAAGAATTTTAATCGATTTGAGAAAATGCGGTACAGGTACAATTTGATGATGTGTTGGTTATGAGACAGCCCGCCGAAGACGCATCGCTGCCTTGTTTAATGGTGCTTTTCCCTTCTGTGATAACAAAAGAGAAGTTTTGTTGGTCAAGACACTGGAAAAGTTGCAAACAAAGTGGCAAAGTATACTTTGCTTTTGAGGCTATGCGAGTTTACCTGCACTCATTGCACGTTCAGGAGAGCACCGCTCAGGGGAGCCGCAGCAGTGACAGTAATAAGCCTAGAACACATGAAAAACACGTGAACAATCTAATCGAACGTGAATCTGTCTTCGTATTCGCTAAGGTATGCTCACATCTGCTGATGGCTCCCCAAATTATTATTCATGAATTCCCCATCCGTATTCTTTTTGAAGTTGTGCACGGAGTAACGATTGTACAGGCCCCAGATGGAATTCATTAGCTTGCTGTTGTACTTCAGGGGAGGGTCTTCGCAAGCTGGAGAGAAAGTTCAATCATTAGCTCGTGATGAAAGCGCCAGTAAATCGGTTTTGAACTGCAATAAGGGTACTGACCTAATTCAGATCTGCCGGGGTCCACCCGTTTGGCGTTGTTGGCGGACACTGCCCGTGCCGCCAGCACCCCGTGCGGTATGGCGCTCATGTCGTCCTGGGCCTGCGACTGGTGGCAGCCTGGGGAACGAGGAAAAACGCCGTGAGCAGGGAGAACGGGGTGGAGAGCCAGTAGGCCGCGCGTTTTACGATCAGTTGTGGTCCAGTCCGTAATGGTAATGGTAATGACAGGAGGCAGCTCTGGGCACGCGCCTGCTGGATGGGCTGCCTACCCTCCGGGCGAGGCACCCGACGAGGCACCGACGCCTCGTGCCGGACAGACAGACAGACAGACAGACAGACAGACAGACAGACAGACAGACAGACAGACAGACAGACAGACAGCGAGACTGCGAGACTGCGAGATGGGGACATGGCCGACGTGGACCAGACAGATGGAAAGGGGCTTCTAGGACCCAGGCCGCAAGGATACCTGTCGCAGAGCGGGCCAAAGCGAGGTTGAACGACGAGACGAGGCCCGGCGGGGTAGGCAGGGGCTCATGCTGCCCATGCCGCCCATGCCGAGTGGCCCGCCCCGCTACGCCACGCCGCCATCGCCAGATCATCGGGTCATGTCAGTGGTCACGTGGAATTTCTGTTTACTGATCCCGCCGGGGTGGTCCGACCCAGTCGATGGTTTTTGATAACAGCGCCCCCCCCCCCTCCCCATTCCCAACCGCTTGTCGCGGCTGAACCGACCCGGCCCGAAATAGAAAGGGCAAGCGACAAGCCAAACTAGCAAGCAGGCAAGCAGGGACAGAGAGGTTATATTTGAAGCGACAAACTCCCCCTCCCCGCACCCCGCCACGCCCCGCCGCCTCAGACGGTCCCGGCTGGCCACCGTCTCTTCCTCTTCCGCCCCTTCCCCCTCCGCCTCCCCTCCCCGCCTGCCTTATCGCGCCATTTGACAGGTGGCGGCAGTGGCGGCGGCACTGGAAGGCACTGGGTGGCGCTCCCCTCGTCAACCGAAGTAGCAGCGACGCGGACCCACAGTGCCATTTTGGGCAGAACTCCGATTGGCTTCTTTTTTTACGGATAGGAATTCCGCGAATACAGAGATTGTCTTTTATGTTGTAGATTAGTAGAGGAGCTGATTCGTCACTGATTAAAAAGCCCAAGTGGGCCCAGTTCCCACTTTTCGGTGCCAGTGTGTTGGCCGGGGTGGCCCGTCGACAGGCGGTGCGTGCGTCCGTTGGGAGGCCGCCTTACACAATGTGCTCTCGATGGGCTGCGGCGGCTGGACCAAGTAGCGCGCAGGCTCGCGGAGGAGTACGAGAGTTCCAGAACAAGGAAGAAGCGCGCGATGGTGTCATAATGTCATGCCAGGGCGGCAGGAAGACGTAAGCTGGGCGTGAGCGATTAGTGACAAAGGGAGCGACGTGAGCCCAGCGCAGCAGAGCAACCCCCGGGACGGGATGGTCTAGGCTGGACGGAAAGTTTGGCCGAAGAAGCGAGAGCGTTCGGGATAGTGGTTGCCATGCTGGGGC
Source organism: Thrips palmi (assembly GCF_012932325.1). Classification (NCBI taxonomy): domain Eukaryota; kingdom Metazoa; phylum Arthropoda; class Insecta; order Thysanoptera; family Thripidae; genus Thrips; species Thrips palmi. Next base: position 11,079,272 of record NW_023144621.1, on the reverse strand, counting down.
CGGGCAGGCCGGGCAGCGTGGGCCACTGGGGCATGATGCAAGCTGGCGGGCCTCGCGGGTGCGGACCTTGCGGGTCAGGACGGTCAGGAGCACGAGGCGCGACTCGCCTCGCCGTCGGCAGTCGGCACCGGGGAGAAAGCACGCTGTAGAGAGGAAAGCAGGGCGCCGTCCTGTAGCTCGCAGGCGAGTCCAACGAGTCCAAAGCAATGCACTGCGCCCCCAAGACCCGCCGCGGACGGCCGCGGACTTGGCGCGCGTCCCACTCACCTGTACAGGTGTCAAACAGGATGTCCTTGAGCTGCCGGAGCGAGAGGGACGGGGTGGGGGGAGGGGAGGGCGCGACGCCCGGCTCGGCGACGACGGCGTCGGTCACCATACACATAAGAACGGGGGGTGAATGTTCGGGGCGGCCAAGGCACTGCAGACACTGCGACGGCGGAACGGGCGGGCTGCAGTAGCTGCAGCTGGGGGATGTGGCCGATGGGGACGGGGACCGGCACCGGCAGGGGTGGCTGGGGCGGCACGGACGCAGACGGGGCGACTCGACTCGACGAGCACCGAGGCGCAGGCGGATTGGACTGGCAGACTGGCACTGACCGATTAGCGATATCGCCTTTATAACCTCCACCGCCCGCCTCCCCGCCCCGCCCCGCCCCCAGCTGCAGCGATAGTGCACATGGTTGCCAAGCCGCCGCCGGCTGCCGCAGTATCTGGGGGTTCTCCTTCCCGACAGTGACGACAGCTGCAGCTGCGGCGGGGCGGCGGCGGCTTGGCGGCGGTGTGGCAGCGGTGTGGCGCGGCCCCCCGCAGAGTGCAGTGCGCCGCGACGGCGGCGGCGTCACCAGCTTGGCAGTGACGGGGCGACGGCGACGGCGACGGCGAGACGGGGCGCCCCCCGCAGGTCGTCTGGCCTTGGCGTCGCGACGTCACGCCAAAGCGCTTTGGCCGGGGAAAGGACCAAATCCTGCAACATCGCCGACGCTTCGCCCACTTCACGCTCCGGGCGCGCGGCGCTTTCGACTCCCAGCCTGCATTACTCGGACCCGTTTTTAGCAGATGATACCTTTACACATTCAATTTAACATAATACAAGAATACCAAACCTGCAAGGTGTCAGCTAGCTTGTACTCTGAGAACGGGCCCAGGACGGGGCCGGACAGTGCGTCTGGCTGACTGGCTTGGCTGGGAGGCGCAGCCGGTGGAATAAGCCCATACAACCCCATAGAAGAAAACCGAAGACACAGACTTTATTGGTCTTTGTATTTTATTTCATACAAAATTTTAAATACTAGCCCCTGCTACCGCGCAGAGGAAAACCAAACGTTCGTTGAATGAGATTTTTTCTTTTTAGGTCGTTGCAATGTTTTGACGGACGCCGCCGCGCCGCCGCCGGCCCCACCCTCGTGCGCCGTGGCGGCAGCTGCCAGAGCGGCTCACTGCGCATGCGGCGCGCTGGCGGCCTGGCGGCCCTGGCTTTCGCCGCGAAGGGCTTTGCGCACGGCCTCGCGCAGAGCCTCGCGCAGAGCCTCGCGCAGGGCAGCGGCGGAAGGGCTGAAGGGCTGGAAGGGCGTGGCGGGCTGGCCCAAGGGACGTTCCAGAACGCGGTTCTCCCAACCTAACCAGCCCGCCGCCACGTGGAAGCATGACAAGGGCATGGCCGGGGCATGGCCGGGGCATGGCAGCCGAGCACCGGGCAACCAATGAATGGAGAATGCAAACACCAGCGATAAATCTCAACCACCTCGGCGTGGTTGACGGGACTTGGGACTGGAGAAGAGAGGGGGCCCAAGGGACACGAATTTCGGCCCGGCGCTCTCGCAGGGCGTCATGTTGTCATGTTGCGACGCAGTAAGTGGAATAAATTTCGGCCCGAACATCGAGATCTTTGCAAATTGCTTACGGGGCAATACGTCGGGCGTTTGTTTGGGGTTCGGACCTCCCAGGCCGCCTTCCGCCTTGGCACCCCCAGGAAAAACAAGTGCGCAGTGCGCGGGCGTGTCTCCACCAGGTTGATGCTGGTGGGAACCTGCACCCCGGACCCCGGCGAGGCCCGCGGCGCCACCCAGCACCCAGCGCCACCTAGCATCACGGGGGTGAAGCAGCGCGGCGATGCGGCGGCCCTCGGCCCCAAGCCCCTCGACGCGCAGGGTATCGCCGTGGCGGGAACACGCCGAACCGCCGAATGCGCCCCGGGGCCGTCGGGCCGTCCGGGCCGTCGTCGTGGTACGGCTGACTCCCGCGCGGGGGCGGCACTGCCTCGGCACTGCCTCGGCACTGCGGCGAGGAGCACCGCGCATCACCACCGCCAATAAGCTAAACACATATCGTCACCCGTGCAGTGTGCTTCTTGGAGGGGCTCTTTCGTTTAAGCCCCCGAAGGTTTCTTCAGCTTAAAACATGTGCGTGTTTCGAGCAAGATCAACGCAAATCTCATGAACTTTTCGTCGAATTAGAAGGTCCTCTTATCACTCAAAAGTGCGCAAAAGTGGCTTTGCGTTTGAAAGAGAATGTGATTTTCTCTGGCAGACGTGGGAGTGGGACTCATGGCACTTGATTTGATTTGACAGTGTCAAAAGAAATAAAGATTGTTTTGTTCTTTCCTTCCCCGTCGTGCATGGCCCTTCTCTTCTAATAGGAATTCTGCGAGGCCATCGACGCATTGGTGGTGCAAAGGAATGTCCCGGCTGCCGCTGGAGCGGCTGGAGCGCCCGAGACGCTGGAGACGCTCAAGACGTTCAAGAGGCATTGTCGCACATCCAAGAATGGACGCCGGTCTACGCCGGGACGACGCCGGGGCGTGAGGGCAATAAGCAAGCGTCTTTCTCTCTCGCTCCGCCCTTATTCTTTCCCATTTTCCTACAGCGCCGTGCCATCTGCCGCCGGACCGACGCCCCGCCATCCCTCCGGGCTTCCCCTTCCCTCCGACCCACCCCGTCCGTCGCCCAACGGCAAAGCCTTTCAAAAACAGAATCAGAATATTATTTTTTCCCCAAACAATGCAAGAAGGTTGTCGTATGCGGTGGTTACATATACGAAAAAACAAATGGAATGTCATTTTTGACGGCAATATACTGCCACCTCCGTAATCTTGGCTGGCTGGCGCGCCACAGCCAATTGTCTGCCGCAATGCACACTTCCCCTAATGTGACAGGGCGGAGCGGCAGAGGCAGAAACAGGCCGTGGAAAGGGCGAGGGGTGAGGGGGCTCTCCGTTTTCCATATGTGCGGCGCGTCACGTCGGGGATCGAGACCGTCATGCGGTCTTTCCCTTCACTGCAGTGAGCGATATGCGGCCCCCGGGGAGAAGGAGGGCCAGCACCGCCAGGACCAGGGGTGGGGTTGATGGAACTGAAGTCGGCGCGAGAGAGGCCTCAGACGGCAGGCCGCGGCAGGCCCTGCCTCGCCTGGAGTCTTTCAACGGCTGCATAGACACCACCGAGAGAGAGATTGGAGTATGGATCCGAAATGGTGTGCCTGCACGAACGTGCCGAAGATGTCGTTTTGGGGGGAGGGAGAGCTCGGCCATACCGCCGGGCAACCAATGAGAGCTTTGTTGTCTGGAAGAGGTTTCCTGGTGATTCGATCAACGGCCCGCGGGCCTCGCCTCGCCCTGGCCGCTCCGTGGGACCGCCCACCTCACCCAACCCAACCCCAACCAAACCGAGCTCAACCCCAGCCCAGCCCAACCGCCCTGCAGGGTACAGTGCGTGCAGGCTGCGCCATGCCTGCGCCGAGAGCACCTGCCGCGGCCAGCAGGCACATCCCGAACTCGTCGCTCCGTCTCTCTCGCGCCCTTTCTGAAACCCCGTGAGGGAGAAAGAGAGAGAATGCACTGTTCGGAACGAGCCTGCAGGTGGCACGGCAGCACGGGCAGGTCGAAGCGCTGCTCAATTAACTCCTCGTCCGGGTTCTCGCTCTCACTCACTCTCAGGGTCGTAGGCTCCGGGATCATCTGCTGGTCTCTGTCGTATCGTACGGCGATTTTATTTGGCCAGCCAGCACGTCCTTCCGTCTCCCTCGCTCAGCAACTACTCAAGCCCCAATAGGGCGAGAGAGAGGAGAGACATGAGCGAACGAACGCACTGTTCGGATTCACTTGCATTGTGGTCGCAGGGGGGGAAAGTTTAAAAAATCGCCCGCATTGTTTCTATTGAACGATGCGTTTCATCGACTGGCTTTCCTAGCAACCGATGCATGCCGTGTCGAGTGTGCGATGACGGCGTCCTGGAAATGGGGCGGCCATTCGATACCCACCGCGTCCCGACGCTCCGCGCCCCCAGCACCACACATGGCTCTGTCCGCTCGCCGCTCTGCCCGCCTTGGGGCCTCCATAGCGTCCCCAGGGGCTCGGCGGACCCGCGCGGCGGAAGGGACACTTCCGGTGAGGATGGAGTCGGGGATGGCTTGCACCCTCCAGCCCATCCAGGCCGTGATCCACCCGCCGGCCGCCCCGCCAGGCCGCCACCCCCATAACCTAGACTACTGCCGTGCCCTGCACTGCCGGCCCGCGCTCGGCCCGCGCGGCCCGCTCGCCCTACTGGCACGGAACCCGACCGCCGGCAAGGCCGGCCCCGGCCAGGCCGCTCTCCCTTTCCCCGCTCTCCATTCTCGCTGTCCCCGGGCAGGACCTGAACCAGTGCGACGGACTGGCTCGAAATCGGAGCCGTAAACGTTTCGGTAGTAAATTTTCCGCGCGGCGCAACCCCCGCCGCTCCGCCCCCGCCTCCGCGTCGACGGCCTGCCCGGCCTGCCCCGCTCAGGCTCGGCTCTCCGCCTTGCCCGCCGTGCCGATCGGGTTGTCCGGGTTGTCCGCTTGCCGTCCGCCCCAGACGCCGCGCCGCGTCGCGTCTGGCCCTGATTCAATCTGGAGACAGAGGGCCTGGGCCGGGCTGGGCCTGCCGAGTCGGCGCGGCGGGGCGGGGCGGGGCGGGGCGGGCACTGCGAGACAGGCGGTAATCGCATTCGCCCATTCGGCCGCCCATTCGGCCGTTCGCCACACCACGGCAATGACGGCGCTGCACTCGATACTCGATGACGTCGTCGCCGATCGCGGGTCATTACGCCGCCAACGGCGTGCGTCGTGCCGTGCGTCGTGCTGAGGCGTGCCGAGGCGTGCGGCCCGAGAACACGCCAACACGCGAACACGCGCCCCGGGCACGCCGCCAACACGACAATGCTGCGGCGAGCGGAGCGCAGTCAGGTGCAGCAACGTACTTTCATCTCTCTCGCACTTGTGCGGCGTCCCGTGTCGGGTACGAGAGAGACAGAGCGACGAAGCGCTCACTTTTCGGAATCAGTCTACTGCCCGAGACAATAGGCGCAGCGTCAGCAAGCGTCAGCGCATCGCTGGAAACGTGAATATCTGTACTAAACTCACATCTACTTGTGACAAGCCGCTTTGCGCGGAAATTGTTTTGCCATCCGGGAAACGGACTGTTTTAGTGCTCTACGCAGTACTGCGTAGTGCCTGTGGATCATAGAACCCAATGCACTGCACTGCACACCTTCCCTCCGTCCTTGTTCCTCCCGGGCGCGTCGCTTTGCCGCGCTTTGCATGCCACATCGGTCTTCACTTCACTTTTATGCCTTCTGGGAAGGAATGACGCTTACGCACTGCACGACGGCGGCGGGGCTCATCTCACCGAGCGCCTGCAGCGTAGGCAACCAACCCGCCTCCACGCGTGGCTGTTTCTAAAGTGCCTACCCTCCAGGCGCTCGGCTGATGCTGGTGGTACTGCGTGGCGGAGTGCGGCGTGGAGACGTTGAGGCGCGTTGAGGCCCTTCGAGCGCGGCGCGGTACGCAGAATACTCCGAGGGAATACCTCCTCCCTCGAAGAGGACACCGCTGCGGCTGCGCGCTGCCATGGGGCGGCTACGCGTGAGTGGCAGCAGCACCGGCAGGACATCGGAGCGCCTCCAGCCGCCCCCAGCGGCCTCCAGCTCCAGCGGCCTCCAGCATGCCAGCATCTTGCAGTGCGCTTATTGAATTCCCCGGCACCCGATCGGCAGCCCGGCGGCCATAGCTCCGTCTCCCTCGCACTCACGACGTGGCGGCCCCGCAGCCATCTCGCTGTCGCCCTTTCCGTCTTACTCGCCCGGTTTCATCCTCTCTCTCTAACACACACACACACACACACACAACAAAAAACCGGTTGCAGCAGTGAGACTCCACCGCCTGCTCGTTTACGCCGTAATAAAGCCTCGCATCCCTTTGTCGCTTTGCCGTGTAGGTGCCCCTGGTGCCCCTACACCACAGCATGCGTCCGTTTGTTTCACTTGTTTCACTTGTTTTAGCGGCGGAAGGCGCGCATCGTGCATTGTGAGGCAAGCAAGTAAATCGCTGTCCGGTTTCTCTCTTTTTTTGTGGTTCGCCAAGGCCACTGCGTGGCGAGCGCAAAGCAGGCCAGAGCGCTTCCGCCCTGCTGGTTATGACCAAAGGGGTTGTCGCTACTGTCCCTACTTTCGCGCGCTTAGATCAGGAGTCGAGTGAGTGAAAATCCAATAGAAAAGCTACCAATATCTTACCAAAGTTACCTCTGCTAAAAGTATTCAGCAATTCGTTGAATTCTTCGCAAACGAGATGTACATCTCCTAATAGACCATTCTAGTTGTCGCCGACTGAAGAACAAGAAGAATCACAAAACCGAAATTGGCGCCGGCAACTTAACCTCACCAACCCGTCCGAGTCGGTCCGAGTACATCATTTAAAAAGTTTTTCGATTCGACACTCTTTTAAAATCCATTAAGCTTGTGTCAAAAAAATTTTGCCAAAGGAAAGAAATGTATTTGTTAGCATTACTCCCTTAAACCAGGCTCACTACCTACTCCCGATTTACTCTATTTCCGGTTTTGTGATTCTTCTTGTTCTTCAGTCGACGACGACTAGAATAGTCTATATGAGCAATGCATGGGGCACCCAGCCCGAGCGGCGCACCCGTTCCTCCCACGCGCGCGCGCGCGTGTGTGTGTGTGTGTTGGGGAAGGAAGCGGAGGGCGCCTAGTTTGCGAATTAGCATACACGAGAATCAGACTGCGATGCCCGTCTTTGCCTTCCGCGACTTCCTCACACTTGCCACGCCGTGCCGTGCCGTGCCGCTCCCCCGGTGCCGCCCAAACTTGCAAGGCGATGTTGTCTAGCTTACCCGGCCCGCCCGGCTCGGCCTCAAAGGGCGCACGGCACATGGGCAGCAGAGCGCTTGGTCCTGTCGGGCTGTCTCTCTCGCACCCTTTCGGAGCGCCACGCGGGTGCGAGAGAGAGAGAGACCCACCGCACACGGCCCCGCCGTCTTCCTCACGCGATCCCCCGGAGCACTTAAAACAAAACCGTGCACAACATGGCGGCGTAAAGTCGGCAGCAGTTTACAAGGCGCAGAGGGGCTCCAGGAATGAAACATGGCGAACGGATTTTTGCAGAGCGAGGTTATGTCGTCATTATGATGATGAATAATTCTGATGCTTTCCCTCAGCAGTTGGTTTGATAGCACTTGGAAAAGTGCGTACGACAGGCTGGTGTACAGGGCATGGAGGGCTCAGGACCGCCGCCGAAGGCAGGCAGCAGGCAGCAACCTGTGGCTCCTCAGGGTGCCGGGCCGTGGGAGCCGTGGGGGCCGAGGGCTGCAGTGGCAGAGCCAACACAGCAGCTGGCAGGCTGGCAGCTCCGCCACCGAAAACCGAAAGCAGTAAGCAGCTCTGGGCGGCACGGTGCCCGCTGCTCTGCCCGCCCGCCCGGTACGCGCAGCTAAGCGGCTGGCTGGCTGGCCCGGCTGGCGGCTACAGGGCTGTGCTGGGGTGGGGGGTGGCGGGGCGTCCGTGGCTGTCGCGCGCTGCGCTGCGCTAGCCGAGCCTGGCGGCCCGGCGGCCCGGCCCGCCGCCCGCCGCCTCAGACTGCCTTGGGCCCCCGCAGGACTCGCAGCACCCGCCCGCCGCTCGCATCCTTTGTGGCGGTCGCCATCCGCGCTCGCGTGGTGTTTGTGTTGTTGTTGTTGGTGCTGGTGACGGGGCCGCGGGCAAGCACGCCGAACATGGGCGGCGCCCGGCATGTGGGGCGCGTCGACTTGTAAAGCCGGCTCGTCGGCGACACCGCGTGCACCGCGTCCGGAGCGCTGGCCGCGGCAGCCGAGGCCGCGGGGAATGACAACTGCAGCGCGTCGACCGCTCCATTAGTCCAGGATTACGGCCGCAGTTTGCGGTGCGGCGAGACGGCGGCGTGACGGCGACCCCACGGTGAGTGATGCACGGATTTGGTTAAAGCTTCGGCCAACGGGCCATGCATCGCGGTGGCTGCGGGCTGCGGCGGCGGAAACATGCCCCGGATGCACCCCGCCGCTCGGAGGGCTGGCCGCTGCCGCCGCAGCCGCCGCGTTGGCGCGCCATGGCGGTCGCTGGTCGGCGCGCGCGGCCGCGATGTGGCGTCACGGGGGCGGCGGCAGCACGGCGGCAGCACGGCGACAGCACGGCGGCAGCGCAGCGGCCACCACGTGGCGGAAGGCCGGGCCGAGTCACCCACACTTATTCCGAGAGTTGCTTTCGTCGCTCTGTCTCTATCGCTCGCATTGGCGTCCCTAGTTCTGAGAGAGGCAGAGCGACGAAAAGGAATCAGTCTGTTGGACGGCGAGGTGAGGCTGGCGGCACGGCGCCCGTCCGTCCGTCGGCGTGCTCCTGCCCGTTCCCTGCGACGGCCAGGGCCACGGGCGGCCACGGCCAGGGGCCGCCAGGGGCGGGGAGAGGGGGCGGGTCTGCAATTGTCTTATTGCCGCCGCCACTCCCGCTAGTCACTTCCGATCAAACGGCCGTTCGTTTCCATTTGAGGACGCTGCCTTTGCCTTGAACGCGGACTGCCGGGCGGCGGGCGGCGGGGCGGCCGGGCAGGGGGGCCAATCAAGCACGGCGGGGACGGGGACCGGGACGGGGACCGGGACGCGACTGGCGACCAAGCCTAAGTGGCGGCCGTCTTGTAGCGGCGCGGCGACACAGGGCGATGCAGTTACGCCGAGAATAATGATTGCTCGGTGGCCTCACCTGCCTCGCCCGCCCCGCCCCGCCCCGCCCTCGCGACCGACTGATGGACATGATTAGTTAAGGAGTATCCATGAGGGTGAACAAGGCCTGCCTGGTAGCCGAGTATTTTTAGGCGCCTGTGCCTGTGCCAAGTTTCGGGCAATTCGGCGACAAGCGTATTGGTGGAGGGAGTCCTCTCGGCTTTCCGCTGCGACACACCGTCGTCTGTGTGAGTGCGTGTGTGTGCGTGCAAGTCTCGCCGAATAATCACGAAGAGGAGGTTATTCTGCGTGACTTTGGCTGGAATTTTGCTGCGAAATGAATATTGACGCAGGGTGGCGTGACTGGGGCGGGCGTCGATCTTCCGCCACCCAGCATCAAAAGCGCGGTCGCGGTCCCAACTTTCATATAATTTATAAATGTCTCTTCGCCTCAAACGAGGTGAACGGAGTGGCGCCAGCATGTGGATGCACACAAAAATAATTTTTTCAGAGTGTGGTGCGGGCGCCTGTGCGTGTGTGTGAGCGTTCGTAGGTTCGGAGCGAGTGAGTTGGAGGGAAAATATTACATTCCAGGGGCAACAAGACTGCGCTGGCCTCTCTTTCTCTCTTTCTCTCCCAAAACTCAGCAACGAAAATAAACGAGCTCGGGAATTTAAATTAGGCTGACGTGTGGAAGGCACACACTAGAGGAGAGGTTTGCACGCGCGCCGGTCTTGGGGACTGCATTCTGGTGCAGCGCGGTGCAGCGCAGTGCTGCGTCCGCCTCGCCTCGGCGTCCCGCGCACCAACAGTCCAACACGCCCCGTGTGAGTGTGTGTGAGTATGTGTGTTTGAGTGTGGGTGGTAGCGTGGGTCAGATAGTAGGGATCAGGCGGTGGATTAGGATGCGCGGCGATCCATGCCGTTCCCGGATCTCACTCACGACGCCGCGGTGCCACGGCAGTGCCACGGCAGGCAGGAGATTACTGCCAACGCGACCAGGACGACGACGACGTCGACGGACTTGCAGGAGGGGAGCGTACGAGCACCGCCTCCATCCTTTTGGGCCTTTCTTCCCCGCGGCCCCCGGACGGAAATTGTGGTGTTTGTGTAATTTCCGGCGACTGTGCGCCGGGCCGCCGCGCGCCGCTTTTCCGAGCGATATCGCTCAGCCACACCTCCCGGGATAAATGCTGCGGCCTCTCGGTTCCAGGCAGCACAGGCGGCACAGGCAGGCTGCCGGCAAGCCGGAAAGCCGCCTGGACGATCGGAAGGAAGGAGCTGCGTGCTGCCTCTCGCCTCTGAGAGGCACGACGTGGGCACGACGTGGGCACGGCGACGTCGCGCAGCAGCGCGCAGTGTGTGCGTGCGTGCGAGCGTGTGTGTGTGCGTGAGAGAGAGAGAGAGAGAGAGAGAGAGAGAGAGAGAGAGAGAGAGAGAGAGAGAGAGAGAGAGAGAGAGAGAGAGAGAGGAAACGGTGCGCGACCCTCAGGCCCAGTCCGACACCTCCCCACTTGAGACATTTGTCACCCCCACCCCCTGTCTTTCTCATGCCGTGTTTACTCTCTGCCCGGCGAAGATCTCCGTGACTGCCGTGGTGCTCCTCCGCGTGTATCGCGCCACAATTACGGCCATCCTGATTGAATAAAGGCTCCGCACCGTTCATCTCGCCGCCCTCTGACGGCGGCCTCTGTATAGCGGCCTCTGTAAAGCGGCCTCTGACGGCAGCCTCTGATGGCGGCCTCTAACAGCGGCCTCTGACGGCGGCCTCTGACGGCGACCTATGACGGCGACCTATGACGACGGGCTCTGACGGCGGGCCGTAACAGCGGTCTCTGACGGCGGCCTCTGACGGCGACCTCTGACGCCGACCTCTGACGGCGACCTCTGACGCCGACCTCTGGCGGAAGCGCCCCGAAACGGCGGAAATAGCGACTATTTGGCGCACTCGACCGTGTTCCGTAGTTCCATGTTGGCGCCGGGTCAACACGGAGCCACACGGAGCGCGCCGCACAACAATCGGGCGTTTAGTTTGATGCCGGAGCATGCCGGCTGGGGAGTGAGAGTGACTGAGTGAGCGAGTGAGGCAGTTGGCGCGCGGGCGGAAGGGTCGCCGTCGGGGCGCAATAACAACTTCGAATGTGGACAGAGAGCGGCCATGGCGGCCGCCATGAAGGTCGCCATGAACAGGGTTATCAAAGTTTTCACAAGCGGCGGCGTCGGGGCGTCCCTCGTCGGAACGGCATGGCACAAAATTTATGAATATGAATTCAAATTGTTGAGCCAATGATGGTGTTGTTCTACTGGTGACGGGTCACAGTTTTTGCGCGTGGAACTGGCTGGTGTGGAGCGCGAGCGACACTTTTCCGCTACACCAGGCGGGGCGGGGCGGGGCGGGCCGATCAAGAGAACCTTGTCGAGCGAGGAGGCCGTTAGCCATTATCGGGCCGGCAGAGGGCTGGCCGAGGGCTGGCTCGCTGGCCGTGCACTTGACCACAACACGTGGGTGGGCCCCACGGAGTCCCGGCCAGCCGGAGAAATAAACGTGCCAGGACCGTCGTGGTGAGAGGAAAAAAAGCGAAAACAAAACAAAAACAAAACGAAAAGGACAACAACGAAAAAAGGGACAAAAGGACACGAGTCGTCTGCGTTGGTCAGGGGCCGTGCCGGGCTGTAGTGTGCGGCCTTCGTTAACACGGTCGGTGAGGGAAAATAAATGTAGCACCCCGTCGGGGCCCGGGTGATAAAGGGGCCGTGCAGCGGTGAGGACGCCGATCAAACCAACTGGAAAAAGACACTTCTGCGACGACGGCGGCGGTGGGTGTCGAACCCGGGCCTGGCTTTTCGGAGGGGACCGAGGCGGCGCATGACGCATGCTGTTGGCACCATTAGCAGTCGGCGCACGTCGCACTCGCACCTTGCTGAACACGCACGGCCGGCGTTGCGCGTGGGCCAACCCTGCGGAAAGTGTCCACGACGAGCACCCCGCCCCGCCCCGCCCTGACAAGCGCGCATTGCGGTGACGTTGATTGATACTTGACGGCCGCAGCGGAGCCAACGGAAGTGCAGGTGTCAAACGACTGTCAACAAGCCAAAGCTGGAGGGGGTGCTGGGCCAATCTCACACACGATAGTACCGATAGATTCCTCTATTCCTCGAGCCCCAAATGTGTCACGGGAAGTGTCGCTTCTATGTCGAAACGACTTAACCCATTCGTTTTAATCGATTCGACTCAACTGTTTTTACAGTGTGGCCGTTTGCCTTGCCCGGTCTTCCCTCGCAGGCCATGCGCCGTGCATTGGCGTGCCCAGGCCTCCATCTGTCGCGCGGGAAGTCGCGCTGCGATTGCTTTTTCGCCGGCAAATTGGAAATGTCCGGAGGTGCCCTGGGTGTCTGTGTGGCCGTGCCCCACGCCCTCCCAGAATGCGCGCAAGCCGCGCAAGCGGACAGCTCGCGAAGACCTCTTTGCACTCTTCCCCACCAATTTCTTTTTTAAACACATAATTATGTTTAATGTTTGCAAGCTGTGCGTGCAAAGGGTTGTCGCCGTGTGCGGGAGGGAGGGGGAAATGGCCGCGCTTTCATCACGTTGCCCGTCGACCGATCAGTATCACGCGCATTTTGATGCATTTCGATGCATTTCGGAGTCTATATCATTTCTCCTACCTAAATGTTCGCCTACCTGTCTATTTCGCCTACCTATATTTCGCCTACCTAATAAAAATATTGAATGAAAATATTCAATTAATATTGCCATTTTTCGCCTACCTATAGTTCGCCTACCTAATAAAAAAATTAAATAAAAATATTCAACAAAAAAACGAAAAAATCGGCGGCAAAAAGTGGCAATACGAAAGTCTCAAGGAGACCCGCCGATCAGCTTCGGTGTTCTTATGGGAACCGGGCCTTCATCCGACGCTCCCTGCCGCGCAATTCGACAGATTAGTGGGTTCGTATTAGGCTGGCCCACCCGAAGTGCGCGCGGTTTCTGTGGTACAGTGAGAGTCCAGATTCAGAGGCCTTACCTCAGAGGGGTCACATTGGGTACTTGAACCCGCGACCCCGAGTGCCGAGTCTAGTCAACTCCTCTACCCTGACCGCTCAGCCACCGAACCAGCTTGTCGGCGGCGATGTTGCAACTCCTCTTGAGCTGCCGTTCGAGAAATCTGGTCCCGAAAAAATGGTAATTAGAGCGGTCTCGAACCCGAGACCTGCTGCTTCCCTCATCATGCTCTTAACCACTGAGCCACCGGGACCCCATGGCACCCGCCCTGCCTGCGCTGGTACTCAATCTTCTCTGGATATACCTCCCGAAGCAATTGGTCGCCGAAAAAATTGTGTATACTACCGGTCCCGAACCCGGGACCTACCGCTTCCCACATCATGCTCTTAACCACTGAGCCACCGGGACGCCATGGCACCCGCCTTGCCAGCGCTGGTACCCAATCTTCTCTGGATATACCTCCCCAAGCAATTGGTCGCCGAAAAAATTGTATATATTACCGGTCCCGAACCCGGGACCTGCCGCTTCCCACATCATGCTCTTAACCGCTGAGCCACCGGGACGCCATGGCACCCGCCTGGCCAGCGCTGGTACTCAATCCTCTCCGGATAGACCTCGTCGAGAAGTCGGTTGCCTCTGCCGAAAAATATGGTCATGGTACTAGTCTCGAACCCGAGACCTGCCAGTCAGGAACGCAGCACCCTAACCACGGTGCTACCAGGTTGCTATGCACGCCACTAACCCAGCGCCAAACTTCAATAGCCACCCATCTTGCTTGATGCTGGACAAAAAATAACTTCGGCGATGGGGTGAGCGCTGTGCGTAGCAACCTAGTAGTGCAGTGGTTAGAGTGCTGCGTTCCAGACTGGCAGGTCTCGGGTTCGAGACTAGTACCATGACCATATTTTTCGGCAGAGGCAACCGACTTCTTGACGAGGTCTATCCGGAGAGGATTGAGTACCAGCGCTGGCAGTGCGGGCACCATGATCCTCCGGTAGCTCAATGGTTCAGAGCACGTTGTGGGAAGCGGCAGGTCCCGGGTTCGGGACCGGTAGTATACACAATTTTTTCGGCGACCAATTGCTTCGGGAGGTATATCCAGAGAAGATTGGGTACCAGCGCTGGCAGGGTAGGTGCCATGGCGTCCCGGTGGCTCAGTGGTTAAGAGCATGATGTGGGAAGCAGCAGGTCTCGGGTTCGAGACCGCTCTAATTACCATTTTTTCGGGACCAGATTTCTCGAACGGCAGCTCAAGAGGAGTTGCGACATCACCGCCGACAAGCTGGTTCGGTGGCTGAGCGGTCAGGGTAGAGGAGTTGACTAGACTCGGCACTCGGGGTCGCGGGTTCAAATACCCAATGTGACCCCTCTGAGGTAAGGCCTCTGAATCTGGACTCTCACTGTACCACAGAAACCGCGCGCACTTCGGGTGGGCCAGCCTAATACGAACCCACTAATCTGTCGAATTGCGCGGCAGGGAGCGTCGGATGAAGGCCCGGTTCCCATAAGAACACCGAAGCTGATCGGCGGGTCTCCTTGAGACTTTCGTATTGCCACTTTTTGCCGCCGATTTTTTCGTTTTTTTGGTTGAATATTTTTATTTAATTTTTTTATTAGGTAGGCGAACTATAGGTAGGCGAAAAATGGCAATATTTTATTGAATATTCTTATTCAATATATTTATTAGGTAGGCGAAATATAGGTAGGCGAAATACAGGTAGGCGAAATAGACAGGTAGGCGGACATTTAGGTAGGAGAAATGAACAACTCCCGCATTTCGATGCACTCGTTTGGCCGGCCGACTGCACTGCCGCGCCTCGCAAAGTGCTTTGCAGACCGATCAATGGGCAGCGCAGCGCGGCGCAGCGCGGCCTAATTTCGGCCGGGCTGTGGGCTCAACTGCTAAAAATATTTATTTTAAAAATCAAAATATCTTATCTCTTTAGGTTAAATTTAAATTTAAATTAATAATCCTGGTATGTAGTCGGGTGGTCGCTTCTATCGAAAGATTTAATTTCCACACGACATTGATGGGAATCAAATTTTGTGAGGAAAGGAGTGAATTGGAGTCTGCTGGAAAGTGTCCGCGGAAGCACCCCGACTTCCGGTGTGGCCCTCCGCGGCCGGCGAGGGAGCCTTAATCACGCAAAACAAATAAAAGCTCGAAGGGCCTTTCTGGTGTAGGCGCGTCCTTTGTCGAACTGGCGCCAGTCAAATTTGGCCATTCAGCGACGGACCGCCGTACCGCCGTACCGCGGAGCACTGTGGAAGGGGCGGTCGCCGCCTGCTCCGCTCCTGCGGGCTCGTCCCGTCTCTCTCGCACTCCCAGAGCGGCGCAGGGGTGCGACAGAGACAGAGCGATGGAGCGCTGCCCGGAAGCAGCGGCCCGCCTCCACAAAGGGAACCTCAGCGGCCTGCCTAATCATTCGCAAACCGCAGCGAGGCAAGTCCTCCTCCTCCCTCCGCGGATCGCGTTATGACGGCCTCGGCCACGGCGGCTCGCGCTGTCTCTCTCGCACCCATAAGGGACGTCTCACGTGTGCGAGAGAGCCAGAGCTTGTCTCGGAATTGCAGTGCGGCGGTCGTCAAGTAGTGCTGAATACCGGCGTGCTGGCTGCTGGCCGCTTTGCTCGTCGCCCAGGACGAGGCCCGCGCAGCATCGTGGAAGATGAAGCGGAAAATGAAGGCAGAGCTTCGCTTCCGTTTCCTGATTCGTTTCTCTCTTAATAAAACAAAATGAAAACAGTTTACGCTGCAGTGTTTCTTGGCTCGTTGCGCCATTGTGCAGGCAAGCAGCTGCGCTTCCGAGGGAAGACAATCGCCCGATTGGGCAGAGCAGCGTTATTCCATCAACGCCTGCGCGACGGCGGAAACGCTGGAAACAGTCGCACGCAACAGGTGAACGTTTCTAAATTCTGGGAAAGCTCGCGCGTCAGCGAGAAACTCCGGGCGCATGCCGTTCGGGTCCGTCACCGTGGAACGGAGGCAGCGGCGTGGCAAGCGAAGGAATCGTGTCGCGAGCTAATTCGCTGGGAACGCGCGTTCGCTGGCGCGTCCTGCAGACATCGGGCCTCGGCTCGGGGAAGGGACTCGCAGCGGCCCGTCGCTCTGTCTCGCTCGCACGCCCACGGGCTGCCAGGGCCGCCCCACGAGAGCGAGCGACTGCGTCGAAAAGTGCGCACTGTCCGGGATCAGCCCGCCGGATTACCGGATTACAAGTTGGAAGGCACCGGGCCGAGTCCAGGACGGCGGCCTCGGCGTTCGCGGCGTTCGCCCTCACGTTTCTCGTTTTCCGCGTCCACGGGGAGGCGTGCTGGTCAGAGGGGACCGGCATGCCGCCCGCAGCGAAGCACGGGGCTCTTCTTGTGCCGCAGGGCGTGCCATTAGCGCCGTTGCTGCGCGGCGACCGTGTTCGAAGTGGGAGGCGGCAACGGTCCGGATGGCGGCGTCCTCCGCAACGGCCTTCGCGCTTCGCGGCCTTGCTGGCGCTGCGGAATGAGGAATCGGGAATGAGGACCGGTTCATGTGGGCCACATAATGTGGCGCTGGCCACGACGCGGTCCTCTCCTTCCGCAGGGGGAGGCCTGCCAGGGCGCATGGGCCTGCCCTGCCCCGGGGCCGAGCGGCCGAGGGGCCGAGGGGACCGCGGTGGGAAGTGTGCCGGCTTGCAGGATGTGGTTAGGCCGGGGCCTCGGCCGGGGCCGTCACTGTCGCATGGGCGGACCGGACCGAGTTTTCCTCGCTTTTCCTCCAGTTTCCGTCGCGCGCAGTTCGCCTTCATCCAGCACAACTTTGCCGTTTTTTCCTGCTTTTTTTTCGGCTTTGTCCCGTTTTCTGTTTTGAATTGGCATGCAGCCTCGCCTCCGAGGTGGTGCGCAACAAGGTCCAAAGCGTTCAATATTTTGTTTTTATTTTATTAGATGTTTTCTTTCGTAAATTTTAAATATTTTCGTGCACTTACAATTATGGTTTTCTCCTGATGAGCCCCCTTTACTGTTTCCCCAGCGTTTCGTTGCCACCCCCTCCCCCTCCCCGGCCCAACCTGCTCGCTGTCCCAGGCCAAGTCAGCGAGTCAAATGGTGCCGTCTCAAATCCACTTGCCGTGGGGAGGGGGCGCTGAGTCAATACGTGCCATGTTGATGAGGCGCTTGCAAGGAGCACACCGGAGAGAGAGAGAGAGAGGGGGGGGGGGAGAGGTTACACGACGGGACGGTGGACCGGAAGGAGATAGAAAAGAACAATGCGGGCGCGCCGTTTGGATCGGTGCTTTGTCAAGACTGCTTCTAACGGAGGCCCAGCCGAGACCGGCCGAGCTGAGCTGTGCCCAGGGAATGCCCTCGTCGTGGGGCGTGGGGCAGACGGGCAGTGCCGCCGTGATGCTGTGATTTAGGGGCTGCAACAGATCGCTCCCCTCCCTCCCGGCTCGCCGCACGGCCGCACGGCCACACGAGTGTATTCCGTTCCGTTCCCCGCGCCCCTTCCGTTTTTCGGGACGATGCTTCATCTTCCATCTCCCTCTCTCTCCCTCTGCTGATGGGGCTAAAAGTGATGGGCGATACGACAGTGGCGCGACCAGGGGGAAGGGGAGAGAGGGAAGAGGGAAGGCAGATGCTGTGAGACCGGGGCCTGCACCCGGGGCGATTGAGTCGCCCGGCAGCTCGCGGGAAGCACCCCTGCACTCACGCTCCGCGTCACTCCGCGTACACTGCGAGGTGCTAGACCGAGTGCTGCGGACTAGGCCGACAGTTGTCGGAATGCTGTTCGGTCCGGGCCGGTCCGGGTCGCGCATACCGAAAGCACTCATAGCGCCACCTCCTCTGCTAGCCGACTTGCTCTCTCTCTGTCTCTGTCGCTCCTGCTAGCCGCCCGGAGGGTCTGCCGTGCCGCCGGACACCGGAGCGCGGCGGGCAGCCTACCCCGGCGTTGACAGGCGCTCTCCAGCTTGTTTTTAATCCGGGGGCGGTAACGCGTACCGCGGCCCTCTGAAGCTGCTGGCCTGGCCAGGCCGCGGCACCGCGCGGCACGGTGATGGGTCGCGGTAATTAGAATTAGACTCTCTCTCTCTTTCTCTCTCTGTCCGCGGCTCTGCTCGACGAGGCGCGATGACGCGCGAGCTTGGCGACGGCAGTGTGTGTCTGTGTGTGTGTGTGCCCGAGTGCGAGAGCTCCCAGAGCAGCGCTCCACTTCGCGCGCTCACAGATAAGGCAAACTTTTTGTTTTATCGATGGCGGCAGCTCCGCCCTGCAGGATGCAGCAGACGCTTTTCGCAAAACAAAAAAAAAAAAAACGACAGCAAAAACACACACACCTACACATTCAGGCGTACGCACGCAACGCGTGCAGAGAGACAGGCAACGCCAATCAAAAATGGATTTTTTAAAGGTATGAGTTTTTCGCTTCGCCGGTGATGCCCAATAAAATGGCAATCCTCCGGCCATGAATGGACTCGGTGGGCGCGTGTTTTAATTGTCGTCCCGAATGTGTAATGCGAGATGAAGTGAGGCGGGTGACGCATCGCTCGTCAAAGCCTCGTCAAAGCATGGCAAAGGCTATTTATGGAGTGCTCTCTCTCTCCCTCCCTCTCTCTCTTAATCAGGTTCCAGCGTAATCTAGATGCCGCGCCCCGACTCGGGCCGCGTCGCGTGTGGCTCCAGATCACGCCGATAAGAACAGCGAGTTGGCACGACTAAAATTAGCGTCCGGGTCGGCGACGCGCTGGGACGGATGGGGGCGGGGCGGGGCGCCCTGACACGCTCGTCGCACGACAAGCGCGATGATCATGGCGTCATGGCGACGTGCAGCAAGCCGTATTTAGCGAGGGGGCAAGACAAAGTGGATTATCGAAAACGACAAAAACAGACGGCAAAACATGGACGCCGGGCGGGGCGGGGCCGTGCGGGGCGGCGTGGCTAAGCCCGGTCTAGACGTGTTTTGCCGGGCTGCTGGGGCGGAGATAGTGCAGTGTAGGGGACAGTGCTCCGCCCGACCCGCTCGCGGCGCCTCGAAGCGAAAATAATGGCATTAATTGACTCTCCCTGACCGTCGTCTGTCACCCCGAGACCCCCAGAGCCGCAAGCAGACGTTGTTTTTATTGCCGATGGGCAAAGTAAAAATCCACGTCCCGCGGTGGCGATTCTTTCAGGAAAAATCACATCCAACAAGTTGGTTACGGCGATGCAAATTTAATGTGAAAAATTGCAGAGGGCCGAAGACTCCACCTTACAAAAAAAAGAAAAAGAAACGGAATGGAGGACGCCTTTGTTGCCTCTGAGTTTCCTCGGGTCCAGTGACTCGGCTCCTCCGGGGCCAACGGCCTCGCCGACTGTTTATTTTTCGGCGTCCGTGTCGTCGACCAGATAGTGCATCACCGCCCTCGCTTGTCGCTTCTCGCCGGCCAGGATGTATTACCGCTGTTCGCCGCCACGCCGGCCCGCCAAAATGTTAACGAACGCGCCGCAATCTGAATTTCAAATGGCGACACAATGCTCCACGGAGAGGCTGTAGGCCGGGCGCCGCGGAGCGCGGACAGCCCACACGATTATTGGCTTCGCAGTTCGCACGCACCCCTCCCCTCCGCCCTAAGAAAAGCGGAAAACTCGCAAAGAAGGCCGCGCGGCTCCTCTTTTCCCACGGCTGTTGTTTTTTCTCGCTCGCTCCCCTTTGCGGCGTCGCTCCGCCGCACGGCGCGCACGGCGGGGCGCGCATTCATTCACATTGCCGGTGCAGCGTGCAGCGCGGGGAGTTGTGCGTGTCGGCAGCGTCTTCTTCGCGGCGAGCACGCCGAGGTGTGGCGGTGGCGTACAGCGCCCCGCCCCGCCCCGCCCCGCCCCGCCCCGCCCCGCCCCGCCCCGCCCCGCCCCGCCCCGCCCCGCCACGCGACGGCGCCTTGGCCTGGCATCTCTCCCGGTGGTGCGGCACCAGGGGTACCCCGGTAGGAAGGGCGCGGTGGCTCGGCGGCAAGGTTTCTGGGCCGGGAGAAGGGGGACGGGGGAGGTGAAGCTGCTGATGAGGACCTCTGCCCCTCCCCCAGTTGGCATGCGGACTGGCGTTTTGGCGGGGGAGGGGGTGGGGGCAGCTGGTTATACACCTGATGAACTTGAGCGACACACGCGTCAGCGCAACGCAACGGACGAACGGACCCAGCCAGGGCCACCCCGCCAGCTGAAGCCTGTAGCGGCCTGAAGCGGCGGCAGCATCCTGCAGACTCGTTCCGAAGAGGCGTCTGTCTCTGTCGCACGCAAGGGGTGGTGTGTAGGGGTGCGAGAGAGACAGAGCCGCGGTACAGAGCGGCGGATGGCGAAGCCACAGCTGCCTCGCATCCTGGCCGTGCCTGGCTGCCATTTCCAACTTCCACGCGGTGCGGCGCTGTGTGGCGCGCGGCATGCGCACAGTTCGATTGCAGTGTACCTGCCGCGCACTGCCAGTTCAACGGTCAGAACAACTACAGTAACTTTTCTGTAAACAGAGTGGCAGCAAATTTTCCCTCCCTCTGGTGTATAGAAACGAAACAGCGCGTGAGCGGCCGCACAGTGGTGGTGGTGGTGGTGGTGGTGGTGGTGTGATGGTGGTGGTGGTGGTGGTGGTGGTGGTGGTGTGATGGTGGTGGTGATGCGGGGGCTGGGGCCAATGGGCCGGCGCAGAGCTCCCCCACGGGCAGCGCCGCCGCATCGCTGGCACGCCACATCGCCACGCAACACCCTTTATCGCCTACCCGGCTTGATTATTCCACGGGTTTTATTCGGCCGCAGGAGGCCTCTTTCTGTCTGTCTCTCTCGCACTCAGCGGTCGCCCCGTGAGGGTGCGAGAGAGACAGAGAGGCCGGCGCCGCTCGGAAGCAGCCTGCGGCGAGGCGGCCAGGCGTGTGCCGCCGCCCGGGAATATCATCTCGGTGCCGGGAGTCTGGAGCGTAGAACCTCGAACGTGCGGCGGGCCGTGGGAGCTCGGCGTCGCGACGCGTCGCCATTGCTTGACAGAGGCGGCGAGGCGCGAGGCGAGAGGCGAGGCGAGGCGGCTGTGCGGTGTGGCCGCGTCGGCGCCGTGTCGCGGACGCGGGCCGAGTCTTTCACGGCAATTGCCTCCATGGACCGAAGGCGAGGCGGGGAGTCCTCTCCACTCCCATCTTAGTCGCCCTGCTGTCCGGCCCTTTCGGCTACGGCGTGTCCGGGCTCGGTTTCCGGTTTCCCCGCTCCCAACACACTGGAAAAGTCGGTTACTCTGTTTGGCGGAACGGAGGCGCGGAAGACACTGGCAAATCCATGTACCCGGCTGCGATTACAGAAAACGTAAAAACTGACGCTGGAGGAGACTCGAAACCTCCTGGAATGTGCCTCCACTGCCGGGAGTTGAACCCAAGCCCAGAGGGTTCGGAAAAGAGGGACTGGGCGCGCCACGCGCCACCCGCCACGCATCGAGCACGGTTTTTCATGTTTATCGGCTGGCCCGGCTCCAAAGCCCTTCCCTCCTCCCTGCCTCCGCCCGCCATAATGTAAGACACGCACACAGAGGCGGCCGCAACGCGCAAAGAGCGCGAAGCCACCCTTATCGCGCAGATAACGCACAGTGGAGTGACACGGCAAATCGCCTCCTTAAAAAAAGCTTTAAAAATGGAGAAAGAGCTTTCACTCTGCGAGTGTGCTGCAGCTCCCTCGAGCTCCCTCGTAATCGGCGTATCGGGCGTGATGCAATTTCCTCGGCAGCGCGCTCTCTCCCGCACTCGCTGTTTACTGGCCGGCTTGAGTGCCGCGCCCGGCGCAAGGCCCGGCGCAAGGCCCGGCGGGCCGCGCGATGGACAATCCCCGGCGAGCGTTACACCAGAAACAACCGCAGCGCCAGACTAAAGAAAAAAGGAGCGGCGAGGGGTACTTGAACTCGGTTAAAACGAGACGAGCGCGGCACTTGTTTGAACGACCTCGCGAGCGGCAAGCGCTTTTTTTTTCGGGCAAGTATTTTAAAAACGCGTTTTTTGTTGCGATGGAAGGAAGGGCGCCGGGACTAGTGCACCTGGCGGCCTGCATTGTGGTGGCGGCGCTGGCGGCGGCTGGCGGCGTGGCGAAACCCCGCAACGCCCCGCAACCTGCAATCGGCTGCGGTGCGCGCCGAATCGCGTCCAGGAGCCCGGCCGTCGCGCACACACACACACGCACACACAACCAAGCAAGCAGACACCCACACCACACACAGACGGACCCTGCAGTAATGAAATAATTAATTGCAGCAGTGAAATGCAGCACTGACCCGGACAACTTTGCCCAATTTCGGAGTGGCGGGCCCCAAACCGGATTGTCGTGCGCACACACACTCTGACAGGCCAAACAAACACACACACTCACACACTCACGAGAGAAAGAGGATGAGTTTACCGTGAGAGTACACTGCGTGGGCTGGTGTGCCGGCTGGCGCTCGCGTTTTTGGCCGAGCGAAGCGGGTGTCTCGCACCTGCTTTGCCTGCACTCCCCGCACTGCCGCGGCACTGCAGCGGCTGCATAATAAGGCGGCCGTGCTGACCGTGTTTTGGACAATGGCGTCCAAAAGCCGACGTAACAATACAGTGAATGCTCGCACACACTCGGAGGCACGCATTGCCGGTTGTTTTGTGCCGGACCACGCCTGCCCCGGCCGCCCCGGCCGCCCGGCTGTCGAGTCGCGCCTCTGTGTGCGAGCGGACGTCTATCCCAGCACGTGGTCCAACGCAGTTAATATGCTGATTATCAGAGATTTGTGTTGGCGGCCCTGTATGCACTGGGGCACTACGTACAGGGCACTCATTCACTGGTGGCGCGGCTGGCGCGGCAGCTACACTGTAACCCCGTGGTGCCAACATGACGGGCCCAAGCGACACACTGTGGTTGCCCGCGGTGCCAACCTGCAGGCGCGGATCCAGGGTCTTTAGAAAAGGAGGAGGGGGAAGGTGATTCCTTTTGTGGAACTTACTGTCCTGGGTGATGTAGTGCTTGTTGCCTGCCTACCTTCCGGGCGGCCGGTCCAGTATACCCAGAAGGGAGCTCTGTCCAGTACCCAGAAAGGGGCCTCGGTCCAGTACCCAGAAAGAGGAGAATCGGGAATCGGCCCATTACCAACCTGACGGTCCGAATGGCGCTGACGCTGTTGGGAACGAGAAACGAGAGTGGCCGGCCGTGCGAAGGACTCGGAGTGGGCGTTCCCCGTGTGGAGCCGTGTGGGGCAGTGTGGAGAGGGAGGTGCTGCCAATCGCAGCCATTAGTGCACTGCACTTCACAGCCTGTTGGATCCGATGCAGGCCGAGAGCCGTGCCGAATGGGGCTTCCGGGAAGTACTTACCGGTCGTCCTAAGAATCCGCTCCTTCGACGCCTTGCTTCGGGTAATTTGATTTCTAACTACAATTGACAGCAGCAGCCTGCCGATATTTTTAACGAATAATTTTGGTCGGTTCGTCCGCCGGTTTGTGTCTTGAGGTAGTGACCGTGAAAGTCCCGGTGGCACTGCGGGCGGCGGCTTACCTGCGTGCCGTGCAGCGCCGCGCCCTCCCCTCCTCCCCGAAGGCCGCAGGGATGGCCGCAGGGATGGCCGCAGGGATGGCCGCAGGGATGGCCGCAGGGATGGCCGCAGGGATGGCCGCAGGGATGGCCGCAGGGATGGCCGCACGGATGGCCGCACGGATGGCCGCACGGATGGTCGCAGGGATGGCCGCAGGGATGGCCGCAGGGATGGCCGCAGGGATGGCCGCGCGGCTGCAGCCCTTATCGAACCTGATTGCCCCGGGCGAGGTCGTCATCGGGGGCGTAAAGTCGAGAAGGGCCTCGCGGGCCGCGGGGCCGGGCCGCGCCAAGGGCACCTCGCGATCCCCGCGCCCTTCGGCCCCTTGGCCCTTGACATAGTGCGGCGCGGCACGAGCGCACCCTGCCCTTGAGTCCTTGAGTGCGCCAAGGTGTTTGCCGCGGCCTGGGTGGCGTGCTGGCCCTGCCGCGTTGGCCCTGCCGCGTTGGCCCTGCCGGCCCTATGCCGGCCGGCCGCGACGGGGAGGCCGGCCGTGACTCCGTCAGCTGCTTCCGCAGTCCCCGGGTCGCTCTAAGTGGCGGGGTGGGGCGGGCGAGGCCGGCGAGGCGAGGCCTGCGCTACGTGACGGATCGCGCCGAGATCACAGACTGTTACAATGTCACCATCATTCACGGTTCAGTGGCTGAGGATCAGCAAATCCCTTTGCCGCCGGTCAGCGAGCGCCAGCACCGCCCCCGGCCGCCCCCCGGCCGCCCACGCCGGCGACGTCGTGGCCTCCAAGGCGCCTCACGACCCAAGGCGAGGCAGCCGAGCGTCATTCGATTTATTGCCTTTCGTGCGGGCCTCCGCTTAACGCATATCACACTGCAGTGCGTCATGACAAACCTAAAAAAAAATCCCGGTGTTTTGTGTCTTTTAATTTGCTTCATTTAAGGATTTCAATTTGCTTCATTTATTATGTGTGCCTTTCAACTACAGACAAAGGCAGCCATAACCGCGAAAAAATATTTGAAGTTGGCACTAAATGCTCCGCGTGTGGGGCGAGGGCGACCATGAGAGCGACACTGGTTATACGTTGGCGGCAATAGCGGCGTCGGCGGCTTTGGCGCACTCTAAATAATGGGGGTTCATATTGCTCTCGCTTTGACGCCAATCTAAAGGCTATTACTCATTTCAATTAGTACGCGGGCAGATCAATGGAGGTGTGGCGCAGGTGGCTTCGGCTCGGCTCGGCACCCGCGGCATGTGGCCGTACCGCGAGGCATCCGGGGTCGTAACAGTGGCGAGGCGGGAAACGACAGCAGAGGCCGTCGCGCTGCCGCCGTGCCGCCGTGCCGCCGCGCCGCCGCGCCGATGCGCCGATGCGCGGGAGGGAGGCGCCGAAACTTACACTGAGGATAAAGGCCTGCATCGCGACCCGGCCAGCAAGGCCGATTTCAAACCGCGCTATACGCTTTCGTAAGGCTCTCCATTAGGGCTTACGCCTTTGTCGCTCCGTCTCTCTGTCGGTCGGCTCCGTGTAGGTGCGACGGAGACAGGGCGACGAAGCGCTCTTTGGAATGTCTGCTGGCCTGCCGCGGCCTGCGAACAAGTGTCCGTGTCATAGTCGTCCGCGCCCCTCAACGGTTCACAGCGGTCCCCAGCGGTCCCCAGCGGTCCCGAACCCTAGCGTCGTTCAATAAGAGGTCCAACTTCCACAATCGAGCGTGGCCGGCTGGGCGGACGCGCGGACGCCGCACCGCCTGGATTTTGAACGCGGCCGCGTAACAGTCCACGGAAGGCTTTGTGGAATCTAGAAGCAACAGGACGGTCAGGGTTGCGTGCCACGCGGGAGTGGGGAGGAGACGACGGCACAACGTCAAAATCAAAAAAGAAACAAACAAAATTTGATGTCCCGTTTAAGAGTACCGCACTCTGCTTGTCGGGTACCACATAGCGGGCGCGGCGTATTGCCGCCGACATTTTACTGCGAGTGACGAGTCGCCGGGAAGGGGAGGCGACGCCAAGCGACGCCAAGCGGGAGAGAGGGAGAGAGAGACGGCGCCCAAGGACGCGGAGTCGGTTTATTCAATGTAAAATTGACTCTTGAGAACAGAAAAATAATATTTCAGCGTGGACACGAAATGGGAGGTGACGGAGGGGTGGCGGGAGATATACGGCGCGGTCCTTTATGCGTCGCGACGCCTTCCATTGGGGCGGGCGGGCGGGCGGGGGGGCGGGGCGGGGCGGGGCGGGGCGGGCGTTCCACGCGAATACTGGATGCTCTTCCTAATGGAAGGCAGCGTGACGGAAAATTGCGGCGGAGACGTTCGCTGTAAACGTCACATCCAGTTGCACCTGAGGCGGCAGAACCGGTGCCGCGGCTGCCTCGCTCACGCACTCACTCGCCGTCTCTCTCGCTCTCGCTTGCTCGCCTCGCCACCACCGCGGCGGCGGCTTAAAATTAATGAACTTGTTTAAATGTTCGAATGCCTGAAAGCCAAGTTTGTTCTAGTTGTGCGAGTGAGACGCCGCGCCGGCGTGCGGGGCCGTGGGAGGGGTGGGCCGCTGCTCATTTGGGGGCTCGGGGAGGGGGGGGGGGAGGTTCGCGCGGAGGTTCGCGCGGGGCTGAAGCGCCACCGGCGGCGGGCGAATGGGGGAAATGCAGCAGCCAGCCGCAAAGTTTCAAGCGGGGGAACGGAAAGACGGCAAAAAGAATGCAAGAGTGCGCCGAGCTTGGCCGAGCGCATGGCACTCACGAGCACTCCCGCCGCGCGAGAGAGTAGGTTGTTTTGGTGTCGCTCGGACGCGGAATGCAGCAGGCATGCCACTTTCATTCCGACCGGGGGACTTTGTTTCTTGGCGCACCTGGTGCAGGCGGTCGTCAAATTATCTCGGATACCACGAAGCCATGCGTGCTCCACTCCGCTCGGCGGGAACAGTGCACTGTAGGTCATTTTGCAATAAAATCGACTTTCCAAATTGACTAATCGTGCCATGAGTTGTAAGTAATTGCAATATTTTCAATTTTTCGACAATTTTTGCAAGGCACACAACCACGGCCTCGTGCACGTCCCCGTCGCGCCGCTGCCGGCGGAACCAATTTGCAAAATGATCGCTGCCGCTCCATAGCTGCGCGGGCCGCTGAGCGCCGCTGAGTGTGGGGAAGTGGTGGTTAAGGTGTTACCGCGGGCCGGAGTGCTCCCGCCCTCCGCCACTCCGGGACCGCAGACCGCGGGCCGCAGCAGCGCGGCGCCGCGAAGCACGCAGGCATGGCGGGACGGGGCGGCTGCCTCGGACGCACCCCGAGGATGGAGCAGAGAGGCCGCCACCACCGCTTACAGCTCGACGAGACCAGGCCGTGCAAGTTGGCGCGCAGATTCGAAAACGCCGCACTTGAAAAATGGCGCCTCAGCGCTAGCGGTGCTGCTGGTGGGAAGGGAGCATGGTGAGACTTGGCGGCGTCTGTGGGATTACCATAAATAAGCGATGCGGTTTGGCGCGCCTACGCGGCTTACGCGCCGCGACCTTGATTGCGCGCGATGTGAGAGTCCAGCGGGCAGTGTCCGAGGCCAAGGCCGTGTCCGAGGCCAAGGCCGTGTCCGAGGCCAAGGCCGCGTCCGAGGCCAAGGCCGTGTCCGCGGGCAAGCCGCAAAGTATCGAGGGAGGTTTTCTGGGCGGAGTAAGCGATATACCCGAGGCCCGTTATTCGTTATTTGTTATTTCGTCCCGACCGCTAATGAGAAAAGCTCTGAAACAACGAAGGCCGAAGCCGATCCTCGCGCGCGGCATGGCGAGCAGCGGGGCAGCCGAGCTGCAGCGGGCTGTGCTGCAAGGGCTGCTGCAGGGCCTGAGAGGCCTTTGTCTCGGCCCTATCAGCCCTATGGCAGCCCTTTAGGGACGCTCGCGGCGCTCGAGAAGAAGGCCGTTCTGCGCCTTCGACCTGCCGGGCCGTCCGGGCCGTCCGTGCCGTCCGTGCCAGCCGGGCAGGGGGGCGGAAAGAAAGAGAGGACTAACAAAGTGGCGGAGGTCCGCGCAGCGCGGACAAAGACGATCCCCCGGACCAGCTGCAGCCCGGCGCGAGCGGTAGCACCGGGTGCGCCGTGGAAAAACGACATGCTGGAAGAAAAACTAAGCGTGAATTGAAACGAAATACCGAGTGCGAATTGAGACAAAATACCCAGTGCGAATTGAGGCAAAATAGTAGCGAGTGCGAATTGAGACGAAATACCCAGTGCGCATTGAAAAGCAATACCCCGTGCGAATTGAAATGAAACAACGAGTGCGAATTGAAACGAAATATACAACGGCGCCCCCTCCCTCCTCCTCCAGCCGGTCCCGCGATGCCTATTATCTCCGCTAATAACGCGTGTGTTTTCCTTTTGTGGGCAAAGCAAATAATTCCGGAGTGTGGCTGTGGTGGGCCCGGCCCGCTCGCGGCCCGGCCCGCTCCATCTCGCAACAACTCACTCGGCGCGTGCTCGCCGATTGGCCCGCTCCGCTCCATTCAAAGGCCGTCGTTTTGGCGCCATTCAATGCGGAAAAACGTGCAGGTAACAGTGTGGGCGACGCGTGGGCTTGCGGCTTTCCCACCTCCGAAGAGTGCTCTGTCTCTCTCGCACCCACTGAGCCCCCTCGGCCCGCCGCGGCCCCAGGAGTGTGAGTGAGTGAGACAGTGCGACAAAAAGCACTATGCTGGCGGACGACCGGCGCATGCTGTGCACGCTGTGTACCCGCACGCCACCATGCCGGCCATGACGGTCCCCTTATCGCAGCAGCCTCTCGTTCTGTTGATATAAATCCGGATTTCATTAGGCTTTGCTCTCGTGTGCTGCCGTCGCTCTGTATGGCGGCGTGGTGGAGCGGGGTGGGGCGGGGCGGGGCGGGGCTGGGCGGCAACGAAATCGCCGCGCCAAAGTTTCCGCCGGCCGGAGTGACTGCGCGGCGAAAACGCAGCATCGTCGGCGTCGCCACACCGTTCCGCCCTTATCAGGCGACGGGATGAGGGCTCAGGGCTCCGGGGCTAAACCGGCCGACGGGGCGGGGCGGGGCGGGGCGGTGGGCGGGGCGGGGTGGGGCGGGGCGGGGCGGGCTGGAGCGCGGTCGGGCGCGAAATGCCGTCGCCGTCCTCTGCAGTGCTTGCTGGCCGTACCGCCACGGCTGGCCGAGGCGGGGCGTGGCGGAGCAAGGGCCTCTTTTATACCGCCGGGGCCCTAAACAGCTATCTTACTTGATGCTGCCTGCTCAGCCCTGCGCTGGGACCGGGCTGGGACTCGGTGGAGATTTGCCGGTCATCCCGGTTGCGTGTCTGTGCGTCTCTTTCCGCCCCTGTGTGCGTGGTCGAGGCGTCCGGTTCTTGTCGGCCGCCGAGTCGGCTGTGCCCAACATAGCCATGATTCGCTATGAAACAGTGCTTCGCCGCGCTGCCTCGCTCACCCCTATCGGGCGCGCAGGAGGTCCGAGAGCGACAAATCAACGATGCGCCGTCCGTTCCCCCCTCTCCCCCCTGTCTCCTCCATTTTGTCCACCTTTTGCATATCTCACGGGGCTACGGCCCGACGTCCGAGAGGCTAGGCTCCCTTTTCTCTACTGCCTGCCAGCCTGCCACCATTGGTCTGCAGCGGCCAGGCCACGGCGTGGGGTTCAAAGCTATCGGAAACAGTTAGCCATCTGTCCGGCGCGCGGGGCGGCGCGGCGCGGGGCGGGGCCCGACCTAGCGAGGCGGACGACGACGCCCACCTCGTCCCCGTCCAGGCCAAAGGGCCGAAGGGCCGAACACCCAAAGGCTGGCCGCGGGGCGGCGCGGGTACGCTGGAAAAAGGGTTTAATCTGCTGAGTACGTGTTTGCGCTGTGCTTTGACCGGCCTGGCACGAACGTACACACACACCACTCCCCCGCGCGCACACACACACGCATTGCACTGTTTACTCTGGCCATCATCACACCGCTGCACATTGCCGCTCTCCGTGCTCTCAGTCCGACTTCTCGCGCGTCTCGCCGCGTCTTGCCGCGTTGCCCTGCCAGACATGAAGAGGCCTCAGGAAGCGGCCCCCCCCCGCGAATTTCTGAATCGGACACCCGTCGAGAGTCTCAGACGGCGCCGCGTTCGTGACTTAGAGAAAAGACCGGCAGAGGAAAAGGGGAGGGCATCATCCGTCCGTCGCAGCGGTCGCAGCCCTGCCCCGGCGTCATCAAGGTCGTCTAGGTCGTCAAGGGGCTGCTGCACCCGTGTCGTGGCTGCGCCACTCGTTGAGGCCGGTTGACGGCTGCTCGTAGCGAGCACACCGAAAAGAAAGGAGTTACTGAATTTGCACCAATGTCAGTCTGAAGATTGGGAAAATTGTATTGAAATTCATGATTATTTTTTTGCAGTGGGGCTTTATTCGTCCTGAATGGCCCCGCGTCACAATGGCGCTGTGCGGGCGCCGCGTGTCCCCAGGGGCCTAGGGGCTGCGGGTGCTGTAAGGCGATAGCGCGCGGAAAGACTCTATGATACTCAATTTATTTAACACGTTCGCTCCGAATAACGAGGACGGTGTTCTCGCCCCTTGCCCGTGGGGTGTGCACTGCGAGGAATCGTGTACAGACTTCTCGGTAAAACGCTGCTGCGGCTATGTTACACGTGTATCCGATTGGGATGTGACAATTCGGACGAGTATGTCACGTTTGGTCCCCAAAATGGTGTCACGTCTTTAGTGGACAAGTTGTCACGTACCCCCTCGCTCTTAACATCATTTGTCATCTTTCAAAACTCACTTCTGAGTGAACTTGTTGGACTAAAAATGTTCTTCCAGGATTTCTTTTAAGATCGGGCCCTGAGCAGTGCTGTGTATGATTTTGGTCACGTTCCCGCCTTCGTTCCGCTGAAATATCCGTCACGGTGCTCTCAAACCTCTCAAACCTCCGCCGGCGAGGGAGGCTCTGGAAGGTAAGGGCCATACCCTTCCGTTCCGGAGGCCGTGTCCGTGTCCGTGGAGATAGAGAGAGAGAAAGAGAGAGAGAGAGAGAGAGAGAGAGAGAGAGAGAGAGAGAGAGAGAGAGAGAGAGAGAGAGAGAGAGAGAGAGAGAGAGAGAGAGAAAGAGGCGGGCGCGCCATGACGGATGGCCCGATGAGAGCGGACATGTCCGGCGGCCGCGGCGAGCCAGGTGGACGGAAGACGCTGTACGCGCGGGACAGGCTGTAGGACTTGGACATGCACAGCGGAAAACTGCTTCTCTGAGGGACGACGGAGAAGGTCGCAAGGACGCACTCTTCTCGAGGTGGTCGCCGCGGCCCGGACCGTCTGACCTTCAAGAGATGCTGGCGTTCAAATCCCAGTTTGTAAGTGGTTTTTCTTGCTGTTTTGCCCGCAGCCCGGCGAAGCCAGCGGCGACAAGCCGTCGGCTTAAGCGCGCGAAAGGTTGTAAAACAAAAGGCAAAGTGCCGTAATGGATGGAAAGCCACTGGAATGGATTAATGCGGCCCCTAAATCAACGCGCTTCGCACTGAGAGGCGTAATGACTTCGGCCTGAACGGCCCGCAGGGCCTGCAGGGTCTGCACGGTGCGGCCTCCGAGTCCGTGGGACTCATCCCGACGGTACTGCTTCTCATCCGTCACGGCGGCGTCGGCGTTCCGCCTACCCGCGGCCCCAGCCAAGGCCCCAACGAAGGCTCCAGCCAAGGCCCCAGCTGCCGCTCTGCAGCGTCCAATCCAGGAGCCTCCAGGCGGTCTCGCTCCAGTCTCGCTCCAGCCCCGCTCCGCCCACCAATCCCTTCGGCCGACAGGCCGCGTCCGTCTAGCGCGTCATGACGGCCGGCGACATCAACAAAGGCCGTGTGTGCCGGACTCCAGGCCGGACTCCAGGCTGCTTGCCGGACTGGACTGGACTTCAGGCGCCTGTTTGATTTGTAACGCCGCTGTCCGAGGCCGGCGGCGTTGGCGGCGGGGTGGGTCCGACCCGACCCTTCCCGTCCGCGTCCCCTCCGTGCGGGGCGTGCGGTTGGGCTTGTCGCCTTGATGAGTCCGCAGCGCCGGGTGCTCCCGGCCAGGCGCGGCCCGGCCCGGCCAGGCCAGGCCCGGCTCCAGGAAAGAGGGTGGCGGCCGGGCAGCCTCTGCGATCCACTATCTGGATCCCACCGGGATGCTGGAGAGCCAGCGCCTCACCGCGATGCCGTGAGGCCGGAGGAATGCGGCGCAGGACGTCGACGCCGTGCCCTCCACGCAAAACGTCTTAAATTTGGTTGTTGTTGGAAAGGAGAGCTGCACTGCGCTGCAGCCAGTGGCGGTCCCGGTTCTCGGGTCGTCGGCCGACGCCCCTTTGACGCTCTGCCGGGCGGTAACTGGCCGCCGGAAATGGGAGGGCGAAACGCGGGAAGAAGGGAGGCAGCGCAGCGGCGCGCTGCAGCGAGGAAATTGAAGAGACAACCCTGGATCCTGGCGGACGGCACGGCACGGCAACGGGACGCGACGCGCCGTGCGGGTCCCTGTCTAGTCCGGTCCGGCTGCACCGTGTATTCCCGGACACCTGCTGTGCCCCCCCCCTTCCTTCTCTGCCTCTCTCCGGTTCCTCGTTAGCGCCCTGCTGCCAGGCTGCGTTGCGCCCTGATGTGCCCGCCCCGCCGGACAGGGGGCGGCCGCGACGCGACGGGATTTATTGGGCCACTCCTGGA
The DNA here is from genome assembly GCF_012932325.1 of Thrips palmi. NCBI lineage: Eukaryota > Metazoa > Arthropoda > Insecta > Thysanoptera > Thripidae > Thrips > Thrips palmi. The sequence continues at coordinate 11,047,188 of NW_023144621.1, read as the reverse complement.
CCTCCAGCGGGCTGTGTGTGTGTGTGTAAGAGTTTGTGTGTGTGTGTGTGTGTGAGTGTGAGTGTGAGTGTGCGTTGGTGTGGAGGGAGGAAGCAGAGCCGTGATCTTCGTTAAGGATGCAGTGTGGCCATTGGGGGACCCACCAGTCCCACCGCCCAGCCACCCTCGCCGAGGGCAGGGCAAGGCAGGGCGCCCCGTCCCCAAGCCTGCCTCGCGCTGTGCCGAGGCCGCGGCCGAGGCAAACTAAGCGAAGCCGACTCAAGCTGGTGTGGTACGGCGGGGACGGTTGGTTGGTCGGCGCGGGCTTGGGTGCCAGGGCACTGCCAGGGCACTGCCAGGGCACTGCCAGGGCACTGCCAGGGCGGGGTGGCGGGCGGTGCCAGGCTTGGATCTCCTGCCGCCGGTCCTGCCGTTGGGTCCTCGGGGCCAAGCGGGCCAAATGGGCCAAGCAGAGACGGGACGCCGCGCAGCCCCTCCCGACTTGCAGTGCGGTTTGCCTCCCTCGAGGAGTACCCGCTCCTCTTAATGACACCCCCCCCCTTCCGCTGTACAGTGGAACGTGTCACCCGTTCTGAGAATAGATCCGCTTCGACACGTCGTGTCAGGCGGGCGGCATCTTTTTGGCGCCTCTATTTATTTCGGTGTGGTGGCCGCCCTGCCCCGCCCCTGAAGGATGGCCTCGGGCAGCGCAGTGGCGTTGGGGTGGCCAGCCTTGCCAGCGAGAGGAGAGGGTCTCACTAAAATCCAAAACGTTAAATAATTTTTTTAAAGTTTTGAATGTGCCTTTTTCCTAGTGAGCCTCCCGCTCTCGCCTGATTCCCCAGTCCGGGCCCGGGCCAGGACATCGTGCATGTGCAGGGCCTGCGGTGCTTGCACGTGCAATGTGTCTGTGTGTGCAGTGGAAGGGCCCAGCAGGTGTGCCAACACACTCGGCGGCCACTCTCTGCAAACTAAACAGGGCCGTTCCCCTAACGATATCCAACATCCAACTGCAGCAGCGGCAGCAGGTGGCTCCAAATGCACCGGACTGGGTAAACACTTTCTGTGGCGCCGTCTAGCCCTGGTGGTCCGGCGGTGGTGGCGGCGGCAGCCCCTGCAGCCAGCAGGACCAGCAGGCAAAGTTTGTGAATGTCCGTAAAGTGCAGCCACTACTGTCGTTGCGGCCGGGGCGGGCGGGCGGGCGGCGGGCCTCGGCCACGCGGTCGGGGAAGCTGTCCGGCGCGGCGCGGCGTGTTTGGAAGAAGGGTCGTCAAAGCAGGCTTAACGACGGCCGGAAAGGAACGACCGTGCTCTTGAGTGTCGCGGGTTCAAATGCCCGTTTCCCTCTCCCTTTTTTTGGGTTTTCTATTTTCTGCCGCTTTAAAGTTTAAAAGGGATCTTTTCGGAACAAAGCACCGGACCTTGTTTCGCCGAGGCCATTCGATAAAATAGTTTGAAGAAGAAAAGTTAGTTATTGTGTTTATTGTGGCTCACGTTGAGAGTTTCCAGAATTTAATTACTCTCACCGCCGGTATTTTGTTTTTCACCCCTTTCATTTCCCATCTTCTCTTTTCGGTAAATTTGATAGCTGCTGCTGGATGGATTCCGCGTTATCGCTTTTGAATAGCACCGTATTTTTAAAAGTGTTTTTTCTGCGCAACGTACGGTTTTAATCCACTCACATGTGAAGACGAAATGCGGTACGGCTGCGGGACAAATGACTCTCTCCGTCCTTTGTGGTCGGGCCAGGCAGGCCAGGCAGGCCAGGCAGGCCAGGCAGGCCAGGCCGTCGGGTGGGGTGAGATAATGATGTAAGTCGGGAGACAACTAAGCGGAGGAAACAACCAAATTCATTTAGGGGGCTGCGGCGAGCTGCGGTCGGGACGGAGAGGCAGGAGAGAGGCTGTGTCACTCGGTGTCGTCGGGGAGCGCTCGGTCCGAGATTGTCGCCTCAACAAAGAGTACAGCTGCTTCTTCCTCCCCCACCTCCCCCTGCGTCGACGCGCCGCGACGCGCATACCGCGGAAGAGCGGCATGCTGATGGGGTCCAGGAATCCCCGCCCTCGGGTACCCCTACCCCGCGCACCGCGCGCACCGCGCGCACCGCCTCACAACGGCGCGAAAGCGAAACTACTTGCCGGCTTTGCAGCTCGTGTTGTTGTTGCTGTTGTTGTTTAATAATGCCGCGGTCGCGGGATAAGAGTAGTAATGTCACACAGCGAGGGCCGCACACACACACACGCACACACGGCCGGCGTCTCGGGTATCGCTTGGCTCTTTGGCTGGCTTAGCTGTGCCGCGCCCGCTTTGCGCAGCCACCCGACCCCGCGGCGCCGCGCCTCCCCACCCCGCCCCACCGTCCGAGCCAATATATGCTGCCTCCCAATTTGGTTGCGTGCCTGCGAGGAAGAGAAGACCGGTGTTTCTGGAGGCACTGGAAGAACATGCCCCGCGCGTATGGAGGCCATGCCTTTGGACCCCGCCTTTGGAACGCCACGCCCCGGGACCCCGCCCCGCCCCGCCCCGCCCCGCCTCGGCTCTGGCTTCGGCATGTTCCATTTCGTGCACGTCCGCCCGTGCGGTCCAAACTATTTACTGGTCCGCGCCGCCAACTCTCTTGCGGCGTTTCGTCCTTGCAGGTCCTTGCCTCCTGCACCGCGCCAAGGCGTCGATGTGGCGATGGGCCGCTGGGGGCAGCACGGCCCTGTACACCGAGGGGGGGGGGGGTGCAGTAAGTTTGGATGTGTAAGTAGTCCGGCCCTCTTTCCAAGGACCCAACTGAGCGCGCGATATTGCCCCGCAGCCCCACCCCACCCAGCCACTCCCCACCCCGCCCCGCCCTATGGCGCGATGGGCCAAAGGGCAGCCCTTCGACTGTGCTCAAGGACTCGCCGATAGCACGCAGCGGCGCAGCACGCACCAGACAGACTCCAACTGCCCCGGCGAGCGATGCCAGACACATATGATTGCCCCTCCCCTCCTCCCCAAAGCAAAAGCATCCAAATAATGCTGACAGCGAGAGCACGACCGCAGCTTTCATTCATTGACGCACGAGGGGCGCGCGATGCGGTGTAGGTTAATGGGGCCGGGCACGCCGCGCGCGCGCCGCAGGCGTCGCAGTGACGCTCCCTTTTACTCGGCACCCTTATTTTGGGCGGCCTTGGCCCTGGGGCAGCCTGGGGCAGCCTGGGGCCGGCAGCACCCAGGAAGCGATGCCCCTCGAGAGGCAGGAGCCGACCCCACACGGCGACGACGACGTAGAGCCTTTCAAGACACTTTTTTTTGTTCTTACTTTTTCGGCGGAGGAAAGTGGCGGCGCCCGCCCCGTCTCCAAGAATGTCAATACGACGGCCGCCCGGACCGGCCTCGGTGCTGCCGGCCTCGGCGCCACGGAGCGCTGAATATTGCTGCCGGCCCTGCAGGGGATGAGCGAGAGGCGGGGATGAAATTCGAAGACGGTCTTGCTGCTGCTGTGCCGTGGCCGCGGCCCGCCTGATGGGCTGATGCATTTACCTCTCCCTCGCCCTGCCTGGAGAGAAACTCGAGATTCACCCCCTTCCCCCCTTCCCCCTCCCCCTTTCACCGCCACTCCCGGTCTTTAACGGCCGCCTTATTGGCTCTGCTGCGGGGAGCCGCACCCCCACCCCAGCCCGGCCAGGTGGGAGCGTGCCTGTCAAAACTTGGAAAAATGTCGGCGCATCGTCCATCCGCTCACCTCTACCCTTCGGTGCCGTCTATCCGCCGCACTCGTCCGTCCGCTCACCCCTACCCTTCGGTGCCGTCTATCCGCCGCACTCGTCCGTCCGCTCACCCCTACCCTTCGGTGCCGTCTATCCGCCGCACTCGTCCGTCCGCTCCCCTCTATCCCCCGCCCCGTGACGACGGCCACTGACGGAATATTCATGAGCCGTGGCAACTAGCTTAACACGTTCACCCTCATGGAGCAGAGCGAGATACGCATCATGATTGGGGAGGGGGGCGTGTGCTTCCTTGGATTGGCAACGAGCTCAAAGTCACGGTGGCGCCTGGCCTGGGCGGTGCAGCGCTGCAGAGTCCTTGCTCTTGACCGGCGGCACATGCTGTTGCTTCATGCCCAGCAGCACGCGGCCCCGCGGGGAAAGCCGCCCCAATCCCTCTGTAGGTCGCTGTCGTTCGACCGCGCATTTCGTCGGCGAGCAAATCCACGACTTATCAAACGCAGACGCATCCGCGGTCTCTTTATCCTCTTTTACAAATGGCGCCGCGGGACACCTGTCAATACGGAAGCGAGGAAAAAACGAAAATCGTCGCTCCTTCATGTTTATGGAAAAGGGACGCACCGGGTTTGCATTTTATGAGGCGCGTGCTGGCTGCGGCTGGCGGGTTGCGAGGCTCCGACGCTTGGAGGAGGCCGCTGGACGACCGAGTCTTGTTTTGCTTTTAGCGGCCCGCTTCGATTGTATCGACAAATTTCATTTCCATTCTCAAAACGGAGAGTGAATAAAAGCGACAGTCCGACTGTGAATCCGAAGCACCGCCCTGGCCGTCGCGGTCGCCGCCCACGCCGTAGCCGCAGGGCCGCAGTAGGCTGTCTCTCTCGCGCACCTAGGCAACGCCCCGTGAGCGGGAGGGAGACGGAGCGACGCCGTTGTGGAACGGGCCTGCAGCTGGCTGCTGTCTGATTTGACGCATAATCCTCGTGTGTGGACCCGGCCGCCGCGAAGCTTGGCATCACCTCCGGCCTCAGGCACGCTCACTCTCTCTGTCTCTCCCACACATACACACACTCACTCGCCGACGCACACAGACAGCTTGACCTTTGTTAGGCGGGGCGTGACACAGTCCGTCCGTTCGTCCCGCGGGGCTCAAACTAGCTCGGTCTATGGCCGAGGGCGGCAGTCGGTCGGCCGGCCGGCCAGCCTCGGCCTCGGCCGGGCTTTGGCGGCCTGTAGACATATTCCGAGAGTCGTTTCTCTCTCTCTCTCTCTCTCTCTCTCTCTCTCTCTCTCTCTCTCTCTCTCTCTCTCTCTCTCTCTCTCTCTCTCTCTCTCTCACACACACACACACCTATACGGGACGCCCCATGAGTGCGAGAGAGGCAGAGGGACGACTCTCGGAATGAGTCTGCAGTGCACGCAGCCTGGACCTCGGCCGAATGCAGTGTGTGTGGAGAGGCGCGGGGCCTCGACCGCCAAAGTAAGTTTGTTCTAATTAGAGGCCCTTTCATGCTTTCCAGGGACGGCCGGCGAGGAGCAGCGCGTATAGCAGCGCGTATAGCAGCGCGTAGCAGCGCGGCCGCCGATGCACGCGGCCCGGCAGCGCACTACACCGTGAGTCGAGTGGCGGCCGGCGGGCTCAGTGGAGTGCACTGGGCGAGTCTCGTAATCCGAGTGATTGCGCGAGTGCGCGCCTTTGTGTGTGTGCGTATGTGTGTGTGTGTGTGCGCGCAAATATGTGTGTGTGTGTGCGTGTGTGTTTGTGTGCCAAATTGCAAATTGGAATTGGAGAGCACTTCGCCGGTCCTCAATAGAGCAATCCCGCACAATGCTAATGGCCGCGATCGATAAACGTCTTCGGGGCACGGTGCTCGCGGTGCTCGCGGTGCTCGCGGTGCTCGTGCCCACGCCGCGGCCAATGCGCCCCAACGAGATTAAAAACGAATTACTCCATCATCATGGTCGTCAAACACGACCACAGTCCGATGTGAAATGTATAGCGCTCCGCCGCTTTGGGTTTTTTGCCTGTGTTTTTGTTTCGGAATGGAAGTGTCGACTGGAACAAGCTCGCGTTCCATTAGCGCAGTGTAGCGGCCTGGCGGCGTGGCGGGGGCAGCCTGGGTAATGGTCTGGATGGATGTCGCGGGGAGGCCGCGCCTCGCCGCACACACGTCTCAGGAGGAGTTTCTCCGAACCGGCCCGGGCCGGCGGGCGGACTCGAACCTGAGTGGGCCGGGCTGCCCCCGTCTCGCGAGTGTCGCGTCCGCGGTCGCGTCCCGTGCTCCAGCGTGGAACTCACCCCTCGTCGGCCCGTTGCCCTGGCAACCGCGGGAGGACAGACGCTCACGCGTGCGTCTGTGTTTGTGTGTAAACGTTTGTGTGTGTAAGTGTGCGTAAGTGCGGGCCCTGTTTGTCTTTACGCAAACAGAGTGATACCAATATCAGGATAGCATCTAACTGGAAACGGAGAGCAAATAAGGTGCATGGCAATTTGAACAACAAAACAAACAGCACGCGATAGCGCGCGGTAAAAGCGGTGCCATATGTGGTCCCGTCCTCCCTCTTCCTTTTTTGCAGTGTGTGCTCTGCTCGTTAGAAGGCAAATAAATGTCACACATTACGCGCCGACAACAAAACATGAGGTGCACGTGGGCTCACCTTAATGATGATTGCCCGAGGGTGTAATTGTTTCCTCGACAGGGCGTCCTTGTCGCCCGCACGCCCAGATTTCTAATGAGAACGAGAGAGAGAGAGAGAGGGGGGGGGGGAGGGAGGGAGACGGAGAGAGAGAGATAGAGAGAAGGCGGAACAACGGGGTGAGCAGCACATAGGCCAAAACGCGGAGCTGGAAGCAAAAAAAAGGCGGAGACTGTCATCATGCTTAAAATGCCCTGTATGTGGCCGCTTTTGCTCCTGCTGCGAAAACAAAGAAGGAGCGACGCCGTAGGTAGGACGTGGGACAAGGGTTCAGGTACACTGCGAAGTATACGCCAAATGAGACTCGCCATACACCTGGCAGAGCATTGCCCCGATGGCATTTGTCGCGGCCCTGCTTGGGGTGGCGGTGGTGGGGGGTCCTTGGTTGATTCGTCGTCATCGCCATCAAGGTGACAATTAGCAGGCTGAACGCGCAGAGGACGACTGAGCGGGGCGATGGCTGGAGTGGGGTAGGCCCGCGCTGCGCCCGTGCTAGCGCGCTGGAGGGCTGGAGCGGCAAGGCGCCCGGCGGGCAGGCCGCCGTGGCGCACGCGTGCACGGCGCGTTGCCTATGCCGCCGATTGCGGGCGCTCTCGCTCGCTCTCGCTGGAAGACGAAAGACAAACATGCCGGCCCCTGCACTGGAAGCGGCTGCAACCGCACTGTAAATGTCTTACGAAGAAATTTCCCACGAAGGAAATGGCGCAAGCATAATACGAAGGTGGTTTTTCTTCGCATTATGAAGGTTTTTCTTTGTATCTTACAATTAAAAAGCTAGAAAGATTCGTATTACGAAGGAATATTGCTTCGTATTATGCTTGCGCCGAATTCACTGTAACATACGAATAACATAGGTCAAATTTCACCGTAAGACATTTAGAGTGCGGCGGAGTGGCGCGGCCGCCCGCCCGAGCGAATCCTGATCGATGACGGGGACGGACACGGGGGACACGAGGACGGTGATTCAGCGGAGGGCCAAATTATGATTTCGGGATGGGAGCCCAGGTGCGAAGGACAATGCGTCGCCATGACGTATGGGTGGAGGGGCGACCTGAAATAAGCGGCACAGAGCTGAGCGAGCTGCCCTCGCTGTCCCTTCCTCTCTTCCTCCCCCCCCCTTCTCTCTCTCTCTCTCTCTCTCTCACACACACACACACACATTCACTCACGTGTGCGCACGGGTACTGTACTCTGACGCAAGATCCGTCACGCTCCGACGGTGATTTTTCTATTCTTCGAAACGGGTCCTGGGCACTCTTTCTGCCGGGGAAACAAGGGTCCCCTGCCGCGAAGGGTCTTCCCTCCATCTCGCGTGGACGGACGGGCCGAGATGGAAGGTGCTGGGGGGAGGGGGATCTCTTTTTTCGCTGTTTTTATTCCCCCGCACTGTATCAGCGCCGCCGAACTTGGACCAAACTGTGGCAGGGATCGCGGTGCTGGGTCGGCGCGTCGCCGTGAAACGATATTGAATATCCAGTCTCGGCTCCACTGTGACTGTGGCACTGGTCTGGACGAGATGCGAGAGGCTCGCATCGTCGCCGTCACCCATAAATCAATCTGCTAATTTCCACTTTGGACACTCCGCGCGTCTCCCCTTAGAAGGTTTTCGTTTCTTTCCTCTTGTCGCAAGGGCCTGGCCAAGGGCCTGGCCAAGGACCTGGCCGAGGACCCGCCGCCCCGCTGTCGGCCGAGACAGGCCCCGCTTCGGTGCGCCTCTCGGAAGGAACGATCTGTCGTAAGCGGATACGCTGTCAGCCGCACGACGGCCGGGCGGGGCGGGGTGCGGCGAGGTGTGCGGGATGGATATCTTGTTGGGGGCGACGGACGTGTGTAGCCGCGGATGGGGTTGCCGTCAAAAGGTTGGCGTCCCTGATGGCATCAGCCCCGCCTCTGCGGCGTCGACGGGCGTCGAGTCCCCGGTGCCTGCAGTCGCTTTGCCGTCTGACTTGCACCGCGTTATGGTGTACGCGCGCTTCGCCAAAAACTATCCGGCCGCGCCCGGTACTTGCCCACACAGTTCTGCTGGCCGCGAACCCCGTCGTCGTCGGGCGGTAATGAAAAACACTCGGCCAGGGATCCTGAGGTCATTCCATCACGGGAGGCTCCTGTCTTCGCCGAGGCGGCCGAGGCGGCCGAGACTCCAGTCCATCCAATCTCGTCAAGGGGATGACGGCGCCGCTTCATGAGTCTCCTGTCGGCCTGCCGCTCGGCCTGCAGTCCGCGGCCGTTGCAGAGACGTCATCGGCGAGGGGCGGGGGAGGGTCTTGAGTACCGCTGTGTGAGGCACGCCTACGCGCGATGGCCAAGCCGACTCGCCACAGTGGCTTGCCCCGCGGCTTGCCCGGCGGCTTGTCCGGCGGCTTGACCAGGTCGCAGCCCGCCGATCGGGCCTGCGGGCAGCGCGGCATGGAATTCAATAGCGGGAGGCTGTTACGATGTAAATGCAGGGCGCTGCGGACGGGGCCCCACGGCCCCACGGGGCAGCGAGGGTCACGCGCCGCGGCCGAGGCACTCGCTGGAAAGAGCACGCAGCATCAGCAGTGCCGCAGCGCCGCGGGGTGCTTCAACCCTTGAATTTCCAATCCCTGACTTGGTTTCCTTCTTGTGCTGACTGCCGAACTTTGGTCTGGTGGCGCCGAGCAGGGCGCTGGGACCGGCGAGGACCAGCAGGACGGTCTGTTTGGGATCGCTGCGGTGCCGGGCCGGGCCGTGTTGAGCCGCACCAGCAGGGTTGCGCTCGCGTTCCCGCGTTTTGCAGTGATGGCAACGAGCGGCGACGGTCTCACTCCGACTGAGTCTCCTTTCCTCTCGTCTCGCGCGCTGAAGACTGCGGGACGGCGTGCACAACTAAAAAAACCAGACGCGGATGACAGTGAAGTGCTTCACACGAGAATAAGAGTATTTTTGCGCTCATTTCTGTGCCGCCGCTCTGGTCTCGGCGGCGCGGCTTTCCCCCGCGCTGCACCGCGGCTGCACCGCGGCTGCACCGCGGCTGCACCGCGGCTGCACCGCGGCTGCACCGCGGCTGCACCGCGGCTGCACCGCTACGACAAGGCCCTCCGCCGCGCTTCAAGACGCCTCGAAGAACGCCGAACGCAGACGCGTAATCCATCACCGACGGCTCTCCGAACGCGGAACGGAGGAAATTGATCGGCGCTTTGGCCGAGGCGGCCGAGGCTTTAGCCGATTACCGCGTGGCCCCTCGACGACACCGCCACGGCCACAACCTCGTGGAGCTCGTCGAGCTCGTCTAGCTCGTCCAGGGCGGACATGCGCCATTGTTCCGCGCGGGGCGTTTACCAAAGTTTCGTGGCTCATACCCAACTTTTCCCCGAATCTATCGGGGAACAGCCCCCAACCTCTGCCCCCTCCACCCCGCGGGGCCCGCCACACTTGTCCGCGAAATAAAGGCAAGTGCCCGCGGGGCTGGCGGGGGCGGCGGGGGCCGCGGGGGCCTAATTCCTAAAAGAGCCGCCGCCGCGTCACTTTACTTTACTTTTATCGGATGAGAAATTTGCCTCATTATCTCCTTTTAAGTGGTATTATCGACGCTAATTTGGCCGGGGGGAGCAGCCCCCTCTCTTGGCGTGCCCCGCGTCGACTCGTTGATGTCTTGCGGGCCTGGCCGCTGCCTGCCGGCCGGCAGGTAGGTGCTTTGGACCGGCGGCGCGAGCAGCTCGTTACCGCGGTCAGTGAGCTGTGCAGCGACACGGACCCGCGCCCTCGCACTCGTCCTCTCACTCTACCGTTCACTCGCACCAGCCCGGGCAACGGTGGAGCGGAGCGGTGCCGAACCAGCAACAGATTCATTGATGATTCATGATTCATACGGCAGTGGTTCTCAACCCTTTTCCGCTAGCGACCCCAAATTTGTGGCCAAAAATTTTCGCAACCCTCAGGAAATCTTTCGCTGCCCCATGCGACCCCACCCCTCAAAAATACCCCCACCCACAAAAAAGTGAAAAAGAATCAAAACATGTCCTTTTGGAAAGCTACAAATAAACATCTGAAAAAGAAAATAATCCGAATTTATCCGATCTCCTGGTCATAGTGATCTCGGCTCTCGACCCCGCCGGCAAGGCAGCCACCACGAGCACTCAACGTCGCCTCAGCTACTATAGTAGCCGTATACGGCAAACCAAAAACCGTATACGGCAAACAAAAAACCGTATACGGCAAACAAAAAACCGTATACGGCAAACAAAAAACCGTATACGGCAAATCAAAAACCGAATACGGCAAACAAGAAACCGTATACGGCAAAGTGCAACAGTGAAACAGGTTGTGGGTTTCCGAGTTCCGCGAATGTAGGTTCCCGGCAATGCCCGGACAACCGCGTGCCGGGAAACAGCCGCGACCCCAGGTGACCCCAGCTACCGCGACCCCACAAAAATTTTTCACGACCCCATTTGGGGTCGCGACCCCAAGGTTGAGAAGCGCTGTCATACGGTGCCCCGCATTTTGGTTGGGCTTCCTGCACTGCATAAGTCCGGAAGTATTTGACTACCATGACGCCTCGCCACGCGTCGTGTTTTTTGTGAGGCTGTCGCGACGCTTGCGGCACGGCCCCGACGCCCCAACGGCGTGCTCGGTGCTCGCATGGCCCAGGGGTGCACGACCTCATTCTTACGAGGTGCTTGTCCTTGGCCGACTGTGGGTGGACGCGAGCCAAGCCGCGTCACGCCGCGCCTCGCCGCGACTCGCCGCGCCACGCCCTCAGGGACCTCGCGCCTTGCACTGACGAGCCCCTTGCCGTTTGAGCCCACCCAGACCAAAAGGCTTCAGGCCGCTCCAGGCACCCGAGGCGCCTCCAGGGCCTCCAGGCCCTCCAGGGCCTCCAGGGTGGCCACCCCGCCCGGATTACTTCGCCGATCGGCCGTGGTGCGCACTTCTTGTTGCGGCCCGGGGCGGTGCGCCTTGGCCTCGCCTCGGCCCGCCTCGACCCCCTTTGGCGGGGACCGCCGGACGCACCACAAGGCTCTTGTTTCCATTTGCATATCTTAGCAAGAACAGCTCCTCGAAGAGCACCAAATCCAATTTTCCATTATCTGCACTTTCAATTATACGCACCTTGGGTGTCGACCCGACCCTCTTGTAGCTTGTAGCACCTTGCCTTGATGTAGAGGAGAGGGTGGTGCGTGCTTTGAAGCACCAGGGGTCATCCACCCTGCGCCTCCAGCCATCCTGCGCCCACTCCGAGGCGAGCAAGGCGAGATTCCAGATCGCAATCTCACTGTTTCTTTTCTCGCAGCGCTGAGTCGCGCAGCTTTTCAGAAAATGAAAAATAAAGCGGTGCTGGCGGTGTGAGACGAGCGGGCGAACCCTGCGCACGTGGCAGGCCTGCGCAGGAAGATAAAACAAAGCAAGAAAAACACGAAGGCAGCGAGGGGGCGTCGGGACCCCCTCCTGCAGTGTGGTGCAACGTCCTTATATCCGGGCGGCCACGCAACTGGCACGCAGCGCTCTCCTGGAAGTTGGCGTCGGAGAGCGGCGGGTCGCACGGATCGGGAAGACGGCGTAACAAGCAGCTCGGGTTGGCGCCGTCGTCGTGAGCGACGGACAACTTTCCGCCGAATGACAACAAGACGAGTCCTCGGAAGTCAGCGGTGCAAGGAAGAAGCAGGACGGGGAGCAGGGGAAGACGACGCGGCATCACTCTGCAGTGACGTGGCGTCCGGGTTGATTGAAATTATTCCTCTGGGTGTTGGCCGAGGCCGGCCGCGCCTTGCCTGGCCTCGCCTGGCCTTGCCAAGCCGCGATAATGCGGACGCCACTGCAGTGCCAGGCCCGTTTGTTGGTGGCCGATATCGGCCCCCTCGTCAGCCAGTCGTCAGCGGCACTGCGGCACAGCAAACCGGAAAAACAGTCCGTTACCCGGAATAAAACAATTTCCTCATCTCCCCTTTCTTTTATCTTGGTTGATGACTTTTCCGGACCTTCCAGCGTCAGTCAAGAACTGAATCAAGTAGAAGAAGAACCGCAAAGGAAAACAGTTGCTAAAGAAAAGGAACAAGACTGGCCGGAGGTCGAGGGGGTATGCGCTCTCTGAACATGTGTACCGACTATTACGCTATTACGCTCTATTACGCCACAAATTAATCGGAATATAGCTAAAAATGGCCTAAAACACACCAAAATTGATAAAATTTTGACAATTTTCGGCTATTACGCCGACTATTACGCGTATTATTACGCTGCTATTACAGATATAGTGTACCGACTATTACGCTAGTGCATACCCCCTCGCCGAGGTTTTTCCTCTAACTTCACACAGCTTCGACTTTCTGACTAGGGGTACGCGCCGTTTAGTCTGGGCGCGTAGTGTGGCTGAGCGATGCGAATTGACATGGTTTGTGCACTTTGGACTTTGCTTGAGAAGACGAAATGTGCATCTTAAGGACTCATATTGAGTGAACTTTAGACCAGGGGTACAAATGGAAGTGATTTTCGTTATCAGAACACCAAAAACTGCTGGGATCAATGCCAAACTCGATTTAAAAATTTTGGTCCAAAATGGGTTAAAATTCGGTTAAATGTGAGTCTGGGAAAAGTTTGAAGGTCATTTTTGAGTTCAGCACAAAAAACTGCAGGAAACAATATAAAACTCGACTTGAAAATTTTGGTCCAAAATGACCTAATTTGGGATGAAAATATAAGTCTGGAGTCGAAATGAGAGTGATTTTCGTTATCAGCACACCAAAACTGCTGGGATCAATGTCAAACTCGATTTAAAAATTTTGGTCCAAAATTGGTCAAAATTCGGGTAAGTGTGAGTCTGGGAAAATTTTGGAAGTCATTTTTGAGTTCAGCACACCAAAAACTGCAGGAAATAATATAAGACTCGACTTGAAAATTTTGGTCCAAAATGACCTCGTTTCGGATGAAAATATAAGTCTGATGTCTAAATGGAAGTGATTTTTGCTATCAGCACTCAAAAAACTGCAAGAATCAATGTGCAATTCAATTTAAAAAATTTGACCCAAATCGGTTAAATTTTGGGTCTGGGGACAATTTAGAAGTCAATATTGAAGTCAGCGCACTGAAAACTGCAGGGAAACGCATGACTCTCAAATTAGAAAGTTTGCCCCAAATTGCGTAGCTCTAGGTGAAAGTGTAGGTTTGGCATTGAAATAAATGTAGCTTTTGTGACTAGTACACTGAAATCTACAAACAACTATCTAGACTCAATTTCTGTACATTCCTACACTGTCTTCATGAAGCACCCTCTGTCATCACCAATTCCCTGATGCCACACCAATGTGAATCCCTCAGTCGAGTAACATTCAATTGCCAGCATTGAATCGCTTAATTGGTTACTCGTATGATTGGGTCACTATTCGATATCTCTTTTTTCTTAACTAATGAATTCTCAATTTATAAGTAATATCTATGAAACATTTTGTCATTCTTTCATTGTGAACCAGTGAATAAAACAATATTGATTGGCATACGTTATCACAGTTAATATTAAGAGAGTCAGTTTAGGGTAGGCTGATCTGAACCAGTTAACGGGGACCAATTATTGTCAAATCCAGTGATTCGTCATATAGAGTCCAATGCCAAGGCTACCCAAGGCTTAATGAACCGACACAATTTATCTTACTCAGGTATGCAATACTGAGTAGTACCAGTTATATTAACTTCAGTGAAGTGAAAGGAATCGTCTCATTAAATCCATTCACTAATTCACTCACCGCTCAAAACCTGAGTCGTCTCTTTGAACCCAATATCAATTCAAACTCTATTAGGATTAAATATACACAACCATACATTGATTCTATTAATAAACACATGTTAGTACTTTTGCACTCTTGTCAGCTTGCAGCATTGCAATAGAATGTATTTCTCGAGTCCAAACTAAGTATGCCTGCTAATTTCAACACAAGTTATTTGCATTTCCCTGATTTCCTCTACTATGAGAATTTAAAAAAAGAGGATGACACTATAGAAAATGAAACAAGTAGATGCCCAAATACAAAAGGTCAAAAAAAAACATTCTTTTTACACTGCTCTGTCAAAGTGCACTGACCTGAAGAAGATTCCCCTCGAAAGGGGAGGGGGGAGAGGGGAACGAAACACGTAAATCATTTTCACTGCCATTCTCCATATTTCGCTGTGTTGATACCCTAAAAGGGTTTTAATCATTCTAGAATGTGGAAAAACTATGGCCGATCTCATTTCCAAACCCTTCTGCTCGTTATTTTGTTTTATTTGCTTATTTGCTTCTGTCCCGTATTTGAGAGCCGCGGCCGCAGGTATGAGAAATTCGTGAGTGCTGAGTGCTGCCAACCTAACCATGCTAATAACCTGATTCAAAAGTATGTTTTGAATATTTCAAACGATACTAAACAACGATTTGAAACAAACTCGTGTTGGGGGGTACTAAGGTGACGTTAAATACGAAATCTTGAAACTATAGCTACTGTAGTTGCTGAGAATCGTTGGTGAGTACAAAGTCACAGACAGACAGACAGACTCACGACCAGTCACTTTTCAGCGCGCCCAAACACGGCAAGGGCTTCGCTATCGCTCAGCCAATGAAGAGGACCGGGGACATGGACCGAGCGCTGCGAAATCGGAACAGAGCATTGGGCCGCCCTGAGATGGACGGCTGGTTCGGATTCCACCGGCATTGTCTGCGGTGGCGGGGCAGGCGGGCGCCACCGGACACAGCCTCGACGGAGGCACCCGAGACCCGAGTGGGCCATCTTCGCCCGGAGACTTATCGCGGAGTCCAGCTGGCTGGATCCGAAATGGCGCTCCGTCGCTCAGTCTGGGTCGCACCCCTACGGGAACCCCCGTGCGATAGAGACAGTGGTGTTTGGGCTGTGTCTCGGGTCGGTGCGGTCCGAACGCCAATCTGAAGCTGAGTCTACCCAGCCCCTCGCGGCTCATCGTGTAGTAGTGGTCCTGGAGCTCGTTAGGGGACGGCCACATCTTTCACCGCTGCCTGTCGAAAGCTCTCCGGCGAAGCCCCGGCGAAGCCCCGGCGAAGCCCTCGCAAGCCGAGCTTGCAGTAATAGGACATCGGGATAATGAGAGGGAGGCGGACAGAGGAGAAGGGCTGAGCCGGGGGGTGAATTTGATATCCGCGACTATAAAATGGAATCTTTTGTATCGCGGCTAGCCGGCTGGCGGCGGGCAATCGCGGGTTGTTGTCAGTCGCAGGTTCGTGTCGCGAGCTCGTCCTCGCCCTCATTACCCGGCCTGTGTTTGACTCGGTTGCCTATTTCCTTGCCATTCAAAGGCCTCTTTGTGGCGCCCGTCTCTGCCTCATCGGCGGGGAGCGTCCCCCTAGGACGGCAGAGGCAGAGGGCCACCCGGTGAGCCTTCCGGCCTTGGGTCAGGCCACAGACCAAGCCGTGGGCCTCACAAAAGAGCGACCTGCCGGCGTCTGGCGCCTCGCCTCGTCCAGCATCGTCTCGTCGCTTTTTCCTCGATTTCCCCAGCGATCCATCCGGCGTGGAGTGGCGTGGCGGGGCGTGGCGGCGAGTTGTAGCAGTCAATCCCCGTTCTCTTATACGCCCCGCGTCCCCGCCCCGAATAGCCATATGGCGGAAATGGATTCTCAATCTCTCGGCCATCGCGGAAAGTGTTTGTGTGCTGGCGTCTGCGCGCGCGTGACTGTGTGTGCGAGAGTGGGCGAGTGTGCGTGAGTGTGTGTGCATCGACATCATCATCAACGGGAACAACGTCATCATCAATATCGCCATCAAGGCCGTCTAACGGCATTCCTCCGGGATGAAGAATGCCGACTGCAATTGCTGGAGGGAGAGAGAGAGAAGGGGAGGGGGCGGCTGGAGCCCGCCCCTTGTCCACGAGTGCGCCGTCGGCGAGCCGTCGGTCGCTGGAGCGAGTGCCTTGTTGTTGGCGTATTTGATCTGCACCACTTACCCGCACCCCTCGAAGCGCCCCGCTCCGCCGCGGCGCGCCGCCATGCGTTGTGTCACCGCCACTCCAGTCACTGCGTCACTGGATGTCAGGAGGCCGCGCCGCAAGTCGGGATCGGCGAGCACCTGGCGGTGCACTGGGCAGGGGTGACTCTCCCTCGCTCTCATCGGGAGTACTGTACGTGTGCGTAGGGGACAGCGTGACGAAACGCAGTTCAGTCTGCAGGTTGGCCAGCCCGTGAATGCGCGCCTTGCGTCTTGCCGCGTCTCGCGTTTGCATAATCTGGAACGTCCCGCGCGGCGCCGCGGCGCCACTCGGGGCAGAAAAAAGTGGCCCACATTCCGGACGGCTCCATCTGATTCTGGTAATGTATTCCCCCCACGACGCCGTGCCCGCCGTGCCCGCCATGCCCGCCATGCCCACGAACGTACGATGAGGATGTCCGGAACGACGCCCGCCGCGCCCCGCTGGGCCGTCGCGTCACCGACGGGTCCCGCTCTGGCTTTTCGCCAAATCTGCAAATAGAGAACTGCCTCCCCAGAAAGTGGGTCCATCTTTAATTTTTCATTTAAAAAGGGGGAGGCCCCGAAAGGGGTGGCGACGAGCGGGCCGCCCAGTCCATTGCGACGTCGCGCCACCCGCTGCGCGCAGCGCGTGGGGCGGGAAAACAGTTTACCATAAACATTACTCGGCATTTTTGGCCCGTCGCACTTGCTGCTCCTAAAAAAGATGCGGGGTGACGAGTCGCGGCGAGGCAGGTAGTTTGTAAGGGTAATCCGCTGGTTTGACGCAGCCAACTTGGCCGTCCCGAGGGGCTAGGGGGGGGGGGGCAATGAAGGACTTTGTCGTTGCGGCATTTCGACTTGGCTTGCCGCGACTGGAGCACTGCTAGTCCCCCTGCCAGCCTGCCTGCCACTTCAGCGGCCTTGAGGGACCATCACTGTCGCAGAGCTTCGCGTCGCGGAGCCAGCGCCATGGCGCTATGCAGAGCCACGCAGTGCAGTGCCGCATACCGTCGGCGCTGCACAGATTACCATAAAAGTCGTAAACACCTACGCCAAAGTGGAGTGCAGTGCAGTCCCGTTCCCTGGGCATGCAACAGATTCATGGCGCTGCAAGAGACGTAATTAAAAGTGCAGGTCTGTCGGGCAGTGCCTGGGCTCGAACCCGAAGATTAATTTAGATCGGCTCCTCATCATTCCCGCGGCTCATGGCGGTCCTCTTGCCCGTGACGACTGCCATTGTGCCGTGCCTCCTTTGTGGTCCCCAGCTCGAGAAACGATGATGAATGCAAATGAGCTTCTATAATCTGCACAGGACTCCTTTTTTCTGGCTGCGCGAGGCGGCGCAAGGTGGGGCTAGAGCCTCGGCTAGAGCTCTTGGTCGGGGAAAGTTTTGGCGCCAAATTAGCGGTGACGTGCCGCCGTGCTGATGCGTCGGCTTAATCGGTTTGAGGGCCGCGCCCCGACCGGCCCGCCGGAGCAGCTGCATTTGTGACCGGAAAGTTGGCGCTTGGTCCGCATATCCCATCTGCGGCCCGCTGCTGCGCGCCGCGCCCCGGCATCCAGAGAAACAGTCTGCGTCGCCGGGACGAGACGCTTATGACGCCAACTTGGATTCCAATCCCAACTTATTCGAGTCCCGGGCCGGGTCTGCGCCCTGGTGTGCACCCTGGTCTGCGCACGGCCTGCCTGTCCCAGACAGACCCGTCACGGCGACAGTGCCACAGTACAGTGCAACTGAAAATTGCCGACAAAGTTCTGTCCGACTGCGCTCCACCGCCTCCGTCTCTGGCGTCTCGCGCGTCGTGTTCCCCCTCGGGAGCGGTGCAGCCAGCCTTGCAGCTGGCTATCTCTGTTGCACCACTACGGGACCTCTCAAGAGTGCGAGTGGGAGAGGCAGTCTGCAGAGCGCAGCTCGCCAGCGAGAAAGCCGGCGAAAGTGTGGGACTGCCGTGTACGGTTCGCAACCGGTGTACATCGTTTGTCCGACCGACGTTTGTCCGACCTGCCGAAATTTGTCCGACCTCCTTTTCCCTTAAATTTTTGTCCGACCGACGTTTGTCCGATCGACGTTTGACCGACCGACGTTTGTCCGATCACTTTTCGGGCAAGAGGGACGGGGAGAGTAGAAATATTCCACGACGTCAGTGACAAATTGGTCGTCAGGATGGACAAAGGGGGCGGCCACGGTGCACATCGTTTGTCCGACCTTTGTACGACCTGTCCAAATTTCACTTGCCCGTGAATCGGCTGAAAATTTTGTCCGACCTCCGTTTTGTCCGACTCACTTACACCGCCACGCGGTCAGGCTGCAGCTAGAGAGCAACTCGGCGGCGCTCAATTGATCTAAACACCCGCGACTTACTCTCTATGTCAATCAAGACTGGATGCATGACAATCCAAAGACATTTTAACACAAAATGTATTCAGAGTAACAGAAGTAAAATGAACACTATAAAGAAAATTTCAGCGAAAGAGGGCACCCCGGCGAACCGGCCCTCTTCCCCGCTGGCTTGGTGAGCCAGTGGTTCCCCCATCTCATCACAGGAGCAACCTCAGAGTTAAACCGCAGTGGCCCCGTCATTGGTCACGTCATCTGTGATGTGGAGGAGTCCTCTCATAGTAGGCCAGGCTGCCACCTTTCCCAGTAGTCGGGTTTCGTTCCCGGCCCCCTTCCCACTCAGGGGCCATGCTACTGGTACTCAGGAGTCTGCGTCACCCTGCCCAGCAGCGGAACCACTGGGCTATGAGAGGCACACTGGACGCCGGCCGATTTTGTATACTTGAACCGCCTTCTTGCGATGCAAGCTTGGTCAAAATATTCGATATCGTACTAGGTATCGAACCCCGGACTCCGCAGTTGGGAACCGACGCCTCTGCGCTCTCGGCCACCAAGGCCCATGTGTGACGCTGTGCGATGGGGAGCCTTTGAAGCCGCTGGTCCGAACCGTATAGTCAGACAAAAAGAGCGGGACGCTGGTATTCGATCGCTCGATCCGCGTGTAGGATTGAAACATCTCTACACGTTCGACCACCGCGGCTCTCTGGGGGAGCTGAGTGGCGCGACGGATCCAAACCGGATCGGAAAGTCACTCCCAAAATGTAAAGAATTGCCGGGAGTCGAACCCTAGCCCCTGCGGGTGCGGGTCGACGCCTCTGCGCGCTCAGCCGCCAGTGATTCGAGAAAGTGAGTCACATAGGGTCCCACCCCTGGCTCCACACTGTGGCATCCCGAGGAATTCATGATCCGCGCAGGGGCTAGGGTTCGACTACCAGCAATTCTTCACCGGGGGAGCCGAGTGGCGCGACGGATCCAAACCGCATCGGAAAAGCCACTCCCAAAATGTAAAGAATTGCCGGGAGTCGAACCCTAGCTAGCGATGCAAGCTTTGTCAAAATATTCGCTACTGTACTGGGTATCGAACCCCCGACCGCGCAGGAACTGACGCCTCTGCGCCCTCGGCCACCACGGCCCATGGGTGACGTTGTGCGAAGGGGAGCCTTTGAAGCCGCTGGTCCGAACCGTATAGTCAGACAAAAAGAGTGGAATGCTAGTATTCGATCGCTCGATCCGCGTGTAGGATTGAAACATCTCTGCACGTTCGGCCACCGCGGCTCACAGGGGGAGCCGAGTGGCGCAATGGGTCCAAACCGCATCGGAAAAGCCACTCCTATAATGTTAAGAATTGCTGGTAGTCGAACCCTAGCCCCCGCGCGTGATCATGATTTCTCGGGATGCCACAGTGTGGAGCCAGCAGTGGGACCCTATGTGACTCACTTTCTCGAATCACTGGCGGCTGAGCGCGCAGAGGCGTCGACCCGCACCCGCAGGGGCTAGGGTTCGACTCCCGGCAATTCTTTACATTTTGGGAGTGACTTTCCGATCCGGTTTGGATCCGTCGCGCCACTCGGCTCCCCCAGTGAGCCGCGGTGGTCGAACGTGTAGAGATGTTTCAATCCTACACGCGGATCGAGCGATCGAATACCAGCGTCCCGCTCTTTTTGTCTGGCTATACAGTTCGGACCAGCGGCTTCAAAGGCTCCCCATCGCACAGCGTCACACATGGGCCTTGGTGGCCGAGAGCGCAGAGGCGTCGGTTCCCAACTGCGGGGTCCGGGGTTCGATACCTAGTACAGTGGCGAATATTTTGACCAAGCTTGCATCGCAAGAAGGCGGTTCAAGTATACGAAATCGGCCGGCGTCCAGTGTGCCTCTCATAGCCCAGTGGTTCCGCTGCTGGGCAGGGTGACGCAGACTCCTGAGTACCAGTAGCATGGCCCCTGAGTGGGAAGGGGGCCGGGGATCGAAACCCGACTACTGGGAAAGGTGGCAGCCTGGCCTACTATGAGAGGACTCCTCCACATCACAGACGACGTGACCAATGACGGGGCCACTGCGGTTTAACTCTGAGGTTGCTCCTGTGATGAGATGGGGGAACCACTGGCTCACGAAGCCAGCGGGGAAGAGGGCCGGTTCGCCGGGGTGCCCTCTTTCGCTGAAATTTTCTTTATAGTGTTCATTTTACTTCTGTTACTCTGAATACATTTTGTGTTAAAATGTCTCTGGATTGTCATGCATCCAGTCTTGATTGACATAGAGAGTGAGCCGCGGGTGTTTAGATCAATTGAGTGCCGCCGAGTTGCTCTCTAGCTGCAGCCTGACCGCGTGGCGGTGTAAGTGGGTCGGACAAAACGGAGGTCGGACAAAATTTTCAGCCGATTCACGGGCAAGTGAAATTTGGACAGGTCGTACAAAGATCGGACAAACGATGTGCACCGTGGCCGCCCCCTTTGTCCATCCTGACGACCAATCTGTCACTGACGTCGTGGAATATTCCTACTCTCCCCCTCCCTCTTCCCTGAAAAGTGATCGGACAAACGTCGGTCGGACAAACGTCGATCGGACAAACGTCGGTCGGACAAAAATTTAAGGGAAAAGGAGGTCGGACAAATTTCGGCAGGTCGGACAAACGTCGGTCGGACAAACGATAGGGCCAACAGAGCGATTCCGGACAGCATTGTGGCGCTCTGCCCCACGAGTGCGAGAGAGAGGCAGCGACGACGAGACAATTGCTCGGAACCAGCCTGAAGAGTGTATCATCCGGAGCCCTCCCACAGGTGCGCTGCCCAAGCACTGCAGGTGTCATGCCTCTGGAGCAAAATCTTTACTTGATACACTGCGGAACAAATATTTGAAGAAAATAGTTGTCGGTTCTGCTCGCTGGAAGTATTGCAGAATCTCATCAGTTGGCAGAATTGTGGTGGGCGTACTGTCTGTGTGGGTGTGGACGCTGCAATGCCGCGAAATGGTATTGGTTTTCGAGTTTCAAAGAAGGGGACTCCCCCACGCCCACTTGCCAAGATTCTCTCCGCTCGTGGCTCGCAGAAATCCATTATTTGCGTCAACTCTGTTTTGATTGCGGTCGTCATGCCGTCATGCGATTCCCATTGCAACGTTCTCATCTCGCCTGGGGCTCCTTTCACACCACTGGCAACGTCTCAACCACCCCCTGCGTGCCTCGCCTATGCGTGCCCTGCGAGCCCGGCCCGTGTTCTCATTTCGCAGTTTCACTGCCTCGAAGGGTTCAGGCAGGCGCTACCAGCGATACCCGAGAATATTGCCTGCGCCAACAACAGCAACCGCCACCAACGCCGCCACCCGCTCGCCAAAAAACGAATGGTCAAAGTCGGCCGTCTTCTTTTTCACTTGTTTCCTTCCCTTCGTTTCGCCTTTGTTGCGGCTAACTGGCTCTCCATTTCCAAATATCCATTTCGCAGATTGGCAAGGTGGAGGGTCTTTGCCTCTCTGCCACAAGGGCCAGCAAAGGCCTCGCCGCCGTCCGGCCCAACTTTCCGTGGCGAGGCTTGGCGTGGGGTGGCGTCGTTAGGGTGCATTCAAGTGCACTCGGTGGGGCGCGTGGATGCGCCCAACTGGACTGGTCGCCTCCCTGGTCTTGTTGTCGTTTTCCCGCCATTACACTCACGGCGAGCTCACTCGTCTCTCTCGCACTCCTTGGGACGCCGCCTTTGCTGTTCGGAATCAGCCTGCAGCCTCGCAGATAGGGCCGCCCGACGGTCCTGCGTGCGGCGCGGTGGATAAACCTCCCGAGCGATTCTGAAGGCTCGTTGCGCCGTCTCTTTCGCACGTAGGGGGTGTTCCGCCAGGGAGTGAGAGGGACAGGGCGATATCCTTCGGAATGAGGCGGCCGGTGCAGGTCGTAAAGCCCCACGCCCCTGCAAGCCGCACGCCGCCGGCGATGCTGGCGATGCTGGTGATGCTGGTGATGCTGGCGGTGATGCTGTGCGCCGGAAAGCGTTGCGGCTGCGGCTTGCTGCGGCTTGCTGCGGCCTGTGGGCGGAAGCGGCCGAAGTGACCTCATCGCGCCTTCATGAACGTCGGCCGTAACGCGCCCACCATACCCAGAATGCAGTGCGTCACGCCGTGCGCGGTCTCGCTGGTCGACTGGCCGGCTGGCCGGCTGGCCTTGCCTCCGAAGCCGCTTGGTGGAGCGGAAACGCGTTGCCGATAAAACATAATCCTGATAAAGAAAATTTCTGCGAAAGAGGGCACCCCCGCGAACCGGCCCTCTTCCCTGCAGGGGTGGTGCCCACCAGACAGTTCCCCCATCTCATCACAGGAGCAACCTTAGAGTTAAGTTAAACCGCAGTGGCCCCGTCATTGGTCACGTCATCTGTGATGTGGAGGAGTCCTCTCATAGTAGGCCAGGCTGCCACCTTTCCCAGTAGGCGGGTTCCGATTCCCGGCCCCCTTCCCACTCAGGGGCCATACATGCTACTGGTAGTCAGGAGTCTGCGTCACCCTGCCCAGCAGCGGAACCACTGAGCTATGAGAGGCACGCTGGACGCCGGCCGATTTTGTATAGTACTTGAACCGCGTTTGTGCGCTGCAAGCTTGGTAAACACATTTGGGACCTTACGGGTATCGAACCCTGGACCTGACGCCTCTCGGTTCTCGGCCACCACAGCTCATGTGCAAGTGCTGGTGGAACGAAGTGCTTGAAGCCATGAGTTCGAATCGCAATGTTAGAGCCAGTAAAAATGTGTGAGTGATGGGTTTCGATCGCCCGATTCGGACGTTGAGTACGGACACCTTTGCACACTCGGCCACCACGGCCTGTCGACTGTACTGGGTGAGGCAACAGGCTTGATCCGCAGTGGGATAGACAGTCAAAAAATGAAAAGACGTGTAGGGAATCGATCGCTCGACTCAAGGGTAGAGGACCAATGCCCCTTATTTCGCACCGACGACGCGGTGCGCCAGTTCGCGCGATGCGTCTTCTGTCCTCTCTCTTTCTCTCTGCACCGGGCGGGCGGAGCGAGCGGGCCGAGCGGGCCGACGCTGAGGCCGCTATTCGCGTCGTGTCGCGCGCCGCCACCTGCGTCGCGCGCTGTGGCGTGGCGGTCTCACACGCGCCCCCGGGCGCCCGGTTTAGAGAGACACTGACGGCGTTGCTGCGGTGCGCCGCCAGCTAGTCCACCAGCGTGTCCACCGCGGGCGGGATTCGAACCCGGCACCCGATCCGAACGGCAAACCACGGTTCTATTTGGCGATCCCGGTTTACCGCCGGCGGATGGTCTCGGAGTGCGTCACCTCTGGCGCCTCTGGCTCTGGCGCCGTCCGTCTCTCTCCCCCCGGCGCGCGCGGCCGGCGCGGTCAGCGCGCCAGACAAGGACCGCCTTTCTTTCTTGGCCGCGATCTCGGCCCTGCAACTCGGACATGAATAATGGAAGTGTTCGGGAAGTGATTCGGCGCGGACGTGATGGGGTGCCCCGCCAGGCCCCGCCGGACCGGACCGCCTCGCCACTGGAGGAGAAAGGCGGAACGGGCCGTGTGCGTTTTTCTGTGCGAATCCGTCTGTGTGAGTGAACGAGTCTGTGTGTTGTTGTAAGTGCGCGTGGCCAGCTGGTCCGACCGAAAAAAGAAAGAAAATCTCCATCTCCATCAAAACAACTTTCCCCCTTTTTTTTTTACAGAAATGGCGACTTTCCCCCCAGGACGACGAATGCTGCTGGCCCGCCCACTGCGTCCATAATCCGCCCCTGGCTGCTGGCTTTCTGTCAGAGAGAAGAGCCAATTTGTTCGCTTATTAGGTCCGCAGATGAAGCGGCAAGGGTTCTGCAGTAATAAGTTGCCTTCGGGTCGGCCCGAAGCGCCGCGGCGCTGCAGCCCCACTGCGCTAGCCAGCTCTAGGCAGCACTAGCGCGGGCATGGCGGGCTGCACAGTGGAGTTAGTGTGAGTTGTGGGGTGCCGCAAAAGGTAGTGCGCTCGGTGTGCGGCCCCGGCGGCAGGGCGATTCAGGCGTATTTGATGCTTGATTTAGAGGCACAGTTCCGGCAGCAAGTGGGAAGTGGGCCACTCGCCTGTTTATCACTCGCAGCCCGCTCGCCTCGCTTGCCGCGCTCGCTCCTTGGCTGCGAGCAGGCCGTCTCTCTCCCACTCCTGGAGGGAGGCACCGCTCGGTATCAGAGGGCGTTGGAATGAAAAGTTGAAACCGGCGGCCGAAGCGAAGCCGGGGGTAGGAGGACGGGCACGGCGCGCCCACTAGGAGGAAAGAAGGCGGGTTTGCGTTCGCCCGGGTGCCCTGGCACCGAGAGCAGCAATATCTCCGTCGCCCCGGCGGTGCCTCGGGCGGTGCAGCAGCATCGTCCTGGACGTCGTCCTGGACGTCGTCCTGGACGTCGTCCTGGACGTCGTCCTGGACGTCGTCCTGGACGTCCCAGTCAGCAAGGCGGAATCCACGGCGCTGCAACAACGCGGCTCTTTAGGCCGCCCTGCTCCCGCTGCTGTACATATTTTCGCACTAACATCGGCAGCCTAGACGGGCTTGCACAAGTTGGGCGCAAAACTGCGTAAGTCCCGTAGGCAACGCTAACGCTCGGACTCTGTTTGCAGGTGCGGCCCGTTCCCGGCCGCGTCGGGGCGGCAGAGGCGGCAGCCTAGTCGGCGGAGATGTGACGCACGCGCCTGAACGGTAAGGACCCAACTACTGTGCGGACAGCGCAAACTGTGACAATTATGTAGAAATCGTACTTTGGGCTCACTTTTGGCGGCCACTGCGTCCAATTCGTCGTATAATCGTGCTCCCTAAACGGGGCAGTATTCTTTGATGGTACTTTCAGCACGCCTTTGCTACGGAGTGCGATTCCCCGGCTCTGTTTCGGAGCAGTCTCGCCACAAAGACGGTCATAACGGCGGCTATTTTACTTTATAGTAGCCATATACAATCCGTATAAAATTCCGTTCGGCGGGGCGGCGGGGGCGTTCTCGTCGGACTTGCAGGTGTTGCGGTGCCGCGCCGGCCGCCCCGCGGCCAATTTGCCGGCCGGCCGAGCCCTCGGCTTGGCTGGCTTGCGCTGCGCCGCCCCCGGCCGCCCCGCTGGAGCGAGCAGGCACGGCAGCGGGAACACGCGGCCAGCAAAGTGGGAGGGGGACGTTATTTTCAGGGAGGATGCACGCCGCAGCGAGGATGCTGGAGGGAATCAGACGCCGGGGCTCAAGCCTGGAATTATCCAGTGCCCCGCTGGACTGAGGAATGAGGACGTGGGAACGGCGAGATAGCGTGCGGAGGATAGCGGGGGCGGGGACGGAGAGCTCTGGGTACTGTACCTGGCCAGCCAGTCCCGCGCAGTCCCCGAGGTAGGCACCCCGCCTGACTTAGGGTGGCTTAGGGCCTCGGCCGGCCTCGGCGTGCGCGTATGCTAAGCGCGGTCGGCGCGGTCCCGCGGGAGACGGCGGGGCAGCGTGGCAGGAAGAAAGGTAGCCGCCGGGGCACCCGTCCAATCTTCTCCGGATTCTGGCGAATATGACAACGATGGTGGGGGATTGCCTCTTACCCGTTTTCCCTTGAGTCAGGCCTTTCGGAGGAGGAGAAAAATCCGGCCGATCTTGCCGGCAGTCCAGACCTGCAGGCGCACAGGCAATCTGCCGGGCTGGTGGTGCAGTGTACGTACCCGCACAGCCCGCCGCAGCGCCGCCGTGCTTGGTAATTGTCGACACGCACTCGGAGCACTTTAAAAAGTTTCCCCCTCTCCGCGCGGCCTTTATTAAAGGCCTGCCTTCGCCGAGTGGGCAGGCCCCCTGGGCCTTTAGGCCTTTGGGCGGCGGTGCTCGTCGTCGCTTTGCGTGCAATTCACAAAGTTTCGACGAGACCGGCAACGCGGCGCGCGGTGCGTTGCGGGCGGGAAGGCGGGCGGGAAGGCTGCCGGCGCGCAACAACCGCGCGCGAGCGGCACCCAGGCGGGGAGGACTTCATCGCCGGCAATACCGTGGACGGGCCCGTGGCCGGGCCTGCAGCAGCGCGACAAGGGCAGGGACACGCATTCCTGCCGGCCTGGCTGGGCTGGCCCTCGGCATTCCGAGCGCGGACACGGCGCGCCCCCTTTTCGCGCAATTACAGACTGCGGGGCTCGCTCGGCCTGCACGCCGGAAAGTGGGGCCCTGCCCCGCCCCGCCAGGGGCGTGCTCGCCCAGGGTCCAAGGTCGCAGCCCCGTCTGTAATGAGACGCCCTGGGCATGATGAACATGATGATCCCCTCGCCGCTGGCTGTCGTCATTGACGAGCTTTTGACTGAGGAGCGTTTCTCCTGGCGAAGAGCATTTCTTCTGAAATGCCGCCGATACTTGAACGGTGCTCGAGAATGACACGAGGCAAATCCACTAATGAATCAATCTCCAATCAATCTCCAGTCCCCCCCCTTTGGGTCGGGTGGCTCAGCCCAGTCGGTCCAATGTCCAATGGAGCGACTAGGGTTGCCAGCCTGCGGCGGACTCTGGGGGGACGGGACGGCGACCGCGGTGACCGGCGAGGGTCATCAGTTACGCTTCGAAATCCACCCGCCGCGGCCGAGCGCAGCGCGCAGCGAGCACGGCGGGGCTGGGCGGGCCGGCTGCTGGGTCTGCGACAACGAGGCCGCTACCCTTTCCAAATACACTGATCCTAATTAGGAACCCGGGCCGGGCCAGGCAGTGCGGTGCGCGTCAAACGGCGTGGGAGTGGCGGCCGCGGGCAGGTGCCCGCGAGTGACGCAGAGACGCAGTGTGACGCAGTCTGCTCCTCTTTGCTTGTCGCTGTGGACTCTACCGCCCCGCCACTCCGCCCCAGCCACCACAGCAGTGTTTTTCGGTTTTTCGGTCCCCGTGATGCCATCACCCCTGATCGGATTTGCCTGCCCGGGGCGGGGCCAGGCGGGGCGCTCTCCTTCTCGGCCGAGCCACGAGCGAGTCGCCCCGGGCCGACAAAGAGTCCCCTCAAAGACATTGTTCCAGACCCGCGCTCTGATTTTTAACTCGGCGTTCAACTCGCTCCAGAGCAGGAACGTAGTCGTCCACGAGGCTCGGACCAGCAGCGCCCCGAGCGGTCTTCTCGACTGGCGAAGTCTGACAACTTCATTGGCTGCCGCGCGAGCGCCGTGCTGGCTGGGCAGCCCAAATCGCGCTGCGCGTAGCGGGCCTGCCTACCTCACAGGCTGTCTTGAGGCGCCGTGCGAGGTAGACAACCCAAACTGCGCTGCGCGCGGCGGGCTTGCCTACCTCACAGGCTGTCCGCAGGCAGCTCCCTAAACGGGGCCACGACGTGCAGGGTCTTCTTTCCCCAGTCGAGATAAGACGTCGCGGCGCGGTTTCCGGAATGGATGATGCCTCCACCGTCGTGCGCCGCGACGTGGCTCGCCTTTGAAATTTGCAAAATACTCTGAGGGATATCAAAACTAGCTACTCTGTGGGAGTCGCGGCGTTCGTGGTGCGGCGCGGGGCGTGTTTTCTGCTGTGCCGCCACATTCAAAGCAACGACACGGGGCGCTTCTTTGTGCGGACGAGAGTGTTTTGTTTCCGCGGTGCCAACCTGGGGCCGGGAGTGCTCTCGTGGCGGGGCGGGGCGGGGCGGGGCGCCGCATGCATGCGCACCTTTGTGGGCCAGAGTCACAGCAGCGCGGGGATTCGGAGGGCGCGCCCAGGTAGAAAATTGTATGACGCCAGCAGCTTGATTATGGAAATGAGTGGTGCTCTCTGTGTGCCGCGTCACCGCGTCCACGGTCCACCGTGTCCCGGCAGTGCGGCTGATCCCTCCACCGCGCAGGCCCGGCTCGGCCTCGGCCTCGGCCACGGTCCTTCCTCCTGCCGACCGCAGGGTTGGACTGGTCGGACTGCTGTGGGATGGGCCGATGGCGCCGGCAGGGTTCGTGGTGGTGGGCGGTGGCGGCGGCGGTGGTCACGCGTGTACCAAGGGGCCGCAAGTTGGGTTCTGATTCTAGTTAGGTGGAAGTTAGCCTGTGGTCATCCCAGGGATTCGATGAGACAAACTGGCACGCACGCACACCCGTGCGCGTCACCGGGTTCCGGTTTACTCTGGGAGTCCACTTCCTGAGAGAGAGGGGGGCGCTGCCGGCGCCACCCGTGTGCGACACTAGCGACACCCTGTGCGGCCCCGCGGGGCCGGGCAAATGGAAAGCGGGGGCGGGGTTGGCCGCGACGGGGCGGGCCCGGAGAAAATTATCATGTCCGAAGTGTGCCGCCAGCAGGCCGGTCCCCGGTGCCACCGCGTCGGCGCGGAGCAAATCCGGCGGAAGCGACAGGTCGTTGTCGCCGTGTCGGCGTCGCCAAGTTGTCGGCCTTGTTTTACTTCTCCGGCGACACGCCAGGGAGACGCCAGGGCGACGCCAGGGCCAGGTTTATGTGCGGGGAAGCGGAGAAGTGCGGGAATAAGCTCGGCCTGGCGTTGCCTCGCCTCGCCCCGCCGCGGGCACCTGTTGCTGCCTGCGGCCCTGCGGCCCTGCGGCCCTGGGCTGCTCGCTGGGCTGGGCTCGCCCTGGCCGTTTGGAAGGCGAAGAAGGCCAGCAGGGCAGCGGGCCTGGCGGGCCGATGGTAGCGCCCTCTCGGCAGAAACAGGGACAGTGTCGTGGCCGCCTCTTGCTGCCGCCATCCCTGTGCTTCGCGCTTCGCGTTTGCGGAGAACAGAAAATGGAGCATTTGGTGGTTGCTCGAGGTTGATTTCGCTGAGCTCGGCGCTGCGTTTTTTTTTCGAGACTCGCCCGTTTTTCCCTTTAGAAAGGCAAAAGGGCATACCCACCGCATCGGAGGGGCGGGGCGGGCGGAGAAAAAGCGGGTTGTTATTCCGATGATTAGCTGAGCCAATACAGGTAGAGTCAATATTGGTTCTTCGTCCGATGCCGATTTGGCAACGCGACCCCGCTACCCTGCATATGGCGAGGCACTCTCTCATCGTGAGGCTAATGGGATGCTCAAACGGGACGGGCCTCTTCGCCGATTGGGTTGGCTGTGGACACCTCGCGAGGCACGGACAGGTCTTGCTGCCGCGGGCTGCTTTTCGGACCCTCCGCCTCACACTGCGAGCTGCTGGCTTGCTGCTGGCTTGCTGTCCGGGTGGGTGGCATCGAGAGCTGGCGGCGTGGCGTGGGTCGGCCTGGAATGCACGGCACGGCCGGCACGGCCCGCAAGTACTCTCCTTCAATATGCCACGGCCGTCGGCATGGTCCGCATCGTCGGCGTCCCGGCGGCGGGAAACCTGTTGTCACCCGGCCCACGCGCTGCCGCCAAGCCGCCAAGCCGCCCCCACTCCACCGCCACGCCCACGGCCCCGCGGCCCCACGGCTTCCACGAGGGCGGCGCGCACAAAGGCCCGCAAGGTTCCACGGTTTCCCTGCACTGCTCTGCGCCTTCCGGGAACTTGAACTCCCAGGAGGCGACGCGTGGCCGCGCGTGGATGGTGCGGCGCAGTCTCTCCGGCCGGGCCGGCCGGCCGGAGACGCCGAGAGACAAGTGGACCGCTGTGATGCTGTGTTGGGGGCTTTCCCTTAAAACCGACGCAGGGCCGGGCAGCCTGTGGGCAGCCGGGCAGAGCGCGGCCCCCGGCCCTCCTAATGGCGCTGTAAATTCACTTTGCGGTCCCCTCGGTCCTTTAGGTCCTCCAGGACCTCCAGGGCACCTGGCCAAAGGCGGCCAAGGCGGCCAAAGGCGGGTCCTTATTCCCTACGCAGCGTGGCTGGCGAACGGCCCCCGCCACGCCCCGCCACGCCCCGCCACGCCCCGCCACGCCCAAACTGTCACCCAAAGTGTCACCCCGCGCCCCTCACCCAGACAATGTCCGATATTAGATCAGCCGGCAAACTTTTTGCGCGTCCCTTCAAAGCGAAATTTGCGGCTTTAAAATATTTACTTCTTGCTTCCCTTTTCTTCTTTTCTGTCTGGGCGCCGCCCCTTGCCACGTCACCCCCAGACGATTACAATATCTGATTAATCTCGAGAAAATTGGCGACGGATCGCTCGGTCTGGGGCAGAGTGAGAGAGAGCCAGGCGGTTGGTGCGGAAGCTGCGAAAGAGGGAGAGAGAGGGGAGGAAGGGAGGCAGAGATGTCGAGGGAAACAAGACGTCGTTTGTCAACTTTACACCCCGCCGTCGCGCCGCGTGTCCGGTGCTGTCGATCGCGGGGCGCGGGGCGGGGCGCGGGGCGCGGGCGGGGCGGGGCGCGGGGCGCGGGCGGGGTGTCCAGGCTGGGCCGATGGACGTCGACGGCCGCGACGCGCGACAGCTGCGCGATGACGCCCTGGTCCTGCGCCCCTCGCTCTCGCCCGACGTGTAGGCGTGGCGTGGCGGCGGCGTGGTGGTCCGCGGCCGTAACAGCGTAAGTCCCGCAGCCGGAGCCACCCGATGTGGCGTTCTGTCCGGCGGCCTGTGGGCTTCGGCGCGGTTAGCACATTTTCATCACGGGGCCGGCCAGGCTGAAGCCGAACCGAACGCCGGCCTTGGCAGGCTGGGCCGGGCCGAGCAGGCCACGCAATTTGGCGGTCCGGCCGCAGCGGAGCGGCCCGCTGGACACCGTGGAACGTGGGCGGGCCGGGCCGGGCCGGGCCGGACTCATCGGGATGTGCGCGCCTCGCCCGCCTCGCCTCTCCCGCCGAAATTAGGCGTCAGTCAGTCCAATAATGTGGAGGGTTGGGCGGGGGCTCTCCGGCAGCGGCGGACTGGGGACCGGGGACTGGGGACCCCTGCGGGGATAGAAATTGCCGGGACCACCTCGCGGGGCGTCGCGGGGCGTCGAGCGGCGTCGCGCGGCGTGTTCAGTGTTCAGGGATGGAGCGACGCCGCGCCACTCTCCGCTTGATGTTCTAATAATGAGCTTGATGGGCAGGAATACGATGAAATCCGAACCACCGACCGAACGAGATTCCGAACGAGCGGCCAAAAGGTGTGGACGTGGACACGAATCTCGGACGAGGGACGATGACTTTCGGCCGGAGTGGCAATGATTGCCTGTTGGAGGCCTCGGCAGCTCTTTCTGCTCTTTCTCTGTCTCCTTCTTTCTCTCTCTCAGCCCTTTGCGCGGCTCCAAGGGGGTCCGCCTTTTCTTCAGGGCCGCAGAAAAAACAGTCCCCGCGTGACGTTTGGCTGCCTCGCGCCGAACAGAGCCAAAAGGACGCCAGCTACAGTTTCCTGCCGCTCCCTCATAAGTCCAGGTTGCGTTTCGAAGGAACGGTGGCCTGTCGCTGCCCGTGTTCACCGTGCCGATTGCAAATCGCGTGTAGCGTCAAGAACGCGCCATCGGCTTGGGGGGCCTTCCCACATCTTTCCACTCCCAGGCGGTGCACGGCCCCACAGCGCCCCAGAGGGTCGCGGTGGCCCCAGTCAACCCAGCCCCAGCATCCCGTCCAGCAAGCGGCCGCCAAACGTGTTTCATCTGGTCCAACACCCAGCCCGTTCTCCTTTCGCCCCATCGCCCAGCCAGCCCAGTCCGCTGCCGCTGTTTCTGTTTTCACGCCGATCTCCCCTACCGAGAAGGCAGCAGCAACAACAACAAGATCACTCCACTCTGCGGCTCATATCGCACATCCAGGTGCACCATCCAATAACCTTGACATGGACGACTGGGCAAAAGATTCCATTTCACCTCGGGATAGAAAACGATAACGCTTTTCTTTCTTTCTCTCTCTTTCTCTTGTTGGCGTCACCGCGATGTTGTCCCCTCCGTTCCCGCCACCACGCTCAGATTCTGTTTCTTCCGGCGGAGGCTGACGCGCCTTGACGCGCCTTGACGCGCTGCGGCGAACGCGGCCTGACGCGGCACGGCGACTTGCACAGGGCGGGTCCTGGCGGGTCCTGGCCGTCCGGGCGGCAAAGTGTTTCCGAGGAAGAAAAACAAGGCGCACTCCTCTTGGGCCCTGACTCACGGCAGGTAGGACGGCGTCGCACCGCGTCGCACGACATGCCTCCAGCGACACGGGGGGCTTAAGGCACCCCGGGAGGCAGGTGTATCACGCGGAGTGCGGAGTACTCTCGCGGGATTGGATCCCTCACTCCCTCCGTGTTGTGTTGATTCGTCTGTTTGTTTGCCGTGCTAACTTTTTTTTCGTGAATTACCTCAATCTGGGGGCGCTTGACCACGAGGCCGTGGCATCCCCGCAATCCGGCTCGGTCCGGCCCCGGCCCGCCCCCGTCCGTCCAGCGACTGACTGATGTGGCCTTTTTTGCGCGCCACCGCGGCCGCGGCCGCCACCAAGGCCATAAAGCAGGACACCTCAAAGCGCTGCGCCGCCGTTGGCCACCGCGCTGCCGACCTGCCCACCGCTTTTTCGCCTTCAAGCTCCGCTCGTCCCCCCGTCACTGCCAGGGCTGGCCAGGGCCGGGCCGTGGCCGAGGAGGCCGAGACCCCGGGAGAAAATCACCGCCGCTCACTCCCGGACGCGCGAACCGCGAAGTGAAAGGCCGCACAACACGATCTGTCTCTTTCTCTCTCGCCGTGATGGGTCGCTCCGTGAGGGTGCGAGAGAGACAGGGCGGTTTTCGGAAACAGCCCGCGGGGCCTCACAGTTTCCTCGTTTGTTTTCATTCGCGGTCTCGTTGTGCTTGGCCACGCTCGGCCACGCTCGGCGAGATAGGTTTCTCTTTTTCGCTATTATTACCCTGCCGGTGGTAGCAACCAGCCGCCACGCGCAAACGATCCAGAATCATGGGCCGGTCTTGGGGAACTAAGTTACGACGCCACTGCGGCCTGAGTCCGTTGGGCGGAGCGACGGAACTTGAATTGAATTTTTTGCGGTTGCATATCGTTTGTCCGACCTGGCAAAATCGCAAAAATAGAGTACCAGAAAGAAAATTTTCTTTATCGTATTGATGTTATTTCTGTTACTCTGTGACACAAAAATGTCGGGCAAACGATATGCACCTTTTCGGGCATGCGATACGTTGCATTATCGCGGCCGGCCACGGCGATTGCCTCCCCCCCCCCTTTCCCCCCTCCTTTGCCCCCGCGGTTGACTTAGCAGTAAAGCAGATCGCGGCAGCCCCCCCCCCCCCCTTGCGGAGCCAAAGCGTCGTCCGTGGTCAACTGAATAGCTCGGCTCGGTTCGACCCGCTCAGTATCATCTTTTCCGCTCCGTTGCCCCCCGCACCCCCTCCCCCAATCCACGCGGCCCCCCATAAATACCAGCGCGCACCGCGCCGAGCGGGGGATGTTTCTTGCTTCCGTTTTTCCGTTATTCGCCCCTCATTGGTTCCGGTCTGTTTGCCCCGCTCGTTGTCGCGTGCCTCCTCCTCCTCCTCCTCGTCGTCCTCGTCGTCCTGGGGGCCGCGGCGCTGCACGTGATTGTCGCAAACAAAGGGCGCGGGCCCCAAAACAGGCACGGGCAGACCATTGGGGTGGGCCAGCGGGCCCCGCCCGGACCAGCGCGTCGAGCCGGGCCGAGCCGGCTGCTGCAGCGCCCGATGCCCTCTGGAAGTGAGACGAACGAAATGGCAAATCGATACTCGATTCAACTAGTGGACCAAAAAGCCACCATTGGCAGAACGCGACGTGGTGCTTACGCCCTGCTGCTGCGCCAGCCCTCTCCCCCTCCCCCTCCACCACGCCCTGATGTCCTTCTCTCCGCCCCCGCACCCCCTGGAAGCGCTGCGC
This sequence comes from Thrips palmi, assembly GCF_012932325.1. Lineage (NCBI taxonomy): Eukaryota > Metazoa > Arthropoda > Insecta > Thysanoptera > Thripidae > Thrips > Thrips palmi. The sequence goes on along the minus strand of NW_023144621.1, from coordinate 11,012,999 downwards.
GGGTCTAATTTCTTTGTGGGATCTCTGACGCCGCCTTAGATAAGGTTAGCGGGCGCCTTTCTCTTTGCTCAGTGAGCCGCCGCTCCGCGCTATCCGCCCCCAAGAGTGCGCCGTGGGCACCCCGCCCCCTTTGGGTACGCACCTTGCGGGTGCTAACCGGCCGGATGATGTATGGCGCTGAGAATTAATCGTTTGAACTCGCCCGGCGTGGCGTGAGGCGCGTGAGGCGCTTGCTCGCGGCGCTGAGGCGCTGAGGCGGACAGGCAGACGGGCAGGCTCACTACTCATCGCCATGCACGGGACTGTCATTGCTGTCATTCACGCGCACGCGTCCGTGTTCCAACAAAACCCTTCCTGCGGCACCGCGTCCCGCGAGACAGTGTTCTTTGTGGCGGCAGTGCGGCAGGAAGCGCGCTAACTTGGCGGGCGCGGGCGGGCACGCCGCCGTCGCCCCGCCCCGCCCCGCGTGCGCGCCATCCATTATAAGTGTCCAATTAGCAAAGCGAGCTGGATTTATCCTCGCCGTCTAGTCGGCACCCGTTCAGTTAGGGAGCCCCGGAGCGGCCCGGCCCGGCCCGGCCAGCCCCAGGTCCGAGAATCTACGGCGGCCATGGCGCGTGACTCCAACTTATCAAGTCCACCACCCGCCACTGCGATTCGCCTTGCGGCCGCCGCCAGCAGACTGATTCGGCGGCCCGTCTCTCTCGCACTTACACGGGATGCCCGTGAGTGCGAGAGAGACAGAGCGACGAAAGCGACTCTCGGAATCGGTCCGCAGGGGCGCCACCGCCGCGCCGCCGCGCCGCCGGCACGAGCAGCGGGAGGCCACCTTCTCGGTGACAGTTTTCCAGCTTGACTCGGTCGGGCCAAAAGTTTCATCAGGGTCCGGCAAATATTGACCGGGCGGTGTTCCGCCGTGGCCGAGGCCGCGAGGCGCGCGCCGCTGTTCCTGCAGCAGGAGAAGAAGAGCCGTGCGCAGCCCGAGGGCAGCCCGAGGGCAGCCAGGCACGATTCACCAAAGTCAAAAAGTTGCCAATGGATTTATTGTTTTCGTTGCCTTGTTCTCGGGGCGACGCCGCGGTGGCCGCGTTGTCTTCTTCGGGGAGCTAGCTCCCCTCCCCGACCCTCGGCCCTCGGCGCCGGTCGAACCTCTCCGCCGGTCCATCCGTCTGAGCAGAGATGAGAAAGCCCGCCATAAATTGGGAATGTATTGTAAAGACGGCGTGGCTGGCGTGGCGCACCACATTTCCCAGCCACAAAGGCCATGTCGAAGTGCACCAAGACGGAGGGCTTTGCTGCCCCGCTGCGGCTCTCCGTCGAGACCGAGACGCAGCCCGGCTTGCCGCGCGACGCTCGGCGCGACGCCGTGACCGTTATCCTGTGGAGTGCGGCCTGTGCGGCCACCGCAGCGCGCGGCGCGGTGCGGGACGTGCAGGGCTTTAAAATTTATCACCGGCAAGATCCGATCCGGGCCGCTGGATCGGCCGGCCGGCCCTTTTTGGCGCGCGGGCTCGGATTAACGACTTAACGAGCCGTTGCTGCGTCGCTCCGTCTCGCTCGCACCCACAGGACGCCCCGTGAGTGCGAGACAGACTGGAGCTCCGTTCGGAACGAGCCAGTGTGCTTACCGCCCCGCCGGCCTGGCGGCGTGAAATGTTGCCGTGTTGCCCCGCGAAGGGACGGGCGAATATTATTCGTAGAATCAGAGCCGGCCGCCGCAACATCCAACATCCGTCTCGCTGGTCCCGGAATACGACCGCCGCATTTCTCATAGCCCGCCGGGCTGCTCGCTGTGCGCGCTGTGCGTGTGTAATTAATGGCGGTATTTACAAGGCTGAGCGCGCGAAGCGACGCGCGGTCACAGCGACGCGATACGTCTCCGTTGAGGTCTGCGTCGCCGCCACGCCCCCCTTGAAAATTCCTGGAACACCGCCTCGGGGGTAGAAAAATAAACAACTTGGTTTTTGGCACTTTTGATTTGACTTTTGGCTGCAAGTAAAAAGCGCTCTTCGTTCTGCATAGTTTGGCAGCAAGTTGATGATCCAACTGTCGCTGCCCGGGGCCATCGGTGGGAAGGAGGGGGTGGGCCGCCACCGCCGCCGCGCCACAGGCTCCCCCTTGCGATCGCCGAACCGCCGCGCGCTGTGTCCCAGCCAGCTTCTAGCCCGGGAGGCGGGCAGGGCGGGGCAGGGCGGGTAGCGGTACCAAGTTGAGGTCTCGAGTGGTGTTTGGCGTTTGTCGTGAGGTTTGCGAAAGTGGCCCGGTCGTCGTGAGAGTGGCCGTCGGGGTGGCGGACGAGGCGAGGGCGTCTTGCGGCGTCTTGGCGGTGGCCGCTCTGCGCCGCTCTGCCTCGCCGCGGCTCCGGCCTTTCAATCTTTGGGTTATTCATGGCCAGTGCAGCCCCAGCCTCGCACAGTGGGTCAAAAAGGTAAAAATCGGGAAAAAAATATTTTCCCGAAATTACTCTCCCGACCGGAACTTGAGGTGGCCAGATTCGGATTCCTCAAGAAAATTTGAGTCAGAATCATGAAAAATCGCCGTGGCTTTTTCAAATGCCGCCGATATATGGGCCTCCAAAACAGCTAAATGGGCTAAAATCAAAAATTACACTCTCTTAATATGACCCACACATCGTCGGGTATTCAAAAAGCCACGGCTATTTTTCATGATTCTGACTCAAATTTTCTGGGGGAATCCGAATCTGGCCACCTCAGGCTCCGATCGGGAGAGTAATTCAGCGTACGAAAATATTTTTTTCCCGATTTTTACCGTTTTGACCCACTGTGCCTCGGTCTTCTGGTCCCGCTTCGCCTCATTGAGGACCGGGCAGGGCTGGCTGGGCCGGCAGGGCAGCTCGCTCTGCTGGCTGCTCCGGGCTCCGGGGACGCATCCAACCACTCACCCTAATCCGGGCACTAAGAAACAAAGAGTCGTAATCGTGACGAAAATTTTGGGCTTTGTCACCCAGTTTTGAGTTGAGCAATGTTCTTCGCTCAAATTTGGATGAGATATGGCATTCCGTTTAAACGAAACTGATGCACCCTCCACGGCGCCAAAATTTGGGCGATGGCGTCACCCTCGCCCAATCGTGTGTGGACTGGCCACGTTTCGAAACACATTCAGCGGGCCAAGGCTCTGGCCAAGGCCGCCAGACGTGCCCCGTTCCTGTGACTCCACTCCACTCCACTGCTAGTCCGCGGAAACACTTTCCCGAGGGTATTGCGGTGTGGCGCCACGGGCCGCGGGCTGCGGGCCCCACGGGGCCCCACGGGGCGCCGCCAATCTCTCACTTTTGTCGCCGCGAGGAACTTTGTCCAGTAAAGCGCCCCCCTGTTGCCCCCCCTCCGACATGACGCGCTTCAGAAACGCCTCGGCGTCGCCGCGCCTGCACGCGCCGAACCGTCAAACGCCGAGCAGCGCGCACCTCGTCTCGTCTGGAGGCTTACAGTGTGGAAACACCCCGAAACTCGCGGCCCCGTGAGCGCAGCGCGCAGAGAGCGCTCGTGCTCCCGGTGGTACACTGGTACACGGTACACCGGTGCACGCCAACGACGGAGTGGTAGTGCTCTCCGTTCTGTGTTCTCTATTCATGTCCAATTTGGTTTGAGTGCCGGCCCAATAAATCGTGTCCCGAATTCACGTTGCGGTGGCTCCGGCCAATCCCGCGACCGCGGCCTCGGCCACCTCGGCCGCCGCGGCCACCTCGGCCACCGCGGCCACCGCGGCCACCGCGGCCACTGATTAGCTGCTGAGGCTGCTCCAGGTGGGGCGGCGGACGGACGGGCCGTGCTGCCTTTATCCGGTGCGGTGCTCGTTGGCGGAGTTCAGCGCCACCACAGCGGCGGCATGGCGCCAGCCCGCGGCATCACCTGCACGCCGAACAATAAACGCTCACCAAGGGCCGCGGCGGGGCGGGGTGGGGCGCGGCGGGGCGGGGCGGCCCGCATTCTCACCCGCGAGGCAAAGGAAAACGTGGCCGGGGGGTGGCGTGGCGCCGACGAGGGTCTCGCAGTGTGGTGGAATCGGAAGGCAAAGCCAGGCGGCAATAAGCGGGGAACTTGACGGCGACGCGAGAACGACAGCGAGCGGGCGCACACACACACACACGCACACGCGCGCTAGGGCAAACACAACGCCAAGCACATGCAGTTCCTCGCAGAAGGGCGCGGCGCGGCGTGGCGTGGCGTGGCGCGGGGCCAGGGGTGGGTTGTAAATCAAGTCCACATCCAGTCCACTCCAGGCCAGAAGCACGCCGCCCGCCGCCCTCACCGCGCGGCGCGCGTAGCATGACCTTGGTGCCGGCACTAAAGAAAAATACTCTCCGGCTGATACTTTATATGCTCGGCGCTTTTTTTAGCTTCTCCCTCCGCCCGCGCACGGTCATGATAATTAATTATCCAGCCGCGATTTTTATTTCTGTTTTCATTCCCTCTCCTTTGCATTCCTTTGCATGTGCAGCGCGGTCCTCGCGTCACTCGCACCGCGCCGCGCACATCATAACTCACCGCAGCGAAGATTAATGGACGAAAGTTGCACTCGTTTAGAATTATCATGTTTAAATGGCGTGGGGACTTAATGGAAGAACAGCAAAAGGACTGGAGGTTTCCGTAGCTTTATTTGCCTCCCCTCGGTGCCCACGGTGCCCGCCCTCCCCCGGCCCCCCGGCCCGCGCCGAGGCCGTCCTTACTTCCAGGATGTACTGCTCCGTGGGGTACTTTACCGCCGTATATAGCGGGCGCAGGACTCACGAGGGGTCAACTCTTTCAGCCGCCGCCCCGCCCCGCCCCTCAAGACACGCCAAACATGAACCTCCTGTGCCTCCACAGGGAAAGCCCTTTGCATAAAATAAACAGGTCGGCGGCGCCTCGATGAATCTCATCGGGGAAAGGGAGAAGGGCCTCTGCCGTGCTCGCGGTAAATTCCCATTCAGGGCATGCGGGCGATGCGGGCGTCCCGACCGCCGCCGCGCCGCCACCCCGTCACGCCGATCTGGACCCCGCCGATCCCACCGGCTGATACAGCGGCGGCGGTGCGGTGCGGAGGGCGGCGGGGGCGTCATGGGTATACACACATATCCTGACGAGGGGGGGGAGGCCACAGACGGCGGCAACCTGACCAGCCCGCGATGCGGCGGTGCGACAGCCACCCCCACTCGCTGAGGGGTGCGGCGGCGCGTCAAAGCACCTATCGGGGTTGACAACAGGCAGCCGGGGCGGCGACCCGTCCTGCCCGGACCTGGCTCCGACCAAAGTCACCCCACAGGTCACTGAGGTCACTGCTTCTTCTCCTCGCTGGAGGTAACGACCGCGCTGATTGTGTGCCCGTGCAGGCGGACGCACGCCCTGCGCACGCCGCGATGGACGCCGTGGACGCCGTGGAGGCCGTGGTGGAGGTGGTGGCCGAGGTGGTGTCGCAGCAGCCCAACTGCAGCGCGGTGCCCTCGTTCACCGCGGACTGGCCTGACGGGCCCCTCGCCGCCGAGGAGCGCTTCCTCCGGGGCACCCGGTTCCTCATCCAGGTACGTGTAGACAGTGTAGTGTCAGAGCGGAGTACATCGTTTGTACGACCCCTTTTTGTCCGACCTGCCGAAATTCGTCCAACCCCCTTCCCGCTGTTATATTTTTCTACGACCTCTTTTTGTCTGACCTTACCACCGCCTCAGCCCCCAGCCCCCACACTCGACAACACATGGTACCCACGACGGAGTCATATAAAATTTGGTTTAAAATAAAACATAAAAAATTTGAACCCTACGACCCTCTCTCCCCGCAATGGGGTTCGAGCCGCCTGCTTAACTTCGGTGTTCGGATGGGAACCGGTGTATCCAGGCTTTAAACTGCTACCGCATAGTTCAGCTTCTGTAGGACCGCTATAGCCCTCCACACATGAAGGACCGCCTTATGAGGGCAGCCGGCGATCGTAGGGTGACAGAGATAGAGAGATAGAGAGAGAGAGAAAGAAAGAGATTGTGTTTGTCACGGGCCTGGTGCTCCCGTAGTCCCCCACATGGGCATCCTTCAGGATCATAGGGCCAGATTGCCACGTTTCCAAAACAGTACAGGCCCCCTTCCCACTCGGCGAGCCACTGCCTGGTACAACGGAGTCATACGCCACCCGTAACCTTCCGGACAATGGCTGACCGCCGAGAGGTTGTATATATGCCTCAAGGAGTGAGCGGAGTCATCACCGCGAGGGAAGCGCCCGTCGACGCAAAATTGCGGAGTCGGAATGTGATCCGAAAATTGTGGACCTAGTGGGGGGTGTTGAACCCCAGTTCATCGAGTTGGGAGACCAACACCCCTACGCTCTCAGCCACCGCGGCTCATGGAGACCAGCCGGTAAGGCAGTGTGTAAGAAGCCAGGCGTAGGTCTCGACGGTAGCAGTTTCACTTAAGGTTAGGTTAGGTTCGTAGTTGGTTCAGTTCTATGTAGCTTACCTGTCTGGCGAGACGGACCTCCATCTCCCTCTCTTCTTTCCTGAAAACATGTCGGGCAAACCGTAGGTCGGAGAAAAAAATGGCGATGCAAGAGAGGTAAGGTCGGACAAAAAGAAGTGGAGCCCAACGTTTCTGAATTGTTTTTTTCTGTCAGCGCGTGCTGGTGCCCCTGGTGGTGGTGGTGGGCTTGGTGGGCAACTTCGCCACCATCGTGGTGCTGACGCGGCGCCGCATGCGCTCCTCCACCAACGTGTACCTGACGGCGCTGGCCGTGTCGGACCTGCTGTACCTGCTGGCCGTGTTCCTGCTGTCGCTGCAGCACTACCCGGGACCCGGCTCCATGGAGGCCACCTTCTTCTTCTACTGGCAGGTCTGGCCCTTCATCCTGTGGCTGGCCGACTCCATGAGTAAGCATCTCATTATTCGCACTCATTTTCTTTGGCCATATTCATGCGCCAAGTTGCTCACTTCCTCTTTCCCGCAGCCGCCACGTCTATCTGGCTGACGGTGGCCTTCACGGTGGAGCGGTACATCGCCGTGTGCCACCCCATGCGGGGCCGGCTGCTGTGCACGGAGCAGCGGGCGAGGCGCGCCGTGGCCGCGGTCTGGGTCTTCTGCGTGGCGGCCACGTCCAGCGTGCCCTGGGAGTACAGCGTGGTGCTGCACCAGGACGCCAACGGCATGCAGTGCATCATCCTGGACACGAGGTCAGGGCAGGACCAGGTTCCACTCCGAGCGCTCCGAGCCCTCCGAGCGACCCTAATGCCCAATCGGCTAAGTGCTGCCCGGCCAGGTCGGGCCGGCCAGGTCCCCGCAGTTTTCACTTTCGGCCTATTCTGTTTTGCCGGGTCCGGCCTCGGCCAATGGGTACCCTGCCAAGGACAAACCACCCCTGACGCTTTAAAAGCTTGGGCGTCCACCTTGCGCCCCACCGGCCGGACCCCGCTGGACTCGCCCTACGCGACCCACGCTGGTGCTGGCTCGCCGGCCCCGCCCTGGGGCCTACATTGAGAGGAAGGACATCCCCTTTCCAGCCAAATGCTGTGTGGCCAAAACTTTACGAAAAAGATCAGGACTAGCGCTAAGTTTTTTTAACTGAGAAGTTTACCACCGGCGCCAATAAAAATTGTTGGTGCCTCTTGATTAGGTGATAACAAAATATTTAACAATCTGCTTGACAAAAATTAGCTGAGCTTGGATTTATTTTTCTGTGCGCTAAGCCGGATATTAACGGCTGGCCCTGCCATGCACCGCGGACTGCCTTCCTTTGACGACGCCGGCGTTACTGCACTGTTTACGGCCCATTCTTTATGGTTGAGCGGGTTCAAACCCCGGCGCGTCTCAACATTATTTCCTTTGTTTCACTGCAGCCGGCTGGGGGACAACGACCTGTACAAGACGCTGTACTACTGGTCCAGCGTCACCATCTTCACGCTGCTGCCGCTGCTGCTGCTGGCCGTGTTCAACTGCTTCCTCATCAACGCCGTTCGGCAGAGCCGGCGTGCGCGCCGCTCCATGACGCAGGTTCGTCAATCGTCCGCTGTCCATGTGTCCATGCATCCGTCACGGCCTCGCCTCGGCCTCGCCGGCCAGCGGTCGTGGGGGCTTTGCATGTGACATACGCTGTTCTGTGAGTGGACCTTCCATTTGTCACAAGCTCCCCCGGCAGCCTGAAAAATGGAGCATCTGCGGCCCTGCTGGGAGCGGCGCGGCGCGGCGCGGCGTGGTCCAGCTTGAGCGCCCGCAAACGGCCGGGTAGGCCGACCCGCCGCGCACGCGTGCACGGGGCCTGGAGGGCCGCCGGGCGCTCTTGCCGCCCCACACTCACGGTGTAGAGGGTGTTTCTAGCTAGCCATTCCTGGCTGCTCTGATTGACGCGAGCGTTGCTGTTGCAGAACGAGCCGCAGTCCGTGTCGCAGCACCAGCGCCAGGAGAACCGCATCACCATCACGCTCATCGCCGTCGTGATCCTGTTCCTGGTGTGCCAGACGCCCTCCGCCGCTACGCTGGTGTACTCCATCTTCACGCGTGTCTCCACGGTGCAGCGCGCCCTCGGCAACATCTTCAACTTCCTGGTGGCCGTCAACGCGGCTTCCAACTTCCTGCTCTACTGCGCGCTGTCCGACAAGTATCGGAGGACATTTCTAGTCACTTTCGTCCCTTGGTACGTACGCAAAGGCGGCCGGTACGTGTAGCCTACGGTGTAGGCGCGCCGACCTGGCCAACCATCGGCCTGCCGCGCCGCCGCGGACACTTCCCTTCTCACTGTGTGCCTCGCTGCAGGTGCTACAAGGGGCAGGCCTCGGTTCTCCAGCGGGCGGGTTCCATGTACTCGACGCACTCCGACTTCACCCGGACGACGCGCACCCGCGTGGGCAGCGTGTACCTGCAGGTGCCCAACGCGCGCAACGGCGGCGGCGGTAACCGGCTGCAGAGGACGCCATCGGGCTACTCGTCGCAGACCCTGGGCCAGGGCCTGGGCCCCCACAAGGACCGCCCCTCGCCCAGCCGCCTGGCGCCGCCCGCCAGCCCCATGGGCCCCATGGGGATGGGCCCCCTGCACGCGGCCAACGGCAACGGCTTCGACGGCCACGACTGAGGCCGCGGGCCGCGGGCACCTGGAGCACCTCGAGTAGGCCAGCAGGGCGCTAAGACTGAATGAGGCTGTGGACTCGTGGCCCCGACAGGACTTGGAGTGCAAGTTAGTCTCGCTTTCGTTTTCAAGCCAGTGTTATCCTTCTCTTCGTATTGTAAGGAGAAATTCCAATATTTTTCTATGTGCGCCGCGCTGATGGCGGCAGACTGCACGGCCTCGAGAGGAATGGTTCGGCTGTGCTGTCTGCGAGTCGCGGTCGCCCCTCTATTTAGCCTGTAACGGCTGGTGTGGCACGTTTGTCTAGTCCAATTCCTGCTGGAAACCCAGTGGACCATTTTCTGAGGCCTAAGAAATATATCCCAGATGGGGCTCGGATGAGAGTCTTTATGTTTGAATGTACTCTGCTCTTTAGGAATAACAAACTAAATGTTTCGACGAGAGTGGAGAGCTGCGGTGGTTTTGCATCTAGTCATGTTTTAAGTTGATAGAATATTTTCTCTCTCATTTTCCATTGTAAATATTTCATCGTCAAATCGTGTAGGGCTGATGTGAAACAACAGCCGCTTTCTCATGTTTGTGTCATTATCTTTTAGATTAAGTGAATTTATTGCTGAGGCCACATTCTCCTTCGTATTGTGCTTTGGCATTGTGCTAATGTGTAAATGCATTTGCATTTCTAGTCGTCTAATTTAGTGTGCAGACCATTCTCAATCATGTTGCTCGTGCTGGCTGGACCACCACTTTGCTATAATACTGTCCTGTGCACATATCAATGCATTTGTATGTATACTGGCAAGCTATAATAAAGATTCTGAAAATGTTTCTGTAGCTTGTCTACAAAGCAACGATGTCGTATCTCTGTTCATTCAACCACTCATACTTTGTAATGTAACTCGATTAACGTGGGGGAAGAAAAGAGACTAGAATTGAATGACTCAATGCATAATTTATTTTGAAAGTGTTGGCAAATTATTAGAGCGGTGAACCTGACAGAAGGAATTATTTACTATGTATCACAAAGTGCTTAGGCAGTGTTGTTGGGCTCGTTGACCTGCTGGAAAGACTTCTGGTAGATGAAGACGTCCTTGAAGTACATGTTGGGGGTGTAGAACTGGTTGAAGTCGACGATCTCGCGGTCGAAGGGGAAGCCCAGGGGGCGGTTGTCGTTGTAGTTGAAGACGCCGGAGCAAGAGTACTGCTGGTTCTGCTGGTACTGCTGGCTAGGCTGCTGGTTCTGCTGGGTGTAGGGGCTCACGACGGCGTAGATAGCGAAGGGAGTGCCCTCCTTGCTGCCCATGGGGAGCACCAGACGGTCGGGGAAGCCGCACTGCTGGTCGTTGTCGTTGATGTAGAAGGAGCCCTGGCCCTGGAGAGCGGCCTCCACCTGCTGGTAGATCTGGTCGAAGGACGGGTAGTCGCCCACGGTGGAGGTGAACTGCTTGGAGGAGCGGTTGATGACATTCTCGCCGGGGACGACTGTGGCGCAACGGAAAGGGTGGTCAGATTGGAGCAAAGAGGGTGCAAAACAGGAAACACGTATTTCCGCGATGTACTTACGGTTGACGGGGAAGCGGTCCCACTCGACGAAGTACTCCTTGAGCTTGTCGAAGTTGACGTACTGGAAGGCGTCTCTGACGTTCTGCTGCTGGGGGTAGCCCTGGTAGTAGCCCTCGTTGCCGCCGGCGTAGAAGCCGTACAGGGAGCTGTAGTACGCGTCGTAGGAGGGACCGAAAAAGACGCGGACCAGAGCGCTCACGTTCTTGTCGCTGTTCACGTAGAGCTGTAACAAATCATCACAACGCCGTTAGGAAAAGGTTTTGAAAAGTTAATTGTTTTACGGCGTGGACGAACTGTGCAGTACCTTGTAGTTGAAAGGCTCGTGGTTAAGGCGCAGGCTGCGGGCGACGTAGTTGAGGGACTTGGCCTCCTCGGCGTTGTTCACGTAGAAAGCGTTGCTCACGTCAACGTTGAAGTAGTCGAAGTAGGTGTACAGTTTCTCGACCTCGATGTTCTTGACGGAGACGCCGGAGAAGGCGAGCTCCTCGAACTTGTAAGAGGGCTGGTTGTACGCGTACTGGCGGAAGAATCGGTTGATGTACTTGTAGAAGTAGTAGAAGGCGGGGTCACGCAGGGCGGTCTCGTAGTTGGCCAGCACGCCGGGGACGACCTGCAGCAAGAAAGCGGTGGTGTATCCGGTGGCACCGAGTGCACCGTGGCGCGCGTTTTTTGCGGGAAACTGCACTCACGCCGTGGTTGTAGCCGGGGTCCACGATCAGGGCGAACAGGCTGCGGAGCATGGACTGGTAGGAGCCGTAGTAGCGGGAGTTGACGGAGTCGCCGTTGGCCTCCACGATGTTACCCAGCAGGTTGATACCCTTGATGTAGTTGACGATGGGGATGCGGGAACCCTCCTTCTGCTCGAAAGAAAGGACCGTGTCAGTTTTACGCGCTTTCCGATGGCTGCGTCAGTTGGCAGCAGTGGACACTCACGCTGTAGACGTAGCCGGAGTCGATGGCCTCCTGGATGCGGTACTCGATGTACTGGATGTCCTGGATGGTGTACGAGCGGATGCTCTGCAGAGGGTAGTTGTCGGGGCGAGGGGGGAAGGGCTTGCCGGTGTGGTACTGGATGTTGGGGTAGTAGCCGTTCTACGGACACAGAAAATGGTCAAGTCAAACACGAGTTCAAAAGGAAAGAACAGAAAAGTGACCGATAATAATTGAGCAGCCACTCACGGGGATGGGCTTGTCCCAGTCGAAGTACTCCAGCTCGGGCAGGTAGTTGGCAATGCGGTTCAGGTTGTAGAAGTTCAGGATCTGCTGGTAGTAGTAGTAGAAGTACTCGCCGCGCGCCTGGAAGTTGTAGCCGTACTTCTCAGCGCTCAGCCAGAAGGGGTTGTACAGGTGGGAGTAGGCGTTGTACGCGTTCAGGCCGATGTCCTCGGTGAAGTAGGACAGGAGCTGCTCCTGGTTTCCGTAGTAGTTTCCGTAGTAAGAGCCGTAGTTGTAGCCGCTGAAGTTGGTGTACACGGAGTACGCGTTCTTGCCTAGAGAAAGTAGCAAAAACTTAGAACAATATAGCAAGAAAGTCAAAACTAGATGAGGTGTTTTAGGAACGCGAGGCTTACCCTGCTGCTTGGCCTGGGAGAACTGCTGGAGGTCGTTGCCATAGAAGTAGAAGTAGGGGTAGATCTCGTACAGGGGAGGCAGGACGATGCCGTAGGTGTCGTCGCGGTGGATCACGGCCACGTAGAAGGCGTAGGCGAACTGGCCCTCGTTGTAGTTGTCGCGAGCCCAGGCGGCGACCTGCGCAAACAAGCGGGATCAAGACGTCGTCTGAAGAAATAAACAGCGGTCTAGTTATCAAACTGTGGCACTCACGGAGATGAAGCTGTCGAAGTCCTTGGCGAAGTAGAACAGGTCGAACAGGGCGATGGCCTGGTTCAGGTAGTCATCGTTATACAAGTTGAAGATCTCGCCTTGAGGCAGGACTCCCTGCTTGTAGACGGCGAGGAAGTTCTGGTAGGCCTGGACGTTCTTGAAGTAGCCGGCGCTGTTGTACACGTCGAATTTGCGGCCCACTTCAGCCAGCTCGGGGTAAAGGTTGGGCTGGGTGATGTGCACGAGGAGCTGGAGCACGGCTTTCTGGCGGATCAGGAAATCCTTGTCGGCTGGAACAAGATCACTCCAACAAATCAGTCTCGGCAACTTTTGACCAAGGCGTTCGTTAGTCGAGTCGATACTTACCGACGCGGGGCTGTCCGTTCTGCTGGCCGGGATATTGCTGGCCCGGCTGGCCCTGCTGGCTGGAGTATTGCTGGTACTGCTGGCCGGGGTATTGCTGACCCTGCTGACCCTGCTGGCTGGAGTATTGCTGATACTGCTGGCCGGGGTATTGCTGACCCTGCTGACCGGGGTACTGCTGACCCTGCTGGCCGGGGTACTGCTGGCCCTGCTGACCGGGGTACTGCTGGTCCTGGTACTGCTGTCCCTGCTGGCCGGCGACGTAGCTCTGGTACTGGTTCTGGTAGTTCTGGTACTGCTTGGACTGGTAGCCGCGCTGGCTGCTGGGGGCGTAGAAGGCGCCGTGCCACGACTGGTCGGACTGCTGGCCGCGCTGGAAGCGGCTGCTGCGCTGGTCCTGCTGCTGCCAGCGGTTGCCGTACTGGCCGGCGGTGCAGGCGGCCACCAGGAGGGCGACGAGCCCCAGGGAGAGAGTGAGCTTCATCTCGGACTGCTTGGCGTGGACGAGGAGACCAGACCAACTGCGACCAGCCCAAGTGCCGGAGCGCCTCTGTGCTGTGGCTTGGCGCCCCGGTCCTTTTTAAGGCCCTTATCACCGCCCCGGGGTCGACCCCGCGCAACCCCGCGCAACCCCGCGCCCCGCCAAATCACACGAGGACCTGAAAATTTGCAGCCGGCCAGCCGGCCCGGGCGGTAGATAAGGCCGGTCGTTTTGATTCGGCGGGTAGAGTCTTTCTCTTGATTTCCGTTTCGTTTTTGTTTTGGGGCGCGGAACGCCGCCACGCCCTTTGCACTGCGAGGCCTCCGGGTTCGCTAAGTGGGTGACGGCCTGCCTGCCGTGCCGGCCTGGCAGGGCCTGGCAGGGTCATTGGCCGCCCATCCGCGAATAGATGCCATTCGCCTGAGATCTTATCCTGCCTCAGAACATTCGGCGCGCTTTGCGACATAGTAACACGGTAACATGTGTCGCCGCAGTGTCCTGCGTGAGGTGGACCAGGTGGACATCGTCACTGGAAAAGCTGCCTGCTGCTGGTCTTCCCCGCGGCCGCCGCGCTGACGTCAGAGCCCCGCCGCGGGACTGGGAATCGGACCGCCCCCCCCCCCCTCTCTCGCTCTCCGTCGGTCCATTAATGGCACTCTGGGCGTATAATTAGGCGCCACACCTCGCTCGCGCCAGTCTCAATTCCAACTATTTTGGTAATTATTTTCGATGGACCACTTTGTGCCCGGAAATTTGTTTTCCTTGCGGATTTTCGGCTTTAAATCACGGCCCGAAAGATGATCAAGGAAAGGCGTCGGCTTGAATGGCGACGTTAGCAACCCGTCTCGCCGGTCTAGTCTCGATCCAGTCGGCAAACTCGGCGGGCTGTCCCGGCGTTCAATTGATTGTCATCGTGGAGGTGCAATTATCCAATTAGTGCCGAGCTCAGTTGAAATGCCTTCCACAATCGATACGCCTCACGTGGTGTCTACGAATTCGACGGCGAACACAGACGAGCGGAAAGACTGTCAGATACCTGGAGGATTTGAAATTACAGTGGTAAGGATGATGTAGGACTGTGTTCATTTTGGTAAAATGCGCATGCTGGTTTTATGCTTCTTCAGATAGACAGACATATAGACGAACAGACGGCGGCGCGCATTCCCACTCGCAGATGACGGCGTCGTGTTGGACTGCAGGGATGCTGGATGACGTCATGCTGGAGCCGCGCCGGCTGGAGTCTTCCTTTTTTCCAGCTCGCATCAGACGGGGCAGGACAGGGCACGCCGCCGGGTTGCCGGCGCGAGCAGGAGGGGGAGGGGGGCAGGGACTCTGCAGGTTCTAATGCCCCTGGAGTGGTACCAGACAAGGAGATGAGTCCAGTCGTTGTCCGGTAGTCAGTTCGCGAACAGCTTCGGTGCACGCCAGGCACCGCAGGGTTCGAGGTTCGTGCCCCCAGGCCCCAGGACGCCGGTCACCATGGCGACGGTGCGAGTCGGAGGCTGCTTGGCGGTCATGCTGCTGGCCGTGAGCTTGGCCCAGGGCCAGGGCCGCCAGGGCCAGGTACGCCAGGGCCAGATCCGCCCGGGACAATTCCGGCAGAACCAGGCGCAGGCCCCGGAACAGCAACCGGAGGGTAAGAGTTCGCCGGTAGGCCCTCTGTGTCTTTGTTCTAGCAGCGCGGCAGTCCGTCGAAGGCGAGAGGCGGCTGCCAGACAGCGCGGCCACTGACCTGCCACAAGCACGAACAAAGCAAAGTGCAGTGTTCTCTTCGTGCGGAACTTGGCTGTACTGTACTTGATCGTTTGTAAGGGAAATCCGAAAATCACCAACTAAGCACTAGGCGTCATATTCATCGACAAAAAGTAAACACTGCGGTGTGACGTTTGTTCTGGTTTCTTCGTCCTGAGAAAAGCAAAACCGCGTTCGACTCGGCGGCCGTTACAAATACATACGAAATTGGCCGATTGGCGGCCTTGGCGAGCATCGACGTGCTGGTCGCTAAGTCGGAACAAAATAGTTGGCGCTAATGCGGCCAGTGACTGGCCGGCTGCCGGGAATGGCAAAATGGCATTATGCTCAAGGTCAATGAGTGTAAACAACACGCCGCCGGCCGGCGCCCCGCTCCAGCCGCTCCAGGCGGCCAGCCAGACGCCTGGCTTCGATAATTCCGCGCGGCGCAAGCGGCGCAAAGGAAAGGGCAGCGACCGAAACCGCAGGAAGCGTCTGCCGTCGGCGGGATTGCCGATCCGCTCGCAGGACATGAAGGGCCCCGTGGAAGACGCGTGGTCTTTCGAAGCCCCGATCGGAATGTTGGCGCGGCTTGGTGTTTTAAGACGTGTCTCCGGTGCCTCACTCCACGGCACCAAAACACCAACACCGCCTTCTTTTCCAGGCCGGTCGCTGGTGGACTGGTACTTCTTTGACGTTAGCAACCTCGACGTGCCCGAGGGACGGTTGGTATCCGTGCCGCCCGTCGCGCACCACCGCAGCTTCTCGCATGGCGCGAAGACGGCCTCCATCGACAGATCAGGTGAACTATGCGCCGGGCCTGCACGCTCCGCCGCGATGACCGCTGTGTTCCAGTCCGACTGGAGTGGGGCTCGTGCTAACGAGCGTCTTGCCGTTCTCTGCAGACAGGCTGGGCCGGTGCTTCCACCGCGGCACCTCCAGCGAGGGCGTGTGCGCCAACATGGTGGACTGCGCGTACGCGGCCCGCCAGATGCAGCACTGGGGGCACGCGGAGATGTGCGCGGACGGCGCGCTGGTGTGCTGCCCCGGCCTGGCGGCGGACGCCCAGTACACGCAGCACGCCCAGGACGACTTCCCGTCGCCGTCCTGGGACCCCTACACGTTCCAGTACTTCCCGGCGCCTTCCTGCGGCCACCCACACCACCAGCACGACCACCATGGTGGCCAGCAGCAACAGAACTTCCACCCGGCGCCGCCCATGCCCCAGGTACCTGTAAGCGCTCCGCCGCAGGACTTCCAGTACTTCGACAACCTGTATCAGCAAGCTGCGCCGCAGCCCACGCCCGCCCCCGCCCTGCCGCCCGTGGTCCACGCCCCCCACGTCCAGCCCATGGCTCAGCCCCCCATGAAGCCCATGGCTCGACCCCCCGCGAAGCCCATGGCTCAGCCCCCCACGAAGCCCATGTCTCGACCCCCCATGAAGCCGATGGCTCAGCCCCCCATGAAGGCCCCCACGCCGGAGCCGCTAGTGCCGCTCATCGACGCTGCCACCCCGGCCGGCAAGCAGCCGGGCGACGTCGCCAGAAAGAGTGAGTAGTGTGGACGCCGAGGGCGTGGAGTGGAGCAGCATGTCCAGGCGTTCGCGGTGTTCACGGCCTGCTTGTCCTCCAGAGTGCGTCGAGTACGAGAAGTACGCCCCCACGGTGCGCTTCG
The DNA here is from genome assembly GCF_012932325.1 of Thrips palmi. NCBI lineage: Eukaryota > Metazoa > Arthropoda > Insecta > Thysanoptera > Thripidae > Thrips > Thrips palmi. The sequence continues at coordinate 10,996,336 of NW_023144621.1, read as the reverse complement.
GCCCGGACAAGGACTGCATCCCCAACCACACCTACCCCATCGGCGGCAACCCCGCGCTGCCCAGGGAGTTCCCCCACTTCGTAAGTATCGAGGCTCGGCGGCTTGCCTAGTTCCGTGTCGCCCTGGCGCTGACGGGCTGTTTCTCGTCCTCAGGCGCAACTGGGCTCCGGGGACCGTGGTGATATCCAGTGGTTCTGCGGCGGCGCCCTCATCGCCCCCAGCTGGATCGTGACCGCGGCGCACTGCCTGTACAGCGGCAGCAGGTATGTGGAACGCCGCCGAAGACGCGGGTTCAACTCCCACCGCAATTCCTTTTTCAACCCTTTTTTTTGTGGCCAGGAAGGTCCAGTGGGTGCGCCTGGGTGACCTTGAGCCGGAGTCCGACGAGGACGACTCGAACCCGCAGATCATCGCGGTGGCGCAAGCGGTGCGGCACCCCGACTACAAGGTCCCCGAGGTGTACAACGACATTGCCCTGCTGCGCCTGGCGCGCGAGCCCGACATGAGCACGCCGCACGTGCGGCCCGCCTGCCTGCAGGTCGACACCAAGCTCAAGAAGGACAAGCTCAACCTCATCGGCTTCGGCCTCACGGAAGAGAGTGAGTGTGGCTGGTAAATGTGTTGATGCTCGATTGAACCCCATCTTACTGTTTTGTTCGCCTTGCAGACGGCGACCCCGCCAAGGCCCTCATGGAGGTGGCGCTGTGGCGCACGCCCGGCGACAAGTGCAAGGACTTCTTCGAGGGCCCCATCAACCTGCGCCAGCTTCCGGACGGCCTGCGCGACGAGAGCCAGCTGTGCGCCGGCCTGGACCAGGTCGGCAAGGACGCGTGCCAGGTGAGAGAGAGCTCGTCCAGCGCCGCCAGTCGGTGTCTTTGCGGTGTATGTCGTTTGTCCGACCTTATTTTGTCCGACCTGTCCAAATTTCATTTGCCCGTAAATCGGCTGAAAATTTTGTCCGACCTCCGTTTTATCCGACCCACTTACACCGCCATGCGGTCAGGCTGCAGCTAGAGAGCAATTTGGCGGCGCTCCATTGATCTAAACACCCGCAGCTCACTCTCTATGTCAATCAAGACTGGATGCAGGACAATCCAAAGACATTTGAACACAAAATGTATTCAGAGTAACAGAAGTAAAATGAACACTACTATAAAGAAAATTTCAGCGAAAGAGGGCACCCCGGCGAACCGGCCCTCTTCCCCGCTGGCTTGGTGAGCCAGTGGTTCCCCCATCTCATCACAGGAGCAACCTCAGAGTTAAACCGCAGTGGCCCCGTCATTGGTCACGTCATCTGTGATGTGGAGGAGTCCTCTCATAGTAGGCCAGGCTGCCACCTTTCCCAGTAGTCGGGTTTCGATCCCCGACCCCCTTCCCACTCAGGGGCCATGCTACTGGTACTCAGGAGTCTGCGTCACCCTGCCCAGCAGCGGAACCACTGGGCTATGAGAGGCACACTGAACGCCGGCCGATTTTGTATACTTGAACCGCCTTCTTGCGATGCAAGCTTGGTCAAAATATTCGCTACTGTACTAGGTATCGAACCCCGGACCCCGCAGTTGGGAACCGACGCCTCTGCGCTCTCGGCCACCAAGGCCCATGTGTGATGCTGTGCGATGGGGAGCCTTTGAAGCCGCTGGTCCGAACCGTATAGCCAGACAAAAAGAGCGGGACGCTGGTATTCGATCGCTCGATCCGCGTGTAGGATTGAAACATCTCTACACGTTCGACCACCGCGGCTCTCTGGGGGAGCTGAGTGGCGCGACGGATCCAAACCGGATCGGAAAGTCACTCCCAAAATGTAAAGAATTGCCGGGAGTCGAACCCTAGCCCCTGCGGGTGCGGGTCGACGCCTCTGCGCGCTCAGCCGCCAGTGATTCGAGAAAGTGAGTCACATAGGGTCCCACTGCTGGCTCCACACTGTGGCATCCCGAGGAAATCATGATCACGCGCGGGGGCTAGGGTTCGACTACCAGCAATTCTTAACATTATAGGAGTGGCTTTTCCGATGCGGTTTGGACCCATTGCGCCACTCGGCTCCCCCTGTGAGCCGCGGTGGCCGAACGTGCAGAGATGTTTCAATCCTACACGCGGATCGAGCGATCGAATACCAGCATTCCACTCTTTTTGTCTGACTATACGGTTCGGACCAGCGGCTTCAAAGGCTCCCCTTCGCACAACGTCACCCATGGGCCGTGGTGGCCGAGGGCGCAGAGGCGTCAGTTCCTGCGCGGTCGGGGGTTCGATACCCAGTACAGTAGCGAATATTTTGACAAAGCTTGCATCGCTAGCTAGGGTTCGACTCCCGGCAATTCTTTACATTTTGGGAGTGACTTTCCGATCCGGTTTGGATCCGTCGCGCCACTCGGCTCCCCCGGTGAGCCGCGGTGGCCGAACGTGTAGAGATGTTTCAATCCTACACGCGGATCGAGCGATCGAATACCAGCGTCCCGCTCGTTTTGTCTGATTATACGGTTCGGACCAGCGGCTTCAAAGGCTCCCCTTCGCAAAGTGTCACCCATGGGCCTCGGTGGCCGAGAGCGCAGAGGCGTCGGTTCCCAACTGCGGGGTCCGGGGTTCGATACCTAGTACGATATCGAATATTTTGACCAAGCTTGCATCGCAAGAAGGCGGTTCAAGTATACAAAATCGGCCGGCGTTCAGTGTGCCTCTCATAGCCCAGTGGTTCCGCTGCTGGGCAGGGTGACGCAGACTCCTGAGTACCAGTAGCATGGCCCCTGAGTGGGAAGGGGGCCGGGAACGAAACCCGACTACTGGGAAAGGTGGCAGCCTGGCCTACTATGAGAGGACTCCTCCACATCACAGATGACGTGACCAATGACGGGGCCACTGCGGTTTAACTCTGAGGTTGCTCCTGTGATGAGATGGGGGAACCACTGGCTCACCAAGCCAGCGGGGAAGAGGGCCGGTTCGCCGGGGTGCCCTCTTTCGCTGAAATTTTCTTTATAGTAGTGTTCATTTTACTTCTGTTACTCTGAATACATTTTGTGTACAAATGTCTTTGGATTGTCCTGCATCCAGTCTTGATTGACATAGAGAGTGAGCCGCGGGTGTTTAGATCAATTGAGCGCCGCCAAATTGCTCTCTAGCTGCAGCCTGACCGCATGGCGGTGTAAGTGGGTCGGACAAAACGGAGGTCGGACAAAATTTTCAGCCGATTCACGGGCAAGTGAAATTTGGACAGGTCGGACAAAATAAGGTCGGACAAACGATGAGCACCGTGTCCAGTGCGCCGCCATGGCGCCGCCAGGACTGCCTGGCTGAGGTGTCTGCTTGCGTGCTTGCAGGGTGACTCCGGCGGCCCGCTCAACACGCCCTACAGCCCCACGTGCATGCACGCCATCCCGGGCATCACGTCGTTCGGCCAGGGCTGCGGCCGCGGCGCGCCGGGCGTGTACACCAGGGTGTCGCACTACGTGCCCTGGATAGAGCGCATCGTGTGGCCCGAGGAGTTCGAGTAGGCCGAAGCCCTGCCGCCAGACCGACGCCGCGGCACTGTGAGCGTACCGCGTCCCGCAGGCGTCCGCCACCAACCGAACTCATTTGCAGCCCAACCAGCCCTAGACTGAAACCAAGTTCCTATTAGAAACTGCCCCACCCCATTGCGTTGGTGGCGCATGCCCCCGGACGTGCGTGCGCTTGCCTGGAGTGCCTGGAGTCGCAGCGAGGCGAGGGACCCTCCAGCGACCCCCGCCTGCGGTGAAAACGTTTGACGAGCAGCCAACTAATGCTGTGTATGATTACTGCAATTATTTGTATCCTCTTTCGAAGCCATCCTCTGAGTCTGAGCAATTGCAAGTCGTCAAATAAAGAGAGAATCCTCCCACAGTTGCGCGTTTTCATTCCCCACCTTGCGGCCAAAGACACACGGGTTATTGAAAAAAAGGGCGGGGAGGACACCCACTTCGACGCTGGGCAGCATTCGCCGTAACCTAACCTGCCGTGCTGGTGTTTGCAGGCAGCGCGTGCTTCAACATGGCCGCCAAGTCCCCGGGCATCTGCAAGCTCCAGGCGAACTGTCGGCCGCCGGCGGGGGTGGGCAGCCAGGACCCCGCCTTGACCAAGCAGGTACACTGGGATGCTGTTCGAGCGCAGTGAGAAGATGGTGGAGCGAGTGGACTTGAACCCGCGGTTGCTTCAGGTCTGCTCCTTCAGCGGTGGCCAGCCAGTGGTGTGCTGCCCGACGTCGGCCGAGTCCATCGTGTTCCCCAGCTCGTTCCTGACGGCGTCCCTGGCCAACCGGCCGCGGCCGCCGCCCCTCGACGCCATCACCGCCCCGCTGGTGCCCACCAAGCCGCGGCCGCCGCCCCCCGCTGACGGCACGCCGGGCAGCATGGCCAGGAGGAGTGAGCATCCCGGTCGCGGGTTCGAGTACCGGCCACGTTCCCTTTTCCTCTTTCTGAGCGTCGTCTCGTTCCGCCTGTCGCAGAGTGCGTGGAGTACGAGCGGTACATCCCGAGCATCCGCTACGGCCCCGACAAGGACTGCGTGCCCAACCACACCTACCCCATCGGAGGCAACCCCGCACTGCCCAAGGAATTCCCCCACATGGTGAGCTCGCCGCACATGCGCCGCGGCCCGGCAGGGCTCATCAGGGTTTAATCAGGGCATCAACGACAGTTAACGTGGTGCTGCAGGCCCTGCTCGGCTACGGCTCGCGCTCCTCCATCTCCTACGGCTGCGGCGGCTCGCTCATCTCCACGGTGTGGATACTGACCGCGGCGCACTGCGTCTACTCGGGGGAGTAAGTCTCACCGCCGCGTGCGCGCGCGTGCGTCGCCGACAAGGCCGAGGCCCTGGACCTGAACGAGTGCGCGTTGCTGCGCGTTGCAGGGTGCCCGTGTCCTGGGCGCTGCTGGGCGACTTGGTGCGCGACCGCGAGGACGACGAGGCCTTCAAGCAGCTCATTCCCGTGGCCGAGCGCGTGAGCCACCCGGGCTTCAAGCCGCCGCAGGCCTACAACGACATCGCGCTGCTGCGCTTGCAGTGGTCGCCCAACATGACGACGGCGCACGTGCGGCCCACCTGCCTGCACGTAGACCGCGAGCTGCAGAAGGAGAAGCTGTACCTCACCGGCTGGGGCCACACCGAGTACGGTGAGCACACCGTCGGTGCCGCCGACCTTGGCTGCCCCGGCCGCTGCTTTCAATCTCTCGTGTGCTCCTGCACAGGGGGCGAGCCAGCCAACGCGCTCATGGAGGTGGCGTTGTACCGCACCAAGTACGAGGAGTGCCGGAAGTACTACGGCTCCAACTCGCAGAGCTTCATGCCGAATGGCGTGGACGACGACACCCAGCTCTGCGCCGGCGCGGGCCAGCTCCTCAAAGACGCCTGCCATGCAAGTACCGATTGCCGTACATTCACGCCCACTCGGAGGTGTTTCCAGTGGAGTGCTTTCCCCTCCCCCTTCCCAATGCCTGCTGGTAGGGCGGGGTGATTTACGCCTTTGGCTGTGGCGCACCCGGTGCGGCCCGGGTGCGGCCCATGTTACAGTGTGTCTGCTTCCAGGGCGACTCCGGCGGGCCGCTGCAGACGCCCGTCATCAAGGCCACGTGCATGCACCTGCTGGCGGGGGTGGTGTCGCTGGGCCAGGGCTGCGGCCTGGGGGCGGCCGGCATCTACACCAGGGTGTCCTTCTACGTGCCGTGGATCGAGAGCATCGTCTGGCCCGACCCGTAGTCCAGTGCCACGCACGCAACTTATCAATTTAACGTTGTTTCTTAGTTTAATTTTACTTTCGCATAGGACTGCATGCATATTATGCGGGTGCTGCTTTTTGCATCTTTTTATTTCGTGAACTTCAATTGTTCGCAACGGTCGTACTCGAAGAGATTACCGTGATTGAATCATACTGTGCAACTCGCGCGGGTTTTTGTAATCATGAGTGGCGCCTTTACACTTTTCCGAATCCGAAGTAAAGTTGGAGAGTGTTTAAGACCCGTTCCTTTTCCTAAGCGCTGCTCCACAATAAATATAAAACCAAATACTGCATGTTGTGTCTCGCGAATCGTAAGATTCCCCTCCTACCCTCCCCTCCACTCTTTGACCCCGCCCGCAGTTCGCGAGGGGCCCAGTCGTGTTCTTGGCCACTTTATTTTGGCCCCATTTTGGCGCGTTTAAAGGCAGTCCAGCGAGTCTGCAAGTGATAAGTGATAAGGATTTAATGTGTCACGAGGCGACCTCGTGCCCACTGCTATGCACACGGGCGCCAAACTGCTGTCTGGTCCGCCTGGTCAACGTTCTGCTTTGACCTGATACACTCTCACTCTCAGACACGCACATCACAGCCTCCGAGAATGTTTGCGACGAGCTTAGGCGAAAAATGGAGCAAAAAGACGAAATTATCTTCGGGCGATTGCTTCCCGCTGGTCGGCGCTGGCGCCCTTTCGGAATCAGGGAAGAAGGGTCAGGGGGCCGTCAGGGCGTCAGGGGGCATCACGCTGCGCAGCCTGCGCGGCCGGCCAGAGGCGTTACCTGATAGCAGGACGTATGCGACGTGCACTGTGCGTACGGCTTCACGGTTCTTCCCTAATTCGTAGGCAAGCTGGGTGTTCCGTTCATCTTTCAAAGAAGCCGCAAAATTTACCAAGAAACATTATACTTTAGTTTTTTGTGCGTTTTTATATTTTTTAAAAAATATATATGCAACAGTTCAGCCACTTAGTCATCGACATTTGAAAGAATTTCTCCTTGTAATTCTAGCTTTTGGGTTGGTTGCTTATTATTGTCTGTTGTAGTTTTCTGTGGCTTTTTTGTTTCTGCCCGCCTTCGCCTAACCGCTCCCACCCCTTTGGACTTCCCTGCGGCTTCTTCGCGCCCATCAAATCCGATCGTGTCTTTCGAGTTCCAAGTGTAATCCTCTTCCGGGATGCAATGTTTAGGAAACGTGACGGTCTTACCTTTGGGGCTTGTCCAAGGGCTCGCCTCACGGATGATGCAATTCGTGTGTGTAAACGACAGACGTAGTCCCCACAGACACTCTTGGGGGCTCGTCCCGTTCGCACAGCTGATGTAATGTTTGGTTAAAGTGACAGTATGGGTGTCGGGGGTGTGTCTCGTCGGGCAACTGCGTCTGAATCATTCATCATTGCTCATTACCGTGAAGCCAATCTTAATTCTGGGATAATTTTTCTGGGCCATCTTCACGCCATGCCTCCGGTATGTGCTGGAGCACTTCCCAGTCATCCTAGACTCTATCTCGAGGTTACTTTCAGCCCCTTACAGTAACTTTCTTTAAAAAAAAAAAAAAAAAAAAACGGGGCTGGTGTCCAGTTTTTCACGCCTTCCCTGTGACGTGTCAAAAGGGTGGTCTACCTTCACGGCGCGGTGCACCGCGTAACAATGATGGCAACAAAAATTTATTTTTCCTGCGACGCTAGTTGAGTTCTGGTGCGGTGAAGAGGCTGTGGACGATGGGTTGCCTACCTTTCGGGCGCATGCTCAAGTCATCAAAGTTTTTCGCCAGAAAAACACTGTGGTGGGTAATTAACCTCTGGTGCAGGATTTCTTCATTCTTTTGTGAATTACAACTAACATTGATGTATTTGTTTTGTAGAGTGAACTTTTTTTCAGTAATTTATGCCTGAGCTATATGGTAGCAAAGGTTAGCAGAATTAACTTCTGCAGTGTATGGGACAACCTTTCTCACTGGCACTGCCATTGGAATAACGATTGTTTGGTGATAACAGGATCTTCTCTTTATTCTCAGTCTTTGGCAAAATAAACTAAGCATATCAGACCAACAGCAACAACCAAACGGAATACATTTTTTTAACTAATGCAAATAAATCTGTAATTCACATCTTTTGCATGTTTTGCAAGTAACAACTTTTAAATCGAATTTTAGTGACAATAAGTCATCTAAAAGTTCATCAACAAAAGGCATTTCTTCAACTGAACAATTGAAAATATTGGAAAACAAAAATGCAGAACATAGATGGTGATGTCAGGCTTTGGCACAGTGCCTCTGAGGCAATAACGACAAACCAGTTCAATTTACAAACAAATTAAAATTTTGTCCAGTTGTTTGCACCAGTTTATCACTTTGATAGTAACATACTGAATGTTAACACTGACAAATGCACAAAAGAGATGCAACTTACTTCTAATCCCAGCATTGTGAAAGACAATATCACAGAGGTAATGATTTCCACACGGGAACAAAGTGAAAACACAAGTGTCGTTAAAGATATGGCCAGCTCAACAGGAAGGAGTATTCCCCCTGGGCAAAAATATATATACATAACTCTATAGACAATTAAATAAGTAAAAGATTACTTAAATTATTAAGGGAATGAAATTTCCTGTGCTTTTAAATCTGTAAACATGATATTTTGTCTAGATCTTGCAATGGTTATCAAGATTTACGGCTATAAAATAGTTCCTATTTCCAAACAGCAATGCAGCACAACAGATGAGATGTATTTAACATAAAAAGAACTCTAATCTTATAAAAATTTAATACATTGCTTATATTATTAGGATCACAATGTACCATGATTAAATATTAAGTAAGTCATACATACACATTTTTTTAAAGGATGACTGGACACAACACGGACAAAACTGTTGAAGAAACAAGCATCTTCATGAGATAAAAAGAACAACTGTGTGTGAAAACAGTAGCAGTATGGGAAGCAAACCCTGGCATGGTGGAAAGTAAGATGTTGTATCCAACTAAGATGTACAAATACCACATGAAGACAGAGGGGAGCCATTCTAGTATACAGACACAAGAGGATAGAAACCAAAGTTAGCTCAGTAAAATACAACAAAATCAGTAATTATCTTAAAAAAAAAAGTAAAATAGGAACAAATTATACAGGTAATAAAGGTGCTTTGCTCATGTTCATGCTGCTACTGACTCTGGAAGTAAATATCTTTGTAAAAAAGGTGATGCCAGCTCTACCTCCAGGTATTGAGCTAGCCAGGAAAAATAGAAGGGCAATAATTTGTAAAACAGCACAGAGTACAGTCAGTGGTGTGCTTTGGGCAAATAATGCAAAATACAAAGTGGCAAACAATGTGCCAAAATAACAAGAAGTGAACATGATTCGTTCTCTTGAAAACAGGTGTCTGAGGTGGGTCATAGGGCCCCAGAGAAATGAAAAGCTGGAAAAGCAGAATAAACACAGTTTAGGACAAGGCAGGTGAAATGGAGAGCAATAAAGTCACAAATATTTACCTGCATAAAAAGAACAAGCTGCCCATGGTGTATAGAAGAGCAAACTTCCTTGCCTTAAACAGTAGAACAGGTGCATAGAAAGCAGCAATGGAGAAACATATTACTCCCATGAAAAGGCAAAGGCAAAACCCCACGATGCGTTGCATACGGCCCTGTAACAAAAATGGGGGGAAAAGTGTTAATAAATCGAACTTGATAGGATAGACACAATTTTGACACTGACAGTGACAGCTAGTCTCAAGTTCGGGGTCAATATGATAACTTAAATAACATTGGCAGGGGGCAGCAAAGAGTCTTAAGGAAGATGAAAATCAACTATTTTTGTTATTCTGGAACAAATTAGCAGAATCTGCCAGCCATTCGATACTGAAATAATATAAACAACAAAAATACAGGTTATGTGACTCACCATACTGGGACAACAGTCTTTTTGAGTTTCTTGAAACCAACCATAGCTGCTTTCTTCGGGTGCTGCATTTTGTTTCTTGGTCCATTTTCCGAACTCTGGAAGAGCGAAAGATAGAGACAAATTACTATGTTTTGGTTGAGATTTTTCACTATTTCTCGACAAATAGTCGTCCAAATCTTTCTTGAGGTCTGCCATATTGCAGCCACAAAACGCGCTGCAGAATTTGTCATAGCCTGGATAACGGCCCGCTACGTGGTCGCTATGAGAATTTTAGCGACTTTAAAACTGGTGGGTGGAAGTGGTGGGGAGAAGCGGGATTTCCAAATTTCCATCAGTTCTCTGCATTCAAATCAAACAGTCGTGCGATGTTTGATGGCATTTGCCATGAAAATTGGTTAATTCTTCGGCAAGTGAAGCGAGTAATGCTGGTTCTAAACCATCCATCCACCCGATGGTTTGCTGATTACAGAAAACAATTGAAGGGAAGTTTCGATAGCTCTGATAGCGAGTCGAGGGATTAGCGGCTGACGCTTGGATTATTATATTTTCGATTGATGGACCAAAATGACGACAAACTCAGTAATATGGGCGTTTCTCAGAGGCCTCAGCCTTCAGTTTCGTGGCGAAGTAATGAAGGCCTTTCCCACGCCCAGGTGGGTATGACATCATGTTGGGCTACGGCAAGCCACGGCACGGGGAAGGCCCACCTCCAGCCAGGCCCACCCTTAGCCACGACGGGTGACGGCTATCTGTCAGCCAGCCCTAGACGAGATGCACGGGGTCAGGCTGGGCTCAGGGAGTCCCAGGCCGCGTCTGCTGTACCGCTGTTGGGGTTGGGCCGTTGGGCCCACGCTCCTCATTACTGGCGTTCGGGATTCGGGACCGGCTAGGGCCAGGGGGGAGGGGAGGGGCGGTCGCAGCGCCGCCACGCGACGCCAGCCCACGCCAGCCCACGCCAGCCCAGCCCCGGCTCGCCTGTCTCCATCCCCATCCCTCCTTGATCTCCAAGGGGAGGGACAAGGATCAAGCAGCCGCGCTCCGGTCGGGCTGGGTGCGCGGGGTGGGGCGGGGCGCAGGGGTAGCTCGGGCGGGGCGCGGCGGCAGGGTCGGTACAGGGGATGACCGAGCCACGGGCGAGCGGTGGGGGATGGTGTGGGGTGTGGGGCGTCGCGGGGCGGAGGGCGGAGGGTGGCTAGAGGGCTGTGGGGGTTGGGGCTGGGGCCGGGGCGGCGCTCGGCGCTCGGTGTGTAGCCACCCTCCAGTTACGGACCCCAGTCTGACGGGCAAGGGTCGGAGCGCTGCCCGGCGCGCCGCACTCTGCCTGCCCGAAGGTTGCTTTGCTCTTGGTCCTGGTGATCATTCTGACCGCACCGCTCCACCTCGCCCAGCGACGCGCCGCCAGCAACTCGTGTTCGTCGTGGTGAAGTGATTGTGCGTCGAGTGACCCGTGGTGGCCGTTTAGTTTCGGTGCTTGGGGCCCCGATCGAGGAGTGTGCATCGCAAGAGCCGCGGCGACACGGCGTCGACGCGCCGCCAACCACACCGTCGTCCAGCCTGGTGCAGTCAGGAGGTGCAGTTTGGCCCCTGTGAGGCCGTGCGCGCGTGTCGAGGACGGCGTCGAGGACGGCGTGTTTTGCTCCCCCCGCCCTGCCCCTGGCCTGCCCCTGGCCTCCGTGCACTCGCCGTTCCCCGCCCCCGCCGCAGTCGTAAGACTTCCATCGATCCGCGCCGAGCCGAGCGGAGCAGCGACGCACCGAGCCCGGCCGGGCCAGCAGCGCGGGGCAGCGCGGAGTGGTGAGGGAGGGCCCTCCTCGGTGTGAGGTGCGAGCGAGAGCGACGTCGCCGTCCCCGACGCGGCGCCATCTTGCTCCGGTGGCGCCACCACGCTAGCGCCGCCGCGCCAACGTCGTGCTTGCTGCACCACCCCCTGAGGCCGCGCGGGCCGAGCCGCAGGCACTGGTACCTGCCCTCGCGATGGGCGGACCGTTGGCGTAGCCAGAGGCACTGTCAGTGGCGGAGGTGACGTCCGCGCCGACCACGACGCCGTCATGGGGACGGTGCTGAGCTTCAGCCCGCGAGAGCGGCGCCCCGGCCCCGCCAACCCCGTGGCCTTCGCGTCCAGCACGGGTCTGGGCTCCGAGTACACGCTCAACAACTACAGCCTGGAGCAGCTCAACAACGTCAAGAACCAGCAGCAGCTGCCCACCCCGCAGGTGTTGCCCCAGGTGCAAGTGCTGTCACCCTCGCCGTCGGCACCGCATCTGCAGGTGCCCCCCGCCTCCTCGCACCACATCCACAACAACAACAATAACAACAACAATAACATCAACAACGACGCGACGACGCGCATCCTGTGCGAGAAGAACACCAACGCGCTCGACAAGAACCTCAAGAAGCATTCGCTGTTTATCAACGCGCTTAGCTGGAAGCGGTTCTCCACTACCAACAACAACAAGAACAAGAACAACAACAAAAACAAGAACCTGACAGCGTTCCGCCAGCCCATCGTGGACAACATCCACCACCCGCTGGCGCACGGCGTCGTGGTGGACAAGAACAAGAACTTCCAGAAGTCGGGCGGGCACGCGCCGCTCGCCTCGTACTACCCCGTCGTCAAGTCGGCGTCCACCAACACGGTGTCCATCAGCGCGCTGGACGTGGTGCACGCGTCGCACGCCGCCAGGGACGCCGCTAGGGACGCCGCCAGGGCCAACAACGCCAACAACAACCAGCACCATGCCGACAAGGCCGACAAGCTGGTGCCCAAGGCGGGCCTTCCCTCGGCCGCGCTGCCCGCCCAGGCGCAGCCGCAGGTCGTGCCGCCCCAGCAGCAGCCCGCCAAGGTGTCGCACGGCGTGCAGACCAACCTGCCCGTCCCCAGGAAGACCGTCATCCAGGCCTCCACGTCCGAGCTGCTCAAGTGCCTGGGCATCTTCCTCCACACGCGCTGCCGGCGGCTGCACGAGTTCCAGGCCGGCGACGCCGTCACCTGGCTGCGCTCCGTGGACCGGAGCCTCTTGCTGCAGGGCTGGCAGGTCAGTCCCGGGTTGGAAGACCCGCCATTTCTTTCGTCCTTTTCTGGCTGATGGGTTTAGTTGTTGTTTTTCTTGCTTGGCTCGTCCTGTATGGCAGTGTGCATGCAAAAGGACATGATGCCTTTATCTGAAGGCCGGGGCCGTGGCGGCCACAAAGGCACACGGCGCGCGGCGTGCGGCACGGGGTAACGGTAGCCATGCGGTAGCGGTGGCGGTCATTTCATTTGGGGCCGAGCCACTCGGTGGCAACCAGAGCGAGGCCGCGTGGAGCCAGAGCGGGCCGCGGGCCGCGTGCAGTGCCGCGTGCCGTGCCCCGTGCCGCACGCGCACTGCCCAACGCCCCAGTGCTCCAGTGCGGCAGTGCGGACGCAGCGGCTTCATGTCTTCCCCATCCAGGGCGGGGTGTGCGCTGCATCGCGGGAACAGCCAGCAGCAGGGGGAGGGGGAGGGTCGCTAGTTGGAAGTCAAACAGAGCCTCGTTCTCATTTCAGAGCGATTCCGGACATCGCCGGCTTCCTCGCTCGGTCTCTCTCCCACTCATGAGGCGTCCCGTTCAAGTGTGAGACGCGGAGCGACGAAACGATGTGCGAATTGATCCTGTAGGCTGCGTGCGGTCTCAAACGCATTGCGAGGCCGAATCTGTTCCCACGCGAGATTGACAACCCCCTGTAGGTAGGCAGCCCACCAAACCAATCACCCAGCCCAGAGGAGCTTCCTTGACGCGCTGTCGCTGGAGTCATGGGCTTAGGGGTGGGCTGCCGACCCGTGCCGAGCTGCCCCATTGACGCACGCAAGACGCGGAACGACGGCAACATGCCGATGACGGCGAGTGAGCGACGAGTGAGCGGCGGGTTGGGCGCCAGTTCGTTGGCATCGCGCGGCACGGCGCAGCAGGGCGGCTGTCAGGCCGACTGCTCTGACGGGCTGCCGGCTTTGACTAAGCAACACGCGAGACGCGAGCGAGCACGGAATAAGGGTGGATTCGGGGAATTCAGTAGCCAAGGGGGAGGCCAGGCCACGCCACGCCAGGCCACGCCACCGCCCCCTGCATCGACTTGACCCGCACGGCCCTCAATGCACTGCACACAGGCGGTGAGGCGGTACAAGCGCACAAACTTCCTTTACGATCCCGGGGGGCTCGACCTGACTCGAGGTAAGGCGGGACGGAGGGCGGCACTCCGGAAAACATAAACTGGAAAAAAGAAACAGCCCGAACGGGGCCCCGCCCCGTTTGCATCGGTCTCGTCGGAAAGTTCGCGGAGATGATTGAGGTCCTGAAATAGAGCGATCGGCTCGCACGAGCGCACAATCGGCGTGGGCCCGATCCGCCGCGCGTGCCGCTGCGTCCTGCGTCCAGGGCTTTGGCCCGCTTGGCCCGCTTGGCCCGCTTGGCCCGCTTGGCCCGCTTGGCCCGCTTGGCCCGCTTGGCCCGCTTGGCCCGCTTGGCCAGGTAGACGGACACAAAACGAGACCAGCGGGGCGGGGCCAGGCGGGGCCAGGCGGGGCGTCGCAGCGGGGTGGCATTTACCTGGCCGCCTGCCTGGGACAGCCCTGCGGCCTCGCGCCCTTGCGGCGTCACGGGAAAAGGGCACAGCGCTCCCGCAGGAGCCTCCCTCCCCGAAGGACTTCGAGACTCGTTCCCGTTCCGCTGGGTACATCGCCGGATGTCAGTCACGCCGCGGAAGAGAAAGTATCGGAAGAAAGGGTAGTGTGTCCAAGAAGGATAACCTATTTATAAACCGCCTTCGCGGGAGCATGGGGCGGGGCAATGCAAGGCACAGGCCGCACTGGCGTTGGGGGTGTTTCGGGTAGCGGGGGCCGTGGGGGCACTGGGCCTTGGGAAAGCCGGGCCGCGACTGCTGCCTTGGGCTGCTCAGACAGGCCGGCACAGCGCTAGGATTCGATCACTACAAGCTGGGCACATCGCAGTCTGCCATCCCCAGCGAGGGGAGTGACAACCCCCAACACCTCGCCTGCCAGGCTGCCGCGCTCGGCCTGGCCTCCCTTAAACGGGTTGACGTCACCGACTTGGACCGGCAGGGCGGCACGGTGGCGGTGTGGCACGGAGGCCGCGCGGGGGACGCGGGGGACGCGCCCAGGCCGGGCCGGCCTCATGCATCATCACCATCAGTGCCTCTGTGGCACTCATGGGTCGTGCCGCGGGGGCGCGCGCGCGCGAGAGAGAGAGAGAGAGAGAGAGAGGGGGGAGAGAGAGAGAGAGAGAGAGAGAGAGAGAGAGAGAGAGAGAGAGAGAGAGAGAGAGAGAGAGAGAGAGAGAGAGCGTCGAAAGCCCAATGCGGCTTGCTGGGCGGCGTGGGCGTTCTGGAGGACCATTCAAACCGCGCCGTTTTCCATGGCAACGACCGCGAGCTCGGTTGACCATGCCAGCGCGGCGCAGCGCGGCAATGCCCATAGGCAATTATCGATACGGGTTTGCGAGGGCGGTAGGGCCGGCACTACTCGGTACCGCCCAAGGCTTTCCGGCGGGGCGGCGAGGCAAGGCGAGACCGCTAGACGGCGGGGCTGCACCAAGCTCATAGACCGATTCCATGAGTCGTTTCGGTCGGTGTGTCCCTCTCACACCTACAGCGGACGGCCTGTGAGTGCGAGAGAGACAGCTCTAAGTCTGCTGGCGGCGCGGCGATAAGATTCGTCGTATCGCGGCCATCCACTTGATGTATCGCGCTTTGATGGGAGTGGTCTCGAGAGCGGCGGCGACTCGCCCTTTGCGCGCCACCGCCACCTCCCCCTCCCCTCCCCCTCCCCCACCCCCTCACCTTCCCCGCCCCTGCCGCTCGCGGCGCCGCTATCGATCGTGTCGGGGTCGCGCCGTAGTCCGGGGAGGAGAGGAGTCGAAGCCACCACCCGGAGCTCTGGCGCAGCCCTGCGCAGCCCTGCGCAGCCGAGTGGAGCCGAGGGACTCGGGGCCTAACACGGCGCGAGCCGAGCGGAGCCGAACGGCGAGCGCGCGCACCACCACACCCTCCCGCCGCTCTATCTCTCTCTCTCTCACACACACACACACGCGCGCGCGCGTACCCACAAACACAAGCACGCGGGGGCGCAAACTCTGCCACGCAAAACACCAAGGCCTTCCTTTGCACGTGGCTACGGGGCGGCGGGGCGGTAGGACCTCGGTCGCCGAATTGCGCAGCGGGCAGGCAGGGGGTCCGGGCGTGGCGCCGGCCCGGCGGAGCGGTGAATCTGCCCGCTAACGATGATGTCGAGGTTGTCGCGGATTATTTCGATTTGGTCCAGCAGTCGGGGTGGGTTGGGATGAATGGGCGTTGCTGATGGTAAAAATAAAGCGCGCGCTCGGGGAGCCGGGGAGCTCGTTGCCGGGGGATGCTGTTGGCTGGACTGGCGGCGGAGGGCCCCCGCGGGGGTAGGCCGCCCGCCCAGGCAAGGTGTCCGGCGGGACTGCCCGCCCACGACTCTGCGGGCGTTCGTGCGGACCGTGGGGCGGGGCAGGCGGGGCAGGCGGGGCAGGCGGGGCAGGCGGGGCAGGCGGGGCAGGCGGGGCAGGCGGGGCAGGCGGGGCAGGCGGGGCAGGCGGGGCAAGCGGGGCAGGCGGGGCGGCGGGGCGGCGCTTTGACACCAACCTAACCACGTGTCTCTCTCTTGTGCGCAGGACATCGCCTTCATCAATCCGGCCAACGTGGTGTTCGTGTACATGCTGGTGCGCGAGCTGGTGGACGAGGACGTGACCTCGGAGCAGGAGCTGCAGGCCGTGGTGCTGACATGCCTCTACCTGTCCTACTCGTACATGGGCAACGAGATCTCGTACCCGCTCAAGCCCTTCCTCGTGGAGCAGAGCAAGGACGCCTTCTGGGACCGGTGCCTGGACATCGTGTCGCGGCTGTCCAGGGACATGCTGCGGATCAACGCCGAGCCGGGCTTCTTCACGGAGATCTTCACCGAGCTCAAGATGTGGGGCATCAACAGCGCGCTGGGGATGCACCTGATGCACCCGCACACGCACGCCGCGCACGCGCACGCCACGCACGTCAGCCAGACGCGGCAGCACCAGCACCGCGTCACGGTGACCAAGGGGTCACCGGGGAGGAACCCCGCGGCCAGCTGCAAGCCGCCAGCGCCGCAGCCACCGCACCTCCTAGTGCCGCCGCCAGTGCTGGCGCCGCCCATGCTGGCGCCGCTGGCCACCCGGGACGACGCGCTGTCCGACGCGGAGACGCCGAACCCCAGGCCAGCGCTGCCGCTGCCGCTGCTCACCGCCTGGAACGACGCGTCCCCCGACGAGAACCACAACCCCAAGATGCTGCCCAGCGCCACCACCACGCGCTCCCGCGAGGACAACAACGGCAACGAGTTGAGCGCCGCGTCGTCCCGGGTGTGCTCGGCGGCGTCCACGCCCGACGCCGAGGACACCCTGACGACCGACGGCGTGCCGCACGCCGCCGCCACGGCCACCCCGGCCGAGGTGGACCAGGCGGATGCGGACGGCGGCCAGGGCACGACGGCTGCTTGACCGGCCTCGGTGCCGTGCACGGCGTGCCCCGGGGAGCCGTCCGACCCAGCCAGCCAGCCCCTCCGGGGACACTCCACGCTGCTGGTCAAGCTGGCCCTCGCCAAGTCGCGCCGCTGCCAGCAGTACGTCACGACGTTGTGAAGCACGCTCGTCTGGCTGCTGCGTGACACGCGACGCACGCGACAGGCTGGACTCATGCGCCGAGCGCACGCGAGCCACAGCCACGACTTGCGCTGCAGTGCGCTGACCGGCAGAACCACGCCCTGTTCTCGCCAACAAAAACATGCGTTCTATCCTATCCTATCGAGTTGTGAAGTGAATGTAGTTAGAACCAAACTCTTTCCTTTCCTTTCGTTTGTTATTGTTGTCATTGTTTTCAAGTTACCAAAATACCTGTATGAGTTTTGTCTGTTATAGTGATTTCTGAGCGTGATTTGATATTACTTATCTTCTCGTGGTATGGCTAGCAAGCGAGTGTGAGTAATGGTGAGATTTTCTTGTTTCCTATTTTTGTTTGAGGTGCTCGTCGGAGAGCGGCAGCGGGAAGAATGTGAGAGTGGGACTTCCCTCTGTTGGTGTCCGATTATTATTATGTCTTTTTTAAATTATGATTGTGATTATTATTATTTTTATTATGATTGTGATTACGTATTATAATTTTATTATGATTATGATAATTATTATTACTTATTTCACTTTTATTTGAAGGCTGTGATTTTACTCATCTTAGTTCGTAATGCTTTTCGCGATTAATGTTAATTTTACTCGTGCAACGGTTTGAGCTAGGCGAGGTGAAGGAACAGCATCCAATAGCAATCCTCCCTTTTCCGCAACCACTGTGATATTTGAAAATGAAATGGCCAACGGACGAGGAGAAGTTTGGCAGTGAACATTGGGCGTCCACGACTAGCCAAAATAGTGCCGCTGGCATTTTGCCCTCCGAAAACTGGCGGGCTATAGTGTGGATTTGTGCAGCAAAGAAGGGACACTTATCAGCGCCTTGAGTATTGTTATTGTTAACGTTGTGATAGTCAGGGTTCGCGACGCAGCACTGCCTCCGGACTGCCCTAGCCCTGCCTTCGGTGTGTTGTGAACATTAGCATAGCCCTAGCCCTGTAATACGTCCAAAAAACACAAAAAAGGGCAAGGTCACCCTATTTGTATCACACTGAATCCAAAGTGCCGTATCATTCAATATTTCCATGACGAAATACCGAATTCACTTTCTGGTGTCGAGGGAACTCCATCAACTTATTTTCCAAGGTCATTCTCTCGAGGGAGATATGTTAGCTAAAATATATGATAAACTAAAGTGAGAATTAGTGATGAGAAGCGAGTTATTTGTGTCCACGAGGACTTAACTTAATTGTTAAGATTATATACAGATCCATTTTACAACATTGTTCATCTAAATGGTAAGGGCTTGAGGGTCAGTGAAGGTGAGCAAATAAAAAGTAAGCTCCTTTTGGGTCTGCTCGAGGGGGCAACCACTCGAGAAATCCTGTGACCCCTGGAGCCCCAGAAATCTCTGGAAATCCGAAATCTTTCCCCAAAAAGGCAAAAAACAAGCAGATTTTA
This sequence comes from Thrips palmi, assembly GCF_012932325.1. Taxonomy (NCBI): domain Eukaryota; kingdom Metazoa; phylum Arthropoda; class Insecta; order Thysanoptera; family Thripidae; genus Thrips; species Thrips palmi. Next base: position 10,977,620 of record NW_023144621.1, on the reverse strand, counting down.
GGCTTAAAATTGGATGAAATCCGACGAAATCTCTTGTCTTAAGAAATCGTGTCCCTAAACATCGTACGTGGTTGTCCCCTCGGGTCTGCTGCACATTTCAAACCAACTGCGTTTGTAAAGTGCAAGGGAGGCCATATCATCGGCGAACACAAGCACGTACTATATTTCTCTGCGCTTGCCTTTACTAATCCTTGATCCTTTCATCTGCTCGGTGAGCCCCAAGGTTTCCCTAGTGGTAGGTGAGTTCCACGATGTCCAGGTTGATAGACTTAAGAACTCCTTTCGAATGTAGAAAGTAACACACATTACATAGAAATTTAGAAGGGTGTCCTGAATAGTTGTTTACTTGCCACCTGTCTCTTACTTCAGAAAGGCGTATTCGTATTGTGATGTGTCATTGATCATTCATCTGTATCGTTTGTCGAAAACATGAACAATGCGAGCAACTATAGTTCTCTTCTTTACTGGTTTTGTTGTTGGGGCTTATTCTGCTCATATACCTGTTGATATTAAAGTGCAGTTTGCTTTTAAATTAATGCGGGCATTACAACATCTGTGTTTCTTTTGTGTGAGTTTAGTGAAAATTGAGATTAATCCTACTTTTCTACTGTTAAATCGACGGAACCGTGTCCCCAAAGCAATCCTGTGTGAATGGCTCTCATTGCCTCGACAGACTCACGACACGGTTTTGCCACAAGTCATTAAATGAGTTGGAACAAGGCAAACAATTTATGTAATTTTATGTAGTTGGTAAGAGAAATATAGTTATGGCTCCTGAAGGGCTGGTTAAAGTACTGGTTACGCGACACACAGCCGATCCACCACTGACAACTCAGTTGAGGTGAGGACGAATTAATTGTTTCTTTATATTTTCGTCAGTGGTGTGCATCATAGAAGTCAAACAATTATATGGCTGTGTGTTTTGAAGATTCAACTGTTCTCATTAAAATAGTCGTAGCTAGTAAGTTCGGAAATCCCAGAGGTTTTCATGGGCCGATTTAGTGCAATACTATGGTCTCTATGTTCTCAGTTTGACAAAGAGTCATATGATTAAACTCTCAAAATACGTTCTTACAAATACGTTACTGCATAAGTCAATGTTCTTGTAATCGTTTTGTTTTCATTTTGTTCTAAGCAAATAAAACTTATTTTTTTTACATAATTGAATTGTATGCTGACACGATATTTCTTTTCAATTTCTCTCACTTGTTTCACAATGATGTATCCAGGGCTTATCGTTTTCAAACGACCAAACTTGTCTGTGAGTGAGGCACATGAGTGTTCGTCAAGACGTTCAAATCAATACAAATTTTGGTTCAGATTACCGTTGCTGTTAAATTCTGGTTTGGATGTCGACATGGATCAGAATAGGATAGTGAAACATCCGTGCAACGACGCCGCACTCAGTGTGGACACAATCCATACAGTACCCGTATATAATAGACTTCTGTTTAATCAGGGCATAATAAAGTGAACCAAATTGTTACATATCTCGCTTTTGTTCCTGACCCCGTCCTCGACAGACCACACACATACGTATACACGCATGGAGGCACGACAAGAACACACCGAGGGGAAGTGTGTTGAGGCAGCCACGGAGCCAGGGCCGCCAGGGCAATGCATACGGTCCGTGCATGGCGTGCCACCATTTCAAACAACGCCGTCCTCTGCGACTGAGCGCTCTGATGACCCCTCCCGTCCCCGTTTCGGCCCTCTGGCTCCAGCTCGGCCTCGACTCGGCATCTAGCGGCAGTCTTGAGACGCGCTCCGTCCGGAGATGGCCTCCCCACGGTAGTGTCCCGTGTCCCCTAAAGGATGACAAACCTCGCGACGAGCACGCCAACAAGAGCACCGCCGCGACGTCCCCGGCGTCCTCGTCCTGCCGGCCCCGCCCTCGGCCTGCTCCCCTTGCTCCTGTGCGTCGCTCTAGCCGGAGGGAGCGCGGCCCGCGCCGCGACCGACTCCATGCACCTCGTGGAGACGCTCAGCCCGAAGGCCTTCGCCACGACCCAAAAGATCACGAGGATTTCCCCTGTGCCACCAGGCGCCCCTGCCTGGCCAGCACCGCGGGGCCACACCCTCAGCAGGTAGGAATTGGCATGCTCCCCGCACTGGAGAAGGACTGCTCCGCTTCACTGCTCCGCTCAATTCCACACAGGAGCGATATTGCTGCCGACGGCCTCGTCCTGGTCGACGCCATGCCCTCCGACTCTGAGGAGCCAACGGCCGTCAGAGGGCGCGACCACAAGTGCCGCCCCAAGGCCGTGTCCGCGACGCCCAGGAAGCTGAGCGACCGCGGCGGCGACCGCGGCGGTGACGGTCGGCGTCGAGGCGCCGGGGAGCGGGTGTCCCCGAGCCCGGCCTTCGACACTTACGCCGAGGACGGCGGATTCGAGATCGACGTCCGACCGGTACGCCTCCCGCCCCTCGCGGACAGCAGGGAAGACGGGCTGCCGTTCAGCCTGTGGGACGGCGCGGGGCGGCGGCCGCAGTACCTGGACCACGACGACCTCGACCAGCCGCCGTCCTTCGAAGGTGAGCTCACTGTGTCAACGAACCGCGTTGTTCAAGTCAGGAACTCCTTGTGACAGTTAGCTGGACGTTTGGGGCGCGTGGTGGAGCGCGTGTTGTGCTCCGAGAAGCGCCCGCCGTCCGCCGGGTAGGCCACCCATCCAACGCGCCTGCGACGCATGCTGCTGGCCAGGCGCTCCATTACCATTAAGGGCTAGACCACACATGATCGTATGCCATTTCGGGCCCGACACATGCTCGCCTGCACTGCAAAACGAGACAAGGTCGTCCTTACTAGGGTGACACGTTATGCCGGCGGAGAAGAACCTCAATCGGCTACATGCTCCCACTCGCAGTATGACCAGTCAGGGCGAGGAGCTTTTTCTGTCTTTCTGAAGAAGGTGAAGGTTACCTTCTGCTTTTCGCTTGCAGCCGCTTCCGGTGAAAGTGCGGAGGCACACCACGGCCACGGACTCGAGGGGCATGGCGTGGACGGCGGCCACGGCAGGGGGCCGGTCGTGGTGAGGGCACCGCCGTTCAACTCGGTGGCCATCGGCTTCCTCATCTACCTGGTGCTGCTCACCTTGCTGCAGGCCTCCATTTACGACACGTCCCAGAAGGGGCTGCTCAGCAGCCTACTGGGGCCGCTGGGGCTCAAGCCCTCGCGGAACCGTCGTGACATGGAGGACGACGTGGAGGGCGCTGACGTGATCCTCGGCCAGGCGGGGGAGCGGCGCGTGTCCATCCTGGGTCTGGAGCACCACGACCAAGGTCTGCAGCAGGGCGCGGCGCCCACACTGCCCGCCCTGGAACACCGGCCAGTGCTCGTGGCGGCGGTGCTGGAGTCGGAGGACGGAGACGGAGGCCCTCGTAGTGTCAGGACTCGCAGGGACGCCCCAAGGCGAGGGGGTCGGAGCTAACCCCACGCCCCACACTCTCCTCTCCGTTGTGGGCTGAGGGTCTCGTTGTCCTTGTGGGCGTGTGATATTTTGTAAAGGAACTTAACTCCCTGTATCAATTAGGTAATCATTTTATTTTTATCTCAGAAGATCTTCTACAAGTGTCAGTAAGTCCTGAACAGTTTTACACCAAGCATAGGGGAGTAGTAGTAGGAAGTTCCTACAAACATTGGATAATATCAATTTGTATGAAGAATCCAGGCTTTCAAATAATTACAAAATACACTTCAATCTGGGGCCGAATACATTTTCAGTCTTCCGACCACTGCATCAGCAACACACACTTCAAATTAAAAAAATAAAAAAAATGACAGAATTGCACTCTTTAATTACCTTATAATTATACCTCAGTTTAACAGAATAGATAATGAATTGCCCCAATGATTTTGACTGGTGCACTAAACATCAATAATAATAATAATAATAAATATACAAATCACAATGTTTCCGTTTAATGGTGTGTTTAAAACTTAAACAAAATTCTAAGAGTTGGAGTCACTTGTTGAGAAGCAGAACTTTAAGCTACATCGAAATTTACATGAATTGTTAATGAGCAACAAACAATGTTACGAGTGAAGTCCCACTATGTTTAAGATTAGATTATTTACTGCCGAACTATCTCAAATGGCATGTTACTCCAAGCCAAGCAATAAGAGACCAAAAAGAAGTCAGCATGTCAACCATAGGAGAGCTAATTTCATCCCAACTTAGGCATGTAACTGTATGTATGTTACTGCATGTACAGAGGCACTATGGACATTGTGAAAAAGAATTACAATCTTTCATACTTTCTTTTTGTTTTATTGAAAAACAGCTTACAATACATACTTTTACATTGGATCACACAGATAATATTTACAACACACAAGTGTTCTGTGCACATAGCCTACTAGGTAAGCAAAGGATCCACCTTCAAAATAAAACATCACAGAAGTTCGTCAGAGAAAATCCTTTATTTACATTTATGCCCACTAGCCTTTTCAGTTTCTCATGAGGGAAAGTGGGAAAATTAGCTCATAATTTGGTTAACTTAGCTGACCACAAACAAATTGTATTTCATTTTTACAGAGACATTTTTAACTGGTTACATTTCTTACAGATTTAAAGTAAGGCCTGGAAGATTGCTTACTAGCCAGGATTAATTTACACAGCAGAGTAAGCAAATATTCTGTACTTGCAAAAATGCAAGTTGATACTTTCAATTAGATTTGAAAAAGCATCGATGTTTTACAAAAGTATTTTGAATATTGATTCATGCATCAAACAATGGAACACCATGAAAATATTTTGAAAAATTTGAATGAGTTTGCCAAATGTAACATTTACGAACAATTTGTGTAGTTTTGTAACAAAAGTTTACAGTCCAGAATATACAGGCTTGATGGTGAAGTCTGCTGCCAGTTGTAAACAATAAACTGCGCATAAACCATGGCGCTGAGCATTGCTCAAAAATTTACATGGTTCCAAATTCCAAGCATCCTCTGAGCAAGCAATACCATTTTACTTTAACAATAAAACTGATACACATAGCAATGTACACAATATGAGCAAAACAAGTCACAACTGAAACAAAAGATAAATTTAAGATATCCGAAATGAAACAGCCTGTCAGAGGAAACAAGGAAATAAAGCAATTTTTGACCAGAAATGAATGGCATGTCAAAATACAAAAACTATATGAGAAAAGAAAAGGTGTGATGCGAGGAGGTAACATAGGTGGGAAGACCCCATAATGACTCAGTTTTAAAACAGCTTCCTGGCAAAGAAAAGTTACAAATAGAGCATATCTAATTAATTTAAATGAACTTTCTGACATCAATTGATGATTAACTCAAATGAACTCATTAGAGTTCCTGAAATAGGGACATAACTCTTCACACAGTGAAGAAAAAAACCTCGCCACTTGTGCAAGATGCTCCACAAGACCAGAGAGCTACATTCTCTGCAAGGAGCTGATTGAAAGGTAAAAGGGAAAAAGGAACTTTAAAGATAATGCTCAGAGATTCAACAGGAGGGTCCAAGAGAAAGCGGTCATTGCCAGAAAGAAGCTTTTCTCTCTAACAAATAAAAGTAATAATAAAAAAAAAAAAGAAAAAGGTACAAAAGAGATGAATAAAATCTAATATTAAAGTTGCTATCTTATAAAACCAATTTACATATTTTCTTCAGCATACTGAAGAAATAATTTATACACACATATTTTGTTCAAAAATGTGAACATAAGTTCTTGGCAATCACCGCCATGATATCACAAGTGGAAGGGGGTCCAAGAAACACTGTGGATGAAATGCTATAAGTGGAAGCCATAGTACCTCTGCAGCAGAAGCATGAAGCTAAGGTTTCCATGCTCCAAAAGGCAGATAAAGTTAACAGAAAAGACATACTTTCGAAGATTCAACCACACTAGTGTTTCGACACTTTGAATCAGTACATGCCTGCTTCACTTTAAAGAACCACCGAATCACATTTAACAATGTGTCCACAGCCCTGCTTCAAGTCCTCCATTGTGCCACACTAGACGGTAACGCCGAGGGTATCTTCTACTAGGGAGATCAGGTAATGTCCGACAGGATAATCTGCCACTGAACGTTCCCTAAAGGAAGCTTCCGTGGTGTGTGGCCAGGTGACGGTTGTTATCTTCGATCCCGGTACATGAGGTAGTGTTTCAATGCTTGGGGAAGCCTTAATTTTTGAATCTTGTCCTCCAAATTTCTTTTACCAATACGTTGCCTTATAACCCTCCGGCAGAGATCCATTAAAGGTAGGGGTTCAGCTGAAAAATGAAAAAGAAACAATAAACTTTTGATCTATGTCATGTGAAAAGCAGTACCAAAGTAGTTAGATACTCACGATCAAGTCCTCCTATATACTTCATAGTAATTTCACAGTGTCCCCATACTGCACTAACGATAGGATGCAATTTCTTGCCCTTCAGTCCTCGGAATGCTACACCAAGGTATTGGCCATCAACCACAAATGAAAGGGTACCTTCATCCATATCAAGGACAACTGCAAAAGAGAACAAAAAATTAATTTGAGCTTTGAATGCAATCCAGTACAGATACTGTGTCAAACAAATTAATAGCTCTCATGCAACAAAGAAATTCAAGGAACTTACCGAGGAACTTATCAGGAACGATAAAAGTTTCATCAGGTTTCAATAATGCAGGGTATGTGACACCAGCATTATTTTTCGAATCATGGTATAATTTGTTTCGGCCAAGATCCCAACCCCATGATTGGTTGTTGCTACCAACTAGGCTCTGCAAAACAAAAAGAACGACGAACATAAGTAAATATAATGACGACATTCGTAATACCAATAGGAAAGTGCAACGTTAGCAATGAAACAAGAGAAGGCGGAAGGGAACGGGTGGCTTACCTGGTAACCAACAGAATGTAAAGGGGCTTCGGCGGTGGCTACTCCTACAACGGCGTGCGTCCCCCGCTGTCTCGTTGACCAGTGCACTTCCCACACATGGAGGCCTTTGGTGAGACCGACCTTCCCTCGGATGCAGTCTGTGCTCTGTGCGACGGGGTGTCTGTGGAATGTCAGCTTGTCGTCCTCCTGAGACAAATCAAACGCTCACTTAAGTCACGGTCCCCGAAGCCAAACGACAACACACATCCAATCAAGCCTGGCAGGCCAACTCACTTTAACAAATATATTGAGGGACCGGTCGTCCGCGTTCCAGGCATGCGTGATCTGGCATTCCCTGGTGGCGGGGGGCATGTCGAGGAGGATCTCGAGGCGCGCCGGCCGCTGAAAGTCCTGCGCCAGCTCCCGTGGGATGACGGGCTTGTAGGGCTGCGGGCTCTCCCTGGCTAGCGCCGTCTTCACACTTCCTGCAAGTCGCAGACAAAGACAACGGTCAGCAAACGGGCCAAACCACTCAGCCAGACAGAGGCAACGAAACGGGGCTTACCTGATACTTTTTGACCCATTGTCATTCCCCTGGCCCCGTGGCCACGGTGACGTCTCAGTTCAAGGTAGGACGAGGTTTTGGTCGGCAGCACCGAGTTTTTGTAGGGGTACCTCCGCAGCTCCCGGAAGTGCTCGTACGAGCCCTGGCTGCTGGCGGGGGTGGTCGTGGACGTCTGGGTAGTGGTGCTGCCCTGGCTGGCGCTGGCCAGGTACGAGGAGTAGCGCGTCGATCGGGGGACTCGGGACACCGAATTCTGGGCAGCCGCTGTCACGCTTCGCGTTTGCCTAGTATTCTTGTATCTGCAACAGGAAAAGAGAGAACTGGTTAGCATCGCGTCAATGTGGCAAGCGTCCTTCCACTTCCGCGTGGGAGTAGCGGATGAATATTTTAACCGGGACTCGCAGCGCCAGCCGCCAGGGCGGTGCGCGGTGGCACTGGTCCACGTCGCCGGCCGCCAGTGGCTGCCAGTGGCTTGCCAAACGAATCAATGAGTGGTATTTCAGCGCCTGGCCACAGACACCGTCACCACGCAGCGACCAGCAGCGACCGGAAGTTGCCTCACGCGGCCCGTGCCGGCCGTGCCAACACCGCTTTGCTTTTCGCACCACAGGCTCCGACACAGGCACTTCGACGACAGGGTTCCCGACACCTTTCGCTTCGCCGCCGCTCCAAAATTGGCGCTCCACCAGCAGAGGGCAGCACGGCCCAGCCCGACGCGGCGCGACGGCTGAGCCTCCACCAGCTTCCACGCACCGCCAACAGATGTCGCTGCCAGAGTCGGGGCCGGTCGGTAGAGCGCGGGCCTGCGGCGCGGCGCGCCAAGCCCGCCTGCCTTTGAGCCTTTGTTCCCACAGTGTACGCGCGCGCGCAGTGGTACACAGCCAGCAACGAAAAGCGAACGGCGCGCCATGAGGGTCGCCGACGAGGAACTCGATAAAATGCGGGTTCGCGGCCAACGCCCAGGCCAGACGGGCCAGCCACGGCCAGCCCAGCCCGGGCGTATGTGTCCATTCGAACACATGTCACATCGCCGCGCCGGGCCAGCGCCGGCCCGCCGGCTGGGTCCGGGACGAGTCGGGACTCCGGACGGGCATCGACCCCCACGAGTACGCCGCGACAGGCCGCGACCCACGACGCGAGGCCCACGGCGGGAGGCGTGGCGCCACCCAGCCCATTCAGTCAGTACCTGAGCGATTGCAACGGCAGTCGGCGCGCGTCGCCAGAGCGTCGCCAGGCAGATAGCCTTGAGGCGTCGTCGAGGCGTCGCGACGCTGGCTGGCTCCACAGTGCAACACGGCGACCCGACCCGCGACGCCAATGCCGAAGCACCGAAGCCGATGCGGGCCAAACGCCAATGCGACAGCGACGCGGCCAAGCCGTTCGCGGCATTCCTCACCGTCTTCCTGGAGGTCAGGCCGACTGAAAAGGCGCCGGTCCAAAGGTCACGCCGCACGCCGCGTAGCCGAACTCATCATCGGGCATCCAGCTCAAACGGCCTAGACGGCGACTTGCGGACGGCACTCCGGCAACGCCGCTGCCGCCCAGGATTTCCATCTCAGATTTGACAGCGCTACCTGCCAGGACGCCCCCACTTCCCCTTAGGCCTGAGCTTTTCTCAGTCTCTCTCTGTCTCTCCCAGGTACCTGCCCCCTGCACCCCTCCCGCGCCTCTATACAAGTTATCAGCCGGCAGGGCAGACCAATTATCGTCGACAAAAACCCCAGCCTGCCCTGCTCGGCCCAAAAGGTTCTCTTATTTCACCGTCCCTTCGTCCCTTCGACTCCCACCCTCGCTTGGAACGCGAGAAATACTACCTCCATGAACGCACAGCTGCTCCACGGGGCCCTGTTGGCCCTGCAGCCAGGTAGACGACCGGCCGCGCCACGCCACGCCGGCCGGGTCTAGCAGACAAGAGTCACAGCTGAACGCCCAAGCCAACCGACAAGCTGTCTAAACCTCCTCGTGCAGGGGGATTCTGCGGGGGCGGAAAGGAAAAGCCAGCAGGGTCGACAAGGCGGGCAAGGCCCCAGCGTCCCTGCGACGCCTGGTGCAGCCATGGTGCAGCCCGCACGCTCATTCCGGAGAGTCGTTTCGTCTCTGTCGCACTCACGGGGCGGCCCGTCTGGGAGCGAGAGAGACAGCGACAAAACGTTTCTTCGGAAAGGAATCACTTGGCTGTGGCTGGCGAGGGCCGGCAGTCGGGCCGTCGGGCCCCAGGCGGCCGTGCTGCCGTGCTGCACTGCGCCAGGGCGTGCCACGCCGTGCCACGCCGTGCCACGCCGTGCCAGGCCCAGCAGGGCTCAGGACAAAGGAAGGCCAAGAAGGGCCCGTCCAGCGAGGGCCGTGCCGACCAGTACGCCGACCCTGCTTCAAATGCACACGCCAGGCCACGGCGCCGCCGAGACGTGGACGTCGGACTCCAGCGCGTTGCGCGTTGCACACGCGGCCCTGACCGCGACCCACTCGGCCCCCGCCATGGCCCCCGCCCCGCGCGGATCCCACACGGTACACACAATATGATACGTGCGGCGGGACTGCGCGACGATAGGCAGCCGTTTCGCGATAAAGTCATGACGCGGGGCGTGGCGGCGCGGGGCCTTCGCCGAGCGTGAGAACGGTGACGGTGCACGCGCCGAGGAGTCCCCCGTGCTGGAGTGCAGCCGTCTGGCGCGCCGCCGCGCCGCCGCGCATGGCCAGGGCGCCGGGCCTGGGGGCCTGGGGGCGACCGGGACGACCGCCACGGTGCGGCAGGACAGGGTGTGATAACCGTGGCGCTAAGCGAACTAACGAACTAAGAGATAGCTGGAGATAGCGGCGGCGAACACGCACTCCGCGACCAGGCGCAGGCCGCAGCGCACAGCAGGGAGCGGGGCCGACACGGAAAAGCTCTCCTCGCTACCTGGCCGACGACAAGCCCGGCCTGCCCGGCCCCACACAAAAGCCGCAGCACTCGCAGGAAAGTCTTTGAAAAGCAGGGGGCGGCAACACCGGGCCTCCATTTCGCAAAAGAGGAGGAAAGACGGGGGCACTTTGCGAAACTGCTACACTGCCAGGAAGGTCAGGCAGTGCGCGTACAGTGTACTGCACTCCCAAGACAACAGCTCAGTCAATTCCAGGGAAGCCCCAAGCCAAGCCATTCCTCTGGCTGGCCTGGCAGCCAGGCAGCCTGGCACGCGTGTCTGTGCCGCCCGGGTTCAACACCCCTCGAGTCCTCGACGCGCTCCAGTTGCACTGACCTCACTTCCGGTGTCAAATGGAGAGCGTATCCGAATCACACGCCAGGCCATCGGCAGCCATCGGCCCACCAAGACAGAGACAGACGCTCCCACCCCTCGGCAGTCGGCAGACCTTCGCTCCGCGGTACCGACCGCCCCAAGCGCCCCTCGGCGCAGAGCCGCAGAGCGCTACGCCTCCCTCGTCGTTCAGCACGTCCCGGGCGTGCTGGGCTCTAACCCAAACACGGCCCGGGCACGAAGCAAAAGCAAAACCCGAATCCCCTCGGCAGAGAGGCAGACCCGTCCCGCCGCCGCGGCCGCGAGCAGGCCGAGCTCGTCTCGAGCTCAGCCGGAACCGGCGGCGGGCTGGTTGGCCCTCCAGGCCGCGCAGCCGCGCCGAGCCGAGCCAGACGGGCAGACGAGGCAGGCAGCCGGGAAGGAGGGCCATAGAAGAAGAATACCTCTGGGAAGGCACAAAGCCGCGCGCGGTGCGCGGTACAGTCCGGACAAAGAGTGTACAGTCGTGACAGGCAGCGCGGCACGCGCGTACAGGCCGGCCCAAAAGGCCAGGCCGAGGGCCGCGGCATTCCCATGGCACTTGCACCCCGGTAATGGGAATAGGGTTGCCGGCTACCGGGGGACACTCCACCTGCCACCGGGCCGCCAACAAACACCGTCAAGGATACCGACGGCGGCCTCGGCGGAGACGGAAGGGAAGGGCAGGAGCAGCACCGCGGCAGCACCGCGGCGGCACCGCGGCGGTAGGCCAGGTAAAAGGAAGGCCGCCGTCTCCAAGACGGCGGTGACGTCCAGGACCTGGGCCAGAGGAGGACGGAGGGGTGCGCGCGGAGTCGCCGCCGAAACCAGTCAGCGCGACCGCTGCGACTCGAGACTCGAAGTGCCTGGCCAGCAAATCCACGACCACGACCGCCACCGCCATTTCGCACGGTGCGGCCAGCGGGCGAAGGAGGACCCCACGCCCCACGGTGGAGGGCCCCGCGGCGGTGCCATCAATCAACCGCAAGGACGCGACGAGGTTCTAGAAAGCCCCAAATTCGCTTTGCATGGCTTGCAGAGCGACGCCGCGATAGTGGCAAGCAAAGGGGCGACAGGGAGGTGTGACCGGGCCGAGCCCAGTCCGTCAGGGAAAGGTCGCCGAGTTGAGTTGGGCCCGGCACCGGGCGCCACCACTTGCGTGCGCCGAGCCGCGTTTAGCTCGAGCGCGGCGGCCCGGCAAAAAGGCCCAGAGGCAGGAGGCAGGCCCGACCGTGTCCGGCTGCGGCTCCGCGTCCGCCGAGTTAGTCCACGGCCAGACAGGTCCGTGGCCATGGATAGCCATCCTAATGACACTGGGCGTGCGAGTGCGTGCCTAGAAAGCGACGCATGCAAAGGTTGGGAGAGGGGGGAGGGGAGGGGGAATCAAGAAACTAACCCTGGCCTTCGCGGTTGTGCCGTGACCCGGCGAGAAAATGCACTTGGTGTGCCTAGTTACGTAAGGCTAGGTGAGGCGGCGCGCGATACAGCCCCCCCCCCTCCCCTTCCTTTTCCTTGGTTCGCGCGCGCACACGTTCCGCGTGAGCCAACCGAACCGCGCGCGTCAGAAGCGTCGCCACAACGGCTGGTTCCGAGAGAAGTTTTCGTCGCTCTGTCTAACTCGCACCCATACAGGACGCCCCATGAGTGCGAGAGAGACAGAGTGACGAAAAGGTCTCTCAGAATCCGTCTGCTGGCCCAAGGAAACAAACCAGATGGGACTGGCAACCTTGCGCAACACGCCGCGAGAACAAAGGCCCGCGGGGCCCCGCCATGCCCCGAGGGGGTTGAGGCGACGGGGGCGTTCATCCCTCCAGGACCGCCAAGACAGCCGGGCCGCCGGCCGCGCGGCCACGCGGTCCGGGATTGAAGCAAACGGCCGCCTCGTCCGGCCGGCCGTAACGAGGACTAACTTGGCGGCAAAGCGTCCTGGCTGCGCCTGGCACGGCTTCGCCTGACTTCGCCTTGGCGGTCCGGGCGGCCAGCCGGGCACTGGGCACGGCCGCCCAGCACACTGATTACGCGGCCCGCCAGCGCGCCAGCCCATGGCCCGGCCTGGCGCGGCCCCGCTAGGCTAGATAGCGCGGATTGGAACGGCCGACCACGCCAGCCCAACATATGGTACGAGCGCGCCGCGGCCAGCCCCGCGTTACCCGGCGTGGGGCACCGCGACGCTACGCGACGCCGACGCCACTCCGGACCCGAAGGCACCCCGCCGGAGGCATCTGGGAGACCCCTCCGGACTCTGGCGGCGCGGCAGTGCGCGGCAGCCACCCCCAGGGAGGCCCCTTCGGGACTCCGGGAGGCGCGCGGTTCGATGGAGAGTCCTGGGGCCCTGCGGGACAGGGCCCCACCGCGTGCTGGTAATCCTTGTGGTAATCCATTGGTATGTACGCTGATGTATGTACCTCATTCTACTCGAGGCGCGCTGGGACTCTGCGCGCTCCTCGTGGGGGTGCGCCGTCTGCGCATCGCCCACAGACGAGTCGTCCACTTTCATCTCCCATGGAAGATGATTGTCGTTCAATCGGATCCTCTTGCTCATCACAACACTCAGCACTTGGCACTTTCACGTCACAAAATTGGGTTCAGCCCAAAAAGCGGCTGAACTTAGTGCTGCTTTGTTTGAGGTATCACAGATAACGATTTTTCAACATGTTTCCACTGTATGCACCACTTTTGCTTGTTCACACGCGAAACGACACGGCACGACTCCACGACGACGGCCTCCTCCTCCACCACCACCACCACTAGCGTGCCAGGGCACTGCCAGGGCACCACAGCGGATGGAAGGCGCAGCAACGAGCCTTCCCCCTCGCGCGTTCACACTCAACTGGCCGCCTCGCCGCCGCCGCGCGCGCGCGCCGCCCCGCCCGCCGCGCCGCGCGCATCCGCGCTCCCCCAGCCCGGGCGGCCGGGGAGGGGAGCGGAGGAGCGGGGCATTGAGTCACAACGCTGGTGGCGCGCTCCCGCGGACGGCCAAGAAACGACCCACTGCCTCCAAATGCGTTGCCTGCCGCTGCCTGCCAGCCTGCCTTCCCTGCCTGCAGGACGACCAGAGTGCTGCACACCCACCACCGGGACCCCGGCAGGGCCCTCACCAGGGGAGGCCGAATACACTCCTAGAATCAACGCACAAGAGTCGCCCAGAGCCGAAAACGTTCAACACCAAGCGCGCGCTAGAGCCTCTACACTGCCAGGAAAGGCAGAAAGTGCTTGCCGTGTCACTGCCGCAGAGAGGGGGGCGGTGGAGCCAGGGTACCCACCCGAGGGATACCCGCCCGTCCGTTCAACTCCTCTGCGCTATCGGGGCGCCCCGACGCCCAGCAGGCTGCAGCAGGCTGGTGCCGAAACAGTGCTTCGTCGCTCTCTCTCTCTCTCTCTCTTCTCTCTCTCTCATCAGTGCGGACGGCCCATGCGCGCGACGGAGACAGCGACGCGGAGAGTCCAGGACGGCGCGGCCGCGCGGCCTTGCCCAGCCAATTAGCGCGCCGGACTTCCCTGAGACGGCCGAGCGCGGCGGCCGCGGCAATGCGGTCCAAACGCATCCTGGCCAGCACCCTACACTGCTTTCCCGCGGACCGCGTCCCCCCATGCGTCCCGCCATGCGTCGCGCGCTGAGTCAACGAGTCAACCTCCGCGAGGTGCGCCGCCACTACTGTAGTACGTGGCGGTCGGTGACGCGGGAGCGCTTCGCCGTGCTTGGCCGTGCTTCGGGGAGCCCAGCCCCCCGTGGGGCCGCCCGGTCCGCCCTCCTGAGTCACGGCGCCACGTCAGCGACCTCGCGCAGCGTAGCGCAGCGCCCTCGCGGAAATCGGACAAGCTGCGGCGACGCGACGACAGCCGCCGCCCTCCCTGGACTTCCGGTGGTCGGTGGCCGTCGTTGGCCAGGGGGGCAGTACAGGCCGGGCAGTACACGCCGGGCCCTGCAGCACGGCGTTGCGTAAGCCAGAGCTTCAATTCAAGGCCGCAGTGCGCCGAGAGTCAACAACCCGGCGCGCCGCCAGCCCAGCCAGCCCGACAGCCAACTTGACTCCTCTGCGGGTTGGGCTTGGTTCGGTTGCCTGCTGGCTTCGGCAGGGCTTCGGCTCCACTCGGAAGCCCTGGCAAAGTGGCGGCCCCCCTCCCCCGCCTTTTCCAGGCCTGCTGGAGTCCCGCCTGGAACCCACCTGGAGGAGGGAGTCCGATAACCGTCGGGTTAATACCCTGTAATAATGCTCCAGAGCTCCACACCAACTTGATAATTTCCAAACATTATTTTGATCCCGCCGCCGCCGACGTAAACTATTTTGATTTGACGCGCAGGGGGGATTCCTCGTCGCTCGTGTGCGTGGCGGCGTGGCGCGGCGGCCTGGGAGCGCGCAGGCCGCGCAGGCCGGCACGGCGCTCGCCCGCACGCGTGCATCTATTTTAGCAGCGCTGGTGCATGGGGGCGAGGCGGGGCGGGACGGGGCGGGGGAGCGCGCGGTACAGTCCGCGCCAGAAGGCACGACTTGCGGGGCAGCCTGTGGCAGCAGCCATCTACGCCATCGATCCACGCGGCACCACGTCCCGCCCTGTGCCGCCCTGCGTACAGCGTCCCTGGCACAGCCCAATATAGTGGGCGACTTTCAACCATTTCAGAACCCCGAGTGGAAAAAGTTGAGCGCCAAGTTTAATCCAACTCCGGCAAAATTAAAATGAGCCCTATCGCTTCGCTAAGTGCTCGTCGGGACGGGGCCCGTCCTGTCAAGCCGGCCTGCCAGTGGCCGGCCGGACAGGCCCACATTTCCCTCCAATTTCCAAAGCCTGAATAAGTCCCGACGAGTTCCACGGAAGCAAAATCTCATCCCCGGATGGCCCCGGCTCAGCTTCGGGGGCTCAGCGCGGCCCCTAGGCGCGGCCCTCGCCCGGCTCGGCCGCCGAGCAGAGTCCCCGTCCGCGGGCTTCCCGCCCCGTCCGCGCTTTCGAGAAGGAACCTGCAGAGGGAGCAACTTCTTTTCGAAATGACACGTCCAAAAATTAAGATAAAACTTGACAATGTCTTTAGATTACGGCTGGGGACTTATTGGCGAGGTTGGCTCAGATCAACTGGAGCACGAAGTGCGCTCGGACCTGCACTCGAAACACGACGCGTCGCGAGCCACATCGCCACACGAGGCGTGCGCCCGCCGCGTCCCCGCGCCCGCCGCGTCCCCGAGTCACTTTCGTCATCGCGTCACGCGGAACCTTCGACGAGACCATTTTGTCACGTCCCCGTTTTCCAAAGCACGCGGCCGGCCAGAAAAAGAACGCCACCGCCGGGCCACTTGAGCGCCAAGCGCAGCTTTCACCCGCTTCACCATTTTCCACAACTCACGCTCGCGCACGCTGGCAACGCGGCCACGCTCACGCCCTCCGTGCGGGCCACACGTGTCTCGGTCGGTCTCGGCGCACTAACGCCTCGGCGCGCCTCGGCCGGGATGGGACGGCTATCGAGACGAGGTAAAACAAAAATAAATAATGATCGAAGGGCCTAGCCCAGAGGGACTCTAGAGGGGGGTCCAACGAATTAAATGACCCCGAGCGAGCTCTATCTCGGCGGGCATCGCTCCGGGGGAGAAAACCGAGACCACTCCGCCCCGGCCGGCCTGCCATGGGCCTGCTGGGCGTCCAACTCCCAGCCCAGGTGCGGCAGGGCCTGGCTCGAGGCCTAGCCGCCTTGCGTTTCGACACGTAGTGTGATAGCTTCAATTTGACCGCAGCCCACCGTAACTCCAGGTAACTCCAGGCCCGAGGCTCGACGGCAGTGTCACCGCAGCGACGCGACATTTCCAGCGTCATCCGTCTTGAGGCGGACTTTGCGCTATCGATTCCAAGCCGGGCCAGGCTGTGGCTAGGACGACGTCGGACGAGTCAGCAGACGACGGAGCCGAGGGAGCAGCGAGAACGGGAGGGAATGTCGGACAAAGCCCAGGGCCAGACCGGACCGCAGGGCCTCAGGGCCGCAGGGACCCTGGATGACGGTCCACAGATGCAGCGACAAGCCCGACCTGCCTGGGCTGCCCGGCCGGCCAGCCACCCCACTGGAGCGCGCTCCCCCGCGTCAACCCTTTCCGAGCGCACGGCCGAGGCGCCGGGCTGCGGCGGGCCGGGCGGCGCTCTAGGACGGCGAGGGGAGGGGGAGGGGTAGCCATTACTAGGAGTAGTGGTGGAGGAAAGGGCGATCAGCTGACTGGCGGGGTGCGCGGCGCTGCGGCGGGGCGCTGGCGCGGGGAGGGGGGAGGCTTTGGGGATCAGCGCCGCGGCGGCGACGACGGCAACACCGCAGCCCAGACGCACACACACGCGTCGCGGAGCATTGCGGAGCGCCTCCAACCCCCTCCCCCTGCGTGGCCGGGACGGCGGGCCGGCCGGCGAGGCACGCCGTGGCACGCCGGGGTCGCGGATAGCCAAGAGGACGCGGCGTGGCGTCTGCTTTCTGCTCTGCCGAACTTGTTGTGATGCGTGTGAGTCACGCAGCCGGCTGCAGGCTCGGCTTGGCTCCGCTGCTCGGCTCGGCTCAGCCAGCCACCCGCGACGCCCGCGACGCCCGCGACGACGTCCCGTGTCCCCTAGCCAGCGCCACCGCGATGGCCTGGCGGCCTGGCACACTGCCCGGGCCGCGCCGCGACACGCACCGAGACACGCACGCCCGAAAAGACAAGACAAACACAAGCCCCGCGGCGCGGGCATACTCACAGGACGGGGTCGAGCGAGGGGTCGAGTGACGGGTCGAGGGATAGCGCCCCTAGGGCCCGCACCACGGCCTGGTCCGGCACGGCCCACACGCCCCGCACGGCCGGTAGGGACGCCGCGGATTGCATCGATGTAGGTCGGCGCGGTGTCCGCGACACACATACGGTGTGCATGTATTATCGCACCAGCCGCTCCCGGCGGCCAGGCGGCGCGGCGCGGATCGGCGCCACGGAGTGGCACGGAGTGGGCAGCGCGGCGGCACCAAGGTCACGCGGAGAACGTACGTACGAACGAACGAGCCCAACCAACAAACGTCCTGAGAAAACACGGCGACGTGTCTGCGGCGCGGCGGCGCGTTCCTGGATCCGCACTGACCTTGCCGAGTCCTCTGACGCTCGCACGCTCTGGACCTGGACGTATCACGCACTGCACTGCACTTGCACCGAACTGCCGTGACCACTGCACTACTACTGGCGCCGTCCGTGTCACCGCAGTCACTGCACTCCGCGGGGCCCTTGGAAGTGTCCCGCCACCAGAGTGTGCTGGCGATGGCTAGCGCGGCTAGCGCCGGCGGCCCCTCGGACTCGGTGACTCGGACATTCCCCGGCGGTGAGAAAGCCCAGCCCGAGGCCCGATCGGCTCACCTCGCCGGAAATACCTGCAGGACCCGCGGGCGGGCCTGGCGGTTCGGCCACCCTTCGCCAGGTAGTGGCAGCGCCCGCCCGGCCCACCAGGCTCGGCCCACCATCGCCCAGATAACCAATATATATCGCCCATAGCCCGGTCAACGGCCTGGCCAACTCCGCACCGCAGCAGGGACCACGGCGATGGCAGGCTACAGCCTCCCAGGCGCGGCTTGTGGTCCACGAGGCCGGCGGGCTGGGCGGGCTGCCCCTCCGGGCGCGGAGGGTGGTGGGGGAGGGGGTGGCCGCGGCGAAGGCTGCGGCTCCAAGTTCATTACCCGCGCCACGGGACTACTCCGTCCTCCGAGGGCCTAATGACGCCAGGGCCACTCGCAGTGCCCTTCCCGCCCGGCTCCCATCTCGCGGAGCGTCGCGGTGCGTCGTGTCGTCATCAGCCGGCGAATGCATGCAAGCACAAGGCGCGGCCACGCCAGTGCCACGACGGCCTAAGGGCAGCCAGCCAGAGCCAGGCAAGCCAGGCCAGGCAAGCCAGGCCAAGCCGAGACAAACCGACCAGACGGTGAATGGACGGGCCTGGCAAGCCGGGCAAGTCGGTGCCGCTCGCGACTCCCGCCTCGGCCCCCCGGCCTCGAGACGCCGCGCCGCGCCCCACCGCGCAGCCGCGCGCCCCGCCCCGCCAAGTCCACCTGCCTCGCCACCTTCCCACACCCCGCCCCTACCCGCCCCGCCCGCGTCGTTTCCCGCCGTTTTTCTTTGTAAATAAACGGCGGGCGCGCGGTCCGTCTCAAGGCGGCGAGTGCCTGGCGGCCTGGCGGCGTTGCCCGGTCGTGGCCCTGCAACGTCTGGTGTTCGTACAAGGTTCCCGACCGGGCCGCCCGCCGCCCGTCCAGGAAGTCAAATTAAAAAGCCTTTTCCCTGGCAAAACCTGAGCGCGGGCTGTTGCTCCGACGCAAGGGCACCGTGCAGCGCGCCGCGGCGGCCCTGCGGCCCTTCTGTACCGCCCTTCCCCTCCCCCCTCCACCGCGAGGGCCGAGGACAGCGGAGACGGGGCGGAAGGGCTACCGTGCAAGGGCCGGCAAGCCCCCCTGCGAGCGCCACGGAAATAGAAGCCAAACCGAGGCGTCTGGGCCCTGCCGGCCCTGCCACCCAGACAAGACGCCCTGCGAGTGCGAGAGAGAGAACTCTCACTCTGCGATGGGCCCAGTGGGCCAGGCAGCCTGGGGCTCAGAGGAGAGGCCAGCCAGCCGCGGAGCGGCGGCAGCAGGTTCACACTGCAAGTTCAGCGGCCTGGCGTGGCGAGGCAAGCCAGATGCCTGCGGTTCCAGGGGGTTCCAGGGGACTACCAGGCGCAACTTGAGCGGCACTGACAGCCAGTCGCTTCGCAGCGTCGCTCGCACAGCCTAACAGTGTCACAGTCACACAACTGCTGGCTGGGTCACCGACCCGCACCTCCTCCGTGTGGTTACGTTGTTGGTGCGGGATGAGTCTCGCTGGCAGAATGCTAATACACGCGACATCCGTTACCGTCCATACATTAGACGGACGAAAACACACAGAAAAAAAAAGAGCCAACAACAGCGTCCGAAAAAAAAACTGCTTAAAATGTCGCGGCATATATATGACACCCGCCGACTCATACATTCATCGCGAACCCGACGTGTGTCCCACGATGTCCAGGCGGTCCAGGTCGGGGGTGGCGGCGGGTGGCGGCCAGAAATCACCATTGCAGAGGGGGTGGTGAATGGCCGCATGGCTCGCCGCATGGCCCGGCAGGACAAGCAGCTTCGAAAAAGCGGAGCGGCGAAGCCCACGCCAATGACAACGAACGGTGCCTCTCTAGACAAGGGCCGCGGCAAAACACCTCCACTGTAAAGGCTGTCCCAAGGGCGATTTTAGACAGGGTAGTAGGGCCTCGGCGTGGCGGAGCGCGGCGGCGCAAGAAACCCACGACGACGACGACGGCGACGCTCTCTCCTCCCCTTGCTGCGGCGCTGCGGCGCGCCTCGCCCGCCCCGCCCCGAAGGCTCCCTCCGAGGAGGCGAGGCTCCCTCTCCGGCAAACAGCTGGCGAGAAGCCGAGGCGAGGCGACGCCGACTGCCGACGGCGGTTGGTTTCGCCGCCACGCCGCCAAGCAGCGACGCAGCACACAAGGAGGAGACTGCCGCTTGCTGCTCGCTTCTCGCGCCATCATGCCACACTTTTAAAAGCCAGCGACAATGGCGCGGTCCGAGCCGAGGGAGGGTTGGAGCGACGCCGCCGCAGTCCCAGGGCGAGGGCGCCGCCGTCGCCGTGCTCCACAGCCCTGCAGAGGACGGCAGCGGTGTTCGGCCCGGTTCGGCCGCGCGCGTGCTTGGCAGGGTGGGCAGGCTAGCGGCTCGGAAGCGCTTCCCGCTTCCTAGAAACAGGGCCCTGCGCCTTCCCGGGCCTAAATCCCTTCACAGGGCCGCGGCCTGCGCGGGGCTTGGGCGCGGCGGTAAAGTCCACCAGCGTCCTGTCCGCGCGGTCCCCGTCCCAGCCTGGATTCGGGACACACCACCCGGGCCAGCCATTCGGGCGCTCCCTTCCCTTTTCGGCGCTTTACAGCGTGGCAGCGAGGCGAAGCACGGCGACCCCAGTTCTAGCCCAGCCCGCCCTTAGCTCTGCAACCCTCCCTTCCTTTCCCTCCCGCGGCACCGAGCTATGTACCGAGCCAGCCAGCCAGCCCCGAGCCCAACGCCAAGCAGCGAAGCAGCCCTCCTTACAATTTTAGGATCCGTTTAAAACAGGTTCCGCGTACAGCCGCCACCAAAAGCACCCAGCACGCGTACACTCCGCGCCGGCAGTGTCGGAGCGGGCGGAGCGGCGCCCCCACGCCAGGAATAGCCCGCGGCAGCTTGCAGTGTGCTTGCAGCGGCGGCCTGCCTGCTGGCCCGCCTGGCCGCCTGCAGTCCGTCCGCACGCCACCCCGCCCCTGGAAACTACACTGGGAACACTGCAACGCACCAGTGACAGCGGCGGCCGACGCCACCCCAGCGCGATCCGCACGCGGCCCGCCGCTTTTGAATTACAAAATATTGCCGGCCGCGGTGCACGCGCAGTGCGGCGCAGCGCGGCGCGGCCGGGGGGTTGAAGCTTGGAACGCCGTGGGGGCCAGCGACCCCGCCGCGCCTGCAGCGCCGCGCCGCTTGCACCGGCCGAGTTTCCCAAAGCCGGCTGGGCCTTCGACAAAATCAATGTAGAGATTAGAACCCGGCGAGCTAGAAAAAAGCACCCTCGTGGACCGAGGGACCGAAGGGCCTGGGCTGCTGGTTTGCCCAACCACACCCCCGCCGACCGTCGCCGACCCCACACCGTAAACCAGCTGGAAGGAAAGCGCGGCAAGGGTTCCCAGTTTTTATTCACCTACACTGCGGAACAAGGCTCCTGGCCGGGCAACCGGCACAAGAGGCTCACAAACTCCAGTTTTTTCCACTCCCTAGTCATTGGCGAGGGCACTAAGGGCACCACAGGGCACCGGGAGGGCGAACTACCAGGGTCCCCAGGGCGAACGGCAGCGGCAGGCACCAGCCCCCCAGCCTGGCTGAGCCACGGGAAGTGCAACCGTTTCCGGCGCAGCGAGTCAACGACCTACAGAACTGATGCACACAAACTACGGGCGGAAAACTAGCAAACCCACCAAGACGAGACGGCGGCGCCTTTTCAAATTCTAAACCTTGACGGCCGCGGTGCCGGCTGGAGGCGCGCGCCGCGCCGCCTGGAAATGGTCCGTTTTTCCAGTGCAGTGCGTCGCCAGGCGTCGCCGAGCAGAGCACGGCCCCTTTAAAACCCCAGCAGGGACGGCGTCGCGGCCAAGCCAGGGCCAAGCCAGGGCCAAGCCCGCCATGGCGCGGCGTTGCCACATCCGCCGCACGCATCGATCCACTGGGGGAAGGAGATGGGGATGCCGGTGTTTCCATGACGACCGGGCCGGGGCCGCCGGGGCGCCCTCCCCTCGCTACCCCCTCTGGGCGTGGCGGGGGCGCCGATACCACGAGGATCACGTCCTCCAGGACGCCGTCGTCGGCGTCGTCCGTCGTCGGCGTCGTCGTCGACGCTGAGCCGACGCCGTCCGCCTCCAGGGCGCCGCGACGCCATAGCTGCGGGACGCGCTGACAATGTTATTGTGGCGGGATAATTCATCGTGGGGCTGAAAGGCTGGAAGCCTCGACTTGGGCCCTCTAATGCGCCGCCAGCCAGCCAGCCAGCCAGCCAGCCAGCCAGCCAGCCAGCGCCCTCAAAGGAAACTACATCGAGGATCACGGCAGAGGCTTTCAAGGGACGAGGGCCCTCTCGCGGGGAAAAAACTAGACGCCCTGCCCTCCTCTCCTTCCTCGTGCCGCCATTACTGCTGCGCACTAGGGAAAAGGAGTGGGGAGGGAGGGGTGTCGGAGAGAGATAGAGAGATGTGTGGACGATAGAGAGGGTTAGATATACGAGTGACGCACTGCTCGGAGAAACAGGGTACTGCGTACACCGCCAGAAAAGCAGACCCAAAGCCGGCAGCCAGCAAGGCGGGGTGCATCGCGGGGTGCGTCGCGGGCGCCTAGAACCACGCCGCGAATCAGCTGACGTACTCCACACCGCAGACCCGACCCCGGCCGCCTCGCCGCCCGACAGCCTAATCCTGCCAAACGAGCATCCCATCAAAAACAACCCCTCCAGCCGACAGCCAGCCACCCCCTACACTCCCCCAACTTGTCCGGGCGGCGCGGGGCGGCGCGGGGGATGCTGCTGGCAAGCAATATAAGGGATGGCCGGGAGGGGTGGGGGAGGCGAGGGAGACAAAGAGGGGGATCTGGACCAGCCCACCCCTGCCCAGAGCGTTTCCTGTTAGGGGGAGGAGCATTACCGGAGCAGGTACACACACACACACCCTAGACACGCAAGCACACAGACTAACACGGATGCAGGTGAGGGGAGCGGCGGGAGGGAGGGAGGGCGGGGGCGGTGCGCGGGGCGACCCCTTTTCTGCGCGAAACACCCAGCATTTAAATTTAAACGCCAGCCCCACACACAACGGCGCAGATCCACTGTAAGCCCCGGCGCAGTCCGCAATCCACTGTACACTTCGCACAGACGCAAACACAGACAGAGGCCGCGCGATGCCCTCTGCCCCGCCTGCCCCGCCCCCGGCCGTCGTCTTTCCAGTCTTTCCCAGTGGCGGCACCGCGACATCTAATCGGAGGGGGAGGCTGGCCCGGCCGGCCAGGCCGGTGCACATACAAGTACAGCCTCAGCAATCACACAGGTGGGTGTGTAAATCCACCCCCGTTTCTTTGCTCCTCTCTCTGTCTCTCTCCCTCGCACAGCGACACTGACCGTTCATTCCGCACCCATTCGTCCATTCCATTCCCATGGAGGGGGCGACGGCCACCGCCGGCCACCGCGGCCGCGACGAGTCAAGGCGAAGGGGGTGGGAAAGACGGGGCGAAAAAAAGGCTAAGTACACTGGCGACACGTACAAGTGGACGGCGAGACGACGCCCCACCCCGCCTTTTGCAATGACCACGGCCACGCCGGCCACGTCGCAACCGAGAAAGGAGAGGAAAACTGGTCCGACTCGAAAAGGTTGCTCAAAAGGCGTTGGGAGGTTGGCGGGCCGGGCGACGGGCCGGCTGGTTGCGGCAGCGCCGAAGACTTGAACGCTTTTCTTACGACAAATCCGACCGTTACTAAGGAGCCCAGCGAGCGAGCAAGAGAGGGAGAGCGAGCCACCCGCCGCGCCCAAGGCCACGGAGACATTCGCCTTACAGATGACTCGGCAGGGCGGCCGGCGACAGGGCAGCCCCGCAGAGCTGCCTCGCCGCCGCGCCGCCGCGCCGCCGCCCGCCCCGCCAAAGAAATGCCGCGTCCGCAAGTCCGCCGCCGAGCCAGCCGAGCCAGCCGAGGCGACGCGGCGACGAGACGGCGGGAAAGACGAGCCGCCCCGAGTCTGCCGCGTCGAGCAAGACGACACCCTTCGCGGAGCTAAAGCTCAAGAGGGCCGAACCGCCACCAGCAAGCACCGCGCCGCCGCGCCGCCAGCGCTGCGCAGCCGAGCGTCAAATCCGCGCGGATGTGAGCGCCAAACCGCCGCCTGCCGTGCGGTGTGTAATCCAGGAAGCAGGTCCCGCGGGATCAAAACCAGATCCGAAAAAAGTCGTTTGCACCCGGCGGGAGTTGAACCCGCGCCCGCGGCGGCAGGCGGATTACCTTATCCACACCGTCCCTTGGATCAAAACTTGCAAACGCCGCTTCCGGGCGGCACTGGCCGCGGCGAAGGGCTGCGGCCGCAGCAGCCGCAAGCGGCCCAGCCTGTAGCCCCTGTCGCCCCTCGAGTGCCTCCGCGGTCTCCGCGGTCTCCAAGGCGGGGACACGTACCTGCAACAGACAGACAGACGTCGTCAGACACGACCAACAACCGGCGGCAAGCGGCATGGCATGGAGCGGCATGGCGGCCCCGCGGCAAATTGACGGCAAGTGCAGCGGCGTCTTGTCGACATGGCGGCAGGTGTGGCCAGGTGTCGTCAACGAGCAGCAGGGCGGGGCGGCGGGGCGCCAGGTGCAGCCCGACCACCTTCACTTCCTTCCGTCTGCCGCCGCCCTGTCCACGCGCCGACCACCAACCCGGACGCCGCGGACTCGACGCGGTGGCGCGCTTTCCTGGCGGCAGCTGACTCGGCCTGGCCCACGGCCTGGCCATGGCCTGCCGACGCGGCGGTACGCGACGCGGTACGCGAGGGACAGGTGCAGCAAGGCCCGCACGGCCACTCGGAACGCGCCCTCGTTTTTGGCGGCAAAATTCGAAATGGCACCGGCCGTCACCCAGCGAGTCCACGACAAACTGGACCGTGACAGCCACCGGCACACATTTGGGCGCGGCGCGGCGAGCTGTCCCATCACTTCCGCTCGGACTGTGCAGAGCCGCGGCAGCTTAGGTCAGGCAGGTCGGTGACATCCTGTACAGGAGCAGCGTCTTCTCCGTGAGAGCAGCCAAGCACCGCGCAGCACCGCGTCGCATGGCAACAGCGTGAGTCGCCGAGTCGCTCAATGGGATGGGAACCAAGACAAGACACACGCCGCGCCTTGCCGCGCCCCGCCACGCCGCGACGCCCAGGGGGTTGGTTGCGCAGCGCGCTCCAGTGTAACGGTCTCGGCGGCGCGGGGCGCGCGGCGGCACAGAGGGGCGGCGGGGCGGCGACGTCGAGGGTTGCCGCGCTCCAGCCTCCCTTTCTCCCGGCCTTTCGCCCTTCCAGAGCCCTCCTGCCTCCCGCCCTTTGTCCGTTTGCCGGTGCGGGGCAGCACTGTACCACTGTACCGGCGTACAGGCCGCCTGGAAACAGGCTGGAGCGCGGGCCTGGAGACCGGCCGAGCCGCCGCCTAGAGCCCCCCGGGCCCCAGCAACGCCAAGAAAAGGACTTACGCCCGCCACGCTCCGCCACGCTCCACCACGCCCCGTCACGCACGCTGCCGACGACGGCGGCGTTGCCACGTCGCTCACCGGGCTTCAAATAGTACGTGCACACTCCGCGGCAGACTGTACACACACACACACACGGCAGACGACGAGTGACTGACGAGTGCCACCGAGAAGACTTCCCTCATGTCCCTGACGACGTGAGAGTGGGTGTGAATAGGCGGCAGGTACGTGTGCGCGCATGTGTGTGAGTAAGTGTGTGGACGAGTGTCTGGCGGAGGGTCTTGTGTGTGTGTCAAGGCATGTGTATGAATTTCTATAGTACGTACACATCCCCGCTTTTTCTCATTTCTTTTCGTGGTGTGCATGCGTGCGAGTGTACAACAGTGTGTGTAAGTGTGTGTGTGTGTGTGTCACAGGACGGATGCGCCGAGCATCGCGTCGTGCTCACCGGATGCGGTCTCGGCAGGCGGCGTGGATTGGTTGGCTGGCTGGCTGGTCGGCCGCACAACGCTGTACATACACACTGGGGCTCAAACGCAACGCGCGCTCGGCACACAGGGTACACTACACACGCATACCCTCTTCACATCAAGGCTTCTCCGAGCCGAGGGAAGTCCGAGGGCGGACAGGCTTGGGGCGACGGCGAGGCGCGACCGCGCGACGCGGTGCCGTGCCGACATGGCCTTGATTCCGAAACGCCTGCCGAACACGCCGAACCAATCCACATCATGGAAATTTCGATTCAAGGCTGCATTCACGCCACTCGATTTAATGCGTGCGCTCCACAAACGTACACAGCGAAGCACGGCAAAGCGGCGCGCACACGCCAGCCAGCCGGGAAGCCAAAAGCCCGGGCCCGGGCCACAACAGACCCTGCTAAGCCCCTGCAAACGCGCGTCGCCACGCCTCGCCAAAGGTAATCAGTGGCCCAGCTAGCCTAGCCACGGCGGCCCGGGAAGGGCCTTGGCCAACCTTGCCGCGCACATCAAAACTACATTCACGTGACCTTTTGGCGGCGCGCCGCGCGGGACCCATCGCAACATTTACTCCTCATACACGTATGTATCGCCTGACATTCACCAGCGCGGCGGCAGAGCAGGCGAAGCAGGCACAGCGCAGCACGCGCACCACGCAACGCATTGTGGACGCGCTAACCTTTCCCTGTGGTTCCCGGCGGGGTAACTGGCGAGGTAACTGCTCGTTCCATTGGGAGGGTAACGACCCCCCGATCGGCGAAACGCGCCAAACGACCAGGATGCAGTGCAGCACACAGCCAGCCGTGCTGCGCTGCTAAGTCCGCTGCTCTCATGGCTTCGAGGCTGCACAGGCTGCACAGGCTGCAGCCGCTGCGGTCTTTGTCCTGATACCAGTTGTTGAGCCCCGGGTCGAGGCGGGTCGGGCCGGCCCCCCGAGCACCGACCCTGCCACGCCCTGCCGCCCCGCCCCGCCGCCCCGCCCCGCCAGACAGGCTGCACCCGAGCGAGCGACGCGAGCGTTGGCTGCTGCAGCACGGCGTGCTGGAAGAAGGAAGGCGTCCGCCAGCCCCGGCGGGCCGCCTGGCTGGAGGCTGGCCTGAGGCTGGCTGGCGTGCCGCCGGGTGGCTGTGGTGGCTGGCTGACGCTGGCTGGTGCTGCAGCAGAGGCTGCGTGGGAACCCTCTCGCGCTGCTCGGCCTGCTCGCGCTGCTCGGGGTGCATCTGCCCCGCCAGGTGGTGGCCGTGGTGCTTGGCGCGTCCCGCGATAAGTCCCGCAGCGCCCAGCAAGGTCACCGAGGCCCGCGTCAGCCCCGCGGAGGAGACACCGGAAGGAGCGGAGCGGAGCCGCGACGCCGATAAGGCGACGAGCCCTGCAGAGATAGAGTGGCGGATGGCGCGCAGTGCAGTGTACTGTACTGCATGTGGGCCCAACGGCGCGGCAGGCGCGGCGCACCCATTGGCCAGCTCGTTGGGCTTGATTGAGTCGCCGCCGCGGCCCAGCAAAGCGCCACTGTACACAAAACCGCGGCGGCGGCCGGGGTTCGAACACGAGACTTGGCGACGGCCGAGCAGCGCGCTGCGCGGGTCCCGTCGGGTCCCGTCGCCGATCACGCCAGCAGTCCCCGCCGTGGCTCCGCGGCCTGGCTCCGCGGCCTGGCTCCGCGCTCTACGCGGCCTTGGCCTTGGACCTGGCCCGCCCAGCGCGGCGCGCGAGGCGAGCGAGGCGCGGGGCCGCCGTCCCGACGGGCCGTCCCGACGAGCCCACAGTCGCCGCGACGCTGGAGTCTAGTGACACAATCAAACGTGAGAACCGGCGGCATTCGATGTGCAGCGCTGCAGCGCCACTTGCACAGCGACCTTGTCGCCCCAGACACCCCCTTGGTCCCGGGCCCCCGGACCGAGGCCTCCGGACTGAGGCTCCCGTCGAGGGCCTCCGCTCCGCGCCACGCTCCACCGCCGCGCCCGCCGCCACGCTCCGCCCTTGGACGGGCGGCCTGGACGTGCTGCAGCAGGCCCTGTAGGGCCGGGCCCAGGGCCTGGAGGGCCTCGAGGGCCTGGAAGCCCAGGGCCTGCAGACAAAGGCGTCGGGCAAGCCATGGGCAAGCCGGCGAGGAGGCACAGCGGCAACGCCGCACCTGTCTGGAGCTTATTTTTCCTGGGCCGGCTGGGCCGGCCAGACGTCTCCGGCAGGGTTGCCAACGTTGCCGGGCCCCCTGGTTCCCCTGGCTCCCCTGGTGCCCCCTGTCACCCCCACCCCCTTCCTGCGCGCTGCTTTTATTTTCATTTTATACCCCGGCCGCCGCTCTTTTTCATTTTTTCCCAACGGCCCTGGAGTTCCACAACCTGCCGGATAAAAATTGACTCGCCGTGTACAGGCTCGTTTAAAAATAAAATAATTGGCGCGACTGCACTGCCGTCGGGCCTGTTTGCATGCTAGCTGTCGCGGCGGTCGCGCATTCATTCGCCCGCGGCGCGTCGCGGCGAGTAGTGGCACGCTGCCAGGCCAATTCCACGCACACAGCCACACGCACGCTAATCGAATTTGGGGGCGGACTTCCGAAGCACAACACGTCCGGGTCAAGGCACTGCGAGCACTGCGAGCCGGCCAGGGGAAGACGCACTGAAACCTCGACCACAACCTCTCTAGACTTTCATCTCTCTCTCGCCGTCGGGCCCTGCCGCCCCACCAGGCTCCTCTTTGTCTGCGTACACATCTGTTTCTTTGTGTGCGGGGTCGTTCGCTTGGACACTCCAGAGCCAGGCAGTGCCGTGGCAGTGCCGGCAGTAAACCCCCTCCCCTCCCCCAGATTTGACTTGACAAATCGAGCGAACGCCGGCCGACCAATCAGCTTCAATACAACAACCTTATAGTACCTTTACGCGTTCGCCTGTTGCCTACAATACGAGTCCGTCCGCAGCGCGGCTCAGGCAGGCTGCTTTCCGACACGTTGTCGTCGTCGTCGTCACACGAGCCTATCAGCCGCCTATCTCCCTCAAAGCTATCTTCCTCCCCTCCGGACACAGCCGCGCAAGGCCCTGGTGTCTGCCCTGGCTGCCCTGGTCGCCACATGTTCCTCAAAGGCTTCGTAAAACTTCTAGCTTCCCGGAACACCGCGCCACGGCCTGCCAGCACACGGTGCCCGCCACACCACTGCCACACCAGGAATCTCAGGAATGGGGAGGGGGCGGCGTACAACATTTCAGGGCTTTATGGTGAATTCTCGTGGGCACGACGCCAGGAAAACCAAAGTGGCCGTGGCAGCCCTGCCTCCCTCCACCCCTGGAGCACAACGACAAACGCGCCCCGCTTACCAAAGCGCGCGTTGCGCCACGACCAAAAATCAAAAGCAGCGCAAACCGTACACAAAAGGGGGAAAACAAGAAAAAACCAGACGATAACTGTCCCGATGAAACAACGGGTGTTTCGCAAACTCTGCACTCGCGCGCGCGCACACACACGCAATGTGCTGCTCCAGCATCAGCACACACACAAAGGAGGTGTAGCAATTAACATAAACAAGCCAATTCTTTTATTTCCTGATTAACGACGGGGACGCCCGACTCACATTTCAAACGTGTTCCATTCCGTTCCGGGCGCGCTGTAAAATTGGGGGCACAGCGCAGATGCTCCGGCCGCCGGTCCCCTGGCCGGGCCAGCAACCCATACGGGCTTTCGGACTTGGGCAACCCCCTCGTCCCCCATTGTTACGTGTCCACAGACTTTCCCTTCATCCTGCTGGTCCTGCTGGACGGCGTCGTCGGCGTGGTCCCTTCGGTCGCAGCCGACGGTCCTACACACCGCTCCACGCTTTCACCAAAACCGAAGGCATCATTGGCCCGTCGAGGCCCGCCGTCGCCGTGGTGGTGCACCGCGGGTGCGCGGCGAGGGAGCTCGGCCGTTACAGTTCCAACACCTCGGGGACGCCGAGGAGTCTCGGACCGCGCCACGACCGAGGCACCTGGAAGTGTATTGTTAGCCGCGGCTGCCTGCCGGGGACGCGGGGACCGGTCAGCAGCCTCAGCGGCGCGGCACCGCGGCGGTCAAGCGGCCAGACATCCGAGGATCGAGAGCTCGATCGGACCGCCAGACCCACTGGATCCAGGCTCCAAATTCCAGCTGAATTCAAAGAAGGACCGGGCGATTCAGATCCACCCTGACCCCACGTCCACCACCGCCAGGACAAGAAGGGGGAGCCTCACTCCGCGGCTTTGCAATAAAGTATTGATAACCAAATCGCAGGGTGAAAAAAAATTGCAGCTGTTGACAGACGCACAATGGCTCAATCTACTTAGAATGATTTTATTGCGAGACGCCAACAGGTTGACTGTATCCCTTTCGAGTGGTCTCGCCAGAGGCAGCCAAAGGGTCGCCGCCCGCGAGAACCGCCACCAGGGAGCGACCATTCCAAGACCAGCACCAGGAGGAAAATATCGACCCTATCTTCTTACCAGTACCACAGCCGTTTGGACAAACTTGTTCCGGGCCGCGCCGCCCTTTTATTTCGATCCTATTCCCGAGAACACGGCCTGTCTCTTACTGCCCTTGCTCCAGGCCGTCCAGGCCGTCCAGGCCCTCCACGAGCTCGACGCGCTGCAGCGGCCATAAACCGACAGCCTCCAGGTGGGCGTCCGGCAGGCCGCGTCGGGCAGCGTCAGCACGGCGTCAGCACCTCGGACCCCCACGGGGCTTGATCGAGGTGGTGCCCCGTCCCATGGCCCTGAGCGGCCCCGAGCCATAGGAGGCCGTGGGCCGAGAACACAGCCTCCAGCGCCTCACGCCGGGCACGCCGGCAACAGGGCGCTCCGGCACAAAGACGACCGAACGACGACCCCGCCGAGGGGGACGGGGAGGCGACGACAACATTAGCGGGAAAGGGGGAAAACTGAGAAATGGAACCAGAAACGGAGAGAACACCCTAAAGGGTGGTGGTGTAGGTATGGCGCGGAGACGCCAACGGAAGGAGGGGCGGCGGGGCGGGGCGGGGCGGGGCGGGGCGGGGCGGGGGGCCGGGCGCGCCGGGTTCGGGGTGCACGCCGGCGAGGGGTCGATCTGGGGGTCGCCGCCGTGGGAACGCAGACGGGCGGGGGCAGGTGCAACGGCGGCAACGCCACGCCGGCCTGGGCCGTGCAGGCACGCCGTGCGGGCCGCCCGCCTGACCCACAAAAACGCACGCAGCACGAGTGCACGCAGCCGCCGTGTTGTCAAGGCGCGGAGAAGGGCGCAGCAGTTCGAGAGAACAGTGTGCCGCGTCGCTCTCCGTCTCCCTCGCACGCACGGAGCGTCCCGCACCAAGCACAGGGGTGCGAGAGAGACAGAACATGGGCCAGCGAGCGCGCCCCAAACCAACCACTTTCCACACGCCCCTTCTAATCGCGGCGGCCATCGTCAATACCCCGCGATGCCCGCCGCCAGTTTGCCCAGGGGTTAGCGTCGTCGCGTTGCGTGAGAGAGACTCTCCAGTTGCGAGGCGCAGAGTCAACTCTTTGCCGCCGAGGAAACTTCCTTCAGTCAACCCTACGCCTGGCTGGGACCACTGGGACCTACGAGGTAAAAAGAAATTACACTGGACGCCTCAGCTTACTCGCGACCAGACAAGGAGGGATGCAATGGGTCGGAACGTGACTCCGCCTGATTTGCATCACGTCATTCCTCCAACCGGCCCGTGGCGTATACAGTGTGAGCGCAGCGGCGAGTCGCCAAAGGGATCTGTCGATGAAACAGTCAAACAGGGACCAGGCCCGGCCAGGCCACTGATCGCGAGTGTGAGTGTGTGCGTGAGTACGCCAGACACAATGCGTCATTTACATGGCGTTCGGAAAAACTCAATTAGTGGCGCACGAAGGGAGCAAAAGAGGGGCCCGCCAACGGCAACGCGGCAGCGCCACTGTTAGGCCACACCGGCGGGAAAAACTGTTCCGATTGCTGGCGGACGGCCCCGGACGGCCCCGCACCGTGATGGATGGCGCCTTTTGCGTCCCCTTTGGTTACGTCCTTTAATGAGGGCAGAGCAGACCAGTTGGCGGACTTGGCGCGCGGCAGACGTTAAAAATAATTCTCATCAAGCCGTACCCGTTCCCATGGGAGTCTTCCCTAGATTCCGGACGAATTTACATCCGCGGGCTGATTCCGAAGCTCGTTTTCCGTCGCGCTGTCTCTCTCGCACCGCTCGCACCCTAGGGGAGTGAGAGAGACGGCGGGCCGCCCCGTCTGCTCGCCCGGCGTTCACCCACCGCAGCAACAGCCGGGATCTAGGGAGACGCCAAGCGCACAATGACGAATCCAAAAGGGGTGTGAGAGGGAAAAAAATGCATTAAAAAAATTAAACCTTTGGTGGTTTCTTTTCGCCGGAGGATTAATACAAAAGAAGTTAATGAAAGCTTCGAAGAGAGGCTACCCATTTTCACCAAACAAAAACAAGGGACGCAGGAGACTTTGTGGCGAAGCACCAACACAGTCGCGGCAGCATAACTTCGCCTCGCCGTTCCGACACACGGGATTGAGACTTCGGCAAATCTCGCCTCCAATCGGACAGCGCACCGCCGCCGCTCTGGATCCGAACGAGTGGCGAAACGACTCATTGTGACCGGACAGGACGGCCGGGCCGCGCTTCGCTCGGCGCTTCGCTTCCCATGACGACCGGGAGTCTCTTGGCCGTCTGCAGCGAACCAAGGCTCCCCAGAGGGCCGCGTCGACGGCCACCTCTGGAAAGGCGCACCGCCAGGCTTCCACGCCGCGGCAGCTGCCACGCCCCCGACGCGCCGCGCACGGACAATGTTGAGGTCTAGGCCCGACGTCGCCGCCTGTGCCGCGTAGCGGGCTGCGGGCAGCACGTGGCCTAGCGTAGCCTAGCGGTGCTTGGCGGCAGCAGCCAAGGTTCCGCGGGGTTCGGCGTGCGTGCGAATGAGGACCCCACCCCGCACACGGCCGCCCGCGGCCGGCACAGGCAGCGGCCTTCATTTGTATACGTGTGCCCCGCAGTCTTAGCGTTCCCACCCAGCAGGGCCCCGCGAGGGCCAGCAGACGACACGGCCAGCTGCATCATCGGGCCCAACCGCCAGGCGCGCCAGCCCGCCGGCGAACGGCCGGAACCGGAACTGCACCTCAGAGCGGCCGGCCAGCCAGGCAGCCAGGCGGCCAGCCAAGCAGCCAGGCAGGCCGAGTCCCATCCCGCCTTTCCCAGGAGGTCATCGCCGCGCGCGCCGCCGGGGCGACGCCAAGCGATGCCGTCATCGCAGTGGTGGCGGCCGCGGCCCGGCGGCCCCGTCGCGCGTCCTCGCCGACAAAGTTCAACGCGTCTTCGGCGAGCAAAACAGCGATTGCTCAAATCAGCCGGCAAGGACGGACAGGCCGACCTGACCTAAGCCAACCCCGCCGAACTATCAACTCCCTCACCCCTCCCCACTTCCTGGCTCTAAGGTTACCAACCGCACCGAGCCACACCGAGGACCTAGAAACGTTCCCTTCCGCTCCGCCAGCTGCGCGCACAGTACAGCGCGTGCAGTGCACTGCGAGCGAACCGCCACACAGTCACACAGGCAAGGGCTCGCCGATCGCAGGGAAGGGGCTTCAGTTGGCACCCCTGCGGCCCCGCCCCGCCCCGCTTGGCGCGCAAAACGTTCCAATCAGCGCGTTCCGATTCGCACACAGACGCGCGCACGCACGCAGACACGCACACACATGCACGGCGGCGCCAAGGTCGGCAGCCGCATGCCGATAACAGCAGCCCGCAACCGCACGCGGTGCAGCCACATCGCGTGTGTGTGTGTGTGTGTGTGTGTGTGTGAGAGAGAGAGAGAGAGAGAGAAAGAGCAATTTTCGAGGCTCGACTCGCGGTCAACGAAAACGCACCTCTTCTTGTGCGCACGGATGGATAGGTGGCTAGGCGGGAAGCATCATCGCGCGGCGGCCGCAACAGCCTGCCCGGCCACAGCCTCCACAGTGTGGCACACACCTGCAGGCCTGCCAGGCAGGCCGCTCATTCTCATTATGCGAAAGTTATTCGCGGTGACGTCACGACGGGGCGCCAGTCCGCGCAGCCCGCGCCAGCTGCAGCGGCGGTGACGAGCCGAGCCCGGCCGGAGCGCGCTCAGGCGAGCCACACGCCGGGCAGCCCTCGGCGACGATAGAGCCGAGCCGGGGCGGAGCGGGGCGTGATTCGCGCCCAATTCAAGGCCGCGGCATGGCGGTTCGCGCTTCGCTCTGAGCGCCACGTTTTGCACGTCGCCGTTACTGCATGCTGCTGCATGCCACGCCGCCCTTCGCCCGATGCAAGCTGCACAATGACGGCAAATGCCAGCCGGCATTCCCAACAGGGCTTTCGTCGCCATGTCTCTCCCGCACCCATGCGGGTCTCTAGGGACGCCCCCACGAGTGCGAGAGAGAGGGGACCTGCCGCTCGGAAACAGTCTGCAGGCCGAGCCGGGCCGAGCCAGCCACACAGGGTCACGAGACGCGCCGGGCCAAGGAAAGAAGAAGTTATTCCAGGAGGAGGAGGAGAAGAGCGAAATGGAGAACGGAGGGAGGCTGCGGCCCAGGCAGCGCAGCAGCGCAGCCAACCGCATGCACGAGGGCACGGCGCGGCACGGCGCGGCACGGCGAGGAAGGGGGTCATTACCAACGTGATGCGATAGATGGAATAGGACGGCGCGGCGCTGGAGCGCTGGGGCGGCGCGGGAGAGGGACGAGGGGTTCTGCACCTGGAGGAGACGACTCCAGCTCCATGGCTGTGGTCAGGAGGAAGGGTCATGGCCCTCGGAAGTTACGCCACGTGTTCCCTTTTGTCGTTAGAGGTATCGGCCCAAGGCAATTTGGATTCGTTTCCCAGCGCCTCACAGCGCCTCGATCCTCCAGCCGTGAGTCCAGCATGCTGGATGGGCTCTCTAATCAGCTCAGTACACACATGGCTCTCTAACGGGCCGTGGCGTCGCAGCCAGTCCAGACGGCTCCAGCAAGCTCCAGCCGGCCCGGCCGCCCACAGCCCAAATTGGGCTCGTGCTGCTGCCTCGGGCCGGCCTGGCCGCAGCGACGCAGCAGGGTTTCCAGTTGTCCAGCAGAGCTCTCCAGGCGGCCGTGGCGGCCCAGGCCCAGACAGAATGCTTACCCGGCCCTCCTCGGCCCGTCCTCCAGAACGCCCAGAACCCAGGGCGGCCGTGGTGGTACATACCTGAAACAAAAACACAAACAGGTCAGAAAGCGAGTACGTCTTTTTGGTCGGCGGCGGCAGCCGTGTCGAGCGAGGCGCACCGAGGCCCGCGTCGCAAGCCAGCGGCAAGCCAGCCAGCCAGCAGCGCCACGCCCTGTTTTGTAACGCAGGGCGCCCTCGCCACGCCACCAGGCCGCCACGCTGCGTGGGCGCGTCGGGTAATCATATTCCAGGGGCCCTGGCGGCAGTGGCGGCAGTGTAGAAGCGGCCCTTGCGTCTGTCTTGTCTTGTCTGTCGCGCGGCCTCAATTCGCAGTGGCGTAGCAGCGCGGCCAGGCCCGCGCCTCTGCGACGCACAGCCGGCCAGCGCCATAAAGCACGCCACTGGCGGCCAGGGACGCGAGTCTCGAAACCAAAAACGAGCACCAGGCCGATAAAAAGCAGCCCGATGGGCGGAGGAGCGGGAGGGGGCCGGACACCGAGGCAGACGAGGCGAAGGAAGGGCAGACGACGACATCGCAGGCATCGCCCCGCCCAAGGCTGCCGCGCCGCGCCGCCGCCAAACGTTGCATGTGGGTCACTTTCGCCACGTCGAGGACACCGCGCCGCCGGCCAAACGCGCTGCAAATGTGCACCCCGCCGCGGCCCCGGTGCAGCCCTGGGCCCTGAGCCCGCCGAGCCGCCGAGGGCCGAGAGACAATGCGACAGAAACAAAGGCAGGAAGGCGACCGGCGCAGCACAGGCGCAGCCAGCGGGGCACAGTTCCGCGCAAGCAGCGCGCAAGCAGCGCGCAAGCGAGGGCCTGGCGGCCTGGTCGGACTACAGCCTGTTCCGCGAAAACGCCCGCAGCGTCCTTGGCAAGTGGCCACATTTCCATTTTCGATGAATCGGACCAATAGAGGGGTAGCGCCACACCAAGCAGGGTCGGGAGAAGGGCCCTCCCCGGGGGGTCCTAAGGGCCGGGGCAGCCAGGGCGCCAGACGAGCATAGCCCTTGAGGATGGCGAGGGCACTGGCTCCTCTCGCCTCCATCAGCGCCTCATAGACGGCGCGCCTGACCTGGCTAAACCCGGCCACCCCCTCGCGACCTCGCGACACGTCCGGAGCACAGACACTCGGTGCACGCGCGCAAGGAAGCAGCGGCCCAGACGTTCTAAGTATTGTCAACTCCCCTTCTCCCCGAAAATAAAAACGACAAACATTCAAGACCCATGAAAGTAGGTAGGGCAGCAGCGCTCCCCCTGGATGCGCTGCTGGGCTGCTCGCTCTTCAGGGCCTCCAGGGCCTTTGTGTGCTGCAGCGCTGCAGCAGCGCGCACCTGGTGCCCCAGCCCCCGCCAGCCCCGCCCCCGCATCCAACGAATCGCGCAGATTGTGTCACAAAATAAAAGTTGTCCGTTATGGCGGCCTGCAGGGCTTGTGTGCCAACGGTCGTGGGAGCGCGGCGGGCGCGGTGAGCGCGCGACGAGCCCGCCGGCCTGGTGTCCCCCAAGTCCCTTTGTGTCACCCACACCGGGATGCAGGTCCAAATAATGCGGCACGGCCAGGCCGACGGCGAGACGCGACGAGACGACGACGCGCAAAAACGCCCGCCGATCCGTTTCATCACGACGTCGGTCGCCGTGTCGCGGCGAGGCTGGCCGAGGCTGGCCGAGGCCTGCAAGGCCGAGAGCGCGACGGCGGCCGCTGCGCCTGCTGCGCCGCTCTTCCAGCCGCGCAGCCTCGATGCCGCGCCCACTCCACGTGCAGACCGAACAGAACAGCGCTTTTCGTCGCCCTGTCTCTCTCGCACTCACAGAGCTCGCCGTGGGGGCGCGAGAGAGACAGAGCGACCCAGCAGAACGCCGCCACGCACGCCGCAATTCCGCACAACGTCGTCCAGCCCCTCGGCCTGCATGCCACGCCGCGCCTCGCCGAGCTGATCACAGGGCCGCCGATCAGACCACCCGAGTGATCCGATCCCAGCGCAGCGCAGGGGACGGGATGGTGCATCCAGGCGTGCGGTGAGAGGAGATCCAACCGATTCCCCGCCGGAGGCCGTGTTTAGCAGTTTAGTGGAGGTCCCCGTCCTCTCCGGCGGCAAGGTCCGAGATGCAGCATCAGCAGGGCCGGGCAGGCCGGGCGGGGCGTGGGACGAGAGGAGACGGCCTGTGGGCCCTGTGGGCGATAGAGGCGTCCGCGGGAACGGCGAGAACCGAGATAGCTAGACCATCGAAGAGGCCGATTGCTAGAGAGGGGCCGATGATAGAGCGGCCGATAGAGGGACAGATAGGGAAGTCCACCCCTCGTCGCAGCCGACAAGTGCAACCCTTCCACCCCGTGACGGCATGGCGGCCTGGCAGGCTGACGGCGTCACAGAAACAACGCAAACACATTGGCCACGCCGCAAGCTGTCACCGAGGCGATGGCCGCGGCGTCGCCATGGCGACGGAGAGGTAAATGCTGTGGGGAAGGGCGCGTCTGCGCGTCGGGCCTCGTCGGGCGACCCACTGTTTGCCTGGCTGCCGACACGTCAGGCGTGCGTCACTAGCGTGTGGCACGTGCGGTCCGGTGACGTGTCACGGAGGTATACGTGACGTGTCACAAGGTGCGTGCCGTGTCACGGGTATGTATGCTTGTCGTAATGGTGTGCCGCGTGTCAGGGTATGTGAACTGTTACAGACGTGTGACGACTGTGACGTGTCACTGCGAGGGGGAAGGGGTGGGGGCTGAGGCGACAGTGGGCCTTGGGGGCGTAGAGCTTCGCCTTGCTTCGCCCTGTCGCTCTGCTTACGGACAGTAAAACCTTACAAGGCTACAGCGGAGTAGGGGCGGGCAGGCCGGCCAGCGTGTATTACGGCTTGTACCTTGCGCTCCGGGTTTCCATGGCGAGGTGCGAGCAGGGCTGCGACGGTGCGCTGCAGGGTGCGCTGCACACGGCCCAGCAGCGAAACACATACGGGCCGAGGAGCGCGTCAGTGCGGGGGCGGGGCCCCGGGGCCGGGCCGAGCACCGCGCCGAACGCGCCGAAGCCTCTGACGCCGAACGCGCCGAAGACGGGCAGACGAACGGTGAAGGGCAGCCCCAGGGGCAGCGACAACGGCACGACGGGCAGCGGCGACCAGGACCAGCAAAACGCGAAGGGGCCGAGGCCGGCGGGCATGACTCGGACACACGACCGTTCCGAGCGGCGAGCCCCACGACACTCCGCCACGGCCACGCCGTCGTGCCCCCCGCCGAGCCCCGCCGCGGCACCGCGCCCAAGCCGGGTGGGTATTGATCCGGCCGCCCACACCCCCGCAGGGCCCAGCCCAGCCAGCCCAGGGCAGCCCTTTGCCCTGCCGCCGTGCCCTTCCCGCGGAGGCGCGCCCCACCCTCCAAACCCCAACGAGGGAGCCCGCCCCGCCACTCCGCCAGAAACCCGGTCAGGAACCCCGGTCCCGGTCCCAAACCCCGGCATCGAACGAGGGGAGGCAGCTCGGGCGTTTCGAAACGGCGTGAGTCTCGCTTTCACGCACCCACCTGCCTGCCCTGCCCGGCAGACTGGCAGCGCCAAAACGCCACCTTTGGCACGGCGCACTGCACGGACGCCATGCACTTTGGCTGCGCGCACCACACACGCGCGCACACAGACGCCATTCACACGCACTCCACGTGTGGTGTTCATTTAAATAACACACACAGCCAGGGAACAGCTGTTGTCCGTCACTCCAGGGGGACTTACTTGGGGCCGGCCCCATGCGCAGCCACATGCAAAGGGGTAAAGACAGGGAGGGGAGGGGAGGGGCGGCAGGTTTCCCGAGGGCAACGGCCGCGGCACGCCGGGGGGAGCGACGCCAGCAGCGGCAGCGATTCGGCGCCCTGGTTTTTAAACTTCGGTTTCAAACGGCACCACGCCAAGACGCGGACAACTCTCCCAAAACAAAATGAGAAAGACGAAACGCGAAATTTATGTCCCCAGGCCGAGCTTGGAACCGAGTTTGCCGCCACCGCGGTTCGCGGGGGGTGGCCGCCGTCGTGGCGGCCTCGGCGGCGCGGCAAAAACACATTTCCATTTCAAATCCTCACTGCAAGCGACCGCGAGACCGCGAACAGGCCCCACCTACGCCAATGACAAAGCCCACCGCTGTCCCTTCCGCAACGCGCACTGCACTGCACGTCGCCGAGCGTCGCCGAGCGTCACCGAGCGACGCGCACCACGCCCGCCGCTCGGGGGCGGCGATGGCCCGATGGCCCGACGGCCGGCCCGGACA
Organism: Thrips palmi; assembly: GCF_012932325.1. Taxonomy (NCBI): domain Eukaryota; kingdom Metazoa; phylum Arthropoda; class Insecta; order Thysanoptera; family Thripidae; genus Thrips; species Thrips palmi. Next base: position 10,938,372 of record NW_023144621.1, on the reverse strand, counting down.
TGTCCTCGTCCAGGACGACGGGCCGCCTGGAAAGTGATTCGCAGCGGCACCAGTTTCCAGTTCACTGGACCAAAATATGTAACGTTCCGAACACATGGCTCCGGCGCGCCGCCCCGCCCCCTCCCCCTGCAACCCCTATGAGCAGATAGACTAAGCGGAAACACGCTAGCCAGCCGAGGGGGTAAATACTTCAAGAAATCGTGTACAGACTACTCTCTATTACGCTGTATTACGGTGTATTACACGTGTATTACGGCCTTAAAATGCCAAAATTTGGCACATTTGACCCAAAAATGGTATTACGATCACGTGTATTACGCGTAATACACGGTTTTGGTGTACAGGGTATTACGCGAGTGGTTACCCCCTCGTAGCCAGCGCGGGTAACAAGCGGCGGCGGCAGCGGCGGCTCGCAGGGTTCAAAGCACGGCCGGCAGCACGGCCGGCCGGCAGGCAGCAGCGTAGCCCTCGTTCGAGTGTGGCACTGCCGTAGCCTTGCTACGCCACTGGGACGTCCGCCCCCTCCCCCTTTTGACCGGTTGCGACACGACGTGCATGCAGACTGCAGCACCAGCCGTGTGCAAACGCCGTGCAGGAGGCCGGCGGCGCGGCCCGCCGGCTAGGCATATAATTCCAAGCAGCGGCGTAGCAAGGCAAGGCACCCCACTTCCCGCGCAAGCACTGACAGTGGCGTAGCCAGCGAACCCAGAGTCCGACGACAAACGAGCATAGAATGCAATGCGCGCACAAAAAACACCGCACCCCCTATGAAAACGGCGGCACATAAACGCCACACCTTTTGACCTCATCGGAGAGCAGCAGTGCCTAAAGCACATAAATTGTCACTAAAATGACACACGCGCTCACTGCGGCCCGGTGCCGGCGGTGCCACAGTGTGCCACACATGTGCGTCGTGACGTCACGCAACAGCTGTTGCCAACCCCGCCACCATAGAGAGAAAGTAAAGGGGGAGCGAGATAGATAAAAAACAACCGGTCATGGACTAATTACACACGATGCACCCCTTATGTGCACGGAGTGCACAGAGCCTTGCAGGCAGGGCTCGGTGCATTGCACGCGAGCCCTTACAAAAGGACGAAAAAGAGGCATCGAAAAAAGGTCGCCTGACAGTTGGGCCCTACGGCCCTGCGGCCCAGTGCGCGGACAATGCCACCGGCTGCACCACTTCCACCTCCGCCAATACGGCCAATCCCCATCTCGCCAAGCAAATGCGACACAACTCCCAAGATCCAGCAGATGTCATTCATGCATTCAACGCTCCGGACAGCGGCCGCACCGAGTAAACGGGCGAATATGAATGAATGAATGAATGAATGAATGAATGAATGAATGAATGAATGAATGAATGAATGAATGAATGAATGAATGAATGAATGAACGAATGAATGAATGAATGAATGAATGAATGAATGAACCAACACACGGCAGTAAAACTGCTAACGAGCGACAGAGGATGCGGCGCGGTGCACGATCGGGCAAAAAGCGCAAAACGCGAGCAGAAGCAGTGAGAAGGGAAGCAGCTCGCGGGTCGTAAATCCAGAGCCAAACGGACAGGCAGACAGACGGACAGGCGGGCTGAGTGCAACTTGTGCAGCGACAGTGTAGGGCACGCACGGCCAGATGTGCGCGCGGCGGCGTGTAGTAGCGGCGTGGCAGCGCGGGGGGATAGTGATGCGTCCCCGGGGGCGGGGCGGGGTAGAGGGCGAACGTCGGGGAGGGTGAAGCAGGGCGGCGGGGCCGAGGCGGGGCGCGGGGCGTTGGTTGGCGCTGCTCGCGGCGAGGGTGTGGGGTGGCCCCGGCGGCCCCGGCGGCCACGAGTTTCCGGACCAGGGGAGTGCGGTGGGGCAGGGTGGGGGCGTCGCGTAGCGTCGCGGCCACGAGTGGGGAGGGGAGGGGAGGGGAGAGGGCACCGCGCTTTCCAGCGCCAGGCCGGCGGCGCGTCCGCGGCCATCCCGGCCTGGCCACGGTCTGGCCGCCCAGCGTTCAAGTCTCCAATCATACCTGTCCTTGATTGGACCCAGGCACTTGGTCGCTCTGTCTCCCTCGCACCCCCACACGGGACGCGCCATGAAAGCGAGAGAGACAAAACGCCAAAGGAACCTCTCGGAACGGACCCACCGGCCCGGCCGCGGACAAAGGCGGCAGCGGCGCGGCGGCCAAAAGGCACCACGCGGAAAGGACCTTGGGATTTGGAAAGGAGGCACGGCGCAGACGGCGCGCCAGCGCGGCGGTTACCGCCAGCACGCCAGCACCAGCTATTAGCGCTCCAGGGGCGCGGCGCGGCGAGGCGCGGCGAGGCGCGGCGCTACTCCCAGCCAACAGAGCCGAACGCCGCGGTGCTGCCGGAGCTGCCGGTACTGCAGGCAGTCTGCAGGCACGGCCAAGGCCGTGGGCGCCGTGGGGAAGGGCCACCGCCACGTCCGCGACGTCCGCGACCACCAACTGCACCGAGTGCACCGCCAGACACGCCGTCTCTAGCCCGCGCCACGAACAAAGGCAACCCGCGGTAACCCCAGCTCGCGCCTTGCGCGCGGGGTATCGCCGTGCACGTCCTTTGCCTGCGGGCCCTGCGGGTGTGGAATACCAGGGAGGGAAGCCCCCAGGAGCAAGGATCCAAGTTGTTTGGCGCTGCCCGCGGCTTGGCGGCTTGGCTGGTCGGCGTTGCCGCGCGGCGCCGCGAGGGCGATGGCGCGATGCCGGCTAGGCGGTTTCGGGGCAAGAACCTCTGCCGGTTCCGGCGCGTCTTTGTTCTCTCTCCCTCTCATTGTGGGCAACGCTATCAGCGAGCCTCTCTCTCGCTCCATCTCTGGCGGCAGGGCGCAGGGCCCGGCCAGGCCCTTACAGGGCTGGGTGACGTTGCTCTATTCCTGATTGCGGCGTCGTTCCGAACGCCATCAGCATCATCATGGAGGCAGCGCGGCCTGCTCGCTGGCCGCGCTGGCCGCTCCACCGTGCCGCTGACGGACGTGGAACGGACGTGGAACGCCATCTGCCTCGTGTGTCAGGCACGAATAGGTTCCATGGTTACCACACCGTCATACACCGCTGAAAAACCGGGCCGCGTTTTTCCGCTACACCGTTCGCGCCGAGCTCAGCCTCGCCGCGACCCGGGGGAAAAGCCAGGCGACGCGATAAACTGCGTCGATTCATTTGCAAACGCTCTTCGGCTGATGGCATACTTGAAGGGCTCAGAGCCAAAGAAGGCTACCGCGGCACAAGCGAGCCCCCGCACTACCTGTTTAGTGTACCGAGGCGTACCGACGCGGAGGTTCTGCCCCAAGAACGAGCCAAGGCAAACCACATGACGCACACGACACAGCCTCTTTCCTTTTTCTTCCATTCGCCATTCATTGGTCCATTCATTGGCAACGCGTTCCGTAGAAAACCTGCAGCATGTTGTCGCAAGGAATTGCCGGGGTTTCGAACCAAGGATTTTCCTGGCAACGCCAGTCGCCGTCGGTGAAGGTACCGGCTCCATTTCCACGGCGAGGAAACGCACTCTGCGCGGCGAGGCGCGGAGAGGCACGGCGAAGCACGGCGGGGCGTTAAGGGAAGTCCAAAAAGGGAAGGGAGAGGAAGGGGCCGGGATCGTCGGCCGCCGCGAAGGCCGCGCGGCCGGTCAGAGCGGTTGGAGTGGAATGGCTTGGCCCGGCCGTGGCGTGCCGTGCCGTGCCGTGGCGTGCCGCCCGCCGAGCTCCTTGGAAAGGCTGAGCCCGGCCCCCGGCCCCCGGCCGCTGAGGCTGCAGAGCACCAGCGAGCACCGAGGCGGTTGGACAAATCGATGACCGCTCCCAAGGTGAGGCAGCCAGCCAGCAGACACCGCGCCAAAATTAAAACGCCAAAACGCCCAAAGGCTGCGCCAGGCTGCGCAACCAGGGCAACCAGGGCAAGCAGCAAGGAGCAAGCAACGCGGCGACGCAACGCCTCGGCAGGCTTCACGGCTTCACGTTCCCCTCCCCTTCGCGCGGTGACATTTGTGGACCTGTTTGGCGCCGCTCCCTTTCGCCTAGTGGCCGGTGCGGGCCTAACGCACTCCAACACGGTAGATAAGCTAGGCAGGGCGGCGCGGAGGCACTCCCACTGCCGGCTGGCTGGACAAGGCGCTGAACCGCTGGACACGAGGCGGCCGGCTCGAGAAGGCACTGACATTTAGGCGGCCGGTCCGGAGCGGTCCGATTCGGTCCGCCCAGGCGGCGGCGGGCTGCACCGGGGCGTGCAGCAAATCATAACGCCGCTTTGTTTCGGGGCTCTAAAAATACTGCAAGCAGGCCGCCGGTGCAGTCGCGTCGTGCCACAAGGGACGAACACGGCTGCAGGGCTAGGCCCCCGTGCGGCACCGCGGCGAACGGCCGTGACCGCCAGCACGCCAGCCAGCAGCACGGCGGCCGGCCCAGCGCCAGCCCGCCGTCGAGGTGGGCAGCCCCGCCGGACGGACTCCGTTTGGACAAGGAAAATTTGAATTCAAAGTTAAGCGTTGAATTTTAGTTAAACAAAGCACGCAAAAATGCCAATAAATGCGAAGTTAGCACGCCCTTCCCCGCTCCGCGCTGCTCGCGACACGAGCGCTCCTTTCCCACGAGCGGCAGCGCGGCAGCCAAGGCTGCGTCGCTCGAACCCTTATCGGCCTGAGTTATGGCTGCCGCGGCCCAATCCGCGATAGCGGGGCCGCCGAGGGCCGCGCGCAGACGGCGAACCGCCGCACCGCCGCCACGGCATGGCGTCAGCGACACATGCAACCTGTCCGCAGCCGCCACCCCAAAACGGCACGCCGTCGGCACGCCGGCCCGGCCTGTGGCCCGGCGGGGCGCGCGAGACGCAAGCCGCCTCCGCGCAAAATCCACCATGAAATCGGGGAAGGCGACCTTGCCTCCAATGCGCGGCGAGGCGTGGCGCCGCGCCGCCACCACCACCACCTTGCCGACACCGAGCCACCCACCGCCACGCCACGCCAAACGCCTTTCTCACGAAATACAACAAACGACTTGATTATCATTTTGGAAAAGTTTCGCTTCCCCCCGCGAACGCCGCCGACACGCCGGGCGCGTTCTGTTCTGAGTCAGCGCGCCGAGACAATCCAGGGAAGTTTTCGCGTTCCGAAAAAAAAAAGGCTAAAACGAGCGAGTTTAAGTGTGGATTTATTCCCTCGGCGCTGGCCGCTAGAGAGAGATACAAGCGGGGTGGCGGGAGCTCAAAATTAGAGGAAGAGGACACCACGGCGACGGGGTGGAAGAACAACTTTCGCAGACGCAAAGTTATTATCATTCGTCCACGAGAGAGTTTACACGGCGAAACTTGCAACAACACGAACGGAGACGCTGGGCAAACTTTTCACCGGGCGCGGCGCCGCTCAGCGCTGCAATCACATTCAATTGCCCCTAAGTCGCCCCAGGTCGGGCGGGTGGACAAAGCCTGGCGGAAAATCGGCGGCGGCGAGGGGCGTTCTGAAACCCCGTGACGACGACGGTGGTTTTGGCAGGACCGCCAAACGTGACCTAGCCCAACACAACCCGGGTTCGGTTTACCAACGCCCCGGCGTCACTCACTGTCGCCCAGCCCCAACCCAATTCAAAGGCGGTACCCCCGCCACGCCACGCCCAACGGATTGCCAATACCCAACACTCGCACTCGGATTGTGCACGTTTATCTGCGAGGCTGGCGACACGTCGAGGTGCTTGAGCGGCTTGCGACGCAGCGCTCCCTTTCCCGCTTTTACGGCGCGAGTACCCTTTTGCCTTTTGTCACACACGCTGACGCCACGCGGCGGCTCGTCCCACCACCAGGGCCACCAGGGCCACCAGGGCGCACACCCCCCGCCGCGGAGCGCCAGCCAGACCGGGGCGCTCCACCTAATCTACGAGCCAGGTAGGGATGGTACACATTATAAAAAGGCAAATAAAGCTTATCAATGCACCCCATCGCGCCACCGCCCCGCCCCGCAGCCGGGGTTTCGGGGCCTTGCCTTCGGGCCTTCGGGGCCGCCGCCGCCCGATCGATACAACAGGTGGGGCGCCACGGCGAGCGCCACGGTGCCATCATGGTAATTGCAGCCAGTCACACCGACTACACCGCAGGGCCGGGCCGGGCAGCCGAGGGCCGCCAAACACGATCTGTGGTTATGCCGCCGAGTCGATACTCGGTGCACGCGGTGCACGCCGCCCGATCGTCAACCTCGCGCCGCGGGGGGACGAGCCGCCTAGGTCCGAGGGACCTTTTCGTCGCCCCGTCTTCGTCGCACCCGTAGCGTCCCGTAGCGTCCCGTTGCGGTGCGAGGGAGACGACGCGATGCTGGCGGCGCCAACGGGAGCTGGCTGCGTCATGGCTGCGCCCCAGCGGCAGAAAGGCGGCGCAGAAAGGGCCCACGCCGTTCGAACACGTTCCGTCCCCCCAGCGGGCGAGCGCCAGGCCCAGCGCCAGGCCCGCCAGGGCATTCCCTCCTCCGCCGACAGGGCGGCGACACCACCGCGCCGACGTCCCGGCACGACGCCTGCTCCCTTCGAACGCGGTTGAGTTATCCTTTGTCTGGAGCAAGCTGAGCCAGCCAGCCAGCCAGCCAGCCTGATATGACGTGGCAACAGGGCGCAACGGCCTGCCGGCAAGCCTGGCGGCCTGGAGGCCTGGCTCGCAGGGCAGCAACACGAGGGCCCGTCCCGTCGGCCCGGCGGCCCAGGCGGGGCTGCGGGGCCGGTGGGGCGAGACGTGCGGGGCAGGGCGAGTGTCTGCTGAGTCGTCGCCGCCGTTGTCGGGCTTTGGAACTCCACACTCATTATACCACCACATTCGCGCCAAAGACCAAGTTCCACTGTGTTTCCACCTGGCAAGAGACATCGGGGTCCCGTCCCAAGCCCATAAATAAAACTTCCAATAAACAATAACGCAGAAGGAAAGAGAAGGGGGGCCGAAAGCAACAAATTCGCTCTCTGGCCTCGCCCGCTCTCCGGCCGGCGAGTTTTAACGACGAGCGTATATTTCACCCCACCCCCTTCTGGTGCACACGCCCTCACTTGGCCATTACACCCTAGCACTGCGTAGCACCCGCACTGCACCGTTTTGGGCTTCGCGCACTTCGCGTGGTGCCAAGCGGCAGGGCGGCGGGCAGGCAGAGCTGGCAGCCGTTGCGTCTCCGCCGTCTCCCTCCGCGGTCCAGGAGAGGCCCGTGATTGATGATTAGGACTCCACTGCGTTGCCAGTGGGCTGCCCCTTGGGCTGCCCGATGCCCCGACGAGGCGCTGCTAACGACGCCGACGACGCCACCAACAGCCCTGTCCGCACGCCGATGTCGTCGCGGTCCCCAAAATGGCCCAAAACCAGTTTCCACGTGTTTTCAACCCCGAGTGTCGGCAGGGGGTGGGTGGGGCGTGGTGGGGCGGGGCGGGGCGGGGCGTGGCGGGGCCATGCCGTTTGGCGTTGCAGGCGGCGAGCAGCCGGATCGATTTCGGCGAGGGGTGCCGGGGGAACGCCTCGGTACACTCCACGCTCGAACCAAACGACACGGCTGGCGAGCGACAGCTCGGTACACTCCACTCCAAGACGGGGGCCAGGGCGCTTACTCAGCGCGGCGCGAGAAAAGGGTCTAAAAATACGGCGGCCGGTGGGGGCAGTTGAACCCAGAACCCGGGCAGCGGCGGGGTCGACCGCCGACATGGTGGCAACCACGCAAGGGCGCCATCAAGGAGGCCTTGGGCGGCGCAAGCAGCACCCCCGGATCGCAACGCCACGATGCACTCCATGCACTCCCACACGGCGATGCAAAACGCCTCGGGGTTGGGCTGCGCGCTGCGCCGGGCTCGTCGGACCAGCACAGCCATGGCAGACATGGCACAGCCTCGGTGCGTGTGCACGTGAGCGTGTGCGGCCGGGGCCAGGCCGGGGCGGCCAGCGCGGCCAGGCGAGTCGGCGAACACTGAGCGACTTGGCCGTTGTTACGATACGGATGCGTAACTCGTGACGCCAGCCACGCCAGCCACGCCAGGCGGGCCGGGGCGTCACAGAGCGTCACGACCGCCGCGTTCCAGGCCGCCGAACTCGAATAAGCCAGCGCGCTGCTCAAAAACAAGGAACAAAAACCTCGCTTTTCCTTTTGACAGCCGCACTATTCCAGCAGCAGCACTTAGGCCCTTGCCAGCGGAACGCAGCGGCGCAGCCAGGGGCCTTCCAAGGCAGTGCGGCTGGCGCGGCTGGCGCGACGCGACGTTGACATTCTCAGTACAGACTGTACGCCGTCGCCCCGCCCGCCCCGCCCCCTGCCCGCCGCCCGCGCCAGTCACGGACCGAGGCGAGTATACCTCGTTCACAGAGACCAGCTCTTGTACTGGGGCCTTACAAGTACCACAACACACCATGTGGCTGCTGGCGGGCTGGCAGGCTGGGAGGCGAGGCAGGCGGGTACACACACAGCCAAAGTTTTTCCACGGCCCCGCCTCGCAGCGCACGCACCCTCCAGCCTCCGGGACAAAAGCCTCTCTCAATATTTCCAGGCAGCGAGACGACGCTCCCCGTTCCAGCCGTTCCAGCTCCAGGCAGCACCAATTTCAAGGCAGACGCCGAATAGAGCAATAAAAAGCCACGCCGCCTGCTCCGCCTGCGCGTTCCAAACGGCGGCGTCTGGCAGAGTACCCAGCGCAGCACAGCGCAGTGCCTGCATCCTCACTCAGCTGGATGCGTCCCATCCATCGCGCCCCAAACGGCTGCCTCCAAACTGCGGCGCGCCCCGGACGCGCTCCTCCAGGAGGACGAGACGGATCCACTCCTCTCCCAGACGAACAAAAAGGGTATCGGGGCCCCGGTGGCCCCAAGCCAGCCAGCTCCGCGTAGCTCCGCGCCCAAACGCCAAAAGACCGAGAGCGCCCACAGCGCCGCGCGAAATCCAAACGACCTGTAAGAGGTTTCGGACAGGAAGGTTGTCGGCGGCGAGGCGCGGCGTGGCGGGCGACAGGACAGGGCGGCCTTCGCTGCACCGCCGTCGGGGGGCGGGGCGGGCAGGGGCCGGGCGGGGGTTGTGCAACGCCACAGCGCCAGACGGGTTGGGAAACTGCAGCGGGTCCTTGAGTGGAGAGAGAGAGGGGGACAGGGAGAGAAGCCGGGAGAGAGGGATGGAGAGCGGGAGAGAGAGAGAGGGGACAGGAGACAGCCGGGCGGAGGGAAGGGGAAGGGCAGGCAACCTTTTGTCATCGTCTGGCCGTCTGGCCCTGGATCCCGTGGATGGAGGCTGCAACTTCCACATGTCTCCCCCCAGCCGCCAAGCCGCCAGCGCGTCTGCACGGAGTATCGCCGCGCGCCTTCCCGCCGCTGGAGTGGAGGCAGCGCGGGGTAGCGACGCTACAGCGCACGCGCGCGTGGCGCTGCTCGCGCGGAGTAGCGGCGACCGCGAACGGTCGTTCCCTCTCCCCTCGTCGTTGAGCGCGGGGTAGCCACACGGCAAGGTAAGGAGAACCAGTATATCTATCTCCAGTGACTATCCCACACACAACCGCCACCACGGGAGTCCCAAACTGAGAACAACGTATTCAACGCCACACTGATAAAACGGACACTAGCGTCGCCACACACCGCCACAACGATAGCCCCCAACGAATCAAGTCCGAACAAGTCATGGGGTGCACCCAGCCGGCAAACACAAAGAACGGCAACACATTCAGCCAGTTTCCATTTTCACGCAGACACCATACAACAAGGTTATCTGCTGCGGTCTGCAAACTGGGGTGATGCACCACCGGCCACCGCGCGGGGCGCACCGTGTGGGGAAAACGCCACTGCCGCCTTTTGCGCTGCCGAGCGTGGTTGTTTGCCCACGGCGGACACGCCTCGCCTCGTCTTTGAGGTTAGGTAGGACGCCCGGGTTCCCACGCTTCCCACCCGTCGCGGCCGGAGCGGACACGACCCCCTGACAAACCCGACACTACTTCCGACACTGCACTGGCAAAACCCCCAAACTCACTTATGCGGTGTAGCGACAGCTGCTTTCTTGGCTTTCTTGGTACAGAGCCGGCCGGACCGGGCTCGTTCCACTCGTCGCGGCTTCATCTGGGCGTCGGCGGCACTCGCACACGGCCTCGGAGGGTCAAAGGACGCAAGGGCAGCGCGGAAAAGCTTGAGGAAAGCCTCAATCCGCGATCGGCGGCTTGGCGAAAACGACAGGAACGGACGCCGGCGGGACGGACAGGACAGGACCGGCAGCGCGCCTCGACACTCGGCCGGCCGTCTGCTCGCCGCTCCACCGGCCGGCGGCGTGGCGGGGCGTGGCGGGGCGTGGCGTGGCGGGGCGTGGCGTGGCGGGGCGCCGCGAAACAAAACACGCGCGGAGGGAATCGCGTTTCGCGCCAAGACCGGCCAAGCCGCCAACGCTCGCCGAACTCCAACCAAGCTGTTTGCCGTCGCCGATGTCGCCCATTTCCATTCCCATTCCAGTAATACACGATCGACAAGTTCGCTGCCCACAATTTTCTTTGTCTTTCACTGGTCTGATTTTACTGATCGAAACTTTGCCTGAAAGCAATCGAATCGACATCAAATTAAGTCGAACTGACCACCAGCAGCAGCACTACAACCGGGGACCCAGAAACCCGAAACCTCCGCGGTTCCAGCGGGCGGGGCCGCGAAAGGTCAAAGGCCGCGCGGCCCAGCCCAGTGCAGTGCCGCCCGCGGGGGCTGCGGGGGCACGGCGCGGGACGGAGCTCCGACCACCAACCCAAAGGCCGAAACGCAAACGGGAACGGGAGCACGTCAGCGGGACCGGGGCGGGGGACGGGACGGCACGGGCGACTTCCACTCACTCCCAGCCACAAATATGCGAGGCAGGAACACTTCAAAGCCTCGCTCGTTAAAAACAAAAGCGCTATCGTCGAAGCCGCCACAACATTTATGATTCTACCCCGACCGACCCGAACCAACGGCTCTTGAAGAGCGCGCGATCGCTCAGCGCTGGGAGGGCCGGTCGCCGGGAGGGTAGGCAGCCCAACCGCCGCCGCTGCGTCCGACTCCGGTGGCTGCATCGCCCAGCCGGCAGGCTGAGAGGCCCGGACGACCGGACTCGGAAAAAAGTAAAGGAAGAGACACAGCAGGCCGGCCGGCCCGCCAACCTTCACACCTCCGACGAGACTGGCGCGCTTCTGCAGCGCGTCAAGTGTGCCAAGGCCGCCCACGCCACGACCGCCACGACGCCCAATTTCGTCTAGGACGCCTTGCTCGCCGGCCTGCGAATTATGTACCGCCGAAGAGTCGTTTCGCCGCTCAGACAGACAGAAGCGACTCTTCGGAATCAGGCGGCCGGCGGCGACGGCGAGTATGAATTAATCCGTGATGCATGCCGCCAGGCCGCCCCACGGGGGAGTCGCGCCATGGAGGACGAGACAGGTGCACGTCTGGCTCGGTGCGCGTGCTGCGTGAGCACCGCGTGAGCCCCGCGTGCGGCGTACAGCAAACGGACATGTGCGGCGGCAGCTGGCGGTGCAGGCACTCCACCGGCCGGTGGAGTCGCCGACGTGGCGGTGGTGGCGGTCCCTCGAGGAACAAGTGCAGGTTCAAGGAGTTGAAGGCGTTCACTGGCTTGCACCGCGGGGATCAAGGCGGGCCACCTGTTAGCATGCCGTTGTCGGCGTGCAGCACGGCCTCTTATCACGGCCTCGGCGTGGCGGTGCCAGGCGGTGCAGTGAGATAACGGGTAGCAGGGCCAGCAGGGCGAGCAACGTGAGGCACGGCGTCATTAGGGCCGCCGGCAGGGCGCTGCACGCTGCAGCGGCACTCGGACTCTTCTTTCTCTCTCGCGCTCACGGAGCGTGCCGCTGAAGCACGAGAGAGACCGAGCGACTGCCGCTGCGCCGTGGCCGCACTATGACGGACGGCCCGGCCCAGGCCCAGCCAGTGTTGCCTCGTCGCCTATCAAGGAGATAGGCTGCCGGCGGACTGGTGCACCTGGCCGAGGCGGACGAGGAGGCCGGGGCCTGCGGAGCAGCGGAGCGGCGGAGCCGCGGAGCCCTCAATCTGGACCGCCAGGCCGGCCAGCCCGGCCAACCCGCCGCGGAACGCGGACACGCCCTTCTTCGTGCCGTTACAGGACGGCAAATTCATTCGTTTTCGATTGCAACGCGGATTCCATTGGGTCAGCAAAAGTTGTCGGTAGTATTACAGTATTTTCACTTTGATCAGACAACTGGAAGAGGTTATGCCAAAGGGCTCCAAAGTTTTAAAACTTGAGAAAACCTGAGTGTTTTAAAGCCCAATTTTTGTCGAAAGCCTCATGGAGTCATTGAGGGACCTTTTCCCGTAGTCTGAACAAAATGAAACAATACCACAAACCATTTACTCGCAAAATGACTCCAGTCAAAAAATTGGTTTCGAAGAAAATACTTGGTCCTCCCTAAACGTCACGTCGTCCACGTTCCCAGCGGCGTGCGCACGTGGCGCGTGCTGCGCGTGCACGTGTCCCCAAGACCGGGGTAATGATGGCGTTGGCCCGGGCCGCCCCGGCCGCCCCAGCGCGGCACGCCCCGCCACTGTTTGCGCCTCGCTTTGGAGGACGCGTCCTCGCCGTCCTGAAAAAAGCTCCGCAAACAGAAGCGGCTCGCCTCCAAGCGACGCGCGCCGAAAAGGCGCCATTTTGGCCGCGTTCATTTGGCAGCCGCGAGGACGGTCTGACGCTGACGGCGCTGACGGCCTGCTCCAGGGCGCGGGCGGGGCTGGCAGGGCGTTCGGCGCCCGGCGAGAAGAAAGTCGGCAAAGTGCACTTCGAAGCTCCCTGTCCTCGGGCGGGACTTTCTTTTCCTCCTGGCTTCCGACATCCAGCGCCGCGGCGCCGCGGCTCCGGAGCTTTGGCAGTGCAGTGCAGTCCTAGAGACTCTGGCCGCGACGGGCCGAGCCAAGGCTGAGCCGAGCCGCGGCCAGCCGGCGCGTGCGGGGCATATCTGGCATCCTCTGTCTTGCAGGCCTCCTGCATCGGGCGCGGCGGCGCGGCCACGGTCAATGCAAACACCGACAAAAAACGATGAGGCGGCAAAAAAGGAAATGAGTCAGAAAAGGCGGACCAAACAGCCACGGCGCCGTCCGGCCGCCGCCGCCTGCGCGCCGACGGCTGCGGCTCTGCAACGCACGGCTGCGCGCGGGTTGCCTACCTGCAAGGCGCTCTCGGCCGCCAACGCCGCGCAGCAGAGCGGGACCCAACTGCAGGCTGCAGGTGCCTCGGCAGGTGCTGGTTGGGAGCGAGTCGACTGACGGCCACGGCTTTTCGGCAAGCCTTTCCTTACGCTGGCGAAAGCCCCGGCGCGGCCAGGGAAGGCCGCTGTACAGTAGTGAGCTGAGGAGCGACAGGCCGCGGAGGCAGGCAAATGAGCGCGCGGGGCGGCGCGGGGTGACCCCTGACCTCAGCGTCAGCCCGTCAGCGAGCACGCGCCCCATCCCCGTCCTCGCCACTGAGCCGCCAAGCCGCCGAGCCACGGCCGACGGAAGCCAAGAATATTCTCCACTCGGCTCCCACCTGGTCGCGACTTCCGACGAAACCCCACCCCAGCCCAGCCAGCCCCAGCCCGACAGCCCGCCGGGCCGACATCAGCAAACAGACACGATTCCAGCCTTGACCCGCTAACAAAGTGCTGAGCCCCCCGGCAGGGCCGGCCGCCGTCTTTGCGAGCAAGGGGACGAAAACACTGGCCGCGCCGCCACGGCTGTTCCAAGCAAGCCGGGCCCTTGAGCGGGTGGGTGTCAGCGGCATGCGTTTCCTGCGTCTCGATCACGCTGCTGCGGGGGGAGGGGGAGGTTTATCGCTTTGGAAAGCTGCGTCGCGTCGTCGCGGAGTGCCACCACACCTCCCTGACGCGCAGACTCCAAGACTCGCACCAGGACGGCGGTCGCTTCTATTTCCGCACCGGAGCGAGACAATCGAGGCCGTGATGGCGGTGATGACCCACCCGCCGTGAGTCGTGAATCACCCCCGCGGCAGGCCTAGCGGCGGCAACGCGCGGCAACCATCGGCCGGAGCGGCGCGTCACTGGCCGAGCACGCCGCCACGTCATGGCGGTGCTGGCGGTGCCCCGGGACCGCACCGTGACGGACGACACCGTCTCCAGCGCGCCCAGCACCGCCAGCTCCGTCAAACAACACTCGCGGAAGGCTGGGCCCCGCTCGGCGCGGCTTGGCGCGCGCCGCGAGCGAGTTGACTTTGAGCGAATAACCGGTTAGCACCATCGCACAATGTTTTTTCCCGCTCAGGACGTGCCGCGCGGCACGCCAACAACGCGGCCAAGATGACCAACACCGAGAGAAACAGCTTCCATCTCTTCTTATTAGCGCGGCACCTCCGCGGCCTCTTCAACTTGGGTTAATCGTCGAAAAAAGATGACTGAACTTTATTTACCTCGACGCATGCCTTCTTTCCCCAGGCAATTGTTCTAGACGCCAAAAAAAGATTCTTGAACTTTACCTTACTTGTGGTTAGTTTTCCCCGGCGGTGGCCTCGCTGCAAGGCTGAGCGGCTACCTAACCTCATCCCGTACAGTCCAGTCCAGCAGCGGCACTGCGGGGCAGTGCGGGCACCGCTGCCCGTTGAGATGGTTTATTCAGACTGCCGGCCGGCCAGTCCGAAGGAGAAGTACTAGCCAGGGGAAGGCCTTCGGCCTCGATGCTGAGCTGGATTCTGCTGGAGATGGAAATGCATTTTCATCAGTAGTAAATTTGGATGTGTTTATTGAAAATGAGCCTCTTTTTTTTTGGGGGGTGATAGCCAGGAAGTATGCTTTTGCGCGAAGGATTGTGATTCGGCAATGGTTGGTTTCTTCTTGAATCCACGGAAGGCTATTTAAATCAAAACTAAATGTTCCAACCATCCTAACCTAACCTAACGGGCTCGTGACAGATCTTACTCTACTCGTGACAGGATCTTACCCTACTCTCGACAGATTTTATTCTCAAACTAAATGGTCCAACCAAGCCTAACCTAACCTAACGGGCTCGTGACAGATTTTTCTCTACTCGTGACAGATCTTTCCCTACTCTCGACCGATCTTATTCTCAAACTAAATGATCCACCAATCCTAACCTAACCTAACGGGCTCGTGACAGATCTTACTCTACTCGTGACAGATCTTACCCTACTCTCGACAGATCTTATTCTCAAACTAAATGGCCTATGAAGCTTGGCGTACGACTATGGACCTGGACTATTGAGCTTGGACTATAGAATATGGACTATGGAGCTTAGACTATGGAGCTTGGACTAGGAGCTTGGACTATAGAGTTGACTATGAGCTTGGCTATGGAGCTTCGACATGTATCGCATATGAATATAGAAAAATAACAGAGGAAGATACCTCTTGTAAACTAAAGGTATCAGGGGGGGGGTCGGACAAATGAGCTATTCAAAATCGCAAACAGGGTGCTTCGCTTCGCTCAGCAAAAAGTGACACACCGCCGCGCGCCGCCGCGCCACGCCAAGGACCGCGGACGCAACGCCGCAACGCGCTCTAAAGCGCGGCTGGTTTCTACGCCATTAGCGCTGCCGTCCTGCATGCATTATCGGCTCTCACAGCGATCGGTTCGCATAGCGATCGCATTGGGAAAGCAACCCGACTCATTCAATGCCGGGATCGGCGCGGTGCAGCAGAGTTCCTCGTTCGATTCGACTTTCCAGAAAAGCAAAACGATAACGGCGCGGGAACGCTGGCGCTGACGGAGTGCCTCTGGTGGCGGCCGCGCGGGGCATGGCGGTCCGCGGCTGGAGGTGGCCTGCGTCAGATAGCGATCGGGCGAGGTCGAGCCGAGCCGCATTGATAGGCGGGAGAAAACAGGAAACGCAGAGCGACGCAGAGCGACGCAGAGCGCGGCCGCGAGTGGAGCGGACATTCTACCAGTGACGCCCAAAAGCGCCGCGCCATGATGCCTTCGACGCCAAGGCTGCCTAGCAGGCTGCGGCTCCATACGCTTGTCCTGTCCGCGGTGGGCCATATCCGCGGTCTCATGACGCAGGGAATCATTTTTTGCGTCCAAACGAGCCGCGCCGCGCGTCATAGTGGAACCTTCGTGACTGTGGCCATCACCTCCTTGGGGATCAGGAGCGGCTGGTCAGGCCGACGGACGGACGGACGGACAGACAGAAAGACTCACGGGCAGACGCGCCGGCGCCGCACGGACGTCCTCGCCCTCGCCCTCCACTTTGGCGGCTTTGGCGCAGTGTCCATATTGGGTTCGGACTCCTGGCGGGCCGGCAATGGGCTTCATTCGGCCGCGGGTGGCGGAAATCTCGCTTTCCCGAAGCCCGGTCCTAATCTATCAGGCTGCATTTCCGCCTCCACCCACCGCACCGGCCAGTGCCCTGGCTCGGTCCGGCCAGCGGGGCGTGCAAACTTACCATTTATATTGACATTTTGGGAGCCTACATCTTGTAAACGGCTGGAGATAAGAAAGTTATGCGGAGGGTAGCTTCAGTTTTTCATATCTTGCCGTTATGAAATGAAACTCCAAAAAGCGCAAAAAGTATGCTAAGTTTGCACGGCCGGCTGCGCCCACCCGTGACAGGGCGGGGCGGACACCTGCCAGTCTGCCAGTCGCCACGAAATGACGCGGTCGTCGGCCCGGTTCTCGCCATCACGTTGCCGCGATGTCACGCGGCCGCCTGTCATCCGAACCACATATCACATCGCAGAGTCGAGGCGTGTATACGAACAAGCCGGACAGCAACCCATTTCGCGCCAAATTTGAAATTGGGCTCGGGGCGCGCTGCGTCAGACTCCCCACGCGAACGGAGCGCACCTATCCGGCCTCCGGGCACCTCCGGGTACCTCCGGGTGATCTCGAAGGGCGAGGCCGTTGGCTGACTCCGAACGGAGGCTGTTGGTCTGTCTCTCCCGGACAGGACGCTCCATGAGTGCGAGAGAGACCTCACTCAGCCTGCAGGCACTGCAGGGCGAGGTACGGCAGGGACAGTCATCACGGCCGCACCACGGCGATGCGATAGCGACCGATAAGTGGCGCGATAACTTGCGGTCACATCGCCGACCCTCGCAGTGCCCCGGCAGTGCCCCGCAGCCATTGGCCTGCAACTCCGCGTCGTCCACGCTCCGCCTGCAGGCACACTGCAAGCTTGGCGGCCGGCCCAGCCCGGCCATCCAGCCCCCACGGCGTTCCGTGGTGGCCGCATTGGTCGCGACCCTCGACCAACCGGCCAAATCTCCCCGTCAACAGGGCGCTGCGTCGTCCGAGCAGCCCAAGCCATCACTTGGAACGCGGAGGAGCCTGCCAGCGCCAGCCGGCCAGTCGGGCAGACAGACGGCTGAAGTAATCCTCAATCGTGGATGCTGTAGATGTAGAAGGCGACGCCGTTGCACCACTGGGGCACACACACATGACTCGTACGACACCACGACACTCGAAGCGCTACCAACCATTTCGCCGACGCAGCCGCCGCGGCGCCGCAGAACTAGGCCGCCACACCGTGCACGCGTGCACGCACGACGCACGCGTGCCACACACACGTCACGGAGGCCGCGATGCGCCGCGATGTCGGATGGCTCGGTGGGCCTGCTTGGCCAGCTAGACGCGGACGCAGCTCAGAGTGCACTGACTGTGCCCGTTGACGCGGCGCGGGCGCGGGGCGGAGGGCGTGGGGCGTGGAGCGCGGGCCGGGGAGTGCGGGGCGCGGGGCGGGGGCAGCCCGCTACGGTCCGGGGACGGCGGGGCGCGGGGCCGCAGCAGCGGGCGCCGCCACCACCGTGCCACGCCGCCACGCCACCACGGGACTTGGTTTGGTATGGTAGAGCAGGCCAGGTGAGCGGACTGTCGGACTGCCCTGCCGCGGTCTGCTGCCCCGGCGTCGGACCCGTCGGGCCTTAGCCTCGCCTCACGCCAGCTGACCAGCGTCAAGGAAGCGCCAAAGCAGAATTCGGCTGTCCATCTCGTTGCCTGCCACTGCTAGAACACACTGAGCGGCGCGGTAGGACATTCCTGGTCGTTCCCCGCAGTCCTTTGCGGCATTCTCTCTCTCGCTCCCCTACGTTTGGCCGCGTGAGAGCGAGAGAGACAGAGCGGAATGAGCCCCGCTCTGCCCCGCGCCCCGCCCACCACGGCCCGGGTCCACCGAACTCGCGTCAGATCGTCGCCCGCGTCGCCGCCCGCAGCACTCCACTCCAGGGGGCGGGTAAAAATACCGCGGCAAACAATAGGCGGCACGCATGGTGCAAGCATCGGGCCGCCCAGAGAGGACGGTGGCGTGCCTTCGTACTGCAGGACTCCAGCTCGACGGTAGCGGACCCACAGCACAGCCGGCCTGGAGCGTAACCTTTTGCCTGCTTACAGGGGCAGTGAGTGGCTATCCAGGGGACAAGGGGGCGTTGTCCTTCCTTAGTCCGCGCTTGGGTGGCCAAGTGTAGTTCGGTCCTCGGTGCGCGATGCTGCGATAGGCGACACGTTGCGGTGCAAAACAAGGGCCAGGGCCGCCAGGGCCGCCAGGGCCGCCAGGGCCGCCAGGGCCGCCAGGGCTTCTGGGGGCACAGCTGCTGCACTGTACGTAGTGCCGCTGGTCGAGCAGGCCAAGCAAGCCGGGGCAGAGAAACCCCGCAACTCGGGCATGCCTTGCCTGGCCCACGGCCTGGCCTAGCCAACAATCCACCAGCCGCCGCAGTGCAAGTTGGCGCGAGTCAATATTGGGTCGGTCTCTCCGACGAAACAAGACTGCGTCGTTTTTGAAACGTCAGCAACGCCGCGATGGCCGAGGTCCTGTCCATTGCGCCGAAGGTGGTCGATTATTCGACCAGAAGGGAAGCAAAAAGGAGAGACGAGAAAAGGTAATGAAAGCGAGACTGCGTTCGTCTGCAGCTCCGCAGCGCACAGCTCGCAAAGGACTTGGTTGCCTTGGGGTGGCTGCCGTTGGCTGCGCATGGGGCTGCCGCTGCCGCTTGGCACGCAGCAGGTGGAAGGCCTCTAGCGTGCATGCGTGCGGCCGCACAGCACAGTTCCGTGCATGGCGGCCCCTTCGGGCCCCTTTCACTGCACTGCACTCGACTGCACTGCACTGCGGCCTGCAGTCCGGCCTGCAGTCCGGCGAGAGGGAAGGGGCGTGCACTGTAAGTACCACCTTGGCCACGGAGCAGGGACAAGGGGGTGGGTGGAGTCAGATTGAGCTTAATTTGGCCGGATGCGGCCCCGCGACCACCGCGGCCCAGGGTGGGGCTTGGTGGAGACAGGCCGGACTCAGAGTGGCGGACTGGCTGTCAATCTCCGGGACTCCGGGACGCTGAGAAAGGAGGGCTGGAGGATAGAGGTCTAACCGCGACACAAGCGCCGGGCAGCCCCGCAGCCGTCGCCCGGCACGGACGGCACGCTCTGCCACCATGCTGCCACCAGGCTTCCCTGCCCGGGCTTGCGAGGCCTAGCCTAGCGTGGCGGCTGGCTGGGTGACAAACAGCAACGCATTGCGGCGTTACGCAAGCCCTGCCTAGTCCTGCCCCTGCCAGTGTGCCACACAAGGGGTAGGTTAGGTTAGGGGTCTCGCTGCGCCGCGTTGCTGCAGTCTGCAGTCCAGCGTCCAGCGATCAGGTTCTGGACGAGGCAGCAACGACACACCGCCACCAGCTGACTGTTTCCGAGTAAGGCTTCTTGTCGCGCTGCCTGTCTCACACGCATACGCCCGGTGTGTGCGAGTGCGAGAGACCTCTCGCTCGGAATCAGCCCGCGGTCGGTACCCTTGACCTGTCCAGACCCGCCTCGCATCGCACCATCGGCAAGCCATCGGCACCGGCCGCTCCGAGCGACGAGTACCAGGTACCTCGCCTCCGCCACCTCCTCGCTCGACCGCATGAGAATAGGACCGGGAGCAACTAGGCACCAACCACGTACAGAGACAGGAGAAGGGTCAGCAGACTCCATCACAAACAGCCAGACCACAGCAAGGTCCATCGCACCGGTTTTGGCCACAAAAGAAAATTAATTACTTCAGTGAGACTCTTGCACGATGTTATGTCCATGTCCAGATCTGGGCATATTTCAGTATCCAGTTAAGACAATCTTTAGCTTTGTTTTAATTATTCCAAGTCAAGAAGCAGTCTGTGGAGCAGCAATCAATCTGCTTACTGTGCACAGAGAAAAAGTTTACAGTTGAAAGCAGGAGTTGTCAAACATTCTGGCACTTCTGCCCTCCAAAAAATTGAGTTGACGTTATCTGCCTGTTCAAAAAAAAAAAAAAAAAAAAAAAAAACGCACAGAAAGGAAATATGGACAGTGAAAGGAAAATTCAAAGCAAGTTAGTGATTTGGCACCACAATTTATCAAAAAAAGGTCACACACAGAGCAAGTGAAAACAAAAGGAGCACACTACATTGTGAAGGGTACCAAAAAGTCTAATACAATATCACAAAAATAAACTCATCATGATCAAATTCAAACTAACAAAGCTTGAGAATTTAAGAGAAATATCCACATCAAATTTTTGTAACTTCTCAAATTAAGACAGTAAGCTGGAAAGTAATTTGTCTTAAAATGAAGCAAATGTTCAGTTAGCAGACAAACTATAGTTCTACTTTAATTCTTTCTCTAGGGTCCGAACATGATCACGTAATAAATAAAGACATATGCAAAATCCTTACAAATAAAAAATAGTTGGGTAAGACCAAAACAATCGGGAATAAATATGAAGAAATAGATGTTTTTCGTACACCACACAGTGGGGACTTAGGGGGGTGCTTACTGACCTTGATTATCCAGAAACGAGCGGAGTTTTGATGACTCGAACGCTTCAATCTGGTCGTCGCAGGCAGCACATTCCTCAAATTACCGCTTCTGAGTTCGATATCATGGCGCAAGCGGCTGAAACAAGCCAAAAACGCAGTTTTTCTCTAACACCTGCGGCCTCACAGGCAAAACGCAAACAAAACAACTCGGTTCTAGTCCGAAGTGGCGGCCATATTGAAATCGAACGGGACCAAGCGGCAGTACTTCGACAAAAAATATGAACGCCACTCTAAAAACGAACATTGCATGTTTGCCACACCTATATGTATAACACCATGGCAAATTTTTTTATTGTCAAAAAATCTTTCTAAAGTGCATTTTGAGGTGGCATTTCAAACTAAAGTTGCGCGAGAAGAAAGGGCGTCATTGGTGGCCCTGTAAAATGGGATCTGCAAGGAAAGCGGGCATTTTGAACGCGGCAGCTTTCATCTCGCCTAATCTCGCCAAGAAAGGAAGCCCAGGGAAGGCAAAGTAGCATCGCTGGACAGGTGACGCATTGTCACTCCCATTTTCTAAATTTTTATTGAATTTTGGCTTGCACATCTCATGTTGAGCGAGAGCAGAAATACGGAAGCGGGAATTGTTTGGTGTTATTACCCTGGCTCCATGGAGACCCGGAGATAGACTGAAGCCTGACTAGTAACAAGCTAGTGTGAACTTGTGTAAGGTGTCTAAGCGTCCTCTTCTTCGATCGGCGCCAGCCAGTGGCCAGCGGCCAGTTTGTGCCGTGGGGAAGGTAGGTGGGTCGTGCTGTGCTGGCTGGGATCTGGGATGGGATCGATGATGTTTGGTGTGATTTACAAGGCGGTGGACTCCTGTCAAGTTTGTTTTGATATGTGAGCTATTAATTTAAGACAGACTTCTACGTTTCGACAGGTTTCCCCTAAACGAAGGACTTAAGTTTATCGCGGTAGTTCCGCATATCACTCTACTGTCGCAAATCAAAACACGTATGTGGATCACTAACCTACCAGTTTCCAACAAACGACCTTATTTTAACCATGACATTCCCCATGAGTTTCTTTTATGTAATATATGTTATTTATATTGTTCCTTAGTAACCATCCAAGATTGATGACAACTTTTGTACTCCTTTGTGCAGGTGATTTCCCATGACACCACATCATGGATCCAATCGTATTGAGTTTTCATGACTCAATTATTAGGCAGAGCGATGTGGATATTTTGGAGGGACCGCACTGGCTGACTGACACCTTAATTGGTTTCTATTTCGAGTACCTGTCTAATGTTGCATATAAAGACGAAACTCGTTTGCTGTTTATTGCTCCAGAAGTGACCCAATGTTTGAAGGTTTGTCTCTTTTCTCTTAGTGTTCCTTTTCCGCTCTTAAAAATCAATTTTATTAAGGCTTTTCAATTGTTGATTTTCTTAATCAGGTTAGTCGCTGTCAGGAATTGGGGGTGTTTCTAGATCCTCTGCAAGTAGAGAAACGGACTTTTATTTTCCTTCCTGTGAATGACTGCACCCAAGTGGAATCACCAGGAGGTTCTCATTGGAGCTTACTGGTTTTTTGTAAAAATGAAGATAGTTTTTTTCATTTTGATTCTTCATCTGGTTCAAACTACCAACATGCTAAGCAATTAGCAAGCAAGCTTAGTAAATACCTTTCTACTTCAGAGGAAGGAGTGTTTGTGCAGGCTGAAACGCTGCAACAAAAAAATGGGTACGACTGTGGTATCCATGTGCTCTGCAATGTGGACCTTGTTGCAGAGTTCTGTGCCCGCTACAACAGGGTTGAAGGTTGTGGTGTCTCAAAACATACTGAAGTGATTAAAAAACGTGTAGAGGTTCTCAACCTTATCTTCCATTTGAAAGAAGAGTCGGTAAGTCAATAAAATTATACTAAAAAAAAAAACTAAAAAAAACCCTGATTAGCAACAAAATTTCATAGCTTTACGCAATATTTTTGGAATTTTGATGAATTTCTGGCATGCAGATGAATCTAAATTTCATTCCAGGAAAATGATGCAAAAAGGAATCCAGGAAAGGATGAAGGAACATCATCAGCAAAGAAGCCAGCTAGTAGTAACATAGCAGGGTCTTCTAAATGAAATATTAAATTATGGATTACTAGTTGTTGATTATAGGAGATATTGTATCAAAGTGTTTATATTTTTCTGCATTATTAGGACTTCTAAGGAAAATTGTGATATGACTGTTTCTGGAACCAATAATGGCTATTTTAATTGAAATGACACATTGACTTAAAGCACATACTGTAGTAATGCTTCTTTTTCTGTGCGCGATCTTAAGAGAGATCTCTGGAAATCTCTGGAGAGAAGTAAAAAAAAAAAAAAACTTTATAACTACTTAGTAAACTATACTAACCCAAATTGATAAATGTAAAACATGTCTTCCTTGCAGATGTAAGGTAACGTTTCTAAATGTTGGCAGAGAGACTCTTTACAATTGTGTATTTAAGTTGTTCAAGAAGAGGATCAAGCGAATTTATTTATGTGATTCTTGTACTTCTGCGCAAGGTTCCTGATTGTTTCAGAGTGTAGAAAGTATCAAGTAAATGTGATAGTTACTTATTTTAAATTATTGAATGATTTGATTTGAGAACTAAATGATTCTAATTTCAGAATTTAGGTTTTAAAGTTACTGATTAAATTATGGGCCTTCTAGACATAAGTAACTGTTGTTGTTAATAGTTATATGAACTGTAAAATTTCCTCTTATTCTTTCCTAATAATGCTAGTCAAACCCTTACCGTAATATCATGTATTTATTTTCGTCATATCATATAACCACACTCACCATCACCACTGTCATCATTTGTCCTCTTAGAAAGGACGAGATTTAATAAACATTGATGAATGAAAGACCATCTTGTGTCCTTTTGAGAGAAGTTCTTAGCCACAATGAACATGAAAAAGAAGTACAAGTCGGTCCTGTTACCGAATTCAAATCTTCCACGTCCAGAATGCCTTTTAACCACGTGATTTCGCCAACCTCGCGCCAGAAAAAGTCTCGCTGTTTCAAACAAAATGTAATACAAAATTCTTGAGGATTCAAACGTTATCTTTCATTCCTGAAAATGCTGTTGTTTTTCGTACATGAATACCTTTATTAAGGAACGAATGCATGAAGACAAAGTTGATATTGTGGGAGATAAAATTGGTTAGTAAGGTTGTCTATAGAGCATCACTTGCCGTCACCGTTCACCGTTACCGTTGTGAAGAGTTGTTGTTTTCGTTACATTCATGGCTCCTATCAAAGAACTAAGCAGGTGGATTTTGGAGATGTCAATGTAATTATTTCTTGCCCATGATCTTGATTAATAATCTTGGACGGGTGAAGGCGCTGGGTGCCTAGAAATGATATCCACTACCTGGAATCTGAGACAAGTAGTAGTATGACGCGGTACGCTGAGTTGGGTTATGGGTGTAGCTAAGCTCCTGGGCCCCTCGGTCTCGGTGCCGCTGCCGCTCGCCTTTATCCGTCTCGCATCACTGCAATGGAAGGATTAATGCTGTGGCTAGTGTCCATAGCAGTAGCAGTTTGCCTCATGTGTGCCTTGTGGGCCTGCATCTGGGGATGCCGGAAGACGGAGCCAAAGTAAGTGATCTACCGGGGTGCCACCCTTGTGTGTCACCTGCCTGCATATTTTAAAATTACCACTTTTCGTTAGTTTCTCTCTTGACACCTGACCTAAGATAACTGCAACTGTAGCAGTCTCGTTTCTTACACAGTCACATGAAAGAAAATCATGGTATCAGTCATCTTTATTTTATATTCATGTAGGTGTTCCTTACAGTACAATTTATCTTTGTTTTATGACAGGAATGAGTTGTTAGGATTAGCTGGAATGGTGAAATTAACAAATCCTGATGAAGCATTCAGTCAAAATGGTCAGTGGCCTGGTCCCAATGCAACTGCTGTAGCGACTACCTCAGATTCACAGTCCAACAAAAGGTAATAAAATGCTTCAGATTGTAATTTCTTAATTGTAGGTGCATTTACTGCCTGTGTGTGTTTTATTTCATTTGCTTTGAAGCCAGATTTGCTAATTATTTTGCATATAATTTTTATTGTGCTCACCTAGCTTTCAATAAATTTTTTTTTAAACCTTCAGGTGCCCAACATCTGCTAACCGAAGTCTTCCTGACTTGCCTGTTGATGTTAGTCATCTTCGTCATCCAGATGGGAGTGTAATTTGGGAGAGTCAAGAAGTAGGGGGTGATACAGGCTCAGAATTATATGCGACAGTGGAAGAAAATGCAAGACCTGGTAAAGCTCTTTGCCCAATTATAACTAAAGAGGTTCCCCATCTTGTAGTATTATTTTAATATGAGCTAATAGTTCTGACATTTCTCAGGTATGCAGTCTCGCAACAAGAAGTTGGTTCCTCGAGAACTGTCATCTGAGAGTAAGGAAGAAAGTGAGAGCACTCGTGAAGGTACATCTCCCATCAGCCAGCCAAACATATTGGATGATGATGGATTCCCCACCTATGCCAGGTTACGGAAAGAACATCCCTATGATAAACTCAAAAAATGTAAGTCTTTAATTTCTGGAGAAGTACCCATTGTGTACCTTGACATGATTAATAGTTCTAAACAAGGGCTTTATTTTTGTTATCAGCAGCAGAACACCCTTATGCTCAAGTAAGACCACCAAGCTCTAGAGAGCCAGATACAGAACAATTGCCGTCAGACAGATTAGATGTGTCAGATCCAGTGCCACCTCCAAGGACGAGGAAATCTCTGTCACATGGTTCTCTTACACCACCCCAAGCTACTATTTCCTCAGGAGTCAATAGTGCTGGGGCTGATTCTCCTCGCTCTCTTCACTCGGGTCATTTGCAGTGTTCTCCACCTGGATCCACACCTGACATAGGTGCAGCTGTGGCTATATCAGGGCGAATATCTGCAAATCAAGATCTACCCTACATGACTCCACCTATTGCATCCTCCCAAACTCAGACTGTTCAGCATTTTAGTGGAGACTCACAAGACTCCAGCAGTAAGTGCTCTTTATGTAGCCCCTCACCTCATTAAAAATCAGCAAATTGTGATTTTTTTTAAAATTTTGATCCCCACAGAAGGATACACTAGCATCAGTGTACGAGAACCCTTAGCTAACATTCGCCAACAGCGTCCTCATGACTCACATTATGCCACTGTATCAGATGACAGCGGTAAGGTCCTTGTTTTCCTTGTCTCTCCTTAGAAGCTAGCAATAGCTGCATGCCAATATTTGTGATGCATTCTTTCTTTCCTTTTTAAGATGAGATGTATGCAGCGATCGAAGACCCAAGTCAAGTGTACACCAGTGGAAGTGAGACTTATGCCCAAATTCAGCCTCTTGCCCTTGTGTCCCTGCCAACCTTCACTCCTCACCCACAACCAACTGACACTGTTGACCATGAGGATGTTACAAGCACTGCGACTCAAACTGTACAAAGTGGGCCAATGCCTGTTCCCACACAGCAGGGTGTTTTAGCTCCTCAGCCTCCTAGTGTGGACAGTTTAAAACATGTGGCTCAAGCTCACTCTCGTCAAGGTATTTATCACATGTGCTATTTCTGTTGGTATCTCTGGTAAAATACTGACCCTTCACTACTTCAACAGTGCTGATTAGCTGAACAGGCTGTAAACTTTCCACATGAAGTAATTGACAGGGTTGTTTCTTAAGAGTTTACCTGCAGAAGAACAAGAGCTGCTGTGCGTTTTCTTAAGGCGGTGACTGGGCAACTTATGAAAATTCACGGCCGCTCTTGTTCATCTGATATCAAGTACCATTTTGACAATGTATCACTTCAAGAAGTGAAAGTGTGTGCTCAATGTATTTCTTCATTTGATAACAGCTTCATCGTCAAGTGCTGCAAGTTCTGTAGCTAATTTGGGTTCTCCAAAACCTGAGAAAAGACCTGCAAATTCTCCACTTCCACCTCCCCCAGCCAATCTGGCAAGTCCAGAAGGTGGATGCAGTTTGGAAGATATGTATGCAAAGGTACATAGTCAATGAAGAATTTAAACATTCTTGAAATCTGGACTCTTTTGTTACCACAACATGTCATTTTCCCTCTTTTTTACTTTTGCTAGGTTGTTAAAAAAAAGAGAGGCAGTGCAGAAGAGACAGATGGAAAGTCTCAAGACACAGATAGTCCTAAAAGCCAACCATCTTCACCGCAAAGGCGCTTCTCTACTCTAATACCATCAGATACTGTTCCTGCAAGCAACGATCCAGGTTATGAGACAGTCAGTGCTACAGAGGCTATTCCACAAGAAAATATTCAAGTACCAGGGTATGAAACTGTTCGAAAAAGTACACAATTGGACATAGATCCTAATTATGAGGAGTTACAAGTTGATGGGATGGATCCAGGATATGCGCATATACGCATGCGAGCTGGGAACAAAGAACCTAAGTATGCCAAGCTTTCCCAGGAGCAAGTCGCTGGGAAACAGGATTGTCTTGAAGAACCTGACTATGCAAGTATATCTAGGGGGCAGAATCAAAAGGTTCTAGCAGCGCGAAAGGTAGCTAGGAGAGAGGATGGGGATGATCCTGGCTATGAACAAGTTCGCTTGCAGAAGGAAAATGTTCAAGGTGAAGACAGTGATCAAGACAATCCTGGTTATGAGCGTGTTCATGCCAGAACTTTTGGAAGCAAGAAGACTGCCCTCCTAGATCAAGATCCAGGCTATGAGCAAGTAAGATTAGGTGGTACTTCTCAAGTATGCTCAGTATCTGATCAAGATTATGAGGGAGTAACTTTGAATCAACTGGACCCTAATTATGAAACTGTTCACAATGAAGAACCCAATTATGAAAGTGTTCAATATTGCAATAATTCTACTTCGGTGGACAATTCCTCAAAAAAATTTGACCATTCTGATGAGGCTTCGAATCCTCTTCTTGGAGGCAGTTAATTTTACTGCATTCGCCAAAGTAATAAAACAAAAGGAAGGGGGAAATTGGAAATTTTATGTCAGCTCAAAGTACAAGAAAAACATCTGTGCTTCTTGAAATTATTTTCTGTGATTACTGTATTTAAAAAAAAAACAACATTTGTATTATAATTTGATTCAATTGCAAATGCAGTATTAATCAATAATGTTAAGTACATAACGTGCCCAAGTTAGTGGGTTTTCTCTAACCCATTTGATAAAAGTGACCTTCATGCTATTGTGTTGTTGATTTGGATGTGCTCTCCAATATTAATTAATCTTTGTCATTGCCATAAGTGTTAATAATGTATTGTTACCTTCTCAATAATTTGAGGTGCTTTCAGATTAATTTACTCTTCATGCAAGACTGAATTAATGAGAACTGAATAGCCATCTTTGAACCTCATGGTATCATAGTTGTACTAAGCTAATAGCCTTTTAAAATTCCCACTTGCTGCTAATGTTGATCAAGGGAGATACATTAAATCAATTATCCAATTTACTACTAAATAACTATCTCCTATAAGCTCATTCAAATGTTTTGAAATGGAACAATTACCAATTTAAAGATTTCCTTGATTTTGAACTATTACATTGTATTATGTATACTATATACACTTGTAGGTAAATGGTGTAGGCAGCTGATTAGTGGTATTTGATCATTAAATAGGTCCAATGGGACTTATGAAAAACTTTGTAATTCCAGCTTTGGGTGATGATGATATTGACTGAGAACTCTCTACAAGTAGATGACAACTTACTCTTTACCTTAAATAAATGCCCCCAAAAAGCAAAAACTTAAAAAAGGATTACTTCAATTTCCTGTTATATACTTATAATATGTACAAGTAGTAGTCATCTACTTGAAGAGGGTCATTTTTATACATATCTTTTAACAAATTTTTATTTATGTTGACAAATTTGTTTGAATATTTTAATGCTAGGTCAGAGTACAAATGAAATTACGATTTATTGTAATCAAATTATTCAAACTGTATTTCTTATTTTAAACATGCATTTTACTTGATAGTTCTAAGTTTCATTTTTTTCCAACTTAAGAGCTTATATGCAGCCAATCACATACACTTAGTTAAGCAGCTTCCAGGCAATTCCTGAAAAACAGACAGACATGAATTGAAAAAGACCACAAGATGACAAATACAAACTTGAGACCATTCACCATCTTACATGCGGAGGATGATTGCTTCAAGCTATTTCGATGTCATTGCTGTCATTTGTTGATACAGATTCAGCAGTGTCATCTAATGGTCCAGCTTCAAAGTAAGTTAAAGGCATGAATTTAGAACTTAGAAATGATTTAACTGCTTGAAATTTGGGTTTTACTGAACTACCTGATAGACGAATGTTTGCTGAAAACAAACTTGGATTTAGTGAAGGGAGAAGAGAAAGCAATGATAATAATTAAAACAACTTAAAACATAATTTACCAGCCAAAAGGTCCTTGATGTTGCCTTGGTTTTTCACAGTTAAGTCCACCTAAATGAGAAGGAAATAACATACAAGTCACAGAATATAGACCATTCTTAGGAGCATTAAAAGTAACTTTGAAAGCAATATATTTCATCCTCATACCACATGTACATCATCTTCAGTAGTAGGCTCCCTCAACACTCTGATAATGCAATGCTGATCCACTACAAGGTTGTGAAGCATGTCAAGTGTATGGAGATCCCAACTTCCATCCTTGCTGACCTGAACAATGAGAGGGGGAAGAGGAGAGGAAAATCAGAAGGTATTCCTTTGAATAAGCACAAGATTACACGATCAAATTCACTCCTCCAATCCACATTTGCTCCCCCCTCCCCCTTTTGATTTTCAGTGCAAAAGGGGTCCTTTTTAACTATAGAAAAAAAAGAGAAATACAATGGTAAAGAAATCATACCGGTTTTAATCCTCTTACACGGCATTTGCGAGCAAGTATAGGAATGCCTCGACAAACAACTTTCTTCCTGACTTCAACTGATCGGCACTCCTCTACATTACCATAGTCTACCAGCTGGACCATTAACATGTTGTTCGACAGTAACTGAAAATAATTGGAAGTACATATAGAAATTAAGAAAAGGAAGAGCGTAAGCTAACAGGAAAATAATTAGATTTAACTAGAGGTGAATCACCTTTATGACTTTCCCTCGGTACCAACTGCCATCCACATGGTACCTTACAGAACACATTTGATTCTCAAACCAATAGGCATCTTCAGGCCCTGGTTTTGATTCCACAAACATTCGGTTCAAACGCTTACAAACTTTATTAAGTGCTTCTGAATCTACAAATTTAACAATAAGACAGTTAAAACAGCAGTTTATAGCAGGAGAACAAAAGGAAACGAGAGGAAATGAGATTGACTAATACCTTCATTATCTTGGAGATAAACACAAGCATCATGGTCCACATAAGAGGCCTTGCCCTCAAATTCATCAGAAAAGAACTGTTTAGCAGGAAGCCAGCTATCTTTCATTTTTGGAATCTCCCCCTCGCCATCACTTCCATCGTTCTCGGTGCTGCTTTCGCTGTTTAAATCCTGATAATAAATAGCATAGATAAATGCAAAAGACTTTTAAATATCAGTGGGTTAGTTTTATAAAAATTGTGGCAGAGGAACACAGCAAACTACTGGTTGCTTACTGCATAACAGAAAAATGAGTCAAGAATGAAACAAACAAGATAAAAACAAACTACAGTATTTGAAGCAATTTATGAATTTAATATATTTAAGACCACAAGAAAAACTAATAATCGACATAACAAAGAACAACATGCAGAAAGGGGATGGCAGAGTGCTGCTTGATATTATTTGAGCAGGACGTAAACAAATTGAGCAACCCGCTTCTAAATTTAGCTTGTTCTTACCTTCAGATCTCCATAGGAGTCATCTTGCTCTACAATACTGTAGTCACAAGGGGAAATTTCAGCCATAAGTGACCTGTAGAAGATAAGATAAAAATCAGAGAAGATATTAACATGAGAAGTTAAAAATTAACTACAAAGGTATTATGCCAAGCACACCAGTCTATAGGGAGGGCTGCTCCTCTTTCAACCAGATATTGGTTTATTGTGAACCAATGCTCTCTGCTAGGCTCCAGAGGTTCTGCTATTAGGTTGCATGCCCATAATAATACTGGTATAGATTTGTCCTTAATTTCCCCCTGAAAAAGAAAATACTGATAAAACACTTGTACACACAAGACCACTAGTCCACTAAATACTCTGGTAGTATTTCAAATAAAACCCGAACTGTCTTGTACCTTCTTTGTAAAATACAGATTAAAGCTGTGCTCCTTCAGAATTTCGTTGAGCGTATCACAAGCCATTGACGACCAAGCTGCATCATTGCCACCAGCAGGTTTGACATTGGTCAAATGGCATTTGATGGAGCCATCCATGCCATGCAAAAATACTGGTGCTAATTTTCGAATAGAATCTGATGACACTATGTCAATTCTTCCAATATCTTTACAATTTACCTAAAAAAAATTTTTTTTTTTAAATTATTAGAAAAATGAATAAAAATGGAACTATTCATGTTAGACATAATTCAAAATAAATCGAAGGAATTTACCTTAACCTGTGAATCCGAAAGTACATCCAACACAACTGCTCTGTACCATTTAGAGTCCACAGAACTTTTCACAGCACACTTCTCTGAAACATCTGGGCGCCAGTTCAATGACTCTTTAAGAAGACCACCGCCCTCATAAAAATGTAGCATATTCTTTATCATGCTACAACCAAACACAGGGGTAAGAAATTTAATTTTTAAAATATAATCTTTTGGAACGCAAAGTGACATGAGAACAAACCTTTCAACTTTAAACATTTCTGATTTGCGCCTGACAAAAATGCAGCTTGGTGATTCAGCCGACAAAATCACAACCTGTTCTTTTACTGGGGACCGATGAGGAGCTGGGATGACTGAACTCTGTGCCTGTTTAAGTCTGGACTGGACAGAACTAAAAGGCCTTTTAAAATTTTTTTTGAATGAGCAAGTTTTTGATGTACTTGGTGGAGTGTGTAACTTCTCATCTGTACTATAAGCACGATTGCAATCATACTTTTCATTCAAAGCTTCAATACCAATTGGTAACAGCTTGACTGATTCCTGGCCTCTTTTAATTGC
This sequence comes from Thrips palmi, assembly GCF_012932325.1. NCBI lineage: Eukaryota > Metazoa > Arthropoda > Insecta > Thysanoptera > Thripidae > Thrips > Thrips palmi. Next base: position 10,906,587 of record NW_023144621.1, on the reverse strand, counting down.
ACAAGCATCAGGCTGTTCTGATTTTAAATAATTACTCAAAACAGAACCATCTATCTTTTCAGAGCTGATCAATTCTTTATCAACAGCTTCTTGCTGGTCTGAATATTCAACAGAACCAGATGACTCTTCAAGGCAATTACTAGGAACAGATACAAACAACTCTTGAAGGCCATTACCAGGTACAGAAACAGATGACTTTCCAAGACAATTACTAGAAACAGAGCCAGATGACTTTCCAAGACAATTACTAGAAACAGAGCCAGATGACTCTTCAAGACTATCTGCCTCACTTGAAATCAGGTCTCTCTCTTTCTGCGAGAGTACTTTCTGTTCATTGTTCTCTTGTTCTGTGACCAATAAATCTTCATCCTCATTTTCTAGAAATCTGTTTCTCTTTTCAGTGGTTTTACAGATTCTAGTATTTGGCAATTTCTCTGCACTGTCTTCATCAGAGTTTGAGGAGTCAAAATATCCAATTTGATGCTTGTTCAATATTTTTCTGCGGCTTGAAAGTCTGATGTTACAAGTCATTTCCTACAAAAAAAATAAAAAAATTTGTTCCTATGAAAGTACACAACTACACAAACACAACCGTCAGAAAATTTGTAGACATTCAACAACCCTATTTGAAAGTTTTTAATAAAGGGAGACAATGAAATTATGGGTACCTTGTGTTCTTTCTTGGCTAGAATTAAATCTTCTTCATCCTTTTGATATTCTGATAACAAGGACCTGAAATAAAAGTAAAATAATGTAGTGAGAATACCTTGTGTCACAGAACTTACTTGTGTTTGTTGGCACCCATCATTACCTGTGGCCAGTGCTTTGGGCAAATTTGTTCTGGACAAGGAGGCCATTGATACAAAGAGTGTTATTTTCTTCTACCATGTAAAGGAAGACCTTGTAATGATCTTTTTCCTGAGAAACTACCTCCATTTTCAAAAGCGTATCTTCGAATTGCCTAGTGTACTCCAAACATTCTGGCGAATATCCATGATCATTCAATGGAGCCACTTCATGTAAAGAACATGGCACAGCCTAAAAAGACAAGAAATAAAATAAAATAATGAGAAATAATTTATGTTTGTAAAAATCAAATAGTCTGTTAATGTGGTTTCACTTACCAGCTCTGGTATAGGTAATAAACTCTCAGGTACATAATTAATCTTGCCATAATCCACAATGTCAGAGTTTCCATAATCAACAAAGAAAACTTTTGCATATCCAGGTGTGCTTAAACTTGTGATGCGGGCTCGATACCAATTTCCATCAGAATACTTTCCCAGACAGGGCATTCCTTAAACATGTAAAAAAACATTGAAAGCAGAAAGCAAAATAAAAACATTCATATGGCAGCAATAGCAAAGAATAGGACAAAGAAACTTTACCAATGTAGGGATTGACTGGTCTGCTTTCATTGTCTTCCACAGAAAGATAAGAGGAAATCATGTCCGAAATGTGTTTGGTGATGCTTAGATCCTAGCAGATAGAAAAACAAATATAAATCGAATCACAGCATCCACACACACAAACACACACAGATAATACAAAAAGAAATGTTCTTCACCTTCTGTACGTAAAAGTGAGAAGGAGTAAGCCATGATGAAATCAGAACATGTCCATTCAGCACACCCAATGGAAGATCAGCATGTTTAGGGTATTTTCTCTGAGAGGAAACGGCAGGCAACTTAAACAGACATCAGGAAGACAGAAGATTCATAAAAGGTGAGAAGGAATACCAGGCATTAATAACTGTGGGAGATATTAATAGTTACCTCCCCAGCCTCTTGGAACGAACCAACCCCTAGATGAACGATTGTGTCACGAAGGGATGAGGGCGCTGAACCGTCGCCTGTCATAGGGAACAAGTCTACCTGGATTTTGTCAGGAGAAGTTTCCATCACATGCATCCACAAAATACCTCTGCAAAAAACATATAGGCTGTAAAATTCAAAATCTATAGGTTGATAAATTTATGAAACCCACAGAAAACAACTTACTGCGTTAATTTTGCCATTACATTCAGTGCACTTTGATCCCAGTGCCCACTGGGCGGAAATGTATGAAGCAAGGAGCACTTCACTGCTTGAGCAGGGAGTGCTGTGTACTGACAGGGTAGTTCCCTTATACTAAAAAACAGCAGATAGTGTAAATGATGGAGAACTATGACCAAACATGCTTGACAGCACAAAATTATTATAATCAAATTTTTACTTACATGTCACCGGTAACTTTTTCAATACTTCCATAGTCCACAAATTTAATGTAATGATCCTGCACTTCTCTATTATTTTCAGTTGGTATAACTATTCCTCGATACCACGACTTGTCTGATGCCTTTACAGCATATAGTTTGCCTGCACACAAATATTTTAGTTTTCAGAGATCAATCAATTAGTCAATCACGCAACCCCTCTAAGATAAGCATAAAAAGTTGAACTTAAAGAAGAGCATCAAATGCGCAGTTGAGAACTCTTACCATGCTCAATGGATCTGGCAGGTTCAGACTTCATAGCAAATTTGCTGATGATTTTGGATAGCTTTGTCAGCTTTTCATGGGCAGATGCCATGATGACATAAAACTCGGACGGATTTTTAATGTGAGTGACGATTACTCCAGAGGTTGACTCTAATATTGAAAACAAACAAGCAAAATTTAGATTTCAACGTTGGCATTCCAAAAGTTTAAAAGAGAAGAGAAAAAAATAAGAAAGTTTACCTCTGGAGAACACATTTAATGGATCAGAAAATTGAAGGGATGTTTTGGTGGTAGTTTTCATACCCGCTGGTACCAGTAGTGGGAAAGTTGAAGATTGTGATGAGCACGTAGAGTTTTGAGAAGATAAAGATTTGTTACTCTGGTCTAGAATGTAAAAAAAAATGCCACAAAGATATTATTTTCTTTTTAAATAAAGAACAAAAATACAACCGAAACTATGATTAAGTGACAGGAGTGCAAATATTGGGCTAACTTTGTTCCAGAGAGTCAGGTGACACATCCAACGGAGGAATTACATAAGATGCTGGAAGATCCTCCTCAGTCGACAGGCACATCATCGCATCTTTCGAAATATCGACACTAATAATGTCATTTAGCTGGTCTCTAAACGCCACACGAACCCTAAACGAAATAAAACAGAAAATGAAAGAAACGATTATGTAGATGTAGATGGCAACAAACCAATGATACAGTAATGTGTATCTTACTGAGCTGCGATGTCTCCGTGCACCAAGTGGCAAGGCACAGCCAGCGCCCTGTCCAGGCGGCTCTTCGCCGCCTCCAGGTCCGCGGTGGGCAAGTTCTCCGGCGTCGTGCAGGAGTGCGCCGCCTTGATCGCGTCACCCAGCTCGGCCAGAGCCGCCGCCAAGCTCGCCTCGACGTCGCGACAGCGGGCCTCGCCCTCGGAACGCTTCTCGGCCAGAAGAGCCGCCGCCCTGCCCTCCTGCAGCTGGAGCTGGCCGTGCAGAAGCACCGCATGCTGCACCAGGTCGCGCTCCGCCGCGGCCAGCACCGTCCTGGCCTTGAGGGCCGAGCCGCCGCGCGACAACTCCCGCGCCTCCTGCAACACATTGTCACACCGGTCAGACAAACATACAAAATAGAAACACAAACACCAACAAGGCGGTGCGAGGGATGCATCCCCTTAGAGCTCCTAGACCAGGCCACCTCCCTTCCGTCCGGGACTTCCCTCGTCTGCAGCGTCCTGCAGCCTGCAGCGGCGTGGCGGGGTAGGCAGAGCGCAGGCATCCAGACGGGCGCCCCGCCGCCCCACCCCACCGCGAGTCCCGCGCCAGGCAGCCCAGGCAGGCCGCGGTGCCGCGCCGTGGACGCGAAATGGCAGTGAGTCGCCGGCCGTGCAGTCGAGCGGGCCGGACTAGACTTGGACAGAGGCAGACGGCCAGCCCGCGACCGCGACGACCAGCGTCATCGGCCCGCTGTCGCGACAACGCACATCACCGCAAGCCGACCCGGCACTGCAGTCAAGTGGAGTGCATCGTGTGTGGCGGCACGCCCTGACGGCCATGACGGCCACCGTGGCCAGGAAGGCCTCCGGGACCAGGGTGCCGTGGACCTACAGGATAGGGGCGCCGCTGCTCCTCATCGCCCTCCAGCTCATCCTGTCAGGTGCGCGCCCGAATACTCCTTGAAGTGTCCAGTGAGGCCCCGCCAAACCGAGTGGGAGCAGCAAGCCGGCAACGGCCGCGGCCATCGCTTGTGGGGAACAGACGCAGAAACGCTCTTTTTCGACTACCGTCGCCATCATCAGCGCGCAGTGATGTAAAAACGGGTGTAGGGCGAGCAGAGCAAGCCCCGTCCTGGACCCGGCGGCCCACACACACACACTCAAACACGCACCAAGGGCGTGCCCACGAGTGAGGTCATCTCGATCCGCCAATAGGTTCATTTGGTCCGTGCCCCGCCTCGCTCCAAGGCCCCGCGCGTGGCATCGCGGCCCCGACGTCGTCCGCCCACCGGTCGACGCGCACGTGCCAGTGCGGTCCCGCGCCCTCGGCGAACGGTCGCCGGCCCGGTGGCTAGCCTCTCGTGCCTCTCGGCCTGGCGGTCGTCCTGGATGCGTCGCGTTATTGACGGCCCTGGGCACGGCGCGGCACGGCCCCGCACGCAGCATTGACAGTGGCGCCCATTTAGAACCCGATCCGCGGCCGCGAGTGAGTCGCCTGGCGGCGTCATGTTCCCCGTCTTGTGGTCGCGTGCTCCAGTTTCCGGTCACGCCCTTCAAGGCCGCGCCGAGCCTTCCTGCTCTCGACGAGGAGAGGAGGAAGCCGGTCAGTGTGCGAGTGAGGCGCGGGCGGCAAGCGGGCGGCAAGCGGGCGCGGGGGTGACACGACAATCGGACAGGGCGACGCGACAAGGCCGCCTCCGATACGGCACGGACACAGGCAAGGCAAGGGAGGGCTTCCGTCGGCCTGTCTCTCTCGCACTTATGCGGTACGTCCTTTACAGTGAATGTGAGCGAGGAGATTTCACTCCGAGTCGGTACGCCCACGCCAGCCGCTGCACCGCGACGCACCGCGACGCACCGCGGACTCCAGACGGCGGGCGGGGTGGGCGGCCGCGGCCCCTACACCCTACGGCGCCGCAACCACTTTATGACGGCGCAGCGCGCAGCAACCACTTTTATGTCGCTCCACAACGCCGCGAGAATTTTCACGCCTTCATATCGAGGAGGGCGTTGCGAAATGAAACGCGCGAAAAAAACAACAAAAAACGATCACGCCAGAGAGAAAAGAAATAACGGGCGCGAGGAGGACGACGACGGCCACGGAGACAGGGCGATGCACGGCCGCGCTAGCGCCGGCAGGCAGGCAAGCCGGGATTGTCTTTTCTGCAATGGCAAGTCGAGGAGGGAAGCCCCCGCGCTTTCCATCGGCCTGCCGCGTTCGCCGCGTTGCAGCACCGGGCGTCGTCGGCCGAGAGAAACAAAACCACAAAACCAAGAAAGTGAGCGGCGGGGCGCCACGCCAGACCACGCCGATGTGGACGCGGCGTTTGCCCGCGGTGATGTCAGCCCGAGCACGCTGCACTCCAGACCGTCGCGTCGCCGCCTCACCGCACCAGTCAGGCCCTGTCCCGCACCCTCCGCGTCGTCTTCACAGAGTCCGCGGCTCGCCGGCCCGCCCTCGCAAATCTTGCAGAGTTCCCCTCCCCTCCCCGGCGACGCGCGACGCGCGATGCGCCCCCCGTTCACCTGACGGCCTGACGGCGTGGCACCGCGCCAGCACCGCCGCGCCAAGAGGAAGCCGTCGAGCCGCGCCGCCGAGACCCGTCCCGCCGATCATAAACACGGACAACAGCGGCGGGGCGATTCCGAAACAAAGCGCTTCGCGATGTCGCCGGGCGTGGCGTGGCGTGGCCGAGGCGTGGCGGAGACGACCCCATACGTCTCGGGGCCGACACTCGCCGCGCCCCGCCCCGCCACGGTCAAGGGCGTGCCGCGCGTGCCGCGGCGTGCCGGCCCGACCGGAGCAGACGACGCCTTTGTCCGCAAGAGAAGGGCGCCCTCCTCTCCTCGCCGCCTGGCCGCCGCCAACTCCCAAATCGGGCGGGACGGTGCACTTGCAGCGGCGGCCGACGGCGCGGTGCAAGCAGGCCTCTCAGGGCCTGGGCCTGCCGCGGTGACGAGCCGAGTCCGACGCGGTGCACTGCAGAGCCGCGCCGGCGCCGGCGGACCGAGCCGAGCCGGAGCACGGGGGTAAGCGGGGGTACGGCGGCGGGTACGCGGGTACGGCACACATGCGCCGCGGGTACGCCTGCCTCGCGGCGCGCCGAGCCAGGGCAAGCCGGGGCGAGACGGGGCGCTAGCAGCCTAGCAGCCTGCATGGCGCTGCCGCGCTGCATGGCCTGGCCGACGGCCTGGCGGGTCACGGCCGCACAGTAACTGTCGTCACAGCTGCCCCGCCGCTACCGCCGCTACCGCCGCTACCGCCGCGGCTGCAGCCTGCAGCGCGCCGCGGACAATGGCGACACCGCACCACACGGCCAGCGGGCGCCAGCGGGCCACGCCCCGTCACATACTCGTCACACGTTTCGTCACGTCAATCATATTTTCACGTCACGCCAACCAGGGCTGGCCACAGCCCGCGTGGCGCGCCAGTTCGACGTCGACGACGACGCACAATCGTCCTGTCACGTTATCGTCACGTCACCGGCAGCAGCGTGCCGAGCGCGCGAGGCCCCCGCCGCAAACGAGACCGTCACGTTTCGTTGCACGCACGCACACACACAAAAACACATACATACACACACACGCACACACACACAGCAGCGCGCGTGGCGACCTGGGTGGCACCATATAACAAGCCGGCCAGACCCCTGCGAGGCACACATCAACCAGTCAATAATAAAACCAATTAGGAGGAAGTGATAAAATATGTACCCGACTAAGTGGACAGGAACGCCCAACGCCCAGGCCGCCCTGGACGGCGGCCGTTGCGCAACCCATTGGCGCTGCCGTCCGTGTATTTCTCGGTGACCTCTGCACCCAATAGGAATCGTGCATAAGGCCGGGCGTGGCGCGGCGAGGGGCACCGGGGCGCACGCCCCGTGGCAACCGCTGGTAGCGGGGTCCGCGGCCACCGCGGCCACCGCGCGGCGCGCCCGAGAACGCCTTTATCGCCGCCGAATCGGCCGGGGGCCACGGGCAGTCGCGGCCCGGCCCAAACACTGCACTCGGAGTCCTCGACGCGGCGCGGGCTGCGCGGCCAGCTCGACCCCGCCGTGCTCATTATGATTTTCTCCCACTTGCCGCGCGGCTGCGCAGCCCCAGCAGGCCGCCGACACGTGAGCTATGGTTAGCATCGCGCCCCGCGATCTCGCCGGGTCACACCGCCCCGCCCCCCCGGCGGGAGCGCGAGCCCCACCCCCGCCGCGAAATGCTAATAGACGTTTTCGTATCGGCGAGATGGAGCGCCGCCGCGCCGTCTGGCGAGGCGCGCGGTGTCTCGTTCGCGGACAGCCAGGCCTTGATCCAGGCCGTTTGTCCTTCCGGGACAAACCAATGCAAATCCGTGGCCAGCTAGATACGCGATCCGCACACGAGTCGTTTCGTGGCTGCCTCTCTGTCGCACTCTTTGGGATCTCCGTCGGGGCGCGCGAGAGAGAGAGAGCGACAAGCTGTTCTGGCGGGGGGTCGGCTTGATTACCCCAGCAACAACTAGAGCCACACCTGGGGGGACTGGCTGGCAGGGGGACTCTGGGAACACACCGCGACCGGGCAAATCGAATGTTAATCCTATCCAGCAGCTGGCCGGGCCGAGCGGGCCGCGCGTCCGACCGCGCCAAGGCCGAGCGGCGCCGCGCAGCGCCTTGGGCGCAGCCGCGCAGCCAGCCCGGCACCACGCCCACACGCACAACAAGCTCGACCCGGCCCGGTACGGCCGGTACGCAGTTTGGCCTGTTCAGCCCTGTCCCCTTTTGCAAACTGCTCACTTGTCCCTCGCCGGCGTTCAAGTCTCCGGCGGGCGTCGGCAACTCCAGAGAGCGGCGTGAAGGGCGGGCAAGGGCGTGGTCCGTGCCCCCCGGGGCCCTGGCCGCGCTGCCAGCCTGGCGGGCTGGCGGGGGCACCAAGCCAGCGAAAGGGCTGCCGCTGTTTGCTGTTAGCCCGCCTGTCTTTCTTCCCGCGAACGCAGAACGCGGCGACACTGCCCGCGTCGATCTGCCCGCCGCCCACTTTCCCAGCGCGGCTGCGCGGCTGGCGGCTCGCCTTTGTCCAACAAGACCGCACTGCGATACACGTGTCGCGTGGCCGTGCCGCCGCGCCGGCGACCAGCACCCGAAGCGCGCCGTGCGTCTTCAAGGCCCCGTTCGCGCTTGGCGCGGCTTGGTGTTCGTTCGCACAGTCCTCGCGCTTCGCGCCGCACGCTGCGACCTCCACTTTTCTCCAGCCGTCCGCGCCATCGCCACGGCGCGCCATCCGATAACCGACGCCCCTTTACTGGCCATCGCTCAACGCAACCTCCACGCGGCGCGCGGCACGGCCGGCACGCACCGCACGCTGCTCATCTACTGGCGGCACAGCCGGCGGCCACGAGGATTAGGGACGCTAACGACCCTGTTCTTGTTGCAGACGGCCTGGAGGAAGGGGCGAGCGTCAAGAAGGCACGCGCGTCCTCGGTGGACGACGCGCACGCCGAGCCGGACCAGAGCCTGGACGAGCGGGGCGACCAGCGCGGCCGCGTGCCGCCGGGCTTCCTCAGCCCCTCCGTGCAGGAGTACCTCGAGCTGGGCAAGTCCATCCCCGGTAAGGCCGACACCACCATCAAGGGGGCGCCATGTTCCTTCCTCCTCATCCTCCTCGTCGCCGTCACGGCCAAGGGCGCCGACGAGCAGGCGACCCGGGGGCGTCCGGCCGTCCGGGGGGCGTGGACGCCGGGCCATTGTGTTGGCGGCGCTCGACGCGCTCGGCCGTCAGGCGGAGCAGAGCCTCGGCGAGACGGGCCGGGCCAACCCGCCCTGTCGGAAACTGACTGACGGACACATCATCGCCTCGGAGGCCTACCCCCGACGGCCCGACGTCTAGACGCTACAATTCTAATAGGGCCCGTGCAGGGCGAGCGCTAGGACGTCGTCATGATAGCCATCCAGCCATCCCGCCGCCACGGGTCCGGAACCAGAGCCTTGGCCCCGTCCGCCACGCCGACGAGGGTTTCAACTTCGAAATTTAATTTCGGAGCCAAATCAAACAGCGCGAAAAACAACAACAAACGTCGCGACGGCCTTCTTTCTGAGAGCCTCCGCACGCTGCCATTTTATTTCATCACACCGTAACCGTCTTGCCGTGTTACAGCCCCCTTGGCAATTAGCACTCGAACGGTCCGGAGCGTCCCACTGTGTCAGTCCCACTACACTGCATGCGGCAGACGCGGCACAGCAAGTCACAACGCACCAATTAGAATACAACGCAAGTCATGTGTCACCGCCGGGCCTTGGCACTCCTCCTGCCCACACAGCGTGGCACACACACACACAGCCCGCAGACGGACGAGCGTACACACACAAACACACACGAACGCACACATGTGCAACACCTTTTCGTAAGTCCGACGCGCAGGGTGTAGAATCCCAAATGTCCGACGCGTGTGTGTCTGCGAGTGCGGGTGAGCGTGTGTGGGTGGCGCGGCGCAGCCCGGCGCCAAAAGGCCCACATTGTGTGCTCACACTCCAAAGCATTCCGCGCGGCGCATGTACGCACATTGACACACACACACACACACTGCCTCCCAGCCCGTTTACTCAAACAATCGCTGATTCACTGCGGGCGCGCGCGCGCATAATGCCATGATTGTTTCCAAAGCGGATTCTCGCGCCAAGGGAATGATACACAGTGCAGGCAGACATCTTCGCGCCGGGCCGGGCCAGGCCGGGCCGCCGGCAACGTACGTCGACAAGCACAGGGCTCCATTGCCGCACCGCAACGAAACGCCCTGGGGGGAGGGAGGGATATGCATACCGCACAAATGTAATGGCAGTCCGACTTTTCCAGTGCGGTGCCAGTAAGCTTGCTCTCTGTGTCCCCAGGCCGGCCCGGGACGGACTACCCCGTGCTGGGCGTGGTGCCCTACACCAACTTCTACTGCGACGAGCAGGAGTACCCGGGCTTCTTCGCCGACATGGACACGCGCTGCCAGGCGTGGCACTACTGCGACATCGACGGGCGCCAGGCCACGTTCCTGTGCCCCAACGGCACGCAGTTCTCGCAGGCCGTCTTCGTGTGCGACTGGTGGTTCAACGTGCGCTGCGACCTGTCGCCGCAGCTCTACGCCATCAACGCGCGCCTCTACGGCACGCCCAAGCTGTCGCCCACGCGCCCGCACCGCGTCATCGACAAGCAGCTCGTCGAGGACATCTTCACGTGAAGGGGGAGCGAGAGCGAGAGCGAAGCGCCGGGCGGGCGACGACTCGCTAATCCGCTGGAACCGCGCCCTGCCACTGCCACTCCACCCCGCAGGATTACCGCGAGCGGGCCGCGGCAGGCCGCACCTTCGCGAGTCGTTGCCCCCTCGGTGGCAGACTTGGCAATTATTTATCTCATTTGGAGGAAACCGAAAGCAAAACCCAAGCCGAGCCCTGGGCGCCCTTTGACCACGAGGCCCGCGCTTCCTGCCTCCTCGTCGTCGGCGTCGTCGGCGTCGTCCCGCGGTGAGCGCGGCGTCGCGACGCTCCGGCCAACCTCGCCAAACCGACGACGCGGGGTTCCTCATTTCTTCACAGTCCGACCGGCCGGCCGGCCCCCAGCGGCACCGCCAAGGCGCCGCGTCGCTCCGGGGCTGGCCGGCTGGCCGGCCCTAGACCCACCGTTCACTTCCTCATGCCAGAGCGCCCCGCCGCCCGGAGTCGGCGTGGACCGCGGAGTCGACGCCAACCCCGGAAAAGCCGCCGCCGCCAACAACCCTCCCGACACGGAGGACCCGTCGACGCGGCGCCCTTCGCGTGACAATCGGACGCGTGGCTAGCACGCCAGTGCGCCTCCACCTTAGTGTCAGTGTGCGAGTGAGTGAGTGTGTGCGTGTATGCACGCGGCCTGTTTGTGAGTGTGAAAGTAGAGTTACGTGTTCGAGTGTGTAAATGTCGGCGCGGTGCCGCGGCTCGCCAAGTGCCGAGTAAGTGCGCGAGCGAGATGGGCCGTAACGGCACCGCGCCACACCGGGCACCGCACCGGGCACCGCAACGCCAAATTAGCCGCAGGTCAGTGCCGCTCACTAGAAACAAGACGCCATTGTTTCTTCATTTTTCTGTTTTATTGTTCGAGACGACTGTTGGAGACGTTTCCAAGTCTGTGATGCGCACGGCCTCCACCGCCGTGTCAACCGCCGTCGAGGCCCGCGCCCCGCGGTCCTTCACCTCAATAGGCGCGAGCCGGCCCGGGTTCAACCCCCCGCGGCGGCAAGCTTTTTCTCTGCCCGTGGCAAGGCCCGGCGAGGCCCGGCGAGGCCGGCAAGGCCCCGCCCTGCCAACAATGGGTCATGCCGTCGCCCCCACCTCTGGGCACCTGCCAATGATCATAAGCAATAATCATCACGCCTGTCGAGTCATTCAGAAGAGTCGTTTCGTCGCTCCGTCTCTCTCGCACCCGTACGGGAGGCCGCATGAGTGCGACAGAGACAGAGCGACGCGTCGCTGGAATCAGTCCACTGCCAGCGTCCCGGCCGGCGGGACAATCGGCCGCTGTTCCAGGCAGGCGCAGCGCAGCGAAGCGATGATTGGAATAAACAAAGTTGAACCACCACACCACTGTCCACGCTTTTTTCATTCGCCCGCCCTACTCCCGCCCACACCAACGTCAACACAACATCACAACAATCGAGTCCTTGATGACGCGCGGCGCGTGCAAATTGCACTCCGCCTAATTGCCTCCCCCCCCCCCTTTTCTCAGCGATCAGGCTGCAGTGCAGCGCGGACGAAAAGACCGCCCTTGTCGCGGCGAATCTCGAGTCCCTCGGCCCGCCGGCCCCTCGGAACACAATGCGCCCGCGGGACCCACAGCGCCACAGCCCAGCCGGATGAATGGAGTGAGCGAACGGCGAGATAACCACGGCGAGGACACGGCCATCTTTGTCCACGGGGGGCCGGCCGGCCGGAAGGGCGGCCAGGCAGCCAGGCAGGCAGCCGCTGGACCGCCCCGCCGCCGCAGCCAGCCAACACGACCGGTCGGTCGGTTGCAGTTTGCTGCAGACAGCGGCAATCAGGCGCGCCCGGCCAGTCCAGGTCTTTGGCCTGCTGCTGGCGCGCTGCTGGCCTGGCTGCTCCCATCTCGGCCAGCGGGCTGCCTGTTCCGCCCTGCCGGCCGGCCGGCGCGCCCAAGACGGCTGCTGAAATGTCACCAGCCCTCAACACACGCATTCGCACGCGGCAGCGCGCCTCAGAGGAACGACAGCCGTTTCAAACGACGCCCAATTCCACAATAATGACAGCGCACACACACACACACTTACTGCACTAGAAGCACTGCCTCGCTTATGAAACCCTCCCCGGGCGGACCAGCTTGCCGGCCCCTCGGCCCGCCCTACCCCACAGCGGTACTGCTACTCCACTTGGCGTCGCCCCGCGTCGCCCCGCGTCGCCCCGCGTCGCCCCAGGGGGACCGAGGTGTGGGCCACACCGCGTGGCGTGCACTCCAGCGCGCGCGGCCGTGCTGCATATCACGCCGCAGTACTTCTCACCCTACTTACACCACACGCCACGCCTCGCGGTTCAATTTAAAATTCAAACCCAAAGGCAGAACGGCGAAAAACTGCAGTTTAACTTCAGAGATAAGAGAGCGTTTCAGAAAGCATTTTCTTCCTTTCCTTGAATATAAAATGGTTTCACTCGAAAATCCAACTCCATAACACTTGTATCACGTGGTCAGAAAATAGCATCACATACAGCCAAAGTTAAAAATTTGAAGAAAAAGAAGGGAAGAAAATTAACTTTGTTTATTTGTTTGTTATGGAAGTTTTTTAAAAAATATCTCAGGACGTACCGGCGTGACGTGAAGACCTTAGAGGGGTGTTGCGGGTGGGTGGTCCTCTGAGCCGCCACACACGCCTCAGCCTTCCACAACAAGCAGGAACAACCGCCCAGCGGCAGAGCCGGCAAAAGCCACGCCGCCCGGCAGTCGACCGGTCCGCAGTCACGGGGGAGGAGGAGGGGGGCGGCTGGAGTCGAAGGGGACGCCTACCGCCGCGGCGCGGGAAAGGCACGTCTCACCGCCGCGACGTCCGCAGCCCCGCGCCGCGCACGCACGAAGGGTGGCCGACGCGCGGCACCGCAGGGGCAACCCCGGCGCCGCTGCGTCGTCCAGCCCAATGCCGCGGAAACGCCACATGGGCCATACCGCACGCGGGCCGAGGAAGCGTCTCGACCCATTGGCTGCGCCACGGTCTACTTCACTGTGTGTACGCGCACGCGCCACGCAACGCGGCGACCACAACCAACAACCAAAACTGTGGTCAGCCCGGCGCACGCCAAACGCCCGCCCTGCAACACCCAAAACGCCCGCCGACTCCAGGGTAGGCCAGCCCGCAACACCCAAAACGCCCGCCGACTCCAGGGTAGGCCAGCCCGCAACACCCAAACGCCCGCCGACTCCCGCAGCACGCCACAATCCTCCTCTGTCTTGAGGGACGAGATCCACAATTCAGGACCGAGCTTGTGGCCGACAAACGAGCCGAGATGATGCGCTGGCAGTGGCCGCCCTGCCCGGACTGGCCGGCGTGGACACCGCCAGATGGCCTCCCGATACCGAAGCGCTGGCCGGCGGCCCCCCTCGGGCCTCCCCGCCTCACCGCGCCCCGCCGCGCCCCGCGCACCGAGGGGTACCGAGTGCCGCCTTCCCAGTTTGGGATTCAATTGCCCTGCCGGCCCCGCGCCGTGGCCGCCGTGGCGCCACGCCCCCAGTGGATAAATCAGTGCAGTGCCCCGCTGCCCCGCGTCCGCCAAGCTGACTCGCCTCTCACCGCGACCTTGCGCCGCCCCACCCAGTTAGCGAGGCGAACTCAAAGGCCGCTGAATCAAGTAGCGGTCCACGGCGTGGTGCATCCGGATCGGCCGACACTGGCACTACAAAACAAACAATGACACAGCGAGCAGGACATGGGTGTCGGCCAGTGCAGGGCTTGTTGATGCAGACGCGATACAAATGAGGCGCAGGGCCGCGACGGGGCGCCGCACGGCCGTGGCGACACACGGCGTGCACGGCGAGCACCGCGACAACATTCTCGCTATCGCCGCCCGCCATCTCGAGCCAAATGCACAATGCAGCCCGACCGCAGTGCAACAATAATGCAGCGGACTCATTCCGAGCGTCGTATTCGTCGCTCTGTCTCTCTCGCACCCATAAGAACAGCCGCATGAGTCCGAGAGAGGCAGAGTAAGCACCCCGGCGCGCGGGGGCATCGCCATTACCCGTGCATGGCGCGTCGCCGCGCGACCACACCACTGTGACCGACCGCCGCGCCGGACCCTCCAGTAATTAAACACCTGTGTTCCGGGACGCCGCCACCGCATGCAGCGGCAGCGCTTTCTCCGGGCAGCACTAGCGAGCCCAGCGCGGCCGCACCGATATGCACCAATGTCAAGAGCGGACGCAAGGCGCAGCTCGCACCGCGCTCACTCGGCCAGCGCTTGCGGCGCTTGCAGCGCTTTCGCCCGGCGCGCTCGCGCCCAGCATCTGCCGGTCGGTGCATCCACGTGTCCTTCTGTTCCTTTCCCCCGGCCGGCTTTCCCCGTGCATGGATAACACGTGTCCGGCAGCGCGGCCAGCAACGCCACGCCGCCATTAAGACAATTGCCCGCGACGCGCGCATGCCCGCCCCGCCCCGCGCACGCGCCTCGGACCGGAGAAATCTTCTTTTCAACCCCCGGCAGGCCATCGCGCTCCGTGGCTCCGCCTCGCTTAATCCGCCGATGTTTACGAGCGTCCGCCGCGCCGAGGCCTTGAACGAGCAGAGCACTTGTCCGTCGAGCCGCGCCGCAGCCGTTCACCCAAATTGCCAAACGCGTCCGCGCCGCGCTCCAATCACGCCGTCTCCGTCCTGGTGGCGGGCCTCGCCTCGCCTCGCCACCTGCTGCACGGCGTGGAGCTGGGCGTGGCGGGGCGGGTCGCGGTGTCCAGCCAGCCAGCCCGGCCCCATGCGGCCCGGTCCGTCCTTTCACTTTCGACTCGTCCCTTCCCGCTCCAAAGCTGCTGCGAGTCCGGCGAGGCCAGTCGACCGGGCGCCGCAGTTATATCAGTTTAACAACGGCACGGCGTCCGCGGCCCGCAGTCCGCGCGGAGTGCAGAGTGCATACCCTCCGCTTCCGCGACGCCCCGCGACGCCCCGCGCACCGCGCCGGCCAGCGACGCCGTGACCTATGCCGAGCGGGCCGAGGCGCCAGACAATCCCTTTCGTCCTCCTTTCACACTTGCCACGCATAAGAAGCCGCGGCCCGTCGCACGCACACAGTCACACACAGACAGAGGCACGCGCCCGTCATAAAAATAGGAAACAATGACGACACGACCTCCGCGCAAACGAGCGCATTACTGCCGCCGCGCCGCCGGCCGGGGCAATACCGCGCCGTTACATTTCTTGGTGCGACCCGACCCGTTCCTTTTGCAACGAGCCCGCCGCGCGTCTGTCTGCGTGCGTCGCGACGTCGCCGCCACTGTGCACACACGTCAAGGAGCCTCATAACGCGTTCGGGCAGCCATTTGTTTCCGGGTGAGGCGGGTACGGGGTACAGCTACGGTACAAGCAGGCGAAGCAGGGCACGGCAGCAAGATGGCCCCGGCGCACACCACTCGCCAGTTATCACAACGCATGATGGCGGCGGCCCGATGGCGCACGGCCGTCGACTCTCTCCGTCTCTCTCGCACTCGCGGGGCCTCACGTAGGGGCGCGACAGAGACGGAGCGACGAAACGACTCTTCGGAACGGCCCCACAGCGACTGCACGCGGACAGTGATGCAAAGACACTGCAAAGACCGCGGAGTGGAGGAAGGTCTCCCTCCAGGAAGCGGGCCAGCGGGCCGTCAGGGTGTAATGGCTCCATTGTAGAGCGGGCCAGTAGCCCCACCGCGCACGCGCACAAACACACGCGTCCCGTCGCGGTGCGTCCTCGTCTCATCCCGAACCGGGGGAGTCTCCAGCGCCACCAACGCCCGGCCACCCCCTCCCTTTTCTCTCCTTAATTATGCCATAAAACGAGCCGTAGAAAGCCGTCCGCAGTTGCAGCTTGCTCCCGCTCCTGAGCGATGCGATGACGGTTGCACAAAACCCCCCTCCGCGTTTTCGTGACAAACATTAATCGCGCATCGTGCGCGGCGCGGAGTTGCGCCCGCTGCTGCCCGCTGGCCATCGACCACTTCCGGAACCCAATCGGCGTGTGCTGCAGAGCCTGTGGTGCTGATGATGATGAGCACAATGGGGCAGCGGGCCGCCACTACGGCGCCGCCCACTCATATTTCACGGCTCATTTTCACACCTTTCCCCGGAGCCACGCCACCGCGGCACCACCACGGCGCCAAGGCTCTCCCGGCCGGGCGACCGCCCCGCCCGCCCCGCCGCCCAGCCACTTAGCATAGACCGCGCCCGCCTCGCGGCCTGCCCGGCGTCACTGGCCCGCCGCGGTCACGATCGAACAAACCCCAAACACGGCTCGCGGCTTGCTCGCGGCACGGTGCGAGTGACCAGCCCAGCCAGCGGTCGTGATGACGAGGCCTTGCCGCCTTGGCCCTCTACATGACACGGCCCGGCCCGCTGCGGTCTGGCCCGTCTGGCCGCGCACGCGTCGAGCATCGTCACGCGGTCACGCGCCGCCACGGCCGTGCAGCCGTGCACCGCAACCACTACAGTGGCGCAGCAGCGCGCCGCGTCGCCCCCCCCCCCCCAAACACACACACACCGGGAGAAAGGGATGCGAGGATAAGGTATCGCCCACGAGCAGCGCGGTCTCGTTCCGGCCCGCGGGGGCACTGCCGGGGACTGCCAGGACCGCCGCAGCTTCCGGAGCTACGCGGCTACGCGGCTGCGCGCTGCGGTACGTGACGGCGGCGCCAACGTGCTGCGCTGCGTGCTCGGGGGACGGGACGGGAAAGGACGGCCCGCCACCGAGTCCGACAAGAACAAGAGCGTCTTTCCGGCCGGACGTCCGATCAGACCGGCATGTTTTTCAAGCCCAGCGCCGCTGTATTGCGATTCAGACCGGGCTGAGTTTCAACGACGGTTGATCTCACTACCACGACGGGGCGGCGGTCTCCGGACCTCCAGGGTGTGTGATTAACCGATGAAACACCTTGCTTTTGGAGCGGGTGCGAGAGACAGAGCGACGGAGTGCTGTTATCGGCGTGGCCCACCGCCCCAACGGCATTGGCTGCAAGGCTGTGGACGTCGGCCGACACCGCGACATGGCACTTCAAGACCAGCCCAGGGGCCGGCCAGAGGGCAGCCAGCCCTTTCACCCGCGACACGACCAACACCGGGGCGGACACGGCCGGCAAGGACACCGCCACGCAGCGCAGCCACTCTGCCCGGCAAGGCGTCCTGGCCGCCCGGGTCGAACACGAAGCCGGTTACGTCGGCCAGGACGACGACGAAGACGCGCATGACTTGACAACCGCGACGCCTTCCGGCCCGTCCGCGCTTTTACCGCGCTTCTGCCCGTTTCCGTCGCGCCGCGCTCCCCTCCGGCTTTCCGGGGCTTTCTTCCGAACGAGGAAACAAAGCCAGCCGGCCGGCCGGCCGGCCGCGCCGAAGACGACCACGACCAACCCCACGGCACGCCTCTCCCACGGCGCGGCGCGTGCGTCACGCCGGCCGGCCGTCGCATCGCCGGGGCGTGCGCGTGCCCACGCACGCACGCGGCCAGGCGCTGCGACCCGCCAGCGGCCCCCGAAAAAAAGGGCCGCTCAATGGGAGCGCGCGCCTTGGTGTGCGCCTTACGTTTCGGTTACGTGTGGCGAGCGCGTCCGCGCGGCCACCTCAGCGCGGCCGGGCGGGGCGGGGCGCTCGTGGGATACCTCCATTAAACCGTTTTCTCACCAGCAGCAAACCGCGTCGCGGCCGCGCCTCCATTTCCTTAACGTTTCGGCCACGTGTTACTGCCTGCACTCCACGGCGAGGCACTCGGCGGCCGGCATTACGCGCGGAGTGCGAGGCCCGCGATAGGCCGGACACGGCCGGACAGCGCGGACCGCAGACTCGGCAGGCCAGCCACTTCGGGGACCGCGTGACGCGCGTCGCGGGGGAGGAAACCACGACGATGAGAAGGAATCTCAGGATTCTCCTGCTCCTCTCCACCGAAACACACACATACACACTGGCGCACATTCGCTTGCGCAACGCAGGGACGCGCAGCCAGCCAGTTCCGACGCACCACCAGTCTAGGGCAGCGCTCCGCAGCGCGCCGCGGCAGTGGCGTGGGACCCGCACGGCCCGCACGGCCCGCCGAGCTTTTACCTAAGTAGGGCAGGAGCAGCCCGCGAGACAGACCGCGAGGCGGCACTGGGATTGGCGAACTCCGAATCACTTTAGCGAGGCCGGGAGCCTGGCCAGCCTGGCCGCGCAGCGCGTCCCCGGCGGTCCCGGCGGACGCCGCCACGCCACTGCAAGGCCAAGCCCCGAGCAAGCGCGCGCCCCGACGCGCACCGCGACTTGCGCACGCGACGCGTGTCACACCGCGAGGACTCGAGGCGCCGCGACGCCCTGGACGCCACTCTCATTAAGAGCCTTCAGGACGACGCCCAGCCACGCATCGCCACGCCAGCGGCGCCGCCAGCCTCGTTAGTGTGTGTGCAAACGGCGTCTCCCCTTTCTTTCCTGCGACTCCAGTGGCGGACCCTGGACCACACACACCACTGGAGTCGACTCACCCGCTCACCAAGACGCCCTCAACCATTACGTCAAAAAAAAAAGACAGGCAAAAAAAAAACGCTTGTCCTTTCACGAACGCACGGTCGGGTGCGCCAGTCGCATGGCAAGGCAGCAACAAATCGACCGACTGACCGCCCCGGCCGGCCGGCCGGCCTGCCTCGCAGCGCAGGCGCAGCCCTGCCCACACCTAGATATACTAGTTTCCAGAGAGCGGCGCTCGCTGCCAGGGCTGCCACCCACTTTTCATTTTCTGCCAGGCGGAGTGGGCCTCGTCCTGACTACGGCTCCGCCGTTGGAACAGCGCGACAGTGCCCGCGGAACGCAAGGACGCGCAGGCCATGCAGAGTGCATCTCAATCGAAAGCGAAAGGAAAGCACGACGGAGAAATGCAGACCGCCGACGCACAATCCTTTTCCCCTCCCACCGGCGCGGGAAAAACAAAAACAAAACAAAAAACATCAGCGCAATACGCATCTAGCTCCACGTATTGGTCCATCTCCAGCAGCCGAGCAACCTGTAGGCAATCCAATTGACTGGGGCACTCAGGCGGCGCGATTGGCGGGTGCAGGCGGAGCGAGCGAGCGGCCCGACCAGAAATTAGAGCGTCGCCGTGCGAACCGAGCGAGCTTGACCAGTCACGTGTGTCGACAGGGACGAGCACCAAGCAACGCCCTGCGCACGACCAGCCGGACCGACACACGGACGGACTCAACTGACTGACTAAAACTGGTTGACCTGACTAAAACTGACTGACCTAACTGACTTAACTGACTGACTAACCTAACCTGACCTGACTGACAGAACTGACTGACTAAACTAACTGAACTGACTGACTGAACTAACTGACCTGGCTGACTAAACTGACTGACTAAACTGACTAAAGTGACTGACTAAACTGACTAAAGTGACTGACTAAAGTGACTAAAGTGACTGACTAAAGTGACTGACTAAAGTGACTGACTAAAGTGACTGACTAAAGTGACTGACTGACTGAACTGACAGACACGCGCCTGGCACGCCACTTAGCACCGTCACATGGCGTCCGGCGTCGCGTCGGACTGACGCCTCTCTTTCCCACGCCGCCCCGCCCCACGCCGGCGCTCCATTCCGGCTCGAGCTCGGCCGATAGGCAGATAGCGCGCAGTCCGCGGAATGGGCAGCATAACCCCCGCGGCGGCCTCGGCTGGGGGCGACCCCCGACCGGCAGGCAGGAAGAGGATCTCAGATCAGCGGGCACGGCCAGCAGCAGCCAAAGCGCGGCGAACCGACGACCGACATGGCGATACAGCGCGGCCACGATCTTCATTAGGCCAGGAAGCCGCGCTGCCACGCATAAAAGAGGGAGGGGGAGTTCTCCCGTCACGCCCCTCGGGGCCGCGAGGCGCCTGGGGGCCTCGGGGTGTCGAATTTCGCGGCACGACGCCAATGCACCGCCCTCAGGCGTCGCCGGGGCGTCGCCGGCCAGAGCGCCCCTCGCCTACCGCCAAAGTAGAGTGCAGCGCCGCCGTGTAAATCAAAGCACGGCCGTAAATTGCCGGTCCGACGGGCAGCGCGCCGATTGAGCCCTCCGTTTAAACGGCGCGCCGCGCATGCGGAGCACTGGGGAGCGCTGATTGGCTGCAGGGGCGGCCCTGCCCGCCACACTGCAACACCCTAGCCCTCAACCTTGGGCTCGCAAAAAATATTTTGAAGCGCGTTTCGGGTCGCTTCGGGTCACGAAATATGTCATGGCAAGAGCATTTCTCGAATCCAATATGTGCCATGAGCGCCTTCGAGAAACGCTCTTGGCCGGGAGAAATGCTCGGGGGAGTTCCGAAGGGGTGCAAGAGAGACAAACGACAAGGCCCTGTATGCAACCCGCCTGCAGGCCACCCACCCGCCTCGCCAAATCAATTCGCATCTCGCATGCAAACCTCCGCGGGGGCCTTGAGGGGGGCGTGACGGCGCGACTTGCACTCGTTGTGAGCATTCAAAAGTAGCCGAGCGCGATGCCCGCCGCCCGCACTATTGCCGCGGCACTGCGGCCCCCACCCGGAGCCCCTCCCTCTCCCCGCTCCGGCCGGGGCCCCCGCAGCCCAGCGCCGCGGCCCAGCATGGCGGCGCGGCGAGCCCCCAGTGTCTGGCGGGCGTCTGCAGCGAGTGGAACCGAACGGGACGCGACGCGAGAACCTGCTACACGGCAGTGAGCCAGGCCCGCCGCGCCGGCCGGGGCCCCCTCCGCGAGTGTGAGCGTGTGTTGACGCCCGTGCGTGTGAAGCGTCAGTTTGTGCCCCAGTGAGAGTGTCAGTGTAGCCGCGTGGCCGCGTGCCACCCACCGCCCCGACAATGAAGTCCAGCCGGGCCGGCTCGCCCCTAGGCTCGCCCCTAGGCTCGCCCTGGGAAAGTCCGTGGACAAGACACGCGCTGCTCCTCGCCCTCGCCCTGTGCGCAGGTCAGTTACTCTTCCTGCTTGCCGCCGCTTCCCGCTCGCGGCAGACAAGACAGACAATAGCGCTGGACGACCGCGCGCCACTGGGTGACTGGGTCTGGCTCGCGCGTTCAAGTCTCCGGCGAGGCCGTCCGATCAGAACCGCCGCCCGCTGCAGGCGCCGCCGTCTCTCTCGCGCCCCTGCGGATCACCCTACGAGTGCGAGAGAGACAGGATGCTCTTTGCAATTAGCAGTGACGCGGCCGCGCGGCTCATTGGCGGTATCGCCCAATCCTCACGACGCGGCGGCGGCGCGGTTCGTTTGCTCGACTTCATCGCGGCCGTAACCACGGCAGCGCCACTGCAGCGCCACCTCCAAGGCGACGCCGAACACAACGCGACGCCCCCAGGAAAAAAATCCGCACACAATCACACGTGTCGAAGCACTCACACACCGTCGAGGACGCCCCATGAGGCGGACCGAGGCGGCGGACATCTAGCCGATTTTTTGCTCCGCCTCCCAGCTCCAACTAGTGCTTCAGCATCCGTTTCCGTCGCGGACCTACAGACAATCGCGGCCCGGGGCTGGCGGCTCACTGCGCGGCCGTAATGGCCATGTCCTTATTGCTCCGACTGCCGGCCGCGCGGCCATCGGACACACAGTGCAGCGCCAAGGCCGCTCGCATCCGGAGACAACGCCCCACTGCTTTCCCAGGCCAGGGCGACTCTTGCGTCTCGCTGCTCCAATCCACTGCTGTCCATGCCACTTCGGGCAGCGGAGAAGGCAGGCAAGAAAAAGGAGAGGAAAAAAACGGCGAGCGCACACGCGTCCAGCTGGCGCGCGCCACAGCCTCGCTGCTATTTTCCTTTCATTCCCTCTCTCTCGCCTTCATCTGAATCCCCGGTGGTGCTTCCATGCACTGCACGTTTAATTGCAAACGGGAGGTCGGGCGTCGACGCCGCGCCCAGCCCGCCTGCTTCCACACATTTGAGCGCAACACGCGCGGTGCGGCGCGGCGGGCTGCGGTCGCGTCGGCCTTCCCCGGAATGCACGCCGACGCCGCGGCCGGCCGTCGGTCCACCGCGAGGCTTCGCCGCGAGGACGGCCTGCCCCACGGCCTGCCGGGCCACGGCGGCCACACAGCGACGGCTGACGCGCGGGGCGTGGCCGCGCGGCCGCCCAGGCTTCCGCGAGTCTGCGGCGTAAAAACGCATAATCAAGAGACGGCCTCCCGCGACGCGGACACGGACGCCAACATTGAATTCACTTAGCCGCAAGTGGGGCAGAGGGAATGCGAGTAGGTGGCCCTGGATCGATCCCGGACGGCGCCGCCGTTCGGCCGCGCACCTAATCCGCAGGGTGGCGAAACGCCCGTATCAGCGCGGACGGCCAAAACGAAAACACGTCGCCACTTCAAAAAAAAAGTCGGGCACGGCGGTGTGTGTGCGCGCGTGTGGGAGTGTATATCACGGTGACGAAACCGGCCCACTACCTTTCCCCCGGCTGTCGGCGCGGCAGTCGAGAGCAGAGCGAGGCGGAACGCACAGCGGAATCGGAACCCGAATCTCAATCTCCATCTGGACCAAATCCAGTTATTGGTCCGGTCCTGGGTCCGGCCCCCCGCCCCGGGCCGGCCGGGCGGCGCGGACAGACGTCGGCAGGTGTGACGCGTACTCTACAAATCAAAGAGTGTACATAGTATGCTCTAACTGGAGCATGCCTGCAAGCACGCTCTAGCTAGCGCATGCCTGCCAAGCATGCACTAACTAGTGCATACATGCCATGTACACGCTTCCTGATGCAGAAAACTCCCTATCCCTTATGCAGTAAATGTATGCTTCAGTTAGCGTGTACATGGCATGTATGCACTAGTTAGTGCATGCTTGGCAGGCATGCGCTAGTTAGAGCGTGCTTGCAGGCATGCTCCAGTAAGAGCGTACCATGTACACTCTTTGATTTGTAGAGTACCGTACCGCACCGTACCGCACCGCCCGGCACCGCCGCAGCGCGTGCCCGGAAAATGCCCTTTCCCCGCAGGCAAAAAGCCAGCCGAGCGATTCAGAAGAGTCGATTGGTCACTCCGTCTCTCTCGCACCCTTACGGAGAGGCCCATGAATGCGACAGAGACAGGGCGACGAAAAGTCGGCAGTCGCCGCGAGATGGCATCGCACGGCATCGCGCGGCACGCTCAGACAGACAGGCGGAACGCCGCGGTCCGCCCCGGACAAACGGCCATTATCACTCAGCCCGGCGAGATAGACGCAAAGCGGGCAAGGCGCGCAAAGCGGCCGAGACGGGGCACTTTCGTTCCGCCGCATCGAGGATCAGCAGCGTCACTCCGAAACGTGCTCTTGTCGCTCCGCCTCTCTCCCTCTCCCTCTCTCGCACCCGTGAGGGGCGCTGCTCCGAGCGAGACGGAGCGATGCGAGCACCGCGCGGCCCGGGGCGGCTCCGGGCCGTTGGCTCCGCCGAGTGACGGCACCCCGTTAGTGACATCAGGAGTGACTTCATCGACCGGAAACCAATCAGGCGGGACAACCTTTCCGAGCAGGCTTCCCTGCCTCGGCCGGGCAGCTGACCAGACGGCCACTTTTACCCAGCGGGCTGCCGGACGGCCGGGCGGCCCTTGGCTTTGCCTGCACCTCGCCGTGCTTTTCCCGCCTCGCCTTGCGTCGCTTGCCTCGTCGGGGAATGCCAATTAGCGCCTCCGAGCGCCGCAGCGACTCGAGAAAAGGACACTCCAAAATGACGGCCCTGCATAACGCCCCGATTCCCCTTTACGGGGCCATCTCGGATCGGGACCGGCGTCCACTGCGGCATCCTCGCCCGGGACCCCACGGGGACCCTTCTCGAGCCGCCTCCATCTCTTCGGCCCTCGCTAGGACCCCCATCAAACGAGCACCGGTCGATTCCTCGTTCGAAGGGCGCCCCGTTTGGTGGTATCAAGTGATGCTCGATTCCAGTCCCGTTTAAGTAGACACCAGAACCAAGCTGGGCGCATCTTACGGCCCGCTGCTCGCCGGCCTTCGGCGTCCCGCCTAAAGATTCCAGCGGCCAGCTTCCAGGCACGGGTACGTCCCACCCCGGCTGCACTGCAGACAAAGGGGCTGACCCCGGCGAGGCCCTTCGCGAGGCTGGCGAGGCTCCACCACGTCTGGCCGCCTCGGGGCGTCGCGTCGCGTCGCGTCCGCCCGTCCGCGGGAATCGCTAGCAGTGAAAGTGACCGCAGCGGCGCAGCATCGCAGCGCTGGCCAGTCGGCCCGGCCATCCTCGAGGGAAACCAGCCATCCTTATCCCCACAGACGAGGCGGCGAGGCGAGGTGGCGACACACGCCGCGGCGCCGCGGGCACGCCCAGCTCGTCGACGGCCAGCGTCCAATCGACCACAAGCCGACAGCACACGGCCACGGCGCCGCGGCAGCCCCCAAATTCCAGGCCACGTGGTGCAACGCCACGCACACGCGCCGGAGTGCCGAGCCCTAGGGCCTGATACCCCACGGCCAGGGCCGGCCGCGGTGCCGAGGCCTTGGGCAGCCTCGGCGCGGACACCGACGGTTACGCCCATTTTCGGCGAAGCCCAGGCAACCCCGCCATTGTCCAGACGAGTCGGGAAGGCAGGGCCGGCAGGGCGAGCTCAAGACGAGACATGACCGGAGAGGGGAAGACGCCACCGCCGCTTGTCACACGTCGCACTTTTTCTCGGTGCGCTCCGCGCTCCGCCAACCACTTCTAGCACAAGGACAGGACGGCACCAGCCAGGCAGGCCTCGTCGGCGCCGTTCACTCGCCTCCCAATTGGAGCGAGCTCCAGCCAGGCAGGCAGGCAGCCAGCCAGGCGGGCAGCCAGGCAGGCAGGCAGCCAGGCAGGCCACTCCAGGCAGCCAATGGCCACCGGCCATCCCATTTGCATCATCGGTGCTGCCGCGCTGCCGCCCACCACCGGGCCGTGCGCGCACAGCCACGCCAGACACTTTTTTCTCGCGCACGCCGGGCCGGTTCAGTTACCCCTGTATGACGTCTGCGCCGACAATGGCGCCAACAACACTGCCGACCTTGCAACAACGTGGCCACACACACCACCACTACACACAGAGGCTCACATCATACGGCACGCGCCGAGACGTACTACGTACTACGTCGACGCACGGCGCTCAAATCATGCGAGCCGCGGAGGGGACCGCGGGAACGGGCGGCACGTCGGCCGAAGGCACGGCATTAAAAACCCACTTGGCTGCGCACGCGGCACGCCAAGACCGCAAGCGGCAATACGAGGCGCAATCACAGTCAAAAGAGAAGAATGGCCCGGGCAAACAGACGGACAGACAGACAGATATGCCCCCTAATTTATTTTTTCCCGTCCAGTCTTGACCTTCGCCCCGCGCGGCGCTCGGCCGCTGCTCCAGCGTCGCCAAAAGAAATGACCAGTCCGGCGCCCAGCGCGCACACTCTCTCTTTCTCCGCCAAACACGTCGTTGATATTTTTAAACCATTCGCTGTAATTCTTTCTGCCCCACGGCGCCTCGGCGGCGCGTGCGGCGGAGGAAGTTTCTTGGAACCGCGGGCCGGGCCGACGCCGTCCTCCAGCCAGACAGACACCCGTTTTCCACGTGAGCGCCGACAAACACGCGCCGATTTTTCCCTTTCTAACAATGGCTGCTGGTCCGTGCCGTCTGTGCGCGGGGCGGGGTGGGGCGGGGCGCTCCCCGTCACCAGTAGCAGGTGATCCAGGCTAGGCTGGCAGAGAAGGGAAGTGCCGTCCACAAGGCCCAGCAGTATCACGGGGAGCATCTCCTCGGCGGCCGTCGCCGCACCCCGCCGAGGTCACCGAGGCCCTGCCCGGCCTGCCCGGCGGCGGCTAATTATCCCAGGGATAATCAGAACAAAGCGCACGCCCAGGAACGGCCAGGAACCGCAGGGCTGGTCGTGACCCAGAGCCGCGCTACTCCCCACACCGCACCGCGCCGCACCGCGCCGCACCGCGCCGAAACACCGAGAAGGACCCTTGCGCGCTTGCGCCACCCCGCCCGGCACCGCACTCCCATTGCTTTCCGCTCCCTTCCCCTTTCCTTTCCGCGAGACGCACACAACGCCCGTCCGGATAAGCCCTCGCAGAAACCCATTCCACGCCCGACTTGATCTCTCTTTCGCCCGAGCACAACAACAACAACATCATCAGCGCGCTCCTCGGTGTACAACACGTACCGGCCGACGGCGGCACGCCGGTGGCCTCGGTCCACGCTCCCGGTTCGGCAGCACAACATCATGCTCCTGATTGAGTTGCACTCGGGCACGGCGGCGTCCCGATACGGAGACCTCTTCCGCGGACGCACGGCAACGGCACGGCACTGGCAATAATGACCCGGCCGGGGCACGGCATCTCCCACAGGTACCCACAGGTATCGCCCTGGGCAGGTTATGTCAGCAAACGCAACGGCGGAGGCCCTGTGCCTGCATCCGGTCCCAGAAGGGGACTCGCCACAGGGCGGTGCTTTGGCGGTGGCGTGGCGTTAGTATGGCGTTGCAGCCGCCTCGCTGCGACACGACGCGCCAAACCCGTCCCAAGGCAGTCTCCTTTCACCGAAAAAACGGCGCCACAACAGTATCGCCTCATCGACGAGGGCCGCTACACGCGTAAACGCGTTTACGAGTCCGGCCGCCCTGCAACTTTATCAAGCAGGCAGTGCTGCCACCGCCTCGTTTCCACAGTGCAGTCGCAGGTCGAGGAGCCCGGCGGCCAGGTCAGAACAACCTGGTCCAGTAAACCGCCAGACTTTCCAAACGGCCCGCACACCGGTCAGCGAGGCGGCGCAGCGAAGCCCCCCGTCGTCGCCGAGTCACCCACCACGTCACTGCAGCCAGAGTGCACCTTCGCGTCGTCGCAAGCCAAATCGAGCCCCCTTGCACAAGGCGAATTTTTCATACCGCCGTCGGCCGGCCGACTCACCGCGCTGCAATCTGCTTGCACTCATCTCGCGTGGCGCCGCACTGCCGGCACTGCGCGCGGTGCATCCCAAGCTGCAGGTGCAAGCCACTCGAAGTGCAGCAACAAGTGAAGGACGGCCCGACGGCTCACATTCAGCCACGTTTAACGCGACACGCCGACACGCCCACCCACGGCTCGGTGACGCTACACGCGGAAAAAGCGACAAGCAGCCCGCACGATTCACACCTCCTCCCGGTCACGACTCGGGGGTCAAGCCGGCTTGGGATAGGTCGCGGCGCCCGGCGCTGCCGCCCACACAACGCGATGGTGTAGTGGTAATAATGTAACAACGGCGCCATTATTCAGCCACGTACGTGATTAAGACCTCTTTCTCCATTTCTCCCGCCCCGCCCCCCTCCCCTCTACACGCACCGACCCCCACCCGCACCCGGCGCGCCATTCTCACGGGCCAGGCACGTAGTATGCATCCGCGAGGTTGTGTGTGTGTGTGTGTGTACGCGCCGGGTTGCGGGGGCGCTATTACCCTACAACGCCCCAAACCCCACTCAAAAGCCGCCAGAGAAAAAAAAGACTCTTGCCCAATTTCAAAGCGGCTAGGAATTAGGACGAAATTGAAGCCGTAAGGCGACACCGCCGAGCCGCGCAGGTGGACATGAAGCGGCGAGTCATGAGGCAGCATCAGACAGCCGTCACGACGCGTCACGAAACGTGACGGGCGCGTGACGACACGCCAGTGTAGGGCCCGTCGGTCGGGCCGCGTGAAAGGAACGAACAAAACAGCCGTAAGCTCGGCTTCGGCCTCCGCCTCGCCTCGGCCGCCTCGTCGGTGTACCCACCTGCAACAGAACCAAAGAGCAAATCAAGAGCCAGCCGATTGTAAAGGGCCCGGTGGAGTGACGCGGCCTGGTTGGCCCGCCCCGCCGCGCCCCGCTGCGCCCACAGAACCAATTACCAAAGGACACAGAGACGCGAGAAGCCCGTAAAATCGAGTAACAAGCTCGCATTGCCCCGCATTGCCCAGCATTGCCGTGCCTGCACCGCCGCGTGTCCCAAGGCGCGCCAGCCAGCACCGTCATTACTCGTAATTGAATCAACAAAGGCACTGCACTGCAAGTGCGCGGCCAGTTCAATGAGAGTCGTTTTGCATCGCACCCAGCCAGGCAAGCCAGGCAGCGCGCCCTGGCCCCTGGCCGCGAACCGGGCTGTTTACACTTACAGCCTGCCCGAAGGGGGAGAACCACTTTCCATTTTATGCATCCACTCACTCGATTTTTACAGACTGCTTACTGTCTTAATTTGTGATTTACATTTTCGGTTCGGGTTTTTATTGGGTGTACAATTTTTATTTTTTTCCTCGAAATGAAGTTGGCGTCAAGTCATTCCCCTCCCTGTGCTGTCGTGCCAACCTGTCCGGCGCAAGCCTGAGTGGATTGTATTTCATTGCTCCAGTAAAATCAAGCGAAACAAGACGGCGAACAACTGCATGAAAAATAACGGGGAAAAATCATTTTTAAAAATTCTTTTAAACGTTGCTGACGGCAACTTTGCAAAAGAGCCCAGGGACAATCGAATGTGTGCGGTGCAGCGGCAGCCCGACCGGAAAGACTAGCCCATCGCAGCAGCCCTCGCGGTCCAGAGCGCCTCGGTCCGGCGCGTGAGGGAGGGGGAGGGGGGCCACCGTAACGTTTTATTTAGCATGTGCAGCATAGGGAAAGGAAAGGGAAAAGAGCCCCACTCATAATGGCGGCCCTGATACGGTTCAGGTGGCCTGCCAGGCTACTGCCCGGCTACTGCAGCCAGCGCGCCGCGCCTCGGCAACGCTTTTGCCTTTTGCACAGCCCCGCCGCGCCACGCCACTCGTCGTGCTGCTCCAGCGCACC
Organism: Thrips palmi; assembly: GCF_012932325.1. NCBI lineage: Eukaryota > Metazoa > Arthropoda > Insecta > Thysanoptera > Thripidae > Thrips > Thrips palmi. The sequence continues at coordinate 10,877,501 of NW_023144621.1, read as the reverse complement.
GCTGCGCCGCGTGGCGTGCTCCGCGGCCCCACATAATCGAAAGGGAGCGCTACACGTGTACGCCAGTACGCCACAAAAGTATACATATCAGAGCTGCACGGCGTTGGCGGCGGCGGCAGCCCGACGCTTGCTTTCCTTGGGCGCGGCCGCACGGCCACACACGAGCCGGGCCGGCCGGCCGCCACCCCCGAGTGCACTCCGACGACGGGTTTGTTTCCTCTGCCCCCTGAATATCGAGTGGAGCGGCCGGCCGGGGCGGCACTTTCCCTGCATCCGCCAGCGCGGCCGGCGCGGCCGGCACAGCCAGCGCCTTGTCCGGCAACAACACTCTCACGTGAGCGCCACCGGCACCGCCACATCCCCAGGCACGTCATCCCGGCCAGCGCGTCCAGCAGCGTCCCCTCATTGCCACACCGCCCGGCCCTCGGCCCGGCCGCGCCGCGCCATGTGGGACAGGCGAGCTGGCGGAGCTGGCGGCCCTCCAGAGTCCAGAGCGAAACGACGGGGCGGGCGGAGGCCGGCGGGAATCGAGCCGGGGAAAAGGGGTGGATTCCCAGCGCGAGGTGGACGAGGTGGACGGGCCGGCGGACGGTCCTTCCTTAAAGGGGACTGCAATCACGGCTCTCGGTTCACACGGCGAGTCGCGAGGCGTGTCACGAAAAGTCACGGCCGTGCCGTGCCGTCACGGGGCGCGGCCCTGATCGCACCCATTGACACGCCGCGTCCGCGTGATCGCCGGAGTCAGCGGGTCCGCATTGGCTGGCTGGCGTGCATAATCACCCTGCTACTACTGCGACGGCTCGACGCCGAGGTCGGGGACATGGCGCTGCACGGAAGCCTCCTTACAGTGGCGACGAGCGCTGGCACTCCGAGCGGCGTGGCGCGGCACGGCAGAGCAGGGCCGTCGCCGCGGGCCGCATCGCGTTTTGATTTGCGGTCGCCTTGATGGGCCGCATACACATTGCGCAGCCGGCCGGCCCGGCCAGCCCCATACATCATACCGTCCGTCGCAGAGCACACGCTCCGCGAGCACGCCGCGGAGCCGCGCACCAGGCCAGCGCGCCGCGCGCCCGGCGGACGGCCTTCCCCGGGTCAACGGCCCGGCCCGTCCACCTCGCCTCCACGGCCTGCTTCGCCTGCTTGTCCAGCCAATGTCCAGCCCGGGGCGCGTCCAGCCGAAACTTGGCGCCGTGCCCGCCGTGCGCGGTTACACCGTCGCCACTTTCTTCACGCCTTGCGGCCCAGAGCGCATGCGCGGGGTAGACGCAGCAGCAGACTGATTCTGCACAGCGGGCTCGTCGCTGTCTTCGCGCGCCTGCACGGGACGCCCAACGAGTGCGACAGACACATTCGGGATCAGTCTGCCGCTCCGCCTTCCCTTTCATTGACCGTTTTGTCATGAGATCGTGAGTCCGTTGCCTCAGCGCTACGTTGTGTTGTTCCAATGAGTCGGCCAGTCCGCGGCCCCAAACGCCGCGCCGCGCCGCCCCGGGGCGCACTAAAGGGCGGACGCCGTCGACGCCGTCCTCCGAGCACGATAGTAAACATTCCCCGGCCCTAATCCGCGCGGCGTCCGCGCGGCCTCCACGCCGCTACACTTGTCGCCGTCGCTTCCCTCCGCGAGACAGTGCCATTCATTTCGGCGAGGCGTCCAGGCCAGGCTGCCGCGGGCTGACGCCGCCACACGTTGCAACGGCTTTGTCTTTGCGGTGGCGTGCCAACACGCAACGCGCTTCCGCCGCTCCGCCGCCGGCAACCACCTGGAAATCGGCGCCACAAATAATCATTCTTTCCCCATGTTTTTAAGCGCCGGCTGCATCTTTTGTTTCGTTTTTGTTGCTTCGCTTCCCGTCCGAGCGGGCGGCCGGGCGGCCAGGCAGGCAGGCGGAAAGGCCTCCGCCGCCTCCTCCCGGATCGTGACGGCGGAAGGCCAAGGACGGCGTCGTCCCTGCGGAGTGATTAGCGCCGCGTTTGTCTGCAGGCTCATTCCAAATCGTGGCTCCGTCTCTGTCGTACTCGCGCGGGGGTGAGAGGGACAAAGCGTCCGAGCCTGCAGCGCGGCAGTCCGGCACGCCGGGGGCACGCCGCGGCCGTGGCGCCGCCAGACAATGCAGCGTGGTCCGCGGGCACCTGCTCCGACTGCTTCGCACCCGGCAGGCCGACGTGCACGAGGCAGCCAGCGAGGCAGCCAGAGGCAGCGCACCAATCGGGGGAAAAACAAGCGCCACTCAAACCCTCTTTCCAGATTGAATCACCGAGTCCCCCTCCTCAAGGACCGCTCCCCGTTTCCCCGCGTCATCGCGCCAGCTCCTTTCAGGGCAGCGCGCTTTGCGCAGCCGGCGCGGACCGGACCTCGTGCTGGCGTCCGCGCGTCCGCCGTCCTCGGCCGCGTGCCGCTCGGCGTGCCGCTCGGCGTGCAGGATGCAGGGCGGGGCACGGCGCGGCGCGGCACGGCCGCCTTGCGTGACGCGACAGCACGCGCTGATGCCTTTCAAGGCTAATCGCGTCGCCAAGATGGCACAACAGGGGTAGTAGAGTATGCGGGACTGCGGGGCCCGCAACCGCCTGAGCGCGCCGCCGCGGCCAAAGCGGTGACCCTGCCAACACGCCCAGCCGCGTCCAACAGTGTCCTCCAGGACACGCGAGTACGCACAAAACCGCAGTCCCGCTGACCTAATGCGACGGCACGCTAGGCCGAAGCCGGCCTCCCGCGGAAACCAACTCGAGCGAGTCCAGCGCCGCCGCCAATCAACCAGAAGACTGACTCCGCGGGTGTTTCTCGTCGCTCTGTCTCTCTCGCACCTTAACGGGACGCCCTTCGAGTGCGAGAGAGACGAAAACCACTCTCAGAATCAGTCTACATACTGACCAGTGCGGCAACATTCGCGCGGCGGGGCGGCGGAGGACGCGCCTGCCTTTCACTGTGTGCTCCAGGAAGCGCGCGCCGCCCTGCCGCCCTGCAAACGCACGGCCCGCCCATCGGGCCGCCCTTGCACTTCCCTGTCATTCATCCTCGGCTAACGACACCAGGGCTTCATGGCGCGGGTCGTTACCGTGCCGAATCACTCAAGAGGGCTCCCGAAGCCACGCACGCCGACGTCGTTGCGCGTGCCGAACAAATCGCCTGTCGGGGCAGGGCCATCGGGCGGCCCGCCCGCGATGCCCGCGGTAGGCAGGCCCGCATCACGCCTGAGCGCCTGCGAACTCCAGGGTAGGCAGGCCCGCACCACGCCTGAGCGCCTGCGAACTCCAGGGTAGGCAGGCCCGCACCACGTCTGGGCGCCTGCGAACTCCAGGGTAGGCAGGCCCGCACCACGCCTGAGCGCCTGCGAACTCCAGGGTAGACACGCCCGCAAGAAGGCCGCTAGCCTCCTCAAGTCCACCCGGCCGGCGAGCTTTCACAAGGGCCCTGCGATTTCAAACTGCTTTTAAGTGTTTTCCGGAATCCATCGTCAACGGTCCCTCGTTTCGTGGAAACAGTGGGGCAGTCCGAGGGAACCGCGAGCCAGGTTGCGGGCGCCGCCGAAAAGGCACAAGGCACACAGGGTCGCCGACGACTTGGCGCAACCGCCGTAGGGCACAGCCAGGGCGCAGCAAGGCCGTTCCAACAGCCAAAAAGCAAGAAAGAAAGCACGCGAAAAACAAACATGCGCCCTCGCGGTGTCCTGCCAGTGTCCTGCCCCGCCACCAGGGCACACAGTGCACCGCACTGCACCGGCCTCAGGCGGGATTCAGACCGTGACTCGACCGAGCATCAACGTCGTCGCCGTCCCGGAGATGAGAGTCCCGCCCCGCCGGCGGCACGCGGGGACAAAGGCATAAAATTAAAACGCGCCGGTATTCGAACCGGCCGGCCCACGACGACGGCGCTTCCTTGGTGGCCGAGCTCACCTCCGGGCAGCGCGCCGTAAAACCGCGAGCACCGTTCACCCGCGGTGGGTTGAATAGAGTCCGCGGGGCGAGGGGGAGGGGAAAGGGAGGGGGCAGAGCTAATCCAAACACACCTAGATAAGGTCAGGCTGGCCGACCCATCCTCCGTCGTTACCTGCATGAGGAAGAGAAAACTCGGACGCCCTCCGCGCCTCCGCACCCCGGGAAGGGCTAGCCTGGCCCAGCCTGGGCTGGCGGCCCGCCATGCCGTGCCGCGCCTGCAGGCATTACATTACGGCACCGGGATGAACCCGCGCGCAGCCCGGCGGCTATCCGCGGCCCGCCGAGGAGGCGAGGCACACCGCCACATCTCACCGGAGGGAAGCATTTCCGGGTGCCAAATTTTGAGATCTCGTTTTCTCATCCACGCATCCTCAGCCAGGCGGCGCTAACCAGCAGGCAGCGGCACTGGTTCAAATCCCGCCGCGGCGCGCGTTTTGAGGGGAAAACGGCGGCACTTCCGCCGCGCACCGCGCCTCTCCGGGCAATTATATCATCCCGCGGCGCGGGGCGATCTGACGCAGAGATAGCGGCGCCGCCGCACCGCTGTCATTACCCGACAAGGCCCGGCCCGGCGAGCGTCCCTTAAACTTGGCCTTTCGCTTGCGATAAATACCCGCTCATCGAAACGTGGAGCGCAGCGTGTCCTCGCGCGCACACACAAAGGATGCAACCGGGCCGATGCAACCGGAGAGCGTCGCCGACGCGACGCCAGCGCGGACGAGGCAAGCACGGCCAGGGCCTCGGCCAGGGCCTCCAGGGCCAGCGGGACCGGCGCGGTGGCAACACGCAGTGCCTAGGCTTTGACTCGCCCGCGGACCGGCAAAACACTCAGCGCACACACACGCACGCACACAGACACACTGGGCGACGCACTCGGGCTGGCCTTTGTGGCGAAACACTGCTCAAATCCAGATGCGAATCAAGAGCATCTCGACCTATACCGGCCGGTCCGAGGCCGCCGGACTGGCCCGGCTCCAGGTGAGGACGCTCCAGAAGTCAAACTGGAGCGGGCGGCAAACGGGGGCAGCAAACGAGTGCTTGCGTAAGGGGGGGAACTAATTTCCAGCCTCCGAAAGGAAGCCATCCCATCCTCCACTATCGCTAACGCCTGCAAGGTCCCGCACTGGACGCGTCTGGAAGCGAACGTAACTTTTGATCGACACCTCAATTTCCGACTGAAAAATGTTGCGCAGTCATGAAACCAAGCTATTTGTCAGCACTATGCGATATAAATCCATCATAATACTAATAAAGTCGTTCGTAACATGAAGCAACAGGTCATGAGTGATCTTCAGTGTGTGTTGACTGATTCGAAACGTGCTTCGTCGCTCTCTCTCCCACACCCCTACAGAACGGCCTATGAGTGCGAGAGGGAGTGACGAAAGCAGTGCTGGGGCAACGGCCGGGTCGCTTGGGGCGCTAACGGCCGCCAACGGGCTGAAGGCGCGGATCGAGTCATTGGCAGCCAGGACTAGTAGCTCCGGGCCGGGCAGGCGAAAGGCGGGCGGGCAGGACACAGGCAGGGCACAGGCAGGCACAGGCAGGGCACAGGCAGGGCACAGGCAGGGCACAGGCAGGGCACAGGCAGGGCACAGGCAGGGAACAGGCAGGGAACAGGCAGGGCACAGGCAGGGAACAGGCAGGGCGTGGCAAATCCCGTGCCAAGCGGGCGTCAAGTGAATACGGCAGCCGCCCGGCGCCGCTCACCCCGCTAAGTGCCTGTCCACACACAATGAGTCCGACGAAAAAACAACGCCATCAACAGGCAATCCAGGCAATCCCGAGCTCCTGGCCGCAATAAAAAGACGCGGCCTTCTCAAGTGCCTGGCTCCCCGTGCATTACAACGCCAGGCGGGCCGCGCGCCGTCCCCGCCGGCTGTCCGCTCTGACCCGGCTGCACGTCAAGCTGCCCGTCACGGCGGCCCGCGCGCCGCGTGCATTCCACTGCATTGCATTAGAAGCAGTGCAATCTCGTCTATAAATTCGCGCACATGTTGCAGCAGGCCGCCACCGCGCGCCGCGGCGCCACCAGGCAGCGCGACCCCCTGACCCGTCGCCCTGGCCGCCGTCGTGCGAGCCCCCCATTAGGCCCCGAGTGGCGTGGCCGCCGCCGTCGTTTGTCACCCATCGGGCCAGGGTGGGCGGGGAAGGTTCGGTCCCGGAGGCCGGAGGCGGAGGGACACCAGAGTGGCCACGGTCCCCGACGAACGCGTAGCGGCTTCCCGCCAAGCACACAAAGCGATGCGGGTCTCTTTCTCCTCCGGGCAGGGAAGACCATCGCGGCGAATTGTGCGTTAGAAAGCGAGCCGCGCGTCCAGTCCGATTGCGTCGTGCTGAGCACGGCGGCGCGCGGCGGCCCAACGGAACCAGCTCCGCGCGACGAGACTTACCATCTCACACGGCCATCATCTCGACCTGCCCCGCCAGCCGGCCGCCAGCGCGCCACCATTAGCTGGCTGGCTGCCGGTGTCGGAGTGCGTTGGGCTGCCTGCAGACGGGCGTCGCTGCGCTACTAGCGGTGCTACTCCACGCGCTAATGCGCCCCTTCCGTTGCAGGCTGCCAGCACGCCACCGCCGCGTCCACCAAGGCCGTCCCCAAGGCCGCCGCTACCCCGACCATGACAGTGGCCACGCCGCACGCTGCGTCGTCCGTTTCCCTGGACCGCTACCGCCGCCTCGTGCCCTACATGACGTACTACGTGGCGCAGGGCCTGGCGCAGCGCCCCTCGGCCCTGCAGAGCCTGCAGCCCGTCCCCAACGGCCTCGAGCCCTACACGGTAAGCCCCGAAGCCTCCGCGAACTCGTCGCAGGCAGACCCGACTAATGCTTCCCTTCCCCTTTCCAGGGTCGGCTGCGAGGCAGCGGCGGCTACGTGCTGCCGGCGTACGTCGTCAGGCCGGCGGCCGTGCCTCCCCCGCGCACCCACGGTCCCGCCGCCGTGCCCGCCGTGCCCGCCGCCACGCAGGGGGCGCCGCCCCGGACGCTGTTCCGCTTCGACTTCCAACAGGGCTCGCGGCCAGTGACGCCGGCCAGCGCCAGCAGGCTCAAGGACCAGCCCTTCTTGCCGTCGCCGCCGCTCACGCCCGAGAACAAGGACTCGGACGACTACTTCAAGCCGCTCACCGACACCGCCAACTACTACCGCGCCGTGGCCGCGCCCGCCCCCGACCACCACGTCGTGTTCCCCGAGGACGACGCCCGGCTCAGGTCTGGCCCACTGCGTACGATGGGTGGCCTACCCACCAGGCGCGAACCAGCTTGGACCCCCACTGACATTTCCCTTTCTCGTGCTTCCAGAGCCAAGCTTCGCCAGCAACAGCGCAAGAAACAGCAGCAGCAAGAACAGCAGCTGCTGCAGCAGCACCAGAACCAGCAGCAGCTGCTCCTGGACGAGGCCTACCGCGTCAAGCTGCTCGTCCTGCAACAGCAGCAGCTGCAGCAGCTACAGCAGGCCAAGGAGCTGCGTGCACAACTGCAGAGCCAGCGCCTGCGCGACCAGCTTCGCGCCCATCAGCACCACGAGCAAGAAGTGCGCGCGCTGGTCCAGGCGCAACAGGCCAAGCGCCAGCGAGAGCAGCAGCTCCAGGCGCAGCTTCAAGCTCAGCTGCAGGTCCAGGACCTCAAGATGCTGCGGGAGCAGCAACTCCAGGCCCAGCTCCAGGCGCAAGACTTGAAGAAGCAGAGGGACCAACAGCTGCGCCAACAGCAGGAATACGAGCTGCAAGCGCAGCTGCAGGCAGAGCTCCAGGCGCAGAACGAACTGAGGGACCAGCGGCTGCAGGCCGAGCTGCACGCGCAGAACGAGCTCAGAGAACAGCACCTGCACCAGGCACAGCTCAAGAAGCTCAAGCAGCAGCGCTTGCAGCAGGAGCAAGAGCTTCAGGCACAGCTGCAGGCACAGCTGCAGGCGCAACTCGAGGAGGAGCAGAGGCAAGCCAAGCACCAGCAGCAGCTTCGGCAGCGGCCCCGCGGACCCCCGCGCCACAAGGCCGAGGCCCCCGCCGAGGTCGACACTGTCGACACCGAGCAGCAGGTCGTCGTGTCCCTGGAGGAGGTCGAGAAGATGCTGCCGCCGTCCGCTCCGTCCCCCGCGGCGTCCCCCGCGGCGTCCCCCGCCCCCGACACCGAGCCGGTCCAGACCGAGGTCGTCGTCGAGCCCATGGTGCCCGTGCGCCCCAGTGCCGCCAGCCCCGTCCTCATCAACCCCGTCGTGTACGCCGAGGAAGCGCAGGTACGTTCGATGCGTCGGCTAAACTAGTCCCAAGGGAATTATTGGTCGAATGGTCGAATTATTTAAAATCGCCATTTCTCATCCTAGGTATCACCATCCGTCGAAAATGTGACCCCACCTAGCAGCAGCCGCGAACTGGTCGCACACCTAATCAATGGCCTGCAGCTGTCAAACAAACTGCCGCAGTCCCTCACGCCGGACAACTTCGACATGAGTTTGAAAACCATACTGCAGCTGCTGAAAATTCTGCACAAAAGTAAGGCCACCAATGGGCCTGTCGCCACGCCAGCAAAAATAAAGGTAACATCAAAATATATCTGCGTTAAGAATGACTGCTTTGTCAGCTTTAACATTGAAACTATCTGAGGAAATATGGTTGCAGGTTTCACCTGAAGCCCCAGAGCGAGAAACATCATTCTACATTGGGGGAAGCACGGTATCCCAAACATTCCCAGCTCCTAGTGCTGAGGGATCAACGCCAGGAAGGCCTGGCATTGATTACCCAGCTTACGATTCTATACCACAGACAACCTTCAGCTGTGCCTCACAACGATACAAAGGATTCTTTGGTGACCCAGACACAAACTGCCAAGTAAGTTCCACACAATATTTATGCAAATGAATTAAACTTTCTTTTCAATTAAAAAAAGGTATCATCTGCTAAAAAGTAACATCTCACCTTTTACTTAGGTTTGGCATTACTGTGACTTAAATGGTGGACAGGCCTCTTTCTTGTGTCCAAATGGCACAATATTTAGTCAAGTTGGACTGACATGTGATTGGTGGTTCAACGTTCGCTGTGCATCCACACCACAGCAGTATGTTCTCAATGAAAGACTCTACAAATACATTCTGCCAGTCAAACCAAGTTTTCCAGAGGATTACTCTGGGCCGGATGTTGATCGTTACCTGACAGAGAAGTTCCGAGAGATGCAGGCAAAGGCCAGAGGAAGAAAAGAAAAAGTAAAAGCTAAGGAAAAGGATAACAATGAGCCAACAGATACAGCAGAACAATCTGCTGAGCCAGTTGAGAGCAACCAAACAGAGGAGCAGAAAGCTCAAACCATCAAGTCCTCTGAAATCACCAACAGTACAGTTATAAATGGACAGCAACAGCTTGATCCAGATCTTTAAACTTCAAAGAGTAAGAGAGTTAAGTTTTTTTTTTTTAAAAAAGACAGGCAGAAGGAGACACAGGTAAATTAATGGATGACTGACATCCAGTTCCAGTATTGTTCTAGCAAACCTCAGCATTCAAACTCCTTGCCATATGTAAGATTGCATCATTTTATTTGACTGGCAAATGAGCATTAGTAAATACACTATGTGCCACATGTAAATATTAAATTAGTAGCAATGTTGAGGGACATGTTCTACAGGTGAAAACAAAAAAAAAACTTGTGATGCATTACTTACACACAAGCCAAAAAAACGAGGCTGCCATTAAAGGAAAAGGCTCATCATGAGGCGTTTCTCTTATGTAAAGACAATTACTCGTAGGCTGACAAGTAATCAATCATTTCAGTAACTTCTTAACTTTCGACTGAAATATTTAAGGAAATCCAGAACTAAAAACATTTATGAATGCCAACCACCTAAACTTGGAGCAAGTTTACATGACTAACTAATACCTCAATTGCTTTGTGCCACCCTAAAGAAACAAATGATGGACAAAATTTGTGTGCCTGAACTACAACTATCATTGCCATTGTCACTTTTAATTTAAGGTTTGGATAACCCAAAATTTAACCATTACAAGGAAGCTATGAATTAAATCCCAGTTAAGCCTGCCAATATGCCATTTTGTTTTACTACGGGTTTAAATAAAAATGAAGCCGCACATGAAAAAAGAATTGTTGGTGAAACACGAACCAACTAAGCCAAGATGTTTTTCTAGTCAGTGGTGAGAGGTATTTTTTTGGGGTGAGAAATTTAAATTGGTGTCAGTTTATTTGAAGCCTTCCTTTAAATTATTGCTTAATGCAGTTGTGCAAGAAGTCCAAATAATTATGGATGTAAGTGTCTTTGTAATTATAATGTTTAATGTTGAAAAGCCTGAGCATGTTTTAGATAAGTTATTTAATTAGTGCAAAAATAAACCATGTTATTTAAGAATACTTTGTAGATAGATAAATGTAAAGCATCAGTTTTTTGTTACCTTGCCAATTTATGTATTAAAGAGAGAAGAAAAGACAAAAAGACAGCCGCATCTCAACCAAACTCCACAAGGGCCCCGCTCCACCTAGGCTAAAAGTGATGACTTTTGCACTTACCTTCAATGACATCTTGAGTCTCAGCTTTATAAGTTCAGCTCGATCCATAGCCTCCTGGATGGCTGGCAGCAATTCTTCATTCTGATGAAAAGGTATTAAAATTAAGAAACAGTGCGCTGGCAAGCCACAACAATGCATGAAGCAGTTAGAATTGCCTACCTTGGTGGTCCGTTCAACAAAATCATGATCCTTGTGGGTCATAACACAACATTTACTACATATATTCTCCATACAGGTTGTGCAGAACATCTCAGATATATTTTCTGGGTGTGCCAGGCACATTATGGCACATGTATACAAGGAATCACGCTGATGAGACCGCAAGGACTTTGATACGGAGTGAATCTTAAAAGAGGAGATAGTTCAATTAACTCACAATACAATTACAACACTGATAATAAAACACAGAAAATATTCCTGAATGCTTACAGTTGTAAAACAACTATCACAGTATGGTGAATTAGAGCATTTCTTGCAGATACAAACCGCAGTAGCCGACTCACACTCGTCGCATTTAACTGAGGACATCGAACAAGTAAATTTTAAAATGATGGCAGTAAGAATCAAAGCGATAGATAACACAAAAATATTAAATTAAGTACCTTTCTTGGAACTGGAAGAGGATGTAATCTGGGGTTTTGGTGGTTGGAAGACGAATTCAGGTTCTGCCATATCTTTCCTGTTAGCTCTGACCAATGCTTGGCCGATGATGTAAAGGTGAAGGGGGAACTGGCTGTCCAGCTCCATCAACGTGCCACAGCAAGGGGTCTCATACTTGCAAAGCCCACACACAATCGACTTTTTGCTCTTGTCGTTTAGAGACACACGTACGCATTGTTCGCACGCGGCATGGCCACAGCCCAACAGGCGAGGGAGCCTCTGCCCCGCTCCCTGCCGTAAATCTGCAATTTCAAACAGAATCACACGGATAAGACTTCAAAAAGCCAAGAACGAGCCTTAGGACAACGCTACGGCACAGGTTAGGGTTGACGTGCATCTTCGGGAATTTTCAGTGAAATAAAGCAGCAAACCAATAAATATACTTAGGGAACTGTAAAGGCTGAACTACTTTCTCTGATAAACGGTAAAAAAGTGCAAATCGTCGAAGCTAAAGGCATAAAAATGGAAGTTGAGTGCAAAAATGGCATTCCCCTTGGCCCATCTTAGGCTCCAATATCAGGGCTGGCAAAAACAAATATCGCATGATTTTTTCGCAAATTAAAGCGACATGCATCGATTGAAGTCAGATAATAACTTTGGACAGGGAGAATAGATAGTTTCGACAAGCTAACAGGCAGAAGAGCAGTGGGCCTAAGCGTGGGGCCCCTCAACAATAGGCCTCTGTAACACACCTCGGACGTTGAAGGATTTGTCGCAAACAGAGCAGAATGCGGCACTGCCCATTCCAGGCATGTTGGTCCTTAAATCTCACAGTCGTCAGTGGTAGAGTGTACACTCCTGTCAAACAATAAATCTCACAAAGGAAGACAACACAGACGAACGCGTGCAACGCGCAACCGAGCAGCACAGGCAAACGGCGTCCTTTCCTCACTGCTGCATTCTGAACTGCAACCGGTCCAGCGATGGTCCTGCGCCCTGCGCCGAGCGAATGGCAATGTGGAGTTTTAGCAACAAAAACAAATGGACAGGATATTGTTTTTACGGCATCGTCATGACTGGGCTATCAAAATTGTTCGTAATCGGTACTGAGGTAAGTTTTTATTCATGTCTTCGAATATTTTTCTCAAATTTTGCTTGAAACGGAGATGTAACAAGTGGGTGGACCCGGACCCACTCCACACCACACAGCAGACAAATCCCGCGTCGGCGCAGGTGGTCGAGGATGTCAACAACATCACGTGACACGAAGGCGGCCGAAGGCGTTCGGGTTCGGGTCGTTCGGCTGCGGTCGGAAAGCCTTCGGGCCGCCGAGCGACCCGAACCCGACGGACGCGACGCGACGCGATGTGAACGTGGATCAGTCGTTTGTTTACGTTCGTGCTGCGAAGTTGAGTTCGAGTCCGAGAGCCGAGAGGCTGTCCTCCGAGTTCTACCGCACTGGCGGATTTTGTTAACGGAGGCAGCTTGTTTACAACTTTATTTTCCCATCGATAGCTTCCAGCTGGAATATTCTCGCATATGTGAGCTCACGGTTGGATAATGCTCCAACGTGATACTGTTATTCACCTAGTTGCTGGCGGGTAAGCATAGCATTAGTTTGTATGTCCTAGTTCGTTATGACGTTGTCCTTTCGTCTAAGGCACTGTGAAGATTTTGAGTCTTTACATGTCACGGTTGTGTGGAAAGGCTGGTTTGAACCCCTGCCTCTTTCCTTGATGTGATGTTTTTTTTCTTAGCTACTTTGTTGGTGCTGCCGGCCACCTAGCTGAAGCTTTACCCGCTAGCCTAACTTTCCCGATCATGCATCTTGAGTTGTGGCAGTGGCAGTGTGTACCAGTGGATAGCTGCATAACTTTGGAGACCACCCACTGGCCGTGTTGCACCCGGAACACATAAGTATGCCCATTGTGGTGTATGACAATGGCTAAGGCAAATGTGGACAACTCCTCTTCACTGTTATTGAATGTTGCCACCCCCTTTGTTCAAGAAAATTTCCTTATCTGTGGAAATTTCTGTTCATGTCTTCCTTTCTCCTTCTTTAATGTCAAGAACATACTGCTGTCATTGGCTGTGTCTTCAGATCCATATTCTCTCATAAGATCATGCAATTTTTCTTGTTGTGGCGTTCAGTTTGTTACCAAGAGAAATTTTATGGAAAGTGAACATGAAGAACATCAGAGTACATTGTAAACTGTGTAATTTAAGTCTTTCACTTCAGCTATACATTATCACTTGACATCACTACATTTTCAAATCCCGCAACATTTATTTACCTATTTCCATTATCGAACTGATTGTCAAACCTCTTGGTATCTGTATATTGTTGATAATATAGAAGACACATATGTACTCTTTAACTTTTCCTGTTTCATTTTGCAGATTATAATCTCTCTATCTCTATTACTTTTTCTTTTCTGATTTTTCTGTCTTGAATCTATGTTCCCTTGATCTCACTCATAATGAAAGAAATTAAAAATTAAGTCCGACAAACAATTAGCTTCCTCCCATTGTGGCAACTTCAAAAGTCTTGTTTTAACTTAATTTCTATTCAAGTATATTTTTTTTCTTACATTTGTAACTTGCTTTTAAAAATTATAATACAGTAAATAATAATTGAAACTAAAATTTTTCTGCTTCATGTAAATTTAGACATCAACAAAAATTAAGTGAGGGTTGTATTGGTGCTCCTCAGGACTGTTTTTACATAGTGTTACTTTTTACTCTCTTTCAGAACCGCTGGCACAGCAGGTGCTATAGTAACATGCCCTTTGGAAGTAGTCAAGACACGCCTGCAGTCATCAAGCGGATTCCAAGTTCATAATGTGAGCCTCCCTAAGATAGCGTCTGCTGAAGGTGGCAGCAGCCATGTTACCTGCAAGACTTTGCTACCGCCTCACCAGCGGCGGAGACTCACCACCATGGCGGCACGGCACACTCAAGTCCTTTCCATTTCACACTGCGGAGTGGCAGGTGGCCCTAGCTCCAAAAGTATGAGCATCTACCAATGCATCAGGTAAGACAACCAGCCAGCCCACAATGTAGAAAATAAGTTAGCCCCTGCTAATTTTGGCCCAGTCTTTATTTTTGACTCCTGTCAACGCCCTGTGGTTAGTAACGACCTCCCTGCAGCTTTCGCTGCACTTATGGCCTCGTGCTATCTTGGTTGGCACGGCTTGGCGAGCGCTGCAACTCTGCAAGGCGACGTGTGACCTCAGACGGACTCTGCGCGAACCTCACCAATTTTTCAATTGCCTGGAGAGTATTTGGAGCCGAGCCCCCTTCCAGTCTTTCAGCGCTGGAGCCTGGCTCAGCCCCTCGCCGGCCGCGGCGCTTAGCCGACCGGTTCCGAGCCGAGCCCTGCGGAGGGCCATTGGGGCCTCTACTACCGGCCGGCCGGACCGGCTCACGCTGACCTGGGTTGGGCGGAGATGCAGGTTAAAAATACACTCGTCCCGCCGCGCTGCTCCTGCCCCCCGGGGCGCCCGGGGGCACCCAGGACGCACTCGGTGCAGTCGGCACTCGCCACGACACTGGGGCCGTCGAGGAAGCCTCGGACTGCGGAGGCCTGTGCCTGCATGAGCAGCTCGCTGGTTCACGCATGTCGTTCTGGAAAGCCGCGCAAGCGCTAGGCTCGTCCTTGCGACCGACGGCGCTCGGCGGGCTCGTTGCCCCTCGACGCGCATCGCGCTGGACGCGCAGGACGTGGTCAAGCTGGCCGCCCCGCCCCTGCCCGCCTTGGGATTTGGCCAACCGCTGCATCGTTACGCAACGACTGCAAGAGTGGCGCCAGCCCACGACAAGCACTCCGCTGCTAGGCTAGAGGCTAGACTCCTCTAGGCTCCACTATTTTCCCAGCCGCTGACGAAAAGCGGAAAGCGCTGGCGCAACGCAGTGCAACGCGCTGGTCAGCCAGTCGATATCCGCTCTGTCAATTTTTCATAGCAGCCGTGCGGCCGCGGCGGCTGGGCTTTCCCCTGGGCGTTTGGCTGCCGGCCAGGCGGCCGGGCGGGCAAGGGCTGCTCCCTTCCTCCCTTCGAACCGCCGACGGACAACGACTAACGAAGACGAGGTGCACCGTGCGCCTCGCGTTTCGGATTCGAACCGCGCTGGGACGGCGAAAAAGAGAAACGCCCCGTTCGGCCCGCTTTTTAGTGCTTTGTCTCTGCGGTTTGGAAGAGGGGCGTTATCGGCCAGCCCCGTCGGCGGTGCCGGTGGCGGTGCGTGTGCGTGCAAGGGGTGGGGCCGTGTCGGCCGTGCGGCGTGGAAAGTTGTCCCACTGCACCTCTGCACTGTGGCGCGACGCCGAGCCAACGCCGCCGACGTGGAGAGTCCTAGGCTAAGGCGAGGCGGCCTTTGCACCTAGCTGGACGCGAGTACTGTACACCGTAGCCGAACAAGCGCAAGGTTTGAGGCCTGGCGTACTGGCGTGGCGCCTCGGGGGCCAGCCTGGGGAAGTTCCACGGCGGCAAGCCTCTCGTCGGCCTGTCGGCCGCGGCGGCCCGCTGCCAGGCGGGGTTGCTCGCTGCTGCGTGGCCAGGCCGGACGGCGACACGTCGCCTTTGATCCGCGCCCCGCTACGCCCCGCCGGGGCCCGCCATTGGCTTTGGGTCGCCGGCCATCGCCGATATGATTCTGCGGTCTAATTCGGTCGCCGAGATTTGGCTTTGGCGTTGGAGGCCGGACTGAAGCCCGCGACCTGAGCCCGAAATCCCAGACCGGCGGCGCGGCCGCGGCGCTCGGCCTTGGCGGCGGTACTGCCCGCCCGGAACCCAGCCGCCGCGGGTTGAAAACAACAGGACGTCCTTTTCTTTTTTCCGTGGCCGGTGTGTGACAGAGACGGCGTATCTTGTGCGTTTGGTGGGCTGCAGAGCCGGCCGTTGGGTCGGGACTCTGGCACCGCAGCAGGCAAGCCTGGCAACGGCCGTTTGTGCCCCTCCACGCCACGCCCCGCCACGCCCCGCCACGCCCCGCCACGCCCCGCCAAGCCCCACGCGTCGTCCAATGGCTGCGGCTCCTGCTCGGCCGGGCCCTCGCACGACGCCGCGGTGCGTCCGTCGAGCCCCCGCGGTGCCCGCATGTGTGTGAGTGCGAGTGTGAGGACGACGCCTGGCTCCGCCGCGACTCCCCGCCACGCCCTTCGCGCCTGCCCTGCCTAGCCGCTGCAGTCGAGCAACAACCTCGTCGTCCGTCCGCGGCGGTCCCCAGCCTCATGTCTGAATCCCAATTCAGCTGGCTCGGCCCGCTCCACACTCCGCCGTGCGTCTGAATAACGTCGCGCCAAGTGGATCATTCCTCTGCATAATGGCCCCGGCCTCGCTTCCCGCGCGGCCTGATTCCGAAGTTTGGTCGCCCCGTCTCTCTCGCGCCCGTTCAGAACGCCCCAGGAGTGCGAGAGGGACAGGAACGAAACCAGCCTGCCCTTCCGACGTGGTGAACCCTTGCTCGTCTTCCTCGGCCCGATTCGCACTTGAAGGCGATAGCGTCGCGACGACGCGGAAGCTAGCGCAGCGTGCCGAGGACCGATGGGGCGCTGGGCGGCGTCGTTAGCGACGGCGTGCCTGGGCGTGCCCTGCAGGGCCGCGCCGCGACGCGCTCTGGCGGGGCCTGGGTAATTGGAGGTGCCAATTGAAGGGGAGACCAGCAAACCCGCAGCACTGCCGCGGCGGGGTGGACGGCGAGGCCCAAGACGGGGCCCTTTTGCGTTCTGCCTCGGAAAGTGATAAGGCCTGCTTGATGGCTGGCTGTACAGTCCCGGCAAGCAAGGCAAGCACTGCGAGCACTCGACGGCCGGGCCGTGCCACTGGCCGTGCCAGGGCCTTTTGTCCCCAGTCACGTTTCCCGGCCTGCGCCTGGCGCCCTTGGGGCTGCTGCAACCACTGCAGCACTGTGTGGGGTGGGGCGGGGCAGGCGAGTCGATTGGCCTGGTAGGGCTGTTGTGGCGCGCGTTGCAGGCCTTGCAGGCCTTGCGGGCCTTGCCCTTATCGCACTGCAGCTATCTGCCTGGGCCCAGTGTTTGGACAGGCCCGAAAATAGACTGGTTGCCATCCAGAGCCTCGGCCTGCTTGTAGGCGCGCGGCGCTGTCTTGGCTGTGAATGGCGGTCATCTTGTAGCGCCCCGCGATGCGGTGTGTGCACTGTGAGCGCGCCGGAGCACTGACTGCCCGACGGCGCGGCGCGCGGCTTGGCCACCGGTAGTACATGTGACAAGTCTATTTTTAGAGCGATAAAACAGTGCGTCCCGCGGCGCCCCGCCGAGGCTGGCAGCTGGCGGGCCAGGCCGAGGGCCAGGCAGGCCTCTCAGGTTTTTCGACTAGCGGCCCGCCCCGCGCGGCCCCGCGGTGTGCCTCGCGGCTTGGCTGGCCCAGCCTGGCGCGTAGTAAACACGCGACACCGAAAAGGCGACCTTTGTATCCCCGACTCGCTCTGTCATGCTACGGCTTTGCAAACTGTTTGTCCATAACTCGATGGTGTTGGATGTTGCAGGCACATCGTGGAGCGCGAGGGCGTGCGCGCGCTCTTCAAGGGCCTGGGCCCCAACCTGGTGGGCGTGGCGCCGTCGCGCGCCATCTACTTCTGCGCCTACTCGCAGTCCAAGGAGTTCCTCAACACCTGCCTTCCGCCCAACTCCGCCCCGGTGCATGTGGGCTCCGCCTTCTGTGCCGGTCAGTACTTCGGCTATCAGCTGAAAAATAAGGCTTGACCCCGGCCGGGATCGAACCCCCGACCGCGTCTCGCCGCTCGTATCACGCGTTCTCACTCTGGCGCGGTGACGCGCGGAAGTCTAGGCGCCCCCTCGGCCCCTCCCCCTCCTTCCGGTGGGTCCTCTCCCGATTGCGATGCTGCGATTCAGCAGGCCGCCCTTCTGGTGACGGCAGTGCCTGCGAGATTGGCTCGTCCTCTCCGTCTCATCTCGGTGTTATTTCGGCCCTTTGAAGTCCGCCTGGCGGCCAGGGCGTCAAGGTCCCCGTCGACGGCCAGGGGCACTGCGTTTTCGTCGCTGTCTCTCTCGCACTCATGGGGCGTCGCGTGTAGACGGCGACGTAACGATTCTCAGAATCAGTGTAGCAGTGCGGGCTGCGCGTGGCGTGATGCCGCCGTGATAAGGCGGCGACACTGGTGCACTGGACGGCGTCCGACGGGGTCCGACGGGGTCGCTGGGGTTGGCGGCGACCCCGGCAGTGCCACCGGTAGTGCGGGCACCCCGGCCGACGCGTAGACATTCTTGAAAGGAAAGTGGCGGCGGCGATAGCAGTGCGGGTGATTACGGTGCAGGCCCCGTTTGAAGAAGACCCCTCGAGACTTGAAGAAGAAGAAGAAGGAACGCGGAGGAATACTCTCCGGTTATCTTAGCCGCAGTAGCCGAGAGGCGGGACGGGTGACGGCTTACCTCGCCGCTATCTCCGCCGCGGGCCGCGCGACGAGGAGCGAAACGAGTCCCCGCGACTCACCTGCGTCGCGCAATCGGGGGCACGGTGTGTGAACCGACCCTCTCGAGATTCGGTTTTCCGTTCGGCCTGTCGCGATAGAAAATGAAATGAAGAACGAGGTGGCGGCGTGGCGCTGGTCGTTGCACCTCCCGCTGGGCGTGGGAGTGGTGGTGGCCGCGGTGGCCGCGGTGGCGGTGACCCAGGGGCCGCCAGGATGCGCACTGCGTCATGCACGAGACCATGCGGTGGCCGCGTGTCCACGTGACACCATGACCGCGCTAATCGTTGGCCTCCGCGCCCCCGGTGGGGCAGGGCCGGCCGGCCGGCCCGAGCGCCTACGCTCGCACTGATACGCCAGCTGATTGTGTGCAAGTCCTGTGTGTGCGAGCCGAGGGCACGCGCCGGTCGGGTTCGAATCCCGCCGACGGCGGCAGGATTTTTTTGTGTCGCCGCGCGGTTTATTGGCCGTCCGCCAATAATCGGCTGAATTGTTGTTTTCGCGGGCGATTGTATGCCTGCTGTTCAGATAGCGGCGTATTAGTTCAGCGCGCTCGCCTCGCTGCGCCCAGATAACCTGGTTACACGGGGCGGCGCGGGGCGGCGCGGGGCGGCGCGGGGCTGTTCGCACTTCGCAGCCCGCTGGCTGGCAGATGGCGAAAGGGGGAAGGGGCTGAGGCAGCCAGATGCGCCCCGTCCGCGGCCCCGTCCCGTCCCCGTAGTCCCCGTCGATCTGACAGCCCTCGCGCCAAGCTGCGAGCTGCGGTGGGCAGGTTTTTGCGCTCGAACCCGATGTGAGCTCCGAGCGCCGCAGCAGCGGCCTAGTTTCTCATACTCGGCAGCGTGTTTACCGATGCCCAGTCTGTACTGCTGGTGCGAGTCTGAACTGAAGCACGTCCTTGTTGTTGTTGACGCGGCGGACTGCACGCTCGTGTTGTTGCTGTCGTCTCGGCGGTCTCGCGACGAGAATAGGGCCGGGGATGTTTTTCGCTGACCGGGTCGCCACGGCCAGACAACGTCGTGGTGCGCGCGGTGTAACTCGTCCTGCAGGACTCTGGGGAACTGGAGCGGCGGCGAGCAGGACGAGGCCTGCATCGACGCGGCGGTGTGGGGCGGCACGGCGAACGAGCGTCTAGTCACGGAGGCGTAGCGCGGGGGAAGGCCGGGGAAGGGTGCGGTTTGTTTTCGCTCCGTCTCTGTCGCACTCGCGGGCCGCGCGCACGCGCAGGACATGCGTGAGGAGGGGGAGAGCCTTCGCGGCCGGAGCGGCGGAGCTTCCAGCGCTCAGCTGTTGTCGGTGGAGGCGGAGTGGAGTTCTCAAAACAAGCAGCGTTGCCAGCTCGGGCCGTGTTTGTGTGCGTGCGTAGCGTCGGTGGTTATTTGTGATGTGTCGTCGACGCCGAGGCAGCACAGCCGCGTTGGGAGCATGTGGGCTTGCTTGGCTTGCTTGGAGTTCGAGAGGCCGTTGTTTGGGCCGCGGCCTCGCTGCCAACCACGTCGCCGTCCCATGCGCACCGCAGTGCGGGGGCTGGGGGCAGCTGGGGGCTACTTGAACATCCGGTCTGAAGGCGGGGGCGCGGCGCAGTTGTATTCTCTCTGTAGGGGTGGCGCCCCGCGGCCCCTTGCGCTGCCCCGCCTCTGACCGGCCGGGCCCTTGCCCGCACCCTTCCCCCCGCGCCGCGAGTGCAGGGTACCTTGTGGTGCCAAAACATATCGACCCAAGAGAGGGGCGCACCCCGCGGTTAGGGCGGCCGTCGCGGTGCCTCTGCTTCGCCGTGTGCAGGTCATGGCTGCAGCAGTTGAAGTGCGGTGCACGGCCGCGGCCTGCAGAGTGGTTCCCAACAGAGCTTTATCGGCCTGTCTCTCTCGCACCAGGTACGCAAGCCGTTCGAGTGAGAGAGACAGCGACGAAAGCACGGTTCGGAATCGGACTCTGCTGGCTGACGGAAGTCCTTGCTGCTTGAACCTGGCGCGGGGGACGCCGCGGTGGCGCCCACGGCCTACGTGACGCGTGTCAGGACGCCGGGGGTCGTGGGGTGGGGGAAGGGGTGGGCACGGCGCCGCGCACAGTGCGACGTCGAGATGCTGGCCATGACGCGCCGCGCCGTTTTGAGGAAAAAGGACGGCGCCGTCGTCGCGTCACCGCGGCCGAAGTGCCGCTGACGTGCGGTGTCCCCCTGCTGGCGCACGTAACCGTTGACGTGGCCGCGGGGTGGCCGCGCGGTGGCCGGCACACGGTAGGTGAATCACGGTGTGGTGCTTCACCCTCCTCGCGCTGCTGCCTTGACCGGCCTCACCCCCGGCCGCGTGGCCGTGGCGTGGGGCTGCCGGCACCGTCATGTAGGGCAAGGCCATGGTGGTCTGGTGTTCCGTGTCGTCGCCCCGTCGCGGCCCGTCCTCGCACGGGGCTTCCTGGCCATTCTGCATAAGCCGGCCTGAGGGCCGAAGGGAGACAAGGCCTGGCCGCTATTCCCGGCCGATGATCGATTTCTGTGCGGCTGGCGGCGTGGCCCAGGCAGCCCAGGCGTGGCCGAGGCGCTGCACCCCGACCCCCGGTACAAGTTTAGCCCCTCGCCTGGCTGCGTCTTCGAGGACCCGCCAAGCCCTGCGCTGCCGCTGCGGAGGCTTGTGGACTTGTTCCGACAGGTGACGGCCAACACCTGGCCGCTGGCTGTCGATGTCTTTGCCCGTCGCGGTCGTCGCGGTGAAGGGGCGCCCCGGAATGCGGTGGCTGCGGACAGACAACGTCCCTGCCGCGTATCTTGGGGACGCTTTGCGTCGAAGTGAAGTCAAGTACATGCGGAGAGACACTCCGTGCCGAAATTTCAAGTTGGCTTGCGCTGTTTGCCTCGCATGTGTCTTCTCCCATCGTGGGCGCGCACGCCGTTTGACTGCCGTCAGTACGCGCCGCGCCGGCCAGGCCGGCCAGGGCGGTGCCAGGGGCCAGGGCAGACGGTACAGCCCCCTCCGCGACCTTGGCTGCGACTTGGCCGGCCGGCCGGCTGGCCCAAGCAGAGCCCCAAAGGCGGCGCACCCGACTGGCGGCCGGTGCGGTGGGGCGTCCCGGCTGCTCCGCGCCGCATGGCGAGCACGCCGCGTCGGCCACAGCCGGAAGAAACGAACTGTCGCAGAGAGCCTCTTTCAATCAGAGACAAGATTAACCTTCTGGACAACGTGGTAGCGGAAACGCGTATTTATAACGAACACTGCGCCTGCCAATTCTTTGGCCTGAACTCGCCGTGCTCTGCCGCTCTGAGTCGCGGCGGTTCGCGGCTGTCCGACTCGATCCGACGCTCCGCTCGGAATGAAAAATAAGGCAGTGGCGTGTCGAGCGAGGCCAAGGCTGCCTGTTTTTGAATCCTTGTCCGGCTGATAGCGCTGCCGTCCTTGGCGCGAGTATTTTCGAGACTTGGCTGACTGGCGTCGCGGCGCCTCGCCGCTGCCGCTACACTGTACATGGCGCCGCGACGCTGCGTCGCTGCGGCCGCTCTCTTGGCGGGGCTCGGCGGGGGCATCGGCAGGGCATCGACGAGCAAACGAACGACGCAGCGGCAAATGAAAGCGCGGCTCGGCGACGCGGACGTGCGAGGCGCGAGGCAGTCAACCTGCCAGGCTGGCACCACTCGCGGAGCTCTGCCGGTGTAAACACGCTCTGAGTCACGGCGCCCAGCGCGCCCAGCGCCAAGTCGCGCTCGGGGGGAAACGTTTGTTATTTCCAAATTGTGTGTTTGAAAGCCCTTTTGCCTGGCAGCGGCGTTGTGTCCGCGTCGCCCGCCTGGCCCGGCGCACTGGCGCCGTGACGGCAAGGCCAAGGCCTTGTTTACATGCACGCGACTGATTTGGCGTGCCGCCGCTTCCTGCCTGGTGAAGCCTAGTGCCGAGCAAAACGCGCAACGCCGGCCTGGCCGGGACTCGAACCCGCGCCTCGCCCGCTTCTACAGTGCATCCGCCTCGTGGTGACCTTGCACCGCCGTGCAGCGGGCGTGCACCCGCGTGACGCGGCGGCCGGCTCACGGCAGGCAGGCAGGCAGGCAGGCCGGCAGGCCGGTGGCGTGGTGGGCGGCCTGCGACTGAAAGGCCCCGGTGGGGCATCAACAAGACACTTACGGTGGCCGGCTATTTTTACCACGGTGGGCCGAGCCGAGAGCGGGCAGGCCGCGCAGGCTGGCGGTATGGACGCACGGACGGACGGCCAGGACGGGCCAGCTGATGTCAACCACGCTGGCGCCGTGAGGCCCTCTCTCAATGTTAGCCGGCCCTGCGGAGCGCCTAGGCTCGCCTCGCCTCGGCTGTCGTGTCTTCTGGCCATCCGCCAGGGCCTGCTCGGCCTGCTGCGTTGAATCATGGGTAACGGGAAAATGCAGCCAGGCGGCCTTCTCGGAGGGGGCAGGATTATTGATGTCGTCGCAATGACTCGCCTGGGTCGGAGTGCAATGGGCATGGTTGTGGGGCTGGCGCGGCTGGCGGGGCCTCGTGGGCCTATCAGCCTCCAGCGCTGCACCGCGCCCTCCGTCGGCCAACGGCCCCGACCGCGCCACACCCACGCCGCGCCACGCCGCGCAGCGCAGCGCGACAACTGACCATCGCGCCGGCCAACCAGAGAGCCAGCCCGGGCAGCCAGCGGCTCTAGATTGGCGGTACACTGCGAGGAACGTGCGGCAGACTCCGTGGAACAAGGCGGTGGCCGCCGTCTGCAGTCCACCGCTCGACGGGGACAGTAATCTCCGAGGCCCGTCGGCTGTCCGACAATGCCGAGCCGAGTCGGTAGAAGTTTCCGCTTGATTTTGGTCTGAGAATGAAACGGATCGGCCGGCGGCAGTGAGGCGTGCGTGGGGCGGGTGGGGCCGGGGGCGGCACTTGTGGGGCGTCCGCTGCTTTCGCTTTCGGTTTTGGGGGTCTGGGCACGCCCAGGGGAACGCCCAGGGCACGCATGTCGCTGTCGCAGGGCTTCGGTCGGTCGACAGTGCAGGCGGTTCCATGGGCGCGTGTGCAAAGGTCGCGGTGGTGTCCAGGTCGACCTACTGAGTGCTGAGCTGCGGCGTAGAGGCGATTGTGTGTCACCGTGGCGTGTTTGTCTGTACTCGCCTCGCCGGTCGGCTGGAGCGCGGATCGGCTTGGAGCTCCGCTAGCGCGTTGCGTAACTTATTTGCAGAGTCTCGTCCGTTTGGTCTGCCCTGTGCCGCGCCGCCCGGTAGGGGTTTTATTTTTGCCCACCGCTTCCTCTGCCGCCCTGCCCGCCCTGCCCGCCCTGCCCCCAGCAGACAGGCAAGCCGATTCTGAACAGTGCCTCGTCGCTCTGTCTCTCTCGCACCGCCGCGGAGTGCGATTGAGGCACTGCAGGCAGGCCGCCGTCCCGTCGTTAGCTGCTGAATGGCCCGTTTGCGTGGCGCGGCCGCCCGCCCGTTTTCTGCGTAGTTGCGGCCTCAAGCTGCAGCGCGGGGAGCGCCCGGCAGGCAGGCAACCGAGGGGCGAACGCGGCACGGGTGCGGGAGGGTTGCCTACCTGCCGGGCGGCTCGGTCCGGCAGGCGTCCGGCCGAGGCCGAAACCGCATGCGTTGCAGTTCGGCGGCGACGTGCTGACAGTCGCGCTGGCACTGTACTCTGTGAAAGACCGGGTTAGCTGTGCCGCGCTCGTTCTGGAGCCCCTCGACCCCTGGTCCCTCGCGGTCGCCCATGACCAGGCGGCGCGAGAGGGCCTTATTTTGGTCGTCACTGATTGCCGCTTTGACCGCCAGTGATGGGCCGCGAGCCTGTTTGTCCCGCGGGCCGCAGCAGGGGGCTCATGTGGACGCCTTGCGGACACCGAATGGAGCGACGCAGGCGCTCTCCAGAATGGCTCTGCAGGCCGGACCACAGGGAACTCGATAGCACGGGGCTCCCGGCCCTCGCGGTACACCGGCTGGGCTATCCTGCGCGAGGCCAGGCCGCGGTGGCCGCTGGCCGCGCCGCGCAAGTAAACAACATTCCACGGGCCGCCTTGCCCTATTCCGCGCCGCTCGCTGCATTAATGCCCAAGCAATGTTTGTTGAACAGGTTTGAAAGGGATTTCGCCACCGCGATGGCCGCAGCGGAGTGGCACACTTTCGGGCCGAGGCTCGGATTGGATCGGATTTGGGAGTGTGATTTCTGATTGGCTCCCTCTACTCGCGTGTTGCAGGCTTCGTGGCGTGCTCCGCCACCAACCCCATCTGGCTCGTGAAGACGCGGCTGCAGCTGGACCACAACGCCGACGGCCGGCCCATGACGGCCAAGCAGGTCATCCGGAGGGTGTACAGGCTAGGGGTGAGTTCTGAGTACATGAGTCGCAAGTGTGCTCGTCTGTTCGTTGCGGGGCTTTAACCGCAGTCGTGTCTGTTGCAGGGCCTCAAGGGCTTCTACAAAGGCGTCACGGCGTCGTACTTCGGCATCGCGGAGACGGTCATCCATTTCGTCATCTACGAGGCCATCAAGGCCAAGCTGTCCTCCGTCCGAGCGCCCTCCCCAGACGACTCTAAGTCCTCCAGAGACTTCTTGGAGTTCATGGTGGCGGGGGCGTTCTCCAAGACCGTGGCCTCGTGCATCGCCTATCCCCACGGTGAGCGTGCCGCTTCAGCGCTGCACTTGGAGTTAGAAAGTCCGCGTTCGGCGCGGTGGCGGCCTGCCGGCCTGTCGCCGTGGAGCGAGACTTTCTCGTCTTAAATGCCTCAAGTCGTTGACGTTATCGCAGCGATGCGAATGTCAAATTCGCGGAGATTGAGATTTGGGGCGTGCGTCACCGTTTATCAATGGTCTCGGTTCGGGTTCGGGTCTCCGGCGTGCTTACTGCGCAGTGCGATGGGCGGATGGGCGATGGATGCCATGCCGCAGTGCGCAGCCACGGCGCAGCCATCCCATTCCCATCCCAGCGGATGCCACGCCGATGCCGGCGAGTGGTGGGAGAGGGGCTCGACCCGACCGGGGGAGGGGAAGGGGAGTCTCGCGCTGTAGTTCGCTCGTTGGCCGCGAGAGGCAGCACCGGTCGAACAAGTCTCGCGGACACGACACCAGATGGCGCTCCCGTCGTGGGGAACCCTGATATGAATGTGAATGTGTGCGCCTTGCGCAGTGCCGCCAAGATTCAGGCCCCGGTGTTGTGTGTGTTGCTCAATTTTGTGTATTGTGTTTCTAATGTTAGTTTTGTTTGTGTTTTCCAGAGGTGGCACGCACACGGCTAAGGGAAGAGGGCACCAAGTACCGCTCATTCTTCCAAACTTTGAGCGTGGTCATGGCTGAAGAGGGATACCGAGGACTGTACAGGGGACTGTGGACCCAACTAGTCCGACAAATTCCAAACACAGCCATCATGATGGCTACTTATGAAGCTGTTGTTTATGTTCTTACTCGTCACTATGGGCACCAAGAAGAAACCCAATTTTATGATGTTGATGAAATAGAAGATGATGATTTAAGGCATAAGATGTAGGAGTCATGTCTATTTTATTATTATTTTTAAGAAAAGAAGAAGAAAATCAGTATTCTATGTAATACATGAAAGTTCTACTTTGCATCTCTCTTTCAACAGCAAGAATAAGACAGTATTTTTATTATTATTTTGTTTCCGCTTTAAAAAATAGTGTCTGCCTTGACTTGTGGATAATTTTAGTAA
The DNA here is from genome assembly GCF_012932325.1 of Thrips palmi. Classification (NCBI taxonomy): domain Eukaryota; kingdom Metazoa; phylum Arthropoda; class Insecta; order Thysanoptera; family Thripidae; genus Thrips; species Thrips palmi. The sequence continues at coordinate 10,851,395 of NW_023144621.1, read as the reverse complement.
TCTTCAGGAGATACATGTTTTGTAGTGCCATCCATTTTGATTGAAAGTTAATTTTTAAGCCAGCCTCCTGGCTTCCTGGCTCTTGTTTTGTAATCAAAAAGTTTCCACCGCTGGTTGAAGGCTGAGAAATGGTGGTATTTGGAATTTGTCATGTTTGTTTCTCGGTCAATAACTCCTTTCATACTTAACTTTATGTCAGTTGACTGCAATGTAATCTGTTTCCATTACACTAGTCTCCATTTCGTCATTTTAGTCATGTTTATAAAGCAGAAATTGGAACATTTTCTGTTGTTTTCTACCCATTTTGTTAGTGTTGAGGCTGTTGTTTAGGTGCCACATCTATCCATCACACTTGTTAGTTGCTCATGGTAATACTTTTGAACTAGATGTTAGTTCGGATATTTATCAAAATGTTAAAATAGGATAGCCATTCACAACTTTGTGAATATTTGATTTTACAGGAGGCTTCATTGCATTGTCACGTCACCTCAATGGAACCTCAAAGCTTTGAATTTATTTTGTGCTGTGTATGCGGCTGTTGAGAGGTCAAGTGTTGCCCTTTTTCTTGTTTTTCTTATTGTAGACCTCAGCTTAATATTTCCCCCTTGTTTTAGCTGAGAAAGTTATGCTTAAGTTATATTCTAGTTGCTGAAAAGTGAGGGTAATTTGTAATAACTTACTATAAGACTGAAGCTAGGGTTTGCTTGATAGTGAGAGTTCAGAATGAGCTCAAATTTCTTTGTTTTCCTTTCTATTGTATAATACATAAACCTGTGGTAAGAATGTGATATCTATATTTGACCTGAAGAACTATCATAGTTTTAATGAGACGTTGGGTGTGAATGAATTTTCCTCCTTCGGTTTAAAATTTTAATTTCTGTCATCAGTGCACCATATTATGACCTGTTAATGAACTGTTATAAAATCATGTTGACCACTGTATCTTTTTATTCTTTTAAGGCAATTTGTGTGCCTACACGTATATTTTTGGGTTAATGCTGCTAATCTTTATGATGGTTTTTTTTTTTCCATGTGATTATGCTCAAGAGCATATACAGATCCCTTATGTAAAGGTACCAAGTTTGGTTAAAATTGTCTCTCTCGTGTTTTTGTGAGTTTCTGCAAACAATTTGATTGTGCACATGGGTATTGTGTAGCACAACTCCTGAGGCTGCTGTTATAAATATTTATCTGTGTCTGTTCAGCAATGTCTAGTTCTGCAATGTCATCAAAAATAACTTATGAAGGGAGCCAAAGCATTTTTTATAAATTTACAAATAAGTCACTGAGAATCTAAATTTAGTGAAGATGTATAAATTGGGAATACCAGCAAGGCAGAATCAGTAGACTTGACTTGGTTAACATGGCAGTCAAAGGGAGTTTTTTTTCTATAACGATTTTGCACAGTACTTATTTGCTTGTTGGTCTAAATCAATTTTACCGATGACTTTAGAGGAAATTATACCAAATACTTGTCTTGAAAATTAAATAAAACACACTGGGCCCCTGTTTTCAAAGGCCAAGTAGATGTGATTTTATATTTGAGTTATGATGGTTGTATGTTATTTTGTAGATATTGCTCTATTAAATTTCTAAACTAACTTCTGCATCTTTACTAGGACTTCTCCCTCATCGACTCACCCAAGTACACTACCGATCTCCGTGAATGAAATTCACTAACTGCAGTAGCAGTCCAACGACTGAACACACAGTGGCTGATATCTATGGATGGAAGCTTGCGTCGCCATTGATAAGTCCTTTATTTTTACTGAAGGAAGTTTGTGTCGGTATTAGAGTAGCTTTTTTTCGTGCTGAATTTCTAATAACCTTGTGGCGAAGAGGCAATGCCTTCCATACACCTGGGACATCGAGTAATTACACTAGAAGGGAAAAAAACAGTGAGCGCGCCAGACAAGGTAGGCAACCCAACCAACGCGGCTGGTCTGCGTAGGCGCTGTAGTAGCATTGCACGCTTTCAATCGTAGACGAGCTCAAGGAGCGCCTAATGGATCAAGCCTGTAAAGAGGTGCCAGATGAGTTCTGGTGTGACTTGTGTCAGTATTCAAGGCTAATTATTATATTTTATTTGACTTAAAATAAGCACATAATGTACACATGCCCCCAGAACAATTATTAACAATGCTTCTTAATATCTACAAATTTGACACAGGGCGAATTTATAAATATTTGGCATTTTACAGGAGTTGATAAAAAGGGGAAGCATAATTAAAACACCCATTTATTAATCTAAACAGCACCAATAAAACAAAACAAACAACAACTTAGTCATGTATAAAGACAGCGTAAAGTATTTCAGTTATGACATGATATATGATGATCTATGATTGTGCGAATAAGATGAACATTTTTGATGATACACTATGAATAATCTCAAATCTCTCACCTCATTCAAACAAAATGACATCGAACAGAAATAACAAAAATATATATATATTTATGTATTGCACTGCAAACATAGCAGAAGTCGAAAAAAGAAAAGGAAATAAAGGAGAGACAGGGGAGAAATAGGGGAGACAGAGAGAGCAAGTGCGTCGGTGAGCAGGACGCAGAGCGGCCGCTCAACCGAGAGTTCTTGGCCGAGTGTCCCTGGCTGAGACTCACATGCGCACGCTGCACACACAGCAGAAGTTGACGGCGCGGAGCTCCCAAACCCAGAGGTCGCGGAGTTCGCCGGGCAGGCCGACGGTGGACTCCTCCAGCGGGAGGTCCCCGGCGGGCGCGCACACGCCCTCGCGTCGCCGCAGCACCTTGACGGAAAAGGAGCGCGGCCTGCACACAAAGCCGGACCCCGTGCAGGTGTGGTGGCCGCAGTCCGCAGAGCGCAGGAACCGCGGGAAATAGTCGGGACCTAGGTCCAGCCAGCGCAGCGGGGACTCGCAGTGCCACTGCATGTCCTTGCTCAGGGCGGCCAGAGACATGCCGCCCCACACGGCCCGGCCCGCGCGCCCGCTGCCGTCCGCCAAGGCGTCCGCCGTGCCTCCGTCGTCGAGCTGCTCCGGGTCGTGCTGGCGGACCCGACGGCCCGCCGACGTGCGGTAGTTGACGCCGCCGCCGTACGATTCTGCGTCGCCGCTCAACGTGACCGTCGGCATGTCGTAGCGCACCTGCCAGGCCGGATCGTTGCTGAGCACCTCGTGGAAGTCCTCGTCCACGGAGAACGGACTGCAAAACAAACATGCCAAAATTAGCTCCGAGACGCCAACTTTACAATACTTTGGACCGGCATGGCACGGGTCTTACTTGGCTGGCCCAGGAGCGTCGCGGGTCCACGGCGACTCCTTGAGCACGCGGCTGGAGTGCTGCTCGAAGTCGCCGGCACCACCGTCGTCCATCCCGGGGCCGCGGCCTCGGGACTGGAAGGCGCCGTAGCCACCGCGCGGGTCCTCCAGGGAGAAGGCCATGTAGGCCGGGTTGTAGGCGGGGCCAAGAACCTGCAGCAGGACAAGAGTGTCAATGACAATGCGCAACGACGCCATGACGCGCTGAGGGAGGCAGAGCGAGGCAGAGCGAGGCGATTGGCTTATCGGCGTGGACGCTATCTTCCCAGAGGCGTGCGCTGTGTTTACGGTCTTTACGCACTGGCCTGCACTGGCCGCGCAGCGCGAAGCGATTGCTGCACCGCCGGGCCGCCGCCGAGCCGCCGCCGCCCCCAGCAGGGAATTCCCAGCGAACTACAGTGGTACAGACCTGGCGCAGCACTCTGTTGGACAGCGCGGCGCACCGACGCTGCTGGCTCGCGGTGGGGCCGCCGGCATGGCCGCCGGCATGGCCGCCGGCATGGCCGCCGGCATGGCTGCCCGCCCCGGACGCGTGGCTCGACGACGGCAAAGGGTTGTCGTCCTCGACGGAGGGCCCCGGCGCCAGGCGGCCGCCGTGCGGGAGTCGCGCTGCCGCCACCCCCACCCCCGCGCACCACCCCAACAGCACGAACAGGCACAGCAGCAGAGGCAGAGGCAGCGGGGGTGCAGTCAGAGGCCCGCCACACCGGCCCATGGTCCGGCCGAGGGCGGAGGCCCCGATCCATCCATCGCCGTACACCGCGACCACTGGAACAACAAGCAGAGGGGTGTTAAGAACGCGAGGGGGCTTCGGGGTGGTTCACCCTCGGGGGGTGCGCGCTCTGCGTACCGGTGCGTCCTCCTGACGCCGCGCCGTGCTCACGGCCGCCAGGGCGGTTTGGTGCCGCCGTGACGAGAGCCTGTCGACCGCGGCGTGGTTCTCGACGGGGTCCTGGACGTGCTCGCGACCGCATGCTGATCGGGCTGCTCGGCCTCTTGGGCATTGTCGTCTTGGGCGGGAGCGTCCACGGCGGCTCGGCTGGCCAGAGACGCCACGCCGCCCCGCCGCGCTGTACCGCCCCGCCGCGCTGTGCCGCCGCGGCCCCCCCGACCCGCTCCTCTGCCGGGGCTCGGCCTGGGGCTGGGGCCGCGGCTCGGGCAGCGCGGGGCGTCCCTGCCGTCCCGACCACGACCCCGATTGCGACACCGCCGGTGGCAGTTTGGGCCTACGAAAGGGGCAGCGCAGCAGCGCGTTGCAAAATGCAGTGTTGGTTCGGCCATTATCTGTGGCCCGGCTGGTCCGAGCGGGGCGTGAACGCCACGCACCGCCACGCGCAGCGAGCGGCGCGCGCCAGTCACCGGCAGGCAGTGCCACAGCGAGGCAGCTAAGGGTGGGCACTGCATCGGCATCGTGGCACTGCACACGGCGAAAGGCGAAAGGCGAGAGGAGGTCCTTGCCTGTCACAGTAACGCACACAAACGTTTCCTCTGCGGCCGCGCGGCGTCGTTGTTGGCGTAGTCGCGACACGGGCAGTGGCACGCAGGGTTGTAGCAGGGCCGCATGCCGCCAGCCCCCGGCGTCTGCAGGGGACGGCGGAAGGGTTAGAGGACGCTCCAACGGACCGTGGCGATGACGTGGACGTGACCTACGTGACCAACGTGGGTGGGGCTCGGCGGGGCGTACGCGGTGCGGGCCGGCTGGTACGCGGGGCTGGAGTAGGCCGCCGGGGGCGGCGGGGAGGGCGCCGTGCTGTACGACTATGGGGTAGATAACTGGGTCAGAGACGGGATCTGCGGCTAAGCCCTAGCAGAGTGCTGAGTGGCTCACGGACGGACTGACCGGCGAGGGCGGTATCCTGACGGGGTAGGACGGCTGCACCATGAGGGAAGGCCGTGGGGGAGGCTGTGGGGAGGGCGGCGGCAGCGGGGGCGGCGCCGATAAAAGTTCCTGCATCGCCCGAAACCGCGGCCGGTACGGGCAGTTGGGGTTGGTGCACTCTTCGGCCTGCGACGGGTTCTCGCGACAGCTGCAGCCGCAGCCCCCGTCCGGGGGTGTCCTGGACAGCACGCCCGGGTCGAAGGAGGACGGCGAAGACGCTGGCCTTGGCGGCGCGAGGGCGCCCGGCGTTGACCGCATCACCGGCCGGGACAGCGAGGACGTCGGCAGCGGGGCGGACTGGGACTGGTCCAGCTAATGGGTATGGCAGGGTCGTGGGTTCGAATCACGCTGGAACCCAGCGCTTTTCGGTAGGGCGTTGCTCTTACTGGCTGGTTGTTGAGCGTGGCCCGGACGTTGTAGTTCGGCGAGCCTCCGGGGGGCGTGGGCAGCAGCTCCAGGCTCACCACCACCCGCACCTCGCACCAGGAGGCAAACGGAACGCGTTAAACACGTCAGTTGACTCGTCATTTGGCCCGGCGATGACGTTTTGGGGCGACCGGTGCAGGCCGCCCGCCCTGCAGGCCATCATGGCGCGGGGAAACCCGGCAGTCCTGCGGGTCCTCGTGGTCGCCGTGGCGGCGTAGGGAGAAGGTCGCGTTCGAAACGCGACGTCTATGCCACGCGCACGACCTCCACGGCCTCGCACTGGCAGCGGCCAGCACTTCGGGCTCACTCCGGACGCCACCCGGCTTGGCACGGCAGTGCACGGTAGCCCGGCAAGTGGAGGCAGTCACCACAACTGACGGGCACGGCACGGCACGGCCGGCCCGGTCTGTCTGGCCACGGCCCCGTCAGCATCGAAAGTGGCGCCTTGGCTGGGATTCAACGAATCGGCCATATCACTGCTACTTGCTACTATATACAGGAGTGACCCCACACGAATCACCTGCAGAGTACAGTCAGCGGCAGAAGTTGCGTCCGCCGCGGCGCAGGGCGATGTTTACGCATGCGAGTTCGCGGTGGCGACTTTAATCCCAGGCAAAACCCACGGGACCTCGTTTGTCTACGCCTTTTCCCCGCTTTCCAGGACGCCGAGAGGCCGAGACGCCGAGCCCGACTTTTCCACACAGGTGCACCCTGGTGCAGCGCCTGGATGTCGTGTCCGAGCTCACCTGGCGGCAACCGTCCTTGTCACCCATGGCGGTCGGCCCGGGTCGGCCCGGGTCGGCCCTGGAAGCGAGGAGGGGCGGGGAGGTCGAGGAAGGCGCACCGGCTCGCCCTGCAACAACCCTTGCCTCGGCCGCCTCTACCGCCTCGGCGCGGCGCGCGGTTGCTAGGCAGCGCGGCAACGCGCACTTTGTCGGCGACCTGTGGTGCACAACTGCACAACGAGTGTACGAGCAAGCACAGCGTACTTCCCGGAGAGAAGAATTCCCACTGGCTTCTCCGGGACTGAGAAACCAGTCGGAGGATTTGGGGTTCGAGTCCCCGCGCCCGTTTTCGCGTGGGGTCCGCTCTGGGATGAGCCCTGAGTCGGAGGAGCACCGTTGGCGTCCTACCGTGTCCTAGCCCGGCCCGGCTGGTCAGCCTACAGAAGGGCGGCCCTGAGCGTTCCGCGACCCTCGACGCCGAGGTGTGTGGCGCTGGCGCCGCGTGGCGTGCGCCGTACGGTAGTAGTACTTACAGTCCCAAGTCGAGGACTCCGCCAGAAAGCCGGTGTGGGCAAACCCCGGTAAATCTCCGGACCACGGCACACTGGACTGCAGCTCCACGGCCACGGCAGGACAGTCGGTGCTGGCGCCTCCCTCCCCCTCCCCTCGGCCAGAGAGCATCGCCGCCCCACCCCGCCCCGCCCTCGGCGGTGCGGCGTCACGCAACACAGGTGGCGATTAGGGTTAGGGAGAGAACGGCCGACGCGCCCGGCCGCCGTGCCAGCGTTCCAGTTCTCTAACCCTTATCCGAGGGGCTTAGCAGGCCGGCTGCATTCCTCACAATTAGAAGCAGTGCCGTGTTATCCCTCAAACCCGAACCGAAGCCAAGCAAGGCCCGGCCAAGCCTGGCCAAGCCAAGACCGAAAGAGAGAAGAAAGTGGGGTCAACGCTCCGGAGGGGCTGGCTACGGCCCCGGCCACGGCCACGACGTGGGTACCACCTCCGCCCACGCCCCGTGCCTCGACGGCCCCGGCCCAGCCTGGACTAGCCAGCCTCCGCGCATACTGACGCAGGGTGTCCCCTGGGTGTCCCCTGGGTGTCCCTGGAGCCAGTAGCGAGAATCCCCTCAGGGAACTTTCCCGAACCAGCTGCGACGGTTCGGAAAAACGCACAAAAAACAACGAAAAAGACAAACAAAAGCAACCTGCTTATTTTTGAAAACACAAAATCATTTCAACTGATTGAATTTTTAAAAGTTTTTTCCGGGTTGAGTAAGGTTTAAAGACAAACCGTTCAAAGACAGAACGGGCAGACAGAGAAGATAACCGAGCCCCGCGGAAGCCATTCGACAAACACAAAAATAGAGCAATTACTGAAATTGAATTTGACGAACCTACCTTTCGTGTCGCGAAGACCAGTCCCAAGTCGTCGCGAGAGTCGCTGCAGGGTATCCAGTTAGGGGCGCGCCTCGTTCAGCTCCCTATCCGATAAGGCATGGCTGTCATACAGTGCCACTCATGTCACACTCTGGTTGCGTCACGACTGCGTCACGACGGCTGGCCGAAAGCCGCAACCTCGCCGTTGAGGAAGGGCCAGGATGACATTCCACCAGGACCACGATGGCCACGACGCTCACGGCCACGAGACCGACCTCGACGAGCTCAGCCAAACGACTAAAGCTCCGCAACGATGTCCCAGTCCAACTAAACTCCAACTGACCCTCGACGGGGTCCAGGCAGCAGGCTGGCGGGGCGGGCCGCCCGGATCCGGATCGCCCGGGCCGAGCACCGCCGAGCCGAGCGCGGCGACGGCGGGCCGAAGACGGCTCCCCACTCTTCTGCCCCAGCCCCGCGCCCCTCCCTCCCTTCCCCGGAGACTTGCTCACCCCCAGCCCCAGCCCCGCCCCAACCAAGAAGCGAAGAAAACGCTACATACCTTTATTTTTGCGCGCCTGACACTCATCGCGCTAATGACATGAAGTAATGTACTCGCAGCACAACAATACTCTCTTTTCCAGGAAGGCGGCCAAGGACGAGTCCTTGATTCCCACCCTCCCCCTATTCCTCTTCTCCCAGCGCGCGCGAAAACAAAGCGAGAAAAAAGCGCAGTCTTTACGCTTTCACTCAGTGGTCAGAGAAGTCAGGGCAGGGCAGAACAATACCCCACCCCACCATAAATATTGACGTGTGTCAGTCACCACCGTGTCACTTGCGTGTCGCGTTGACGCCTCATCGTCCTGGTCCAGGTGGCGCCTGCCTCTCCCTCCCCAACTGTCTCTCTCGCACCCATTGTCGGGGCGCGACGAGCAACAGAGACAAGTTTCCCCCTCGCTCGAAGTGCAGCAGCAGCAGGTACCTACCACTACACAAAGGAACTTCGGCTGCCAAACACGCAACGGCGTCGACCCTCACGCGTCTCTGATTGGGTCCTTGGTGGGGTTCGTAGAAAATGACGAGTTTGGTTGGCAACTTGGCGAACGAGGCAGGTAAACAGGGACGGCGATTTACAGCCGACTCACTATACACCCTACACGCGGGGCCGGGAGTGTTTCGACACACGACTAGGGATCTCTAGGGGACTCGACTAGGTTGTCTGTATTCCCAGGGGATCTCGAAATGCAAGGGGCTGATGCAACAAATGCAACAGTGCGCTGCGACTCAGCGCGGTCCGCGGCCAGCGGCACCGCCAGCGCCCGCCTGCGAGGTGGGCAACTTATTTGACACCGAGGTTGGGTGTTGAAGCCATTTATAGTTCTCCTGGTTGCGGTGGCGTGGAGCTGGTCAGCTTGCTGGCGTTCCGCGTTTTATCCGTTTGATGCGGAGGATCGGGAACTGGTGAAAAAGCAAATGGGCGCCTTTATCTATTTACAAATGGTTTATTGTCACTGTCAGATGTATGGAGGCTATGTACACGTTGTTCAGGTTGGGGGCAACAGTGAGCAACTGTAACATTTTCACCAAATGCTCACTGTCACTGGGTGACTCATTACATGACACATGCAGCAAACTAGTTGGTGCACCAAATCTTATCCAACAAAACGCCAAAATTTTAAAAAATTACATGCCTCTTTCTTGAAAATAAACCACATCAAGTGGATGTTTAATAAAGCATTCTTAATTTTTTCTTCGCAGTTACAAAAGCCAATAAATATATTTAAATATATATGCAATTTAATAATTAAATAATCCTAAAAAAAACAAAAAACAACAAGAACAGACCAAAATTTGCACAGATTTGTGGTAAGTACGGGGGACATACAAAGAACTATTCATGGTATTCCTGAGACATTTACTTTTTGGTTCACATTTTCAAAGAGGCACTTCGGTTACCTCTCACATCTGCTCTTCACATTTTTACCAGTTTTATGTAGCCACACAAACATCAGTCAAATGTTTCTTCCTGTGTGACTCCTACAACACCCAAGAAATATGTTACTTGGTACACAGAAACACGTTTGCACCCCCTGTAAATGCTTCTTCCTCGAGCCTTTCAATGGCATGACTAACAGCTTTTTACAGTAAATGGCCTTAACAGTATTACACTTCAGAAATAATGCAAGACCCAGCGAATAGTTTTAAAAATTTGCTGGCTGAAAACTCCCTTACCAAAAAGTTGGTTTGGAAAAATATGAATGCAATTTAGTTTCATCTTTTTTTAAAAAAAAAATCATAGAAGAAAAATCTACACAAAAGAGATAAAAACTTTTGATCTAAGACCAAAGAAAGCAACTAGAATTTAATTTCAAATGATCCATTGTTGATGCTGGATGACTCATATGACTCAAATTTGAAATAGTTCTACAGGCATGAGTACATTATATTTTCTGAAGATCACCAGACTAAGATAAATCAAGCATTCTAAGAGTGTCCCCAGCTTTTAATTTATCACAAGCAAACTGCTGCATCGTTCATGAACTAGTACACCCTTAGGCTGCTTACATTTATTGATTTTAATGTAATCGCTTACTGAAAGCTATCATTTCATTTTTCTGAGGTAAATGACTAATAAACTGTCATTAGTAACGAGATCCACAATGAACAAATACTATCTTTCATTTTAAAATCATTCACATTTAAAATTTTAAGTTTTCAGGTTAAAAGTGAGGGACACTTATCTGCATAACATTTATATAATAAAAGGAACTTTGAAAGTTCAGCCGCATTCAAGATCTAAGCGGCACCTAAATGGAATAGATTCATCGCAAGAATAAATATGGCACAGAATTTTTTTAATAATAAAATACAAAGAATACCTATAATGACATAGAATGGGCACCAAGTAGGGAGCAAAATTTCCTAAAAATATGCAATTTTCAATTCATTTATATTTTATCAGCCAGAGGCTTTACAATGATTTTGGATAGGATCTGCCAGGTAATGACTATCATGACTTTAAAGGTATTCCTTTGCTATTGGTAGCAAAAATTGCACTTAAAACAGGAAAGGAAAAATAATAACTACCGCCGTTTGTCTCAGCAACTGACGTATTCGTATTTTTCAGCCACCCATTAAGTAAAAACGAATGTTTGAAATTTATGCCTGACTAGCCTGATGAGAACGACGCGCGCGTCGGAGTCGCGTCTCCAAATGTCTCTCCTGCCAAACTGCGGCACTGCCCGCTCGAGCGCGAGGCGGGGCGTGGCGGGGCGGCGTCGAGGGAATGTCCACAATGGTTGACGCGCCCTCCGCTCCGCCACCGTGGCGGCTACAAGCGGCGATAACAGCAGCTTCTACAGTGCCGAGGGGGCCACGCGGCCTAGGCGGGGCCTGCCCCGTCAAGACACTACTAGTGCAGTGCTCTGCGTGACCGCGCGTTTTCTGTGATTCTACGCGAATGAAGCTCGCTTGGCGGAGCGCGGAGCTGGGGCTGGCGAAGCTCGGCAAGCCGCGCCGACTGGCACACGCGCACACTCGCGGCGGCACTGGCGCACCCCGGGGCCTGACTGGGACCACTGGAACCGCGTCGCCTACAAGCACTACAAGCAGCGCTTCGAGCAGCAGTTCCAGCCTGGCGGCTCGCAGCGGAAGGACTCAACGCGCCCCTCGGCCGACTCAGGTGTTGTCCTCGTCGTCCAGGTGGTCCAGGTGGTCCAGGTGGTCCAGGTTGACCCGCGCGCCGAGGCCGAGGTTCATCGACGACGGCGACGACAGCTCCCGGCTGTCGTCGTGGCCCTTGTAGCGGCCGCGGCCCGCGCCGGACGCCTTCTTGCGGTCGTTCTTCTTGGGCACCACCTCGCAGCTGCAGCCCGAGCGCAGCCGAATGTAGTCCAGCTTCCAGCCGGCCGAGCCACCCGGGAACAGCCCGTTGGGGTGGTGCGCGCCCGGTGCGCCCTGCGCGTCGCGGTGCGCGTCGTGTGCGGCGTCATGCCGCACGATGGCGTACTGGTAGCCGTGCTTCTGCGCGCAGTGCGACTGGTTGCGCAGCTTGCTGGCCACGAAGCGGCACGGCCGGTTCAGCACGTCGGGCCGGCACGAGTACTCGAAGAAGCGCTGCGTCTCGTTGTTGGGGTTGTTGCCGACGTACAGGTCGACGAGCAGGCCGTCCTGGTTGATGCCTTTCCGGGGCTCTATCACCTCCATGACGGCCGGGCAGCAGTCTACGGGGCGGCCCTCCGCGCCCCCCTCGAGACGCAGCATCTTCTGCATTCGGGCGGGCGAGAATTCGTCCTGCCTGCTGACCAACAAGAAAAAGAAAAAGGAACTTTAAAAGACACACTGGGCTTGAAACGGCAAGTAATCCAAAGTCAATTCCAAGTAAAAGTCACCTCACCTGCGAGCGGCGTGCCGGTAATGCCTCACGTTGCCCTCTCTCTCAAACGCGCGAACCTCGGCGGCCAGGCAGAGCACCTGCAGCAGGACACACAGGGGTCAGACATGGAGACGGAACAACGGCGCGATCAACAACACTTCTGTCACAGCTCGGCCGGCTCGGCGGGCTGCGCGCTGGGTGGGAGGCCGTCCTGTCCTGACGTACGGTCCTGACCAGTCATGACCCAACGCGACGTGGACGAGCGTGCTGTGGGTGCTCTCCGTGATCCCCCGGTCACGCCGACTGCTTTCCTTCCCCAAATGCTGAGCTTATCATCGTTTGGACGCCGCCCGCCGCCTTCGTCACGGAGTGCGGGAGGTCCGAGGGGGGCTCAGGGTGCTGACCGAAGGGACCGAAGGGACCGAAGCCGCCACTTCCCAGGGAAGTCCATATCCCAGCGGTTCCCAACCTTTTTCGGTTCGCGACCCCAAATTTGTAACAAAAAATTTCCGCGACCCCCAGGAAGAAATTTCGCGACCCCACGCGACCCCTCCTTTAGCATGCCTTTGATACAAAGGGCGATAATCCACCTTATTTTGGGAGCAGTATTGCCGCAAAGTTGATCAAAACGGCCACAAATGTCTTTTAAAAATCGTGTTTTGGGCTGACTTTAAGCAGCCACTGCGTTTGATCCGAGGCGGTATTTCGTCCTCCCTCAACGGGCATTTGGTCTTTGGACCTTCCTTTAGCATGCCTTTGTTACGGAGTGTGATTATCTGCCTTAGTTTGGGAGCAGTATTGTCTCAAAGTTGATGAAAACAGTAAAAAATGCCTTTGAATGCCATTTTGATCCACTTTGAGACAATACTGCTCCCAAACTAAGGCAGATAATCACACTCCGTAACAAAGGCATGCTAAAGGAAGGTCCAAAGAACAAATGCCCGTTGAGGGAGAACGAAATACCGCCTCGGATCAGACGCAGTTGCTGCTTAAAGTCGGCCTAAAACACGAGTTTTCAAAGGCATTTTCGACCGTTTTGAACAATTCTGCCAGCCGGGAAACAGCCGCGACCCCAGGCGACCCCAACCACCTCGCCGCGACCCCTCAAAATTTTTTCGCGACCCCCTTTGGGGTCGCGACCCCACGGTTGGGAACCGCTGCCATATCCTGACCCCGGCGGACGAGGTAGCGTTCGAGGCGTCCGCGTCAGGGCCCGCCCCCAGGCCCCAGGCCCCAGGCCCCAGGCCCCAGGCCCCAGGCCCCAGGCCCCAGGCCCCAGGCCCCAGGCCCCAGGCCCCAGGCCCCAGGCCCCAGGCCCCAGGCCCCAGGCCCCAGGCCCCAGGCCCCAGCGCCCCAGGCCCCAGGCCCCAGGCCCCAGGCCCCAGGCCCCAGGCCCCAGGCCCCAGGCCCCAGGCCCCAGGCCCCAGCCCCAGGCCCCAGGCCCATCTCCACCCGCTCCAGTCACACACGACACGGCCGGGTCGCGCCCCGCCCAGAGCAGCGCGCGGTTTCGAGTTTCCTCCTTTTGGAAAGTGTGTAACTCCGTCCGTCACCGCGGTGCTCCGCTCCCCTGCGCCCCGCTCCGCTCCGCACCGCCCCGCCCCGCGCCCCGCGCCCCGCCCGCCTGATGGATGGAGCCTCACAATGAGACTGTTGTAGGCTCATGTCGCTATCTGTCGCGTTCATCGGCTGGCCCTCCCGGTTAAATACCGCCAGACCGCCGGGCCGCCAGGTGAGCGCAGCCCGTCGACCGACGTCGACGACGGCCGGAGGGTGTAGCGGGGGAAGGCCACAGCGAGGCGATCCATTGCCTCCAATAGGATTGAAACGAGCCGTGCCAAAACGCTTCCCCGTCGCCGCACCGCCGGGCTCTTTTTCAGAGGGAAGCGCTTTGACGCGGACGTCCACGACGACGAGGACACCCACCGCCACTCGCCACAATGCGCCACAGTGCAACGCAGCGACGCGTCGTGAATTAATCCGGCAGAAAACGGCGAAAGGAGAGACACGCGTGCCGCGCGTGCAGCGCAAGCGAGACGGAACACAACAAAAATAAAAAAATAAAAGGAGAGAAGAGACGCATCGCACCCCACCTCAGTACTTAGAGTTGCTAAATGCCGTGAGTCAGGGCGCGTCATTCCCTTGAGCCCCCGGTCACGTCGCAGGAATGCACGGCAGGTTCACGAGGTGGGGAGGAGAGAAGAGGCTGGCTTTGCAGATGAATAAGTAATGAGACATTCCATGCCGGTTCGGCCAGGGCCTGAAGGTGACCATTGACGATTTCCGTGCCGCTTTGGCATTTTTTTGTACTCGTCGAGATAGGGCGATTGCCAAATTTTTAGGTCCCTAAGTCCATTTTTGCGCCCAGGGTGGCAATTTTTAGATTTCTCTGAACATTCTTTAGTGGTTTTGTTGAAATTGCGCTTCGAAGTCCCTTTCTTGGCTCTCCACGGCACAATTTCAACGCTAGCTCAATGATTTTGTGCTTAAAAGATGCGTATTGAATAGAGGAAGAGACTCCAGTGGTCAAATTCTACTTTTGAAGTCATCTTCGTGGTGATCCAAGTGATTTTGCAAATTAAAAACATGTAAAAATGAGGTAATTTTTGCTAACTTTGGCGAGGGATCTTTCGATGACCGACATCGAAATTTGAACTTTTTCTAGCGGATTCTTGAAGGTCTCGAGGAGATCTTTCGAGTTCCGGTGCCAGAAAGTATGGGACCGGCCCTAGTTTAGCCGCTACACCGCTCCAAAGTTTCGAAAAATCCCAAATTTGCACTAAATGGTGCAAGGAGTGGGCTTTCGCTTGCAGGCCCACGGCAATTGCCATGCGAGTCCCAGGCCATCTCGGCCCGACTAAAACTGACCCCTGCAATAACTTCTACTTGATCCCAAGCCCCAGGGTCACTCACCGGCTCGGGGGTAAAGGGGAGGGGAGGAAAGAATACAGTGAATTTTCACAAAATTATGCCCCAAGCTTATATGTCGTCCTAGCCCCGCATCAGTGGTGATTATGGACCTCAGGCCCAGTGTGTTTGACAATACTTGATTCCGCCTCCCGCAACTCCCCCCTCGGGAGAAGCGGGTGCTCTACAGGCGTTCGCTCACATTTGTCCGCGGGGAGCGCCTGCGATTAAGTAGAGCAGGCAGCCCCTGCAGCACGCGTGCCGTTTGGTGGCCTACCTTACAGGCGCTTCGGCCCTGGACCACAGGCCCTTGTACACTTTCTTCGGCCCCCTCTGCTGGAAGCGTCGTCTCAAAACATAACCGCAGTAAAATGGGATTGGAATTTTCAAAGAAAAAGCAAGTTCACCGAAAATGTTGCTCATTGTATTTAGGTCTTTGCAAATTGTTTACCGTGGTTTTAATGACTTCTTCCTTAGCTTGGCTATGTTTTTGATCCTTGAAATTCCGCCCTTGCCAATTGAATACTCTGATGAGGCTTCCTTTGATACTGGGACTGTTCCCAGGACGTTTGGACTGGGTGGCACATGGCCGCTTCAGTCTTCATTCCAGGTAAACTTTGTTGCTGAGAGAGGTGGGTAGAGCAGCATCAGGTCAGCTTCTTGCTCTTGCATGTCAATGTCTGTGATGAGATCCACATAGGTTTTTTCTCGCTACTATTACGGCCTCAAAATTATTAATTTCGAAAGTCAGTGGCCTACTGGTTTCGCAGATCTCATGGATGCGGAAAAAGCGTGTGTCAGAGCTTACGCTTTTGCAGCCACCTGTCGTTTCTAAATCATTTTTCCTCCCTATCTGATATGTTTAAAATGACAGTCATTTTCTTTTCAATCTCTGTATCTTTTTTCTTCATTTAGAAACGACAGGTGGCTGCAAAAGCGTAAGCTCTGACACACGCTTTTTCCGCATCCATGAGATCTGCGAAACCAGTAGGCCACTGACTTTCGAAATTAATAATTTTGAGGCCGTAATAGTAGCGAGAAAAAACCTATGTGGATCTCATCACAGACATTGACATGCAAGAGCAAGAAGCTGACCTGATGCTGCTCTACCCACCTCTCTCAGCAACAAAGTTTACCTGGAATGAAGACTGAAGCGGCCATGTGCCACCCAGTCCAAACGTCCTGGGAACAGTCCCAGTATCAAAGGAAGCCTCATCAGAGTATTCAATTGGCAAGGGCGGAATTTCAAGGATCAAAAACATAGCCAAGCTAAGGAAGAAGTCATTAAAACCACGGTAAACAATTTGCAAAGACCTAAATACAATGAGCAACATTTTCGGTGAACTTGCTTTTTCTTTGAAAATTCCAATCCCATTTTACTGCGGTTATGTTTTGAGACGACGCTTCCAGCAGAGGGGGCCGAAGAAAGTGTACAAGGGCCTGTGGTCCAGGGCCGAAGCGCCTGTAAGGTAGGCCACCAAACGGCACGCGTGCTGCAGGGGCTGCCTGCTCTACTTAATCGCAGGCGCTCCCCGCGGACAAATGTGAGCGAACGCCTGTAGAGCACCCGCTTCTCCCGAGGGGGGAGTTGCGGGAGGCGGAATCAAGTATTGTCAAACACACTGGGCCTGAGGTCCATAATCACCACTGATGCGGGGCTAGGACGACATATAAGCTTGGGGCATAATTTTGTGAAAATTCACTGTATTCTTTCCTCCCCTCCCCTTTACCCCCGAGCCGGTGAGTGACCCTGGGGCTTGGGATCAAGTAGAAGTTATTGCAGGGGTCAGTTTTAGTCGGGCCGAGATGGCCTGGGACTCGCATGGCAATTGCCGTGGGCCTGCAAGCGAAAGCCCACTCCTTGCACCATTTAGTGCAAATTTGGGATTTTTCGAAACTTTGGAGCGGTGTAGCGGCTAAACTAGGGCCGGTCCCATACTTTCTGGCACCGGAACTCGAAAGATCTCCTCGAGACCTTCAAGAATCCGCTAGAAAAAGTTCAAATTTCGATGTCGGTCATCGAAAGATCCCTCGCCAAAGTTAGCAAAAATTACCTCATTTTTACATGTTTTTAATTTGCAAAATCACTTGGATCACCACGAAGATGACTTCAAAAGTAGAATTTGACCACTGGAGTCTCTTCCTCTATTCAATACGCATCTTTTAAGCACAAAATCATTGAGCTAGCGTTGAAATTGTGCCGTGGAGAGCCAAGAAAGGGACTTCGAAGCGCAATTTCAACAAAACCACTAAAGAATGTTCAGAGAAATCTAAAAATTGCCACCCTGGGCGCAAAAATGGACTTAGGGACCTAAAAATTTGGCAATCGCCCTATCTCGACGAGTACAAAAAAATGCCAAAGCGGCGCGGAAATCGTCAATGGTCACCTTCAGGCCCTGGCCGAACCGGCATGGAATGTCTCTAATGCAACAAGCCCGCTGCGCCCTGCCCCGCCCCGCCCGGCCCCGCCCCGCCCGGCCCCGCCCCGCCCGGTTGCCTACCGCCGCCTGCCCGTTTGTCTCCCTGTCGCGACGCGCCGGCGCGGCGTCATGGAAAGCCATTTTTTAAAACAATTTTCAACCGTTTTCAACACAAGCTGCTCCATTACGCAAGATGACGTCCGCTCGGCCGACGCATCGTTATGAAGCACGGCGCTCTGAAATGCCTGACAAACAAAAATGACAATTTCCAAAACGAGCAGAGCCGGCGGGAAATATTGAACGGGGCGCTTCCTGGAGCCGACCGCGCCCGAACAGCGGCTGTCTCTCTCGCACTCGCGGGGCGTAGCGGGGCGTGGCGGGGCGGCCCCTCGGGGGTGCGAGAGAGGCGGAGAGCGAAGCGCAGCTCGGAATGAGACTACTGGTCGCGTCGTCGGCGCGGCGGCCCGCGCATCAGATGTTTCGTGAGAAACAAATGACTGGCGTTTCTTTCCCTGGTCCTGGCCGTCCAAGGCGTCCAGGCCATCCTGGCCGTCTCCCCGCGGTCGTTCTGATCGGGCGGGCGATACGGCGCAGCGCGGCGCGGCCGCGGCCGACTAGGCATGCACGTCGAAGCGCGGCCCCGGCGGCGTGGCGGCAGGGCCGCGGAATCCGGCATCCAGAATCCGGCGACTCAATCTGCCTGCAGCGCGCCATGGCCGTCCAGGCCGTCTCCGTCAGGCTTCGTCGCTCTGTCTCACTCGCACCCGTGCGGTACGCCCCTCGAAGGGGAGAGAGACAGAGCGACGAAAGCAATAATCGGCGGGCAGGCGGGCCGCGCACCTCGCGGGGCAGTCGAGGAGGCATCAGCGCGCGTTACTGCGTTACTGCGCGAGTGATGGGCGATGGGCCCTTGACAGGGATCTCAAGTTACCGCCACGCCAGGCCACGCCGGCATCGCGCATGCCAACAACTTCATATTATTTCCCGACCCTGCGCATGGCGAACGCGCACCGCACGCCGTGCCGCAGCCACGAAACAAAATTGAAAAATTGAAAAATGTTCCCAAATAAGGAAACTGGTGCTGCATGGCGGCCGCGACGGGTGCCGTTCCGTTCCGTTCCCCGCGAGCGACCAAACGGATGGCGGATCGGACACGCATTGCGTACGTACGTTGCCTGCTCATCTTTATGTGCAAACGCCACACCGCGCCACGCCGCGCCACCGGCCAGGGAGCGCATCCCATAACTCTTTGACCGGCCCGCTATCTTCCAGAGAAACCCTTGCAAGGCTGCAAGGCCTGGCTGGGCTGGCTGGCGTGCCGAGCCGTCTCGCCGTCTTGGCATGGTCTTGGCACCGCGGTGCGGGGCTGCCATCCTTCGGACATCCTTCGCAAGCCGAGTGAATCCATTAATCAGGCCCCTCACACGCCCCCGCTTGGCGGCGCCCCCTGCAGACTGTCCGCGTCTCCCTCGCACCTCCGCGGAAAAGGCCCGTGAGTGCGAGAGAGACAGAGCGACGGAACGCTGCACGGTGGCGGCGCGCCGGGCGCGGAAACCTCAACTGTGGAGGACGGCGTGAGCACGGGGCGCGGGGCGGTGGCCCGTCGCGTTGCCGATTCGGGGGGGAACGGGCGGCGTGGACTTTCTCCCGCTTCTCGACAAAGTCAGAGAGAAAGAGAGAGAGGGCTAGGGCGTTTCCCCTGCTTGCGACGTCGCCCCTGCTTCGAGTACCAAGGGGTGCGACTTTGTAATTTTTTTTCCCGAGGGTGTTTTTAGCTGTTTCACCTCACGCCACACAGGCCGGCACACGCGTCAAAACACTTGTCCCGGCGTCCTGGGCGTCCTGGGAGCGGCCGCAGACTGAACCGGTAGTCCTGCAGCTCGACAGGCAGGCCGGCACGGCACCAAATCCACGCGGACTGGACGACTAGACGCATGCCTGTAAATCTCGCTGCCGAACGACGAACGGCGAACAAGGGGCCGGGCGTGGCTGAGGCAGGCCACCGCACTGGCACTGCGTAGCACCGCGTAGCACCGCGCCTTTTACGTGGACGTAAACTTGAAGCCAGCGGGGACCAACTACCGCAAACTACGCGCTGCAGTCTGACGCGCTAGACGGACTTCACGTCCTGATTAATCGAGCGTCGGCTAAAGAGCGGGATACAAATTGTTGCGACAGGCCGAGTCTCCCCAGGGACTGCGTCGACTGCGTCCCGGTGCCCTGCGTGTCCCCCGGCACGGCGACACGGCTCTCGCTCTCGCTTTTTCTTCGCTTTTCAATGGGGCTTAATTGGTCCCCCCGTGTCCGACAGAGATGTCCCCCGAGACTGAAGCCATTCAATACCGTGTAAGCGCACCAGGCGGACCGGCCACCTCGTCGAGTACGTCGGGACGTCCGCCGGTCACGAGGACGGGGACAGGGGGAGATATGAGGTCCACTGCCCGGCCCTCCACGACGCCACGAGACATCGACCACAAATACAGAGGGACACGAAACGTCCACTGAGAGCGCACGACCGCGCGGGGAGGGGAGGGGAGGGGGGCGTTCTCCAACCCCTCCCGCCGCACGCGCTGTCTGCCTCCCAAATCGCGGCAATCCGCAAATGCGCAAGTATATCGCAGGGCTCAGTGTCAGACGAACAGACAAACGGGCGGACAGTCGGGCGGACCGGCGTGAATGGACTCCTGCTGGCCCCACACGACGGCGCGCTGCCGCGCTGCCGCCACCAGTACGACCCGCCACGAGGATCAGGGCGTTCACGGCGTTCACGGCGTGGCCGCGGCGTGGCGGGGCGCGGGTAGAGCCCTCGGACCGAATGCCGAGCCGCAGGGCCGAAGGGCCGACGGACGCCCTCAGGTGCAGCGGGGCAGGTCCGGCGAGCGGGCGAGGCTCCGGCGGTGGCCCCGTCGTGGAGGTGGGCCGAGAGGGCCTCCACGGCACGGCCTGACGCGCAGGGCTCCGCGGGCCGGCCGGGGCGCTGGGCGGGGCGGGTGATTGACGGGGCGTTAGGCCCCTGGGCCCTTCGGCCTCTGGCCCTCTCGGAAACACCCGTCTCGAACCGGTGTCTGGGGACCGCCGACCGGCCGACCGGTCACAGAGCGGCGCGCGAACAAAACAAACAACGCCGAGGGCCGAGGCGGGCCCTCTGGCTGCCTCTGGCCCTCTCCCCGCCGCGGCGCGGTCGCGGTGGCGCCCCGCACCCTGTGCGACTCTCTCGAACTCGGGCCGTCACCGCCATCGCCGCCACGGAGCGGTAAAGACGGCCCGGCGCCGCTACGCTCCTTCACCCAGTGCGCCAACGACACCTTCAACGCGACGCTTTCACTCGTCGAAGTGGACTAGACCAGGACCGTATAACCAGAGCGCCAGCGGGTGTCTGTCACTGCATTGGCGAGGACTCGAGGACGGTGGCTGCAGCGCCAACTCGCCGCCCCGCTCGGCCTTCCCTCTCTCTCGCACCGCGAGGAGGCGAGGACCAACGACGCGGCCACGCATGCTGATGCGGGGTGCCCTATGAGTGCGAGAGAGACCGATCTGCGAAAGTACTGCCTGGAGTCGGAATGAGCTGGCCGTCGGATTCCGTCCCGAGCTGCAATGGATTTCTCTGCGCTGTGCCTCGGGTGTGCCCGGCGCCCCCGCGCGGCCGGCAACCCGCGCCACGCGCCACCACGGCCGTCGAATGGGCTGCCTGCCTTCCGGGCGCTTGGCGGCAGCTGGCCGGGGAGACCCTGAAGGGGGTGGTGGCGTGGCGGCACTGCGCAGCTTGCGCAGCACAAGCACAGTCCGCGCGTGCAGCAAGCGGCAAGCACCTGTTGGCGGAGCAGACACACATCCTGCCCCGCCACGCCCCACCACGACAGGAACGTCGCCCCCTCCCGCGCACTGCGCGTTATCAAACGTCCCATTTCGCACGACGGCCACCATGTTTTTTCAGTGCGGTGGATTTATGTGCTTTCTTTCCGGTCGGCCCGACGCGGCGGCCGAACACCGAACGCGAGATGGGAGCAAGATCGGAACGAGATCGAAATCGGGCGCGCGGCTCTCACGATGCAACAACGAACCAAACGACCAAATCAGCCTGAATCGGAATATCCGATGAGTCGGAGCGATAGGGGGCCGTGGCCGCCCTGCAGGCCGATTCCGAGCAGCCGCTGTCTCTGGCGCACTCTTGGGGCGTCCCGTGGTGGTGCGAGAGAGACAGGGCGACGGAGCACTGGCCACTGGCCTACTGGCGGCCGCTGGCGGCTCGGCCCATCGGTGGTCGCGGACGCGCGGACCGCAGCGTCTGGAAAACACTTCTCTGAAGTGGGGCGGCTTGGCGGCCGCAACCCCGCAGTGGCCAAGTCCGTGACATAACCAGCACCAAGAGGTCACCAGGGCGTCACCAGGGCGTCACCAGGGCGCCTGCTGCAACACTCAACACTTACCGCAATAAGGATGCTGGCGCTAGCAATGCGCATAGTCTCCGTTCCCGTGTCGGCAGGCCTTGGCCTCGGCCCTGGCGGGGCTCTTCGCCGTGGGCAGGCCCCTGGAGGCCCTGGAGGGGGCGGGGCCGGCGGGGGCGGAGGCGGCCCGGCGGGGTGCCACCCCCGTCATCAGGGGCGCGCGGATCGGTGCGCTCGGCGACGTCGGCGACACTCGGGCCTCTGCGCCATCACCTGCAAGGCAGAGGAGGTCTTGGTTCAGGACAGAGGCTCGTTGCTGCAGTTTCCTGGTGCTTTCTCCCTCGCAGACCTCGCGGCACTGGCGGCGGCCCACGCGGTCGTCAACCAGGGTCTGCACGGGACGGCGTCGAAGAGACACGCGAAACGCCGCGCCTCGCCACTGAAAGGGTTTACGGACTTCCTAAATCATCGCCGGAGTGGCCGTGCCGTGCCGTGCCGTGCCGGGACTCTAGCCAGGACTCTAGCTGGCCGGGGAAACAATCATAAATACAGCCGGAGTGGGACCACGCCGCCGCGCCGCGCAGCGCGCGTAGACACCAGGCCCGCCGGTGGACTTCGTTAGTTTTCCAAATGATGGAACGCGGAGTTTCTCATATGAATCGGCCGGGATCGGCCTCTGCTTGACGTGTCGATGCATTTCTAATAGAAGCTGGGGATTCCTGTAGCGCCGCCAGTCTCATAGCCTCACGGCGGCAGCGCGGGCCGCCGGCTCCTTCCCTGTCTCCTTTACTCGACACACACACAGACACGCACACTCACAGACCGCCGGGATGAGTGGAAAGAGAAGGGGCAATTCACGGCCATTCTTATGCTCTCCTCGGACCACCCGGGGCGGCGCTCTTTGCCACGCCGGCCGCGGTGGTGGCGGCCCTGGCGGCCGTGGTGGCGGCCGTGGTGGCGGCATGGCGGTCAACGGGGAGGTGCTGGCCCTGGGCGCCGAGCCCCGCGGCGTGTCTCCGCGTCTTGCGCAAGCAGCAGCCCGTCAGACGCCTCCAATTAACACGCCGCGGATCAAGTGCGGTGGGCCTGGAGCACGAACACTCTGTCTCTATCGCACCCCTAGGAACGCCGCATGAGTGCGAGAGGGAGTGAGGAGCTGGTCGGGGCAGCGGCAGCGGCGGCATGAGAGAAGGGCGGCAGCGCCCCCGGCAGGAGAATTAGCCTCGCGTCGTTTAGTCGTTAATTGATGAGCCGCGCACCGCACGGCGTCGCTTCGATTCGGGAAAGGGGGGGGGGAGCAAAACACACACACGCACGGCAAGCCACCGCAGTCTCCACTCGGAGTGAAATGTCACCGCGCCGATACAGTATGCGGGCTGTTTAGCACGATGAAGCGGCGGCCGGGCCGGGCCGTGCGGGTCGGATAAGGCTTCGTCGTCGACGGGCACCCTGCCCTCCTCCTTGGCGGTTCCCGAAACAGTTTCCGCTTATTGTCGTAAATCAGGATGACCCGCCGCGGAGCCAAGCACGGCGACGCACGGCGACGCACAGCGAAGCGCGGGGCACTGCTGCGCGGCGATAGCGCGCGTGCCGAGAACGCGGGGCTGTTTGCCCACGTGGATGAGTGCGCGCGCGCGCGTGTGTGTGTAAACACACACACACACACACACGCTCGTCACGGCGGCGTGTGCCATGACGCGTCGTATGTGGGTCGACGACGGCCACGTACGTGATTTGGTGTGTTTTGGGAAAGTGCGCGTCGGCCGAAAAGGCGCAGAGCGCGCAGTGTGGTGACTTATGCTCTCGCCGTGGCGATGAATACCTGATCACCCCTTATCTCCACTCTTTCCGACGGGGCCAGGGGAGAGAGAGGGAGAGAGAAGGGAGAGCGGCGGTCTAAAATATACTGCCCTCGGCCCTGGGCTGGACCCGGCTCCCGGCTGGACCCAGAGTGGAGTGGTGTGGACAGTTTGGTTATCGACCGCCGCCGTCGACCGCACTCCGCGCGGCGCTGCGCTTCTCGCGACCAATCAGCAGCCTCATTTCCGTCCCTCCATTCACCCCAGCCGAGGACTCGGCGGACTCGACTCGCGGCGCGAGGGTCCCGTTGACGGCGTCCTCCAGGGCGGTACGTTCCACCAAGTACCCCTCATGAAGTACCCCGCGGCCTACCCTGTCCGCCTCGAAACGGCGCGCTTGTCAACATTCACTGGTGCAGTGAATGTTTCAGCCCGCGCTTTTTCCACGCACGCCGCCCGGTGTCTTGTCAATGAATACTACGGGCAGGCCGACGGGGCGGCGGGGCAGGGCGGGGCAGCGCGGCGAACGGCGGGCAGCGGAGCAGCGCGGGCCCATTGACATTTGCGTTTGGACTCATGCCACTGGGGCCATGCGCGCCATGCCCATGCCACTGGACTGGGCCGTTGGGGCCACTGCACCGCCAGCGAGCAGGCGGCGTGCCGCGGCGTGGGGCAGCGTGGCGGTCCAAGAAGCCATCGCCGGCCGCTCTGGACTCTGGCCGTCGGCCGGGGCGGCACGCGGGGCGGCACGCGGGGCGCAGCGCAACGCCATTCATTTCAGCGCGCCGGAACGTTATTCACTTAGAGAGCAGTAGAAAGGAGTATTTCATGGGGGAATGACAGTGCGAGGCATGCTCTGCCACGCTCCGCGCTCCGCTACGCGAGCCCCGCGAGGCGCGGCGTGGCGCGGCGCGGGGAGGGGGCGGATGCTCCGTGAGTTCGAAACCGAAATTGGTCCGACCTGCATCGCCTGCATTGCCGGCACCCCCAGTGTGACATATGGCGGTAGTGCTGACGTTCAATTACGGAGCCTCCCGAGTCGAGCGCGGGAAGAGCAGAGAGGGAATTCGATGCCCGATCGACCTGCCCGTTCCCCTTCCTTTTTTACTCGTCACGCGCCGCGCCGTCGCCTTGCTCTTTTTTCACCATTTTAAAATCGAAATGGAAAGTCGAGTCCTGGACGCAGTGTCAAGCAGTCGAACACAGCGAACCGCACGCACACTGTGTTTCTCTCGTAACTCCATCCAGCTCGTCCACTCCGCTCGGAGCGCCGATTTCACATAAATCCAGATTCGGGAGTCCTTATCGGATGCCGTGCCGCTGGCGTGCCGCTGGCGGCGAGTCCCTAAGTCACAACGGCCCGCTGGCCTGCGTCTGCGTGATGCATGCCCCGCGCCACACCGTAAAGACGCTGCCGGAACTCTTTCGCCCGGAGCGGCGCGGAGCGAAGTGGGATTTCAACACTTTGTCGAGCGACACCGCCGGCAGGCTCATGCCGAACAGTGCCTTCGTCGCTCTGTCTCTCTCCCACTCACGGAGCGCTTCGCAGGGGGTGCGAGAGAGACGGCGGCCGGCCGGGATGGATTACAGTGGAGCGTCGCCGGCCGGCCTATCGCGACGGATCTCTGCTCTCCCTCGCGTAAATAACCAAATAACTCGACAGTTTACGGTTTTCGGAACACCGACGGCACCAAACAAATCGGGTTTGATTCATCCTGGGAGGTGACCTGGGGGAAGTCCAGCAGGTACGGCAGGAACGGTTAGGGGACCACAAATCGGCGCGGCGCAGGTCCCCTTCCGAGCGCGCCCGAAGTCCCCCTCGCCGAGCGCGGCCCGAAGGCGAGCACGAAGGTCCCCTTACACGTGGGTATTCCGAGGATGGGGATAACCCCGGACCCTCGGGGGGGCTTAGTCACTCAAGTAGAGTTGTCGAGTGCCTTCCCATCAGATGTCTCCGTGGCTCCAGGGTACCACCTCTGCCCACGGCCTCTAGTATTGGTGGTTCAAACACTGGCCTTTTTTTTAATTTTTCGGTTTCACCCATCCTTTTTAGTTATGTTCAAATTTTAGGTTGGACAATATGGTTTAAGAATATTAGGGTTTGGTTTAAATATGGTGCGTTAGGTTACGTAAAGTTGGTCAGGTCGCAAGTGACCGAAAATTGTCGCGATTTTTGAGAATAGAGTAAGATCTGTTGGCATTATAAATAGATCTGCCGCGATTAGAATGAGATCTGTAGCGAGCCCGTTAGGATTGATTAGAAAAGGTTAGACAAATTATTTTTAAAATGTTAAGGTAGCCTTCTGTCCACCAACATACTACAATTTCCTTCTGACGAACATGCATTTCCATCTGAAGCAGAATCTAGCTCTGCATCGAAGCCGAAGACCTTCCCCTGGCTAGTAGATGTTAAAACTATTAGCATTTAGGTTATTTCGATGATTAGGACTCCTTCGTGCCCCAGGTTGCCGTGCTCGGCACGGCACTAAGTCCCCTTCGGCTCCGGCCGCTCGGCACTCTTCGGCACCGCTCGGCTCGGCCGCCAGGGGGACCTGCGCGGCGGCGATTTGTGGTCCCGTATCAAGACGTGGTACGGCATCGTAGATTCGGCCACCTGTTGGGGGGAACTACTCGGGTCAGAGTCGGAAACCTCCACGACACTGGACCGCGCGCAGTCCTCGCGTCGCAGGAACAGTAAATGGCCGCCGCGCTGGCATGAGCACGTGTGTCTCCAGTGTGGGTGCGAAAGGGACATCGGAATGTAATTCCCATCACGTTTTGACAAGGTAGGTGTTAACTGGGTCGGCCCTTCCCGCGCCCGCCTCGCCTGCCCTCCAGCCTTCCAGAGACGAGCGAGAATGTCAGCCCACCATTGTTGTGGTAAAACAATGGGCGCGCCTTGCCGTCGCCTTGCCGTCGCCTTGCCGTCGCCTTGCCGCGACTCCGATAAACAGATCGCATTCCGACTCCATGACACTAAGTGTCAACGCGTTGGTCACGAAAAGAGGAAAAATTAAAAATGGCGCGAAAATTGTTTTGAACGAGGGCTGGTCTCCGCCGCGTCCGGCAAGGCGTGCCGCTCCAGTAGCGACACCCGACCGCTTTTCCTCCGGAAGGGAGCCTGCCGTGTGTTCCACCGTGTGTTCCCGCATTAATGGCCCATTTAATTGCGCCACTTTATCTGGAATTCTCCAGCGGCCGCCTTGGGCCCGCCAGGCCCGCCACTACACGGCAGCCCCCGCAGCCCACGCACTAGAGCAGCGGCCCCAAGCGCGTCTCCGGCGACCTACAAACAAACGGTTTAGCTGTTCCCGGTACCGCCTTGACCTGCCAGCCTCCCGTTCCCATGGCACTGCATGCATGGCACTGCATGGCACTGCATGGCACCCGTACCGCAGCGGAGGGGCGGCAGTGACCGCCGGCCGACGGACGGACTACAGGGGGGACACAGCCGGACACAGCGAAAAGCAAACAAATTTACAACTTTTAACAAATCCTATAGTCTACATTCCAAATTCTATAATGTCAAAAAATTATTTGAAAATTTTAAAAAATTGAAGAATTTAAAAAAAAATATCACTTTTGGACCCCAAAATTCAAAGCGAAAAATTCGAACCGCTGCACTTATTATTCCCCACAAAGTCGAAATGCAGCAACTTTACATTCAATGTTCTCCGTTTTCCTTCGCAGCGAAAAAAAAAGCAGCGTTGAGGAAGCGAGGACGACCGTGTCAACTAATTGCCGCGTTCTCAAGGCGAAATTTCTTCGAGTGGCGGGCAATAAACAACGCGCCCAACATGCGCTTGTGTGCCCCGTGTCAAATTAGGCCCCTCGTTTTCTCGCCCACAAATTGGATTGGTGTACGTACAAGCGGGGCGGGGCAGGGCGGGGCGCGCGGCGGCAGGCGAACATGGCCGGGGGTAATCAACCTGATTGAAATTTGGCTTGTTGCTCCTTTTACTTTCAGGCCGTGCTCCTGGAGGCGGCGGCACCAGGGCGGTGCACCAGGAACACGGGGGCAGTCATAAATCCACAAATGTAGCAGAACCACACGGGCGCACGGGCACTCGCTCAAAGGGGAATTGTGCAACTCAGCACCTTCACTTTTTTCTTTCTTTTTTTAGGGGAGGGGGCAAAAACTGCATGTTTGCAACGACAGAGATAGCGGGTCTGAAGAGAGGGCAGAGCTGGTTTAGCCTACTAGCAGGGGAAAAGAGTAGCTTTGCCTACCTTCCTGGCGCCTCTCCGAGGGCCGGTGGGGCTTGTCCTTTCCCCTCTCCCCTAGATCCACTTTTGGTTTTCAAGCTAAGAAACTCCTTTTGGGATGTGTGTCAAGAATAGGCCAACACGCTCGCTGCCACAACAGAAGCCTCCTACCCATGCACGGTTCTCGCGCTGCGCCGCATTTTCACGCTGAGGAATTCCAGGTCGCTGCTCGGCGTGAATGCATGCAGCACGGCCAGCGCGGCCGCGAACGGCTGTCAAACCGCGGATTAAGAACGCCGGACCCTTCCCCGAGACTGAACGCCGAGCCGGCCGTAGCTGCATGGCCGTGGCGCGGCGGCGCGGCCGGCTCGGCGCGCTGCGTTTGGATCGTTTGAATGAAGCCAGGAATACCTCTGGTGGCACCACTGCCACTGCAGACTGATTCCGAGAGTCGGTTTCGTCGCTCCATCTCTCTCGCACTCATGGGGCGTTCTGATGGGTGCGAGAGAGACAGAACGACTCAGCACGCGGCAGCACGCCGCCTCGGGGAGATGAGATGCCGCCGCGCCGCCGCGCCATTCGGATGCTGATGAGCCGATGCACGACACTGGCACGACACGCCCGGACCGCCTGGACACGCGCAGAGCGCGCAGACGGCAGCACCAAGGCACTGGGTGACGTCCACGCCAGCCCGCGCCAGCCCGCGCAGCCAGGGTGCCGCCTGCCCCACCTGCCGAACGATTCAGAAGATCGGTTTGGCGCTGTCTCTCTTACACCCTTACGGAGAGCCCCATGAGTGCGAGAGAGACAGAGCGACGAAACGACCCTTCTGAATCGGTCGGCTGCCCCGAGGGCTGTCCGACGTGGCGAGAGCAAGCGATCCCTCGGCGCGGCGCCATTCCATTTTGGCTTTTATTTTGTACAGGTCCTTCCCATTGGTCGTCCGCGCCAGTGTGTCCACAAGGCGCCGAGTCTGCCAGACCGACGCCATGTTGTTTAGCTCTCCTTTTTGTTTTACAGTGGGGAGGGCGATCAAAATTTTGTGGCAAGCGCCTGCGAGGCGGGGCCGGCGGGGCTGGATTAGGTGTCGATGACATGAAACGATGTGGTGCACTGTAACAAGTTTCCCGGCGGGCAAAACTGTGAGACACCCCCAGCTTTTCGATTTTCTACTTGAAAGGTTGCGATTGGCCACGACTTGACAGTGGCGGGACAGCGACCCCGGACCTAAAGAGTTCCGCGGTTAAACTAATAAGGCAGCCTCTCATCGCAGCGATTGCCTGCACGTGCTTGCCGTCGCTGCATCGCTGCCACTTGCACTGCTAGCACTAGCACTGCGCATAGCACGGCGCCGTTAACACCTGCCCCCGCCTTCGCTGCCTCCTCGCTCAAATTCCCTCCATAAATAATCTATTTCGAAGGGCCGAAGGGGCGCGGCGCGGCGTGCTCGCGGTGAGCGGCCGCCTGCCTGCCTTCCGCGGCGCTAAACCACTCCGTGTCCGTCGGGCTGGCTGGCTGGCTGGCTGGCTGCTTCTCAGCGGGATTCGCATGCGCCGCCAATGCCGGGATTTGTGCACCCGGGACTAAAATGGGCATAAGTCGCGCATGCAACAAAGTATAGTCCATCTCACGGCCGAGTGCGGCCTTGACATACGCGTGGCAGTCGCCTGCTCGGCGCCGACCCAGTTTCTCTGCTGGGATTGGCTTCCACAGACAGCACGTCAATTTCATTTTTTATTTTCCACTGCCCCCAAAAAGGTATACTTTCTTTTTTGCTGTTGCTGCTGCTGCTTTGCGGGCGGGGTGTCAATAAACCTAATGAAGCGCCCCCGTGAGCGACACCGGAAACCGGAAGTGGTCACTTGGAAGCGAAAGGCGCCGCCGCGAGACTCCCGGAGGCTGCGGAGAAAGATGGGGAAGGGGGGGGGGCCTTCTCCGCATTTCCATACAACAGAAAGACACGCGTATGATGGAGCACGAGAGGCGGGCCGTTGACCCCCACACTGTGTATCGGTGCATGTGTGTGGGTGCGCATTGGTGTGAGTGGCCATAAAGTATTCCTCATCCAGCGGAGGCCAAAAGCTTTTTCCCAGCCGAAATACAACTACACACAGCAGAGGGCTGCGCACTTTACTCTGCCAATACCAAAGTGGCGCGCATAAGTCGTAGCCATGATAACTTGAAGAAAAAAATTGCCACACACACACACGCGAACACAGACAATGACTGCGGCCATTGGGTGACGCACTGCTTCCTGCGCATCCACAACGAGGCCCATTCTGTCATTAAAGACGCGATAGAGCCCCGGGGGACGTCCCGGGGGAAGTCCTGGGGGACGCCGCCAAGGCTGCCGCCGGCGGGCTGGAGGGTGTGGCGACGGCGGCGGCGCGCTTCGCGGGGCGAACGTCCCCGTCAAGGACCCCTCGGGGCTGCGCCGCCGCGCCGCCGCGCCGCCGCCCTCCACGGCCAAGGCGGTGCCCCAGGGCAGGACCCGCCGGGGCTTGCTCTCGGCTTGCTGGAATCGTTCTTTTCACCTCGCGCGTTCAAAGCGCAGCCGCGGTCATGACAGTAACAACGCGTCGGGAGGGGGAAACTCGGGAAACTCATTGACACGAACCGATTTCGGCCATAAAACGATTCGAGGGGAGTCAATCGAATTTCTAGGCACAAAGCCAAACGAACAGGAGTCGCGTGATGAGGCCACAGTCAAAGCTAACGGGGTGATTCGTTGAGAACGACGCCCCGGCGTCGGGTGGGTTGGCTTAGGTTGTTTGGCTGGGTCCTTACCGCCGATGATTGCCATGAGGATCCACCGGCCGCGGAGGGGGGACGCGCTGCCTGCAAACAAAAGCACACATCGTTACTCGCAGTTCGCGTGGCCCGCGTGGCCCGCGTGGCGGAGGGAGGGAGACAGGGCGCCCTTAATGGTAATGGTAATGGCGGGTAGGCAGCACCGCCGCACGCCTGCGCGCGCACGGCCTACCCGCCGGGCGATTGCGCCCACTTGCACTCATTGTGTTGGCGCGTCCTTGCTTCGCTTTGCTTGCCTGGCCCTCGCGGCGGACCCACCGCGCGTCGCTCTGTCTCTCTCGCACCCCCACCTGGACACCGCGAGAGAGAGAGACAGAGCGACGGCACGGGGCCACGCCGGGCCACGCGCTGCAAGTCCCTATCAGCGGATGCAGTAAAAGGAAGACCACACAGCAATTCATTAGCTGTCCTAATTATCAGGCGGGCCTAGATAAGAAGCAGCAGCCTCGCCGGCCTGAGAAAAGGGAGCGCCGCTGAGTAAAGGGGCGGCCTCCCACTCTAAATTAATTCGCCACGAACTTTACCTGGAAACCACCAAATTCAACACACTTGCATCATTTTTTTTTAAGAAAAAGGCTTGCAAGTTTTGAGAATGTACTCAATAAATGTAAAACCACCGTTAAACTCGAACCAAAATGAAATCGAAATGACGGGTAGTCGTGTGCATCGGCGTGTGAGCGTCCAGTCAGTCTGTTTGCCGACACTGAATGGAAGTGGGTGTGAATTGGACAGGCGCAGGGCGCAGGCTCGGCGCAGGCCGCACGGAGCGGCCCATCCACGGAGTCGTTGTGGTCGGGGAGGTAAAAGTGTAGGGGGCTGCCCCCTACACTGCCCACAATGACGCCCGATAAAAGACTGCCGGTTTACAGCGTATGCGCCCAATGACCGCCGCCGCCGCCAACAACAACAGCGGACAACACTCCACCGGCGCGGCGCGGAGAAGTGCCTCACAAATGACTTGATCAGTGAGTGGGTGAGAAAAAGCGGGACTATTTTCCACCCTCAGCACCCGCTGGGGTGCTTTTCAACAAGAGCGTGCTGGCGTCACACAGTGGGCCGGAGGCAGCCAAAATTCCAGACGCGTTTTCAGCTCCAGGGTCGATAAATGGGACTCGAACCGGAAAGTGTGACCCCACCAATGAATTGCGCTCCGAACGTGGAATCCAGTGCTGGGGTCACACGTTCGGTTCGAGTCCTGTTCAGCGACTCTGGAGCTCAAAACGCGTCTAGAATTTTGGCCGCCTCCGGCTATTCACACGGCTTGTCACCGTTCCTCGCCATCGCTCGCGTCAACAACGCGGAGCCTATTACCGCAATAATCGGCCAATAAACCGTGCGGCGTCTGCTTCCTGTCGGGGCGCCGAGGCGCGCCAAGGGGATCAACAGGTCGGTCAATATTTGGGCGACACGTCGGCGGCCAGCCCGAGCAGCCAGCCCGCCCTCGCAAAGGGTGTTTACGACTTGACACCTGATAGGGAGCAGGCGAAATGGAGTGGGCTCAGGCTGCACTGTGTGTGTGGACCTCACCTATCCCACTTTTCCGAGGAAAAGTTCAAAAAATTAAAAATAAGAGAAAGAAGGCGTACAGTGTGTACACGCAAACACGTGGCACGCGTTTTGCCAAATTTAAGACGTTTACTGTTTGGATTGTCTGCTAACAGGCGTTTGTATGTATAACCGAATCGCCTCATGTGAACGCGTAACCGTGCGCACCCTCCGTTAAAAATGATTTATCTAGAAGCAGTTGGAATGAATCTTCTCTAAGAGCAAGAGCTGCATGCGGAGACGAGGGCGTGGCGGGGCGTGGCGGGGCGAGGCAGGGCCAGGCCCTCGGTCCAGGGCCTGTAGGCACACAGCAGTGTTTGCGCGGGTAAACGCGTCGCCAGGCACACTGCTGCACACTGGTGGCGTGGCGTGGCCACCAGGCCCTCGTGGTCGTGGCCAAGCCCCGCGAGTAGCCACCGCGACCGCAGCAACAAAAACATGCTCTCGTTTCGACGCCAGCACGCCACGCCACGGTCCAGACGGTCCAGCCCGACGGTCCAGACCCAGACGCGACAAAAGTGCCCCTCCGCCCACAGGCCGGCCCCGTGCCTGCACCTCCTCCCCACACCTGCCTCGCTGCTCCTTCTCCTCCAGTGAGGCAGCACGGGCAGGCAGGCACGGCCCGCACGGCGGCCTGCACCGTGGCTTGCTTGCGTATGCCCCGCCCCGCCCCGCCCCGTCCGTCCGGGGTGCCGAAGTGTCGAAAATCGCTCGCTCCTGTACAAACAGCTCGCCACACACTCCGAGAAGAAAGTGGCGGAGGCAGAGCAGACAGACGTTCCGGCTGGCTAGGGTGGCCGCCCGGCCCGCGGCGGAGAGTAGGGTGGCCACCCCGCTATCGGCGTGGTGTGACTTTATCGCCTTCCCGCGGCTTGTGCTGCTCCGGCAGCCGATGCCATCAGTGGCACCGAACCGCGGCACTAAACCGATCTGAGGCGGTCCGAGGCGCCAATGCATAAATCCAGAGTTATATTTATCGCTTTTATGGAGTGGAGGTGCGTTTTACGAGTGTAGGCCCGGGCAGACCGCACCGGACAGGGCGGCCGCGGCCACACCGCGAACGCCAAACCGGAGTCCGGCCATCG
Source organism: Thrips palmi (assembly GCF_012932325.1). NCBI lineage: Eukaryota > Metazoa > Arthropoda > Insecta > Thysanoptera > Thripidae > Thrips > Thrips palmi. The sequence continues at coordinate 10,818,160 of NW_023144621.1, read as the reverse complement.
GTGGACCAGCGAAACCGCCGTAACCAAGGCAACCGCGAGACGTTTCGTCCCCTTCCTGCCCCCCCCCCCCCCCCGGGCCAGTGCGTTGCGATTATCCCATTATCGGCCCGTGTTCGATTCCCGGCGCGTGGCGAGTGCGTGCACGCAGTGCAGGCGACTCCGGCACGGCCGCGCATGAAAAGATTGGGGGGGGGGGGCAGCGTCGGCCGCCGCCAAGGCGCCCGTTTTAGTATTCCGTGTCCGACAAGATTGAGATATTATTGCCCTTTGTGTCTGAACGTCTGGACGCAGTGAATGGCATGGGATGGTCGTGCGGAGACCAACCCCGTTCCCTGGTTCCCTGGTGCCCTGCCGCCGGGCCGGGGGCACGCCCAGCACGCCCAGCTCGCCCACACCCACAAGGGCTTCATCCTGCAGGCCCGCCATCAACTGCGGTTCGATCGAAGTGAGCCGCCACCTCGCTCTTTCCGTTCCAGAACAATCTTTAGCCCAAGAGAGGCGGTTCAACTCACCCCGGCTGTGTTTGGACACTTAGGCCCCGTCTCCATTCCTCCACATGGGATCCGCCGGCGACGTAGACTGCAACAATGAAGCAAACAGGATGAGTGAGTGCGCACACAGACGCACGCACACACAGACGCCCGACGCGTGTGGCTTGCCAGAGAAGAGCTCGCCCAAGCGGAGGAATACCGCCAAGTCTGTGTAACGCAAAACGATTTCGGAACGAGACAAGGCGCGCAGCGCGCACTCAACATAACATTCTCATTCTCACATGTTTGCGGGGGGAAAAATGGCCGTACGTTTTTGCTGTCACATTGCCGCACGCCAAACAAGAGAGTCGCGGATGCACAACTCGCGGGGCGGGGCGGGGCGGGGCGGGGTGCAAACAAGGACGGAGAGGTGGGCTCGGCGGACAATGGCGCACCGAGACCACGGCGTCGAGCGCCGCAGTCTCCGCGGCCCGAAAAGCGTGTATTTCACTCATTCACGCTCCGTGGTCCGTGGATCGGGACCCGTTCATTCATTCATTTTTCACGTCCCCGAGGATGCACGGCGGTCACGCACCACCGCGCCTTTGGCCGCGCCAAGGGACACGCCTCGTTGAGGAATATTTAGCACCCCGCCAACTGTTGTCAAACACATAAAAACAGAAAAAATAAAAACTTGACTTCCAAAAAAAAAAACTAATTTTTAATTTTTAAAAATGATTATTGGATAAGAGTATGGGTGGCTCTAAACTTGCTTCCCAGCAATTGTACCGATACCTCTAGCTGGACAGCGGCGGAAACGGCATGGGTTACGACGGGGCCAGTCTGTGCGTCCGTGGTCGAGTCTCCTACAAGTGCCTCCACTTCTCCTATTCCGGCCCAAGCGCGGCTCGCGCGGCTCCGGGCGGACTGGACCGGAGTTTCCAAAGGGCCGAGTCCGCAGTCTGTTGCTTTCCCCCTGCCGCCATCACTGTATAATGACCACAATAATATTTTTACTGGCGATTTGGGGGACGACGACTTTACGGCACGCACCATGTAAAGGGCGGACGTGCCCTTTTGTTGTTACGTAAAATGTGGACGTCGTCGCGCGCCATTTCGCCCCAAAGGGCCAAACGGCCCAGCGACCCAAGGGCCGAGGGGCCGAAGGTTGTGCCGGAGTGAATAATCCCTTCCGGAACGGGCCCTGCTTTACGAGACACTCCGCGGCGGCAACAGCGCGAGCGTGGACGCGACACGGCGCGACAGTGACACGGCAGTGACGTGGAAGTGACACGGTGGTGACACGGAAGTGACACGTTATTGCAGCGAATTAGGCTCCCAAAGTGACGCGATAATGCAGGTAATTGAAGCAGCGCGCGGTTCGCGCCACACCTGACCCGCCGGAAGCAGTGTGCTAGCAGAGCGGAGGGTAATTTGGAGGGGAATTATGATTACAAAGCGTTACACCCTGAAAGGAAAGGGGGCGGTCCGGCGGTCCCCGCATGTTGCTGCTGCTGCTGTGTGAGGTGTGTGTGTGCGCTTGATCGTTGATGGGGGTCTCGTCTTGGATCTGTCAACCCGCATCAACTCGCCGCCGCGTTCACAGAGGTGCCGCCCGCCTCGCCTCGCCCGCCGCCAGGCCCGCCCAAACGCCCAGCCGGCCCAGCCTCCGTGGCTACTTGAACGCGGTGCACCAGGTGCAAATGGACTCATTCCCTTGTCACTCCACCGCGCCCGCGTGCGTATGTGTGTGTGTGTGCGTCCCCTCGGGGCGGCCGGCATGTGGCGGTGCACAACACAGTGGGGTGGTCCCTCCTGGCCGCGTCCTGGTCCTTGGGGAGTCCCACAGCTTGTGGCGGTGCCGGGCGGGCGGTGCCGACTTGAAGTGGGGATGTCGGATGAGGGACCGCCGCGCGGACAGGTGTATTAGGCCGCCGCCGCGCGGTCCGCCGCCGCCGGGAGTGCGAGAGAGAGGGGCGAAGAGAGGCCCTATATACTCTCTTCCCACGGCTCGCACTAATCCAACAGTCCGAGGGACGCAGGAATCGTAATTAGCCGCCTCCAAGTCCGTTCCACGGTCCGTCGGGGTGCTCGGGGTGCACGAGAAAGGGTGACCCGGCCGGCGGGGCGACGCGGGCGACGCGCGGCGCGGCAGTTTGTGCAGACGACGCCGCGGTGCCACTAGCGCCACAAGCGCGCTTGGCGGGGCCAAGAAACTTGTTATTTCGCTCGGATCGGCGCGACTGAGTGCAGCGAACAGCGCGCGGGGGAGCCGCATCGCCGCATCGCACCGCTGTCCGCGTCGTGAAGGCCCCCGCGATGGCCTGGGTCGCCTCGCCCATGGCGGGGCATTAGAAAAAGAGCGAGGGGCACCGTAATCGCAGCTAGGGCGGAAACTACGCCAAAACCACCCAGACGAGTGTAAAAATAAATGGACGGGTGGGACCGCGAAGACGACGACGGCCACGACGGCGGAGGGGAAAAAGGAGAGGGCAGCGGACGCGCGACGTGCGGAAAAAAAGATGAAAAGGAGGGTGCAAATAAAAATAAGAATATGGAAAGTAAATTTGGGCGAACGCGGCGACGTCTGAAGTGGGGTGCGAAGGGCGAATGTGTCATGATAAACAAGTCTGCATTGGTCGGGGCGGCGCGGGGCGGCGCGGGGTCGGCGCCGAGCCCCACACCTCGCCGTCGTCCTGCCCGTCCGAGTCGAATTAATTCGCCAACTTTTTCCGCCAAACTATCGAGAGAAATAATTTGTCTCTTCCACGACAACAGTCGCCAAGCCGCCCTGGAGGCCAACGGAAAACAAATGGAGGTAGAAAATTAGGGGCATTGCCATTGCGTTCTGGCAGCGCGGGTCACTACGTGTGGTGGGCAATGTGCTAGATCCCCCTCCCCGTTCCCTGCGAGCCCGCGGCGGGGGCTCCCGTGGGTCCCACCGGCTCGGTTCCTGGCGGTCCCCTGGGATAGGTTGGCGGCGACTGTCGCGGCCGGACTTACGTTGCCGCGAGGACCACAAGGAGACACAGTTGCAGGCCGCTTGGTTCGGCCAGAGCGGCCAGAGCAACAACCGGTGGTCCACGACGAGTTGCTCTACAAAGTCACCGCGTCGCTCCAGACGGGGGACTCGGTGACTCAGAAGAGGGCAAGAGGGTCTGGACTGGAACCACTCGCACCTTCGCGTGGCTCCGCACCACATAGTGTAGTCGCGCCCTCAGCTCGAGGAGACGTCAAAGGCCGTGCTGCTCTACGAGCTTAGCACGCCAAGGCTGCCCTGTCGGCTTCGCGGCTCCGCGGCGTGGCGGCTGCGCGGGGTGCGCGGCGGCGAGCCACCACCGTGTTGAGCTCCCAGGGGAGAAAGTATCGGTAACGGAACGAAGAGCGAACGTCTCGCGGCGGCACTCGGCGGCACTCGGTGCCGCGCGAGAAGGTCATCCTCACTGTGAGCAGCTTACAGTGCATCGCTGCGATTACCCTCGCACAAGGAAAACGACAATAAAACGACAAAAAGGCAGTCGCTGTTGTTGCGCAGTCGAGGGGGAGGGAGGCGGAGACAGGCGAGTGAGAGGGAAACGAGCTTGACGAATAAGGAATTAGGCGGAGGTGGGTGGCGGTGATTTGGAGTGTCCTCACGTGGCGCGGGTAATGGAGACCTCAGCCGTCGGCCAGCATAAATCTTTAGGGCCGCGTCGACACGGCGCGGCACAGCGGCACGCCACGGCGCGGGCAGCGCACGCCTTGCTCTAGGTGCTAACGGGCTGCGTATATATAGCAGCACCAATCCCTCACTGCAAGGCGGCAGGCGAGGAACCGAACGACACCGCGGGTGAATGAAAATCACTTTGGCTGCGTTCTTTTTCCATTTTTCTTGGCGTGCGGGGCCGCGGGCGCGGCGAGCCATCTGAATAAGGAGGCGATCTAATGCCTGGCCGTGATGGCCACTTCGCTCCCGCGGTTGCCCTGGCAACGGGCGACTTGCACGCCGAAGAAAGTGTCGCGACGACGAGGACGCCAAGACCGCCGTCGCCCGTCCGCGCTCTACCGTCGCGGCGCCCGGCGGTCCAAGCTGGTCGAAGGTGTCGCCGCGATGTCCTCCGAACCCTAGCCTTGTCGCTCTGTCTCTCTTGCACCTCCGACGAATGGCCCCGCGAGAGCGAGAGAGACGGGCCGACAGCCTGCGGCGTCGTGGCGTCGTCGGCGTGATGCCTACGCTGAAGCTTTTATCGGCTGGTTTGCGCCCTGACGGACGCCCCGACGAGCCGCGCGACCCCACCGCAAGTCGCGCCACCACGGCGCGGGGCGCGCGGGGAGGGGGGGGGGGAGGGGCGACCTCGACGCCTCGACGCGGCGCGGCGTGGCGGGGGAGGGGAAGTGTCACGCCCCGACAAAACAGTTTCCCCCCAAAGAACAACAGTGCGACACCCGTCGTCGGGGTCCCAACAAGCCCGCAAAGCCCGTCGTAGGTAGGGAGCCTCAAACCAAATGACATCCTCTGCAAAAAAAATCGAAAATTTTGAAAATGTGGATATTTAAGGTGCATTGTGTAAAATTTTAATTTGAAAAAAAAAAAAAAAAATTCCAATGCTAATCGCATTGCAAGGTGTTCCCATTTTCACATTTGGCTATTTTGAAATAGCCATGTATTGGACCGTGCCAGTGCCAACTGTTCAATGACTATGAGAAAATTTAAAAATTTCAAAGTGCGCATGCGCTAAATTCAAACTAACCAATAGAAAAGAGTTCTGGTCAGACCTGATTCAGTTAACACCATGACCACCTCACTCCATCTCGCGACTTACAGTGCTCATGTTCGCCAAACGAAAGTCACCCGCGTTCCGAAATCACCCCTCCCGAGTTTATAAAGTTTGTCAAACCAACCATCGTGCTGTTTTTACGTTGTGAGTAAGAATTGTTCCACAGAATTGAGGAAAACATGACAAGACAACCGCAGCCTTTAAAAGCATGCCAAACAATCCAACCTCAGCAACAATGGAGGGGCAGTTTCAATTCGCGCCTACTCGTTTTTTCAGCCTCGCGATTTTCGAAAGGGCGCAGACGGCAAGCAAATTGGTGCCAACCCACGAAAATTAATTTGATGCGTCGTTTCTGCTACGAACTTTTTACTAGTGACAGACTTGAAAGATGTTCCAACGTCGGGACACCGAGCAATGCGTTAGCATTAGCATTTTCGAATTTCACGGCGTTTTGATTTCTCTTTATCGGCGACTTTGAATTTTGACGGGTGGTACGATGGGACCATGTCGTTGCCATGGAGATTTTTTTTTCATGTTTTAACCATTTGCTCAGAACACAGACGATTTCTTGTTACTTTGATGAGCCAGGAGGTTTAGTTTTGAGGAGTGGCACATTTTTTATTTGAACCATTTTTTCATATCATTAACGGTTTTCGTTTTCGATTGTTGCAAATTTATGTTTTTCTAGTTTACGGAAAATTTCCACGATGAATTTTCGAAAAAAATTGAAATTTTCGTTTTTTCTATGGTTGAAATACTTTAGCGCAGTCAATTTGAAAATCGGAGAGGGGGGGGGGGAAGGAATCCACGGACCTCGGACAATAGGGGTTCTTGGGAACCCCTAAAAAAAAACTGCACCATTTTTGGCTAGAATCTAGTAACTGCCGTACTAAGTGGCTGGACGGCGGTGTTTACCGGCGAGACGGGCCTGGCCCCTGCTGGCCCTCGCCTGGCCTGGCCGGTGCAGGCACTGTGTATATTTTGCTTGCACCGCGCCGCTTTAGGGGCAGCTAAGTGTGCTCAACGCGTAGCGAAAAAACAAGGCATGCCATAACTACTGACGGACACGGCGGGCGGGGCCGGTGGGGCGGGGCCGGTGGGGCGGCGCGCGCGGTGGACACGTTTGCTTTCCGTACAGCACCTCGAGGATCTTGAACTTGAACGCGGGGGAGCCCCCTTCCCTCTTTCGCTTTTCCTGTTTACTACCTCGCCAGTTATCTCAGGTAGTACACAGTGTACACGGCACGGCGGTGACGCGACGGCGCGCGGAGTGCAGCCAGAAAACAAATACAAGTACGCCCTCCTCCGCGCTGCAACCGTGGCCGAACCGTGGCACTGCCGAGGCGACAGGGCGCCCAGGGTGGCCCGTTGCGATTGTCCCCTCTCGCACAGTCCCACACGCATCGCCTGCGGGACGCCCCGCGACGCCCCGCGACGCCCCGCGACGCCCCGCGACGCCCCGCGACGCCCCGCGACGCCCCGCGACGCCCCGCGACGCCCCGCGACGCCCCGCGACGCCCCGCGACGCCCCGCGACGCCCCGCGACGCCCCGCGACGCCCCGCGACGCCCCGCGACGCCCCGCGACGCCCCGCGACGCCCCGCGACGCCCCGCGACGCCCCGCGACGCCCCGCGACGCCCCGCGACGCCCCGCGAGTGCGAGAGGGACAGAGAGGGGTCGTTTGGGAGACAGCCGCACAGCTGTGGTGCGGAGAGATCGATTCCAAGCCAAATTTAGACAAATATGAAGTAGGCAGCCCTCCTCCCTTCCCCACATGAAGCACCTCGTGAAGCATGGCCCGTAGTCTACAGTAATCGGAAGCACCCCGACCAACCAACGGCCGCCCCGCCCCGCCGCCAGCCCCGCCAGCCCCGCCGGGGCCGTCCGGAAGGCGGCGGGGGGGACGGAATTGGCTTCTGAAATGATGCAACCAAATAGAGTGGCGCAGAGAGTTCCACGTTGTTGCATCGCTTTGGGGCGCCTTGGGCCTTGGGGCACCAAAACTGGCTGATGGCAATCAGAGTGTAAATCTGTCCGCGATCTGGAAAATGCGGCGTCCGCTATGTCACGGCCGCCGCCTTGCCTCGCCTTGCTCGCAGCGCTCCCAAGCTCGCAGCGAGCGGCCTGAGCGATGGGTGCAGGGGCTGAGGCCGGGGTACGAAGGGGCACGCCGGGGTTAGCGGGCAGCCCGACCAATTTACGTCCGAACGAAGGAGAAGGGGCGCTCTGCCTGCCTTTTCGCGGCAGACTCGCGGTGCATTCTGGGAACGCGGCCCACGCCAGCCACGCCAGCCAGTCGGGATGAGTCTTTGTCTCGCGGTCTCATTTACAAGCAGCATGCATGTTTCTGGTGACACGCGCCGCCGTCCGTCAGACCCGGTCAGACCCCTTCCCCCTCCAATTCTATTCCGTTTTCGTCGAGGCGCGCCGCACATGTCCCTGCGCAACTTGCCGGCCGGCCGTCCGCGACGCGCTTCAAAAACATTGAATCGTCTTCAAACGACGCGAGGCGCTGGCCTTGGGAGGGCGAGGCTGGGCGCGGGGCGGTGCGCGGCGTCCCCGGCGAGGCGGCCGCGAGAGATATCGGTTACAAGGCGGCCGCGGCAGGGCGGGTCAGGGCGTCTTAAAACATGCTAACTTGTTCATTTGGATGCGGCGGTATACCCCCGCGGCCGGTGCGGCGCCGCGATGCTCCCGCGTGGCTGGCCGCTCCGACTGGCCGCTGGCTGGCTGCTCTGGCTGGCCGCAGCGACTGGCTTGCTGCACTGCGAATAAATCAGGCTTATTTTGTTGCAAGGCGGTGGTGGTCACGGCCAGCGCGGCCAGCGCCGCATCCTTCCATCCGTCAGCCGGCAGTTCCAGAGAGGTTCCAGAGGCAGACGACACATTAGCAGGGCTGCCAACTGCACCAGAAAATGTATCCGTTTAGAGCTGCCCCGGCAGAAGGGGCCCACCGCCAGCCCTGCCAACTGTCGCGCCGCACGCCGTGTCGCTAATCGTCCGCTTGTTGGAATCATTCACGCCAGCCGCGTTGTCCTGCCAGAGTGCCAGCCTCGCCCCGTTTGGCAGTGTGGCCAACCTGCCGCCTGCCGCCGCGTACAGTGCTGCCACCTGCACTGCACTGCCCACTCGCAGGCTGGCTAATCTGGCTCTTGTCAATCTCCGTTTACGAAGGCAAATCCCGAATCCTGCTGCCTGTCGCTCCACTCCTCTTTTAGCTCGCGAAAACGGGTCCGAAATCGATGCCAACTCCACCCCGAAAAACGCAGCCCGAACTTTGTTGCGCCGGTAGCAGGCCCAGCAGCAGCGCCAACAGCACCTGCAGCAGCGCACGGAGCAACTTATCAGACGCCATTGCTGCCACCGCTGCCACCGCGCCGCGCGCTAGCCTCGTGGGTTTGACGGGAAAAAATGGACAGCGCAGCCTGGTCAAGAAAAAAGGAGAAAAGTCCCACGGCACGGCGACGGCGTCAAGTCGGGTTTATAAAACGAACGCAATGCGAGAAAAATGGCGTCGTCCGCGATGCAAGATGCAATGCGATGCAGTCGCGGTGGCGCCGACACAATCGCGAATTAGATGCAGACAGACTTGACGAGGCGATTGCTAAATATAACCGCGGCCCATCTTTTCCAGGCGACCGCCTTCGGCGAGCGAATGTAGCAGAGTGGACGCGTGACCACCACCGCGAGACGAGCGAGAACAAGACATCAAAGTCGCCATTGCAGAAGCGACCGGAGGAGGGGTGGACGCCGTGGACCGACCCGCCTCGCCTCGTCGCCTAATCCCGACAAATGACGACCACTTCCTCACCCACCGGCCGCCCTCGGCCTGTCTCCGTCGCTCTCGCGGGCCGTCCCGCAGGGGTGCGAGCGAGAGAGACAGCGCACCGTTCGCCTGCTGGCCGCACCCGCCGGCGAGGCCGCAAGATCGAATCAGATCGGTTCAACGAACCCCACGGCAATGGGGACTGCACTCGAGGTCGCCGAAGACGCCTTCTTGCGTGCGGCGTGCACCACGCCGACGAACACATGCCACCCAAGGCTTGCGTCCAGTTTTATACCCTTTCCCGATGTTTCGATCGCACTTGGCGCCCCCGACAGGTGTCATGAGTCTGTCTCTCTCGCACCTTTAGGGGACGCCCCGTGAGTGCGAGAGAGACAGCCTGCGTGCGGTTGGCGCGCGTCACCCCCGCGACACGTCCGGTGCGACGGCGCGACCCGACTCGCATACGGAGCCGTTTTCGCGCCACTTCATTGAAAATCAGTGTCGCCAACGACACACGGACAAAGTCTCGCCTCGCGCCCAAGAAAAACAAAACAAAGGACTCTTTTCTTCATCGCGACAACGGCGAGGTACTCGGCGCCGCTCTCGCTCTCCGGGTGGGCGACGCGTCGCGACGCGGAAACGCCGCTTCACAAAGCCACCACCGGCGACCAGGGTGAGACGCCGCGGCGGTGAAGGTCTCCGCGGCCAATGTCAACGCCTACGCCGCGCCGCCAGGCTGCGGGCCGGATTGGCGGATTCGACCGTACAGTCGCGCAAAGCGGCGTGATGCAGGCGCAGAGCTCGACGAAGCGGGCTGGCGAGAAGGAAACCCGGAAAACGGGCGGAAGGCGGAAAGGGCGAGGACGCGGCCGACTTGGCCAGCCTGGCCTCCAACGGCCAGCATCATGCCTGCAGCCTGTGGCCCCGCCTGTGGCGACCGGCCGCGGCTCGCTCTCGCTCTTGAGTGAGATCGCTGAGAAATTGGGCGGCGATAAGGACCCGACGTTTACTGCCAATCACGGGGAGGATGGCCCCGCCTGGCCGCCAGCTCGGCCGGCCCGGCCGGCACAGCGCGTGGCTGGGGCGAGCGCCGTGCTCGCAGGCAGACCCGCCGCGCGCAGCTGCCCTCGCCGTGCCTACCTTCATTCCGAGCTCCAGGACGCAGCCGCGCACTTTTTGGCCAAGTCGTCTTAGGCGGGGCAGTGCGGGGCGGGGCGGAGCGGGGCGGCCTGGCGGTCGAAAACGAAAGTGGTGTACAGCAAGACGCGGTCCGTGGTCCACAACTCACTTGGCGGCGTGGCGGGCGGGGGCGGTGCGGCCGCCAGCACGCAGCCCGAGCAGCCCGTGTCGGCCGTGTGCGTGACGGGTTGTTTGACTCGCACGCCGCCGCCCTGCGTTTATGACAAACCATACGCCGCGTGCGTTGCAGTGCGTTGCAGTCCCGGCCGAGCATGTCTATCTGTCTGTCTGTCTGTCTGTCTGTCTGTCTGCCCGCCCGGCGACGCTAGCGCTAATTACCGTGCGTCGCGCTGGAGGTAAAAAGGGGGGGGGGACGGCCCGCGGATGTGCGAAATGCTAAATGCACGAGTGTTACAGCTTCCTAATGGACCGGCGGCGGGAACCACATCCACTCCCAAGCAACAGCTCTCATAAATCTCGGTCGAGGTGGCGAAGAGCGGGCGGGGCGGGGCGGGGTGCTCCGGGCTGACACACACCTCCACGACCCCGCCCCGCCGGCCCTGGACCTCCGCGCGTCTCGCACTCATACACACACAGACTCACTCACTCTCACTCACACACACACACACACTCACACACACACACACACACACACATCGCTGTCCGCGTAACTTCTCTGTCCGACCGCGAAAAACCGGCAGTTTCCAGCTAAAAACCAATCTCTGTTGCAAACCAACGAGTAGAGCCGTCCATTCGCTCGCCCTGACCTGCCTCGCTCGAGAAGGAGTGCCTCGCACCGCCCCGCCCCGCCGCCCCGCGTAGTCGCGTCCGCCCGCAAAATGGCAAGACAGCGAGGCGACGCAGACGCACAGCCCGACACGGTCCACCTCCAGGCTCACGTTTTCGTCGGCATCCCGGCCGCGGCCAGGCAGGCTCCACGGCCGGCGCCAATACGGCTCCAGAGCCGCGCTGGAAGATAGAAGCCGCGGCGGACGCCGCGATGGGAGGTGCCAAGAATGCGCCTGGCCGCGCTGGCCGCCGGGCCCCAGGACTCTAGGCGGCCAGGCAGAGCCAGGCGGGCCCCAACGCACATCCCTTATCATTGATTCACGGCGGCAGGCCGGCAGCCGGCCTTGTGGTAATTAAGCCTCCTGTACTCCCAGTGTACTCCACCAACACACGGACACACGCCAACACACACACAGACGCGGCGGACATTGCGGTTCGCCGGACGATGCGACGCGCGTAAAACCGATGACGGCACGCTCGGCCGACTCGTAGCTGCTCGTCGCCCTCCTCGTCCTCGTGGTCTCCCTCGTCGTCGTCTCGCCGCCTACAGCACTGTAAGATCGTGCCGACCGCCGCCACTGTAAGTATAACTCTCATTTGCAGTCAATGAGGAGTAATATCGTTCGTGTGCGCCTGAGTGCGTGCGTGCGACTGACTGTGTGGTAGGGGACGGACACACTCTCACACACACGAGACACTCACACAAACACGCACACACAGATGGGCGGTGCGGCGCCATGATAGAAATGTCTGGCGTACATAGTTCGTCGGCGTGCTGCGCCCGTTGCGCCCGCTGCGCTGGACTGCGCCGCCGCCCTCTCCAACTTCTTGGGCGGGGCGCGGATCTCTCTGGATCCCTCTGGATCTCTCTGGCGGGCAAAGGAGAGGCGCCAGGGCGATACGGCTCCACATCACGTTACGGCAGTGATTCATAGCGCGGCGGAGCGGCGCGGCACGGCCGGATTAGCCCGCACGGCCGCGCCGCGGGTTCCAATACTCGCGACGAGCTGCTGTTTTTATTTTCTTTCGGCGCCGCCGCCGGTTTTGGCGCGGTTTAGTGCGGGGCACGGCGTCGTCCGTCGTCCGGGAGCACGGCGTCGTCGGGCAGGGCGGCGCGGCAGGCCGCGGGGACGCCGCAGTAAACACCGAGACAGAGGCGCAACGCGAGCACATTGACATTGAGTGCACGCGGAAAAATAAAAGTGTTTGTGGCCGGCGGGCGGGGCGGCGCGGGGCGGGGCGGCGCGGGGCGGGGCGGCGCGGGGCGGGGCGCCCTCGGCCCCTGGACACCGCGACACTAACAAGCGTTGCATTTACGGCGCATAAAACTTGGGCCGGGCGGGGGGGACTTTCTTTCTGGACACTGCGCTCGCTGGCCGATCGCCGAAAAGGAATCAGTGAGAGTGAGTGTGCGAGTGAGAGAGTGTCGCCGTGCTCCTCGGCGTCCGGAGGTCCAGTCCGAGGGGACCCTGCCGGGGCTCGGGGGCTGGGGACGAGGAGACGGAGGGGACATGGAGGCGCGTCGCCCGCTTCGCTTATGGCCCGGGAACAAGGTACTTGCTGCAAGCACGCCAGCGCGCCAGCACACCGCAAAGTGTGCGGCGGAGGCACGGCACTGGGAAAAGGGGGGGGGGCTTACAATTTACCGCCCCGCAGCTGTCCGCACGTGGATTGCGTTCGCCTTAGGATTATGAGCGCGAGGAGCAGAGGAACGTGTGGGAGAAAGAAGAGCGCAAAAGACGAGGGAGAGAAAGAGAGAGGGAGAGAGAAATGAGAGGAGTGGAGGACGCCATCGGCGCGGGACAAAGACATGTGTGAGACCGAGCCCCCCGCGGCGACGCGGCGACCCGCACCATACTCAATCCGTCAATTGATTAGCGCTCGCATCTCTCTCTCTCCCTCTCACGCGCTGTGCGAGGCTGCCTTCCAGTGAGCGGCTCCGCTTCCGAGAGCGCGGCACAAGATGGAAGGCCTCGTTGCGCTGTGCAAACGCGAGTACCGATTAGTTACCTCTGGAACACACACGAACGCGCAGGCCGTGTTTGTTGGTGTGGTGGTTCGAGTTGATGTGGGAAAGGTCGCATCCCCACCCCGGCCCGGCGCGCTGGTGGTGGCGACGGTGCGCCTTCGGCCGGCCTCGGGGCACAACACCGGACGCGACCGTTTCCGTGTGCTTGGCCGGGGCGGGGCGGGGCGCACAGGGTAGCCCAGCCGGTACGGCACGTTCAATCAGGTATCATCAGGGCGGGGCGTGGCCGCGAAGGGCGGGGCGTGGCGGGGCGGGGCGGGGTGGGGCCCTAATAAAGACGCTAGGCCGCTGTTATTGTGTTACCGTGATGAGTGGTTGGAGCCTCCCTTTCAGGGCCCTCTGTGCTGGACCGGGCGCGCCCCGCCCCGCTGCCGGCCACCATAAACGTCAGGTGGGCCGGCCGCTCCAAAACGGTTCCAAACTCCCCCCTGCTCGGATAATGGTCTATTTATTTGTCAGTCGGTGACGCCTGGCCCGGCCCTGCGGCCAGTGGCCCTGCGGCCGGCCCTGCACGCCGTGCGCGGTAGCCGGGTAAACATGTGCGTTTTGTTGTCGGCCTCTCACCGGGCTTCCATGTCACTGCTGCTGTTGTTGTTGCTGGCGGCGGTCATCGTGGAGGAGGAGGACGAGGTGTGAAGAGCCCCCGGTAATACGTCCACTCCCTGCCCGGCTCCTTTCCCACGCGGCAGGAATGCCAAGCTACCGACCCAAAAACTAGATCTCCACAGAACGGACCCCTCCCCTTTTCCAGAGGCAAAAACAGCCAGGCACTGAGTCAGCGGCAATACTGCGACACAAGCAAATTACCGCTCGGGTATAACACAGTTGGCGGCCCTGCAGCAGCGCGCCGTGCCCGTGTTGGCAGCCCTGGCGCGTCGCCGCGTTGCTGCAGTGTATTGGCAGGTGTACCAACACGGCGTCGGCGCCGGCCGGCCTGGCGCGCGGTGCACACGCGTCGCGGCGACATCGCGGCGACAAGGCGGCGACACGACGCGCGCCTACCGCAAGACGCCTCACCTGGCCTGGGAGCGGGCTGGTCGCGCTGTCTCTCTCGCACTCGTGGGGCACCCCGCAGAGGTGTGAGAGAGACAGAGCGTGCCGCCTCGGAGGCAGCCCGCAGTGCCGGTGGTCGCGTCCGAACAACACATAAATCATGGCCTTTCTATTCGCAGTGCTTTGGTCTTTATGCAGCGACACGCCAATAAACGCAAAAAAAGGCGCCATCTGCCGGCGGCGGCGCCAAACACAGCCGCAAGTGCGCGGCACGCAGGTGCCCGTTGGCAGCTTCTTCAGTGAACCTCCACTGGCCGTCTAGATGGAGACGCTGGAGACAGCGCACCCAGGCCGCCAAGCTCGCCGTCAAGCTCGCCGCCAAGCGAGTGACGAGGCACGTCGACACTCTTCTTGTTTATATTTTTTATTTTTTTCGTCTTTACTTGGCGATGGAAGGACCCCCTGCACTATAAACCTTGCGCGTGATTCATCGCGATTCCTTGACACCTTTCAAGGCACCCGGCCCACAGTGGGCCAGAAGACCCATGGGGGCGGCCAAAATACTGGACGCGTTTTGAGCTCCAGAGTCGCTTAACCGGACTCGAACCGAAAGTGTGGTCTCCGAACGAGGAATCCATTCGTGGGGTCACACGTTCGGTTCGAGTCCCATTTAGCGACTCTGGAGCTCAAAACGCGTCCAGAATTTTGGCCGCCTCCACACCGGTCTTCGGGCCCACTGTGCGGCGCGACCCAGCCGACCCCGCCCAAGCGGCCGCCGGTTCACACCGCGAGCGAGACCGGGAAAAACAAGACGAAAATCGAAAATCGGTCGCCGCCCGGTCGCGTCACCTGCTTTTTATCTTTTTCTGTCACTTTCGCGGCCTCGCCCGCCACTTTGTACTTATCGAGTGAGGAATTGCCGGGCCGGGCCGTGACCACCGACAGACCGATCAGCAGCGCCACTTTGTCTCTCTCGCACCCATTGGGAACGCCCGATAAGTGCGAGAGAGACAGACGGAATCAGTCTGCTGTCGCGGCATGAGTGATGCGGGGCGTCTGACGTGGTCCGACGCCGTGGTCCGACGCGGTCGACGCGTCCATGCCGGGCGGCGTCGGCGACGTGCGAGGCGCGGGGCGTGCGGCTTGGCTAACCCGGGCCGCGTTGATCCCCCGGCACGTGCCGGCCCGCCAGCCCCGCCAGCCCCGCGGAGTCCTGCATGCACCTGGGGAGGGGAGGGGGCAGCGCCTCGGCTGCCTCAGTTGCCTCGGCCCCAGAAGCAGGACATGCGACATTTCTTTCTCCCCCACCGAAGGCACGAGCCACGCGGAAGAAGAAGAGCGGGTGCGACCGGCCGCCGAGGCGCGAAGCCGCGAGCCGGCGGCGCCAGCAACACTCCGACTCGAGCGACTCACCGCGGTCAATAAATTGGGGCTGAGCCGACGCCAGGAGTGGAATCAATTCGATCCGTCGGATAGGATATTATTTTGAAACACACAAAAAAAGGTAGAATGATGGTGATAATGAGGTGCCGAGTGCAGGTAATACAAGGTACACAGCGGATGTGGTGGCAAACTCCACCGCGGCCGCCCCACCCCGCCCTGCCCCGCCCCGCCCGCCTCGTGCATAAGCATAGCGGCGCCTGAATCAATCAGCCCGAGACGCGGTTGACGCTTCGCTCCGTCGTTAGTTTCGCATTTCTAAACGCGGCGCCGCTTCGAGATTTATTAATCGGAACGAAAGGCGAGCGTGTAGAATGCAAATGCAACTTGGCCATCGCACTTGAAAAGGCAGAGCGTTTCATTTCATTTCCCCGACTCGGCGACACAGTCTGACTCGGCGACGCGCGACGCGACGCGGCCCGAAATGCGACCCAGTTCCGTCCCGGCCCGACGGCGGCGGCGCTGGCGGCAGGCGGCGCTAGGATGTTGTTTTGCCAGTGTGCCGGTGTTTTGCTGGTGCTCCGCAAGGTGAAGGGCAGCGGCAAGGCCGTGGCAAGGCCGTCCGCCCTGATGAGGCGCTTTGGGGCGAAGCGGGCGAAGCGAGCGCCCCTCCGAGCTAATTTGGGGGGCGGGGGCACGGCGGGGGCACGGCGGGCCTGGCGGGCCGAGCAGCAAGCAGGGAACCCCACGGCGCCCCCTGACCCACAGCGGGGACCAGCCGCGTCGCATATCCGGGCAGAAGCGGGACGAGCCGCCAGAAAGGCAAACTAATAGAACACAAGGCCCCCTGGAGCCGATCTACGAGTCGGGCGTTCCGGGCGTTCCGTGCGATGCGGTAGCATGGCGGGGCAGCATCGGCGTCGCGTTACATAGTGCCGAGCTCAATATGGAGAACAGCTTTGGAGGCCGCGCAGGCAGGCGGGCAGGCAGGCGGGCAGGCAGGCGGGCAGGCAGGCAGGCAGGTCGCGTCATTTGGAGTCACCTGCGTGCGTCACGGGCACAGCGAGACGGCACCACCGTCGTGTTTTCCACCCAAACTCTTGACGGCGATGGCGGAAGGAGACGCCTTGCGAGACGCGTTTCGGAATGAGTCTCTCGGTTCCTTTTTTCCTCGTTCCTCATCTGCAGAGGCTTGGGATTGGACGGTTGGACCGCCCTGGACCGCTGCCGGCTCACTGTGCGGCCGCCGTCCAGGGCCGCGGCCCAATCGAACTTGCCTGCACGCGCGCCAAGGACGTAAGGACCAGCAGCAGACTGATGCCGTGGGCCGTTCTCGTTCGCTCTGTCTCTCTCGCACTCACGGCGGGAGTCCCGTGCGGTCCCGTATCGGTGCGAGAGAGAAAGAGCGACGCGCCCGGTCGTCATTACTGTTTGTGTTTGGCCCCCAAGGCATCATCGCCGGGGCACAATGGAATTGCAGATGAGTGCGCCGCGCGCCTCTCGAGGCGCCTCTCCCATTGGCCGGCCGGCCAGCGCCGCGTCCAATGGCGGCGCGCTCCGCGGCCGCGGCTCTACGCCGCGCTCCACGCCACGCCCCACCGCGTCCGCGGCCCGACGGCCAGGCCCTCCTGGAGACCCTCCCGCACTACTCGCTCACCTGGATCAAGTTCGAGGCACCGCGGCCGCCGGGCAACGCGTTGCAACGCCAACCCTTTCGTCTCCAATCCGACTCTTCACTCGCGACAAAAAAGCGTCAATATATGTGGCGGTTTCCGGGATCACGTCAAGAATGCCGTGGAGGCGTTGGAGCGTGCAGGCCGAGCAAGCAGCGCCAATCGAAGGACGACCAGGACGACGGTGAGGGAGTGCAAAACGCTGTCGGGCTGGAGGCGACGCGACACGCCCCACGAGATATCACACCCCTCGCCCCTCGCGGCCGAGCTGCCGATGCCGAGCAGGCCGAGCACGCGGAAGCGTCCAGATCGTGACTTACACCGCGCACGCCTCGTCAACATTCCCTCAACAAGGCAACAAAAAAAACAACAACATTTTTGCCGAGTACTTTCGGATCTACATTATTGCACTGTGATGGGCCGCGCTGTCGTCCGGGCAAAGCGCCGAGTTTGGGCTGAGCCAATGACGGGCGAGCGGACGAAAGGGAAAGGCGAAGCTAAGCCCCGCTTAGCATGCACTGGCTGTTCAATAACCACGTAAGGGGACGCCTGCCTGGGAAATTCACGTCGGGAAACGCAGTTTCGGATCGCGACGACGCCTGACGGCCTGACGGTCTTGTCGTTGCACAACGCGAGCACCGCGACGACGGCGACTACGACGACTCCTGCGACGACGGGGTCGGCCTTGCGTCACCGGCAGCACTTTTGGGCACACCCAGACGGGACGGCGGACGGTGGCACTTCGAGGGCCCGCCGGACCGTGTCCAGATGGACCCAACCGATCCCATTCAGATGATCCCCCTTTGAAGTCGATAAATAACACGACAAATGTGGGGCTCGTCTTGCGTCACCCGGGCGCCTCCGAGTGGTTTGAACTTGGAGGTTTGAGCTTCGAGCACGCCGACGAGAGGGAAAGCATTCTGACGCCGCGTGACCCAGAGCTGGGCCCAGAGCCTCCCGGCTGACCAGTCCCTACTTGCGCAAAGACACGGCCACTTCTGCCGGCCTGGCCGCCGTGGCCGCCGTGCGGAGACTATCCCGTGTCTCCCGCAGTCTACTTCCGAACACGATATCGTCACTGTGTCTCTCTTGCACTTTGGGGCGTTCCGCAGGGGTGCGAGGGAGACAGAGTGGCGAGAAGCCTTGGCTCCAGGCAGCAGGGCGTGCTGTTTCTCCGTTCTGCTGGGCTCTGCTAGTTTTTGGCCCATTGCCGGTGACTCGGTGGTTCGCTCGCTCCCAGGTCCCAGGCCAGTGAGCCGGTTTTTCGCGCTTACGGTACCCACCCCGTCCGCCTTGCTTTACAAATAAATTAGCGATCTTTGTGTGATCGGCCGACCGGACCAGGTCGGCCCAGCACGGCCCAGCAGCCGCCCGCGGCGTGGGGACCGCCGCCGGGACGCCACTAAGTTGTACGAATCACAACCGATTTAGACTGTATCGCACAAACTACACACAAACCTGGTGACCAGACGCACTGCGTGTAGACGGAGTGACTCCAACTCGTGCAGAATGAATGTAATTTAGCGCCTAGCACCCCGCGGACGGCTCATTCGGATTGCCGTGCCAGCGCCGCGAGTTTGAACCTGGTGTAGTGACCTTTGATCTGTGTGGAAACAGGCCGACGTGTGAGGCAAAGTGGTCGAGGGCAGCCCGCTCGTCCAGAGACTCCGGAGCGTCCAGAGACTGCAGGGAATAAATCGCCGTCACAACGGCCGCCGTGCTGATCAAAAGCCCGCCGCCGACGGCTGACTCCTAGGACGGCGACGACGCCTGCACCTCCGCGACGACGACCCGTAACTAGCCCTCGGGGCCGGCGAACTTGCGGGGGTATTCAGATGCGGTTCCCGAACTGCGCGATGCGTCGCTGCACGCAGCAGTGCCCGGGGGCGCCCCAGCCGCCCCGCCCCACCCGGCCCGGCCCGGCCCCCCACCACGCCCATCGAGAGGCCTAACGAAGCCAGTCGACGCGCCGCGAGTACTGTCGCTGGAGACAAGCGGCCGAGGTTCCCGACGAGGGGAAACGCGTGGTGCCGACCTGGCTGCATTGCATTGATAGGTGAGCCGGAAAAAAAGAGACGAGAACATGAGAATAAACAAGCGGACGATGATGACGACCTTTTCGAAGTTGTTTTGTTTGCCACGGGCTGTAGAAAACGAGTACCGAAAGATAAAATACGTACGAAATGTGCAGAAGTATAGGCGTGGGGATGTGGGGAGACGAGGGGGAACGGAAAAGAGAGACGTGCGGGGGGACAGCACCCTACAACCATGGTACGTACAGAAGAATGTGGACACATTCCACATTCAGGCGGCAAAAACGCCTGTAAGTGGGCAAACTACGTTGCAAGCACAGCAGAAATCTTACATAATGTACGCATGTACACGAAATTGTTCGGCGGGTTACCCCTCGCAGCCACGCGCAACCACGCGCGAGGCGGATGCACTTGATTAGTCAATGTTCCCGATGCATGCAACCCCCGGGCGCGCCAAACGGGCCGTTCCGACATCATCGCCGCCGCGCATTCCAACAGAAGAGACAAAAAACAGACACCGAAATAGAGGCGGCGCGTCATACAGTCATGCACGACTCTTGCGCGTCAACACACGTCAACATGCCACCGGTCGTTAATTTGTCATCAGCCTCACAGGTATGTAGATCATCCAGTCTGCACACAGTCTGGAACATTGTCCGGGCCGTAAGTGTCCCGTTCGGCGCTTCCTGGAAGGACCTGGGAGGACCTGGAGGACGCGGTGCTGTGCGGCCCGCTGGGCGCATCCTGCAGTCCGCTTATTAATGGTCCTCCAGGCACGGGGACGGGGGTCAGGGGGGCCGGGGGGTCAGGGCGCAGGGATGGGCGGCGTTCGGGAGCTGTCTGCTCAAAGCCCGTGGCACCCGTCGGCCCCAGCCAGGAGGGTCAGGAAGCGATTCCAGGTAGGAGACCAGACCGCACCTCGCGCATCGACGCTGCGCCACGCCGCGCCACGCCACGCCGCGTCACGCTGCGGTGCACACG
Organism: Thrips palmi; assembly: GCF_012932325.1. Lineage (NCBI taxonomy): Eukaryota > Metazoa > Arthropoda > Insecta > Thysanoptera > Thripidae > Thrips > Thrips palmi. The sequence continues at coordinate 10,798,110 of NW_023144621.1, read as the reverse complement.
ACTTGTCATATAGAGTTGTTGTACACTATAAAATTAGAAACCTGGTGTCGCAGCCGTGCCGCTGCTCCGGCATACCGGCGCCTTGGCGACCGCCGCGGCCGCCGCGGCCATGTGTCACTGCGGCAGCCTCGCCGCCTCCTCCGTCCTGGGCCCTGGGGGTCATCGCGTGGCCGCGCGCAGCCCCACTAATTTGTCGCGGCCTCAGGCGATAACCCCCTCCCCCTCCCTCTCGCGCACGCACCGAATGGCCGCACTTTATAGCGCATCATACTCGGACGGCCACTACAGCGCTACAATGATGCCGGGCCACTAAACGGGCCGGCTGGGCCGGCTGGGCTCGGCCGACTGGCCGTGCTTGTGCTGCTCCGGAGCAGCGACCGGCAAATCAGCGCCATCAATTACAGCCCTTTCCACGCCGCGGCCCGCCGGCCCACTCATGCCGTCTCTCTCGCACCCGCACGGCCAGCTCGGCCAGCACGGCCAGCACGGACCGCACCGCGAGTGCGAGGGCGACGGAGCGACGAGGAAAGGAGGGAAGTCCAGCAGCGTCCGGTTTCACGGCCGACTGCGCGCTGCCTGCAGAGCCTGCAGTGACTGCACGGCTCGAGCCAATAAGCCCCGACGACGACGGCACGACGGCGACCCCCGAATGCCACTCGAATGCGGCATTCGGTCTCGAGCAGTCTCGACGCTCAAACCGGGCGTCGTAGCCGCGAGCGTCAGCGTGGCCTAGTGGACGAGCTCCACGACGCGCTGCTGTGAGGTCCCCCGCGCGCGCGCACCCACAGACAGCCGCAGGCACCGCCATCAATTCAGTGTCACACATACACGCATTCACGCATGCACTCCGTGGCAACAAGTTGTCCACGAATTACGTAACAGGAAGCGAGCAAAAGGAAAAGATCCTCCGCATTGGCGTGGGTCGGCCTGGTCGGTCTGCCGGCGGGTCGCTTTGGCCGCGCCGCGCACCTTGTAGTGTAGCAACTTGGTACTCGTAATGTCTTCTTCCCAGGCCATAACTCATATTTACACCGTCGTAAGTCCGAGTGCCCGGCGGGCCGTTCACCCTGTGGGCCCGCGCCGTGGGCCACTGGTCTCATTCGCCTTGTCTCTCTCCCTCTCTCTCGCGCCTACGGGTGACCACGCTGGGGTGCGAGAGAGACAGAGAGGGCCGCGCCTCACCGGCCGCTACTTGTAATGAGTCCCGCATTTACTGCCCATAACACACTTTGCGCTGGCGGGGCGACATGACATGGCCTGGCACGGCCTGGCACGGCCTGGCGTGGCCTACAGTGCATGCAGGGATGCGCTGCCTTTTGCCTTGTAACGACGCGCCTCGCAGTCTTGCAGTGAAGCGCCTTGCACGGCTGCACGCCACGGCGGCTTCGTGGAAGCGCGGCGGAGCGCGGTGGAGCGTTGGGCACACGCGCCGCGACTTGCTCAAAATACACCCAAATTCGGAGTTTCTTTTGTCAATTTGGCACTTCCCTGGTGGCTACCCGGAGTGTGATTGACAGCCCCCTGCTCTGCAGGTTTCCAATCGCGACGCTCGCCGAATCCGCTTCCCTTTCTGCGGTGGCCGTGTTGCCCCGTGTTGACACAGCGCGGCGGCGCGGCGGCGCGGCCAGGACCACGGCGGCCACCTCGGGAGGTGTCGCGTCGCCGTGCCGTCCGGGGAAGATGGCGCAGACAAGCGGGCGACAAGGCATTATGATGTCGCTTATCAGGACGACTTCTTCAGGCCGGACGAAAAAATAAAGTCGCCAAGTTATGCGACTGGCTGGCCGCGCGCCCCGCCCCGCCCCGCCGCGTCGCCGAGCTGCGGGAACCGGCGTGCGCGATCTGCGGGCACTGGAGTGGCGATCGGTCGGGTTCTGATTTCGACTAGATTCCCCCACACCATTTTTACGATTTTCCGTTGTGCGGGCGATGGGCGCACGCTGCGGCTGCGGGCCGTCCGCCTGGCGGTGTCCTGGCGGTGTCCTGGCGGTGTCCTGGCGGTGTCCTGGCGGTGTCCTGGCGGTGTCCTGGCGGTGTCCTGGCGGTGTCCTGGCGGTGTCCTGGCGGTGTCCTGGCGGTGTCCTGGCGGTGTCCTGGCGGTGTCCTGGCGGTGTCCTGGCGGTGTCCTGGCGGTGTCCTGGCGGTGTCCTGGCGGTGCCCTGGCGGTGTCCTGGCGGTGCCCTGGCGGTGGCGGATCGCACCGCACCTCGTTAGCGTAGCGGAGGCGGCGTGGCGGTGGTCCGAGGAGCAAAATGTCACGCGGCCGAGTCAAGCCGTGCACGATGTACGACACGACGTGGCCCTGAACCCCGAATCGCGGCGACCGGCCCCGGCTCGGCTCGCTGATTGAATCATCACCAAAAAACGACAAGACACGCGAAAAGCGAAACGCGAAAAGCGATGACGGAGCGACGCGGCCGCCATGCCAGAACCACTGGAACGTTTCGGACGCGCTCAGCGTCGCGTCGACATGACCGAAGGCAACCCCAGCACCACGGATCTGACCTCTCCAAATTTAAATCCACTTTGAGCAGTGAGCGGGTTGCGGTGAGTCACGAGACGACCGCGACGACCCCGTCTCCTCGTAGCGCGAGGCGTCTACGCCAATCTAATGGACGCAAACCGACCGCGTGATATCGGTCAACGCGATGGGCGCCGCACGGCGACATGGTAACACGTCTTCCCGAAACCTGAGTTCAGATGACGGACACCCCGCCCCGCCCCGCCCCGCCCCGCCCGCCCCGCCCCGCCCCGCCCCACCCCACCCCGCCCCGCGCCGGAGTCAAGCAGTCTGGAGGGTCTGCGGGGCGACGTCGCGACGTCGCCTCCCCGAAGTGGCCTTGCCTTACGACCAATATTTTACACAAGTTATGCCTCCGCGGCGATATTAAACGGTACGCGAAGCAGGTGTTTATGTATACGAGGCTCGATGAGGAGGGGGAAGGGGGAGCGTAGCGGCCTGGGAGACCGTGGGGACACCAATCCTAACCCACTTACTGCCAAAACTTGTTCTTGCCTTCCGATCGCCCGGCGGGCTCTGGAAGAGGAGGATTGGAGGACGGGATGGGACGGGTGGGATCACCCCGTGGAGGGGGGAGGGGAAAGGGGGGGTTTTAATCTCCAGGGAGGAGCAGGTTGGATTCTGCCGAGACACGGCAGCACTAAAGAAGACAGGACGCAGCGAAAATGAAAGGACGAGCGTAAGACGTTGCCTCACTCGATCGGCTCGGGCTGGGGCGTAAATGATTGGGGCGGGGGGAGAGGGAGGCCCGGCGTGGCCCGCCTCCATCGGACGGACGGACGGACGGGCCGAGACAGACTCGTCTCTTTGAGGAGCGTGAGATTGGGCGAGTAAAGACCCGAGGCGCTGCCCGCCCGGCCCAGGATTACGCAGTGCGACGCAGTGTTTGGAGAGGCAGAAGGGCGCAGTGAATCAGAGAATCGATGCGCTGACCCCGCCAGTGACCCCTTCCAACAAAAAAGGAGAGGAAATACGGAAAACGTGACGAATAATTACACTTCAAAAATGCTTTTCTAGATCCCATTTCTATCACATATTGTCTTATGCACAAACAGCTGTAGTAAAAAACCCAAGGCAACTTCAAGGCAGACAAAAATAAAATTTTAATTTCCCTTTTTTGCTGTTGTGTGCACTTGTCGGCTAACAAGCGTTTTGTCGCGGTGTAATCCGCGCTGCATTCTCATTCTCGGACGCCAGATCGCCAGCCAACGCGCGTCACGCGGCGTCACTCGTCGCGGCCGCCAGTCATGGGCAGGCCGAGCCGGCAGGCCAGGCGCTAATCCAATGGCTGGCGGCGGCAAGCCAATGGCTGCTGGCGACAGCCCCGCTTGGGGCGGCGCGGGGCGGCGCGGGGCAAGGTGTGGCGCCTGCCGCGGACCGATACTAATCGCCATGTTTTCGTGCGAAAGAAACTGGAGCGCGAGAGATAATCCAGACGGAAGCAGACTGGAAATGTGAGAACACGGCACCCATTCTGTCGTCAAACGATCCGGTCGGCGCCGCCCCGCCCCGCCCCGCCTTCGCGCTCCGCGGCCGTACAAGGGGAAAAGTCCGGCTGCCTCCTACGGCTACGAGTCTACCGCCACCGACCGCGCGGCGCCGGCGCCTCTGCTAGTGACGTGCGGCAAGCAGCGCGTGCGCAGCAAATTTTCATAATCCGGTCTAAACGCGCGTCACACCGGCCGAGCGGTGCCTCTTTTGCCTCGGATTTCCAGTGACAGACGCGGTTGCCAGTTTAGTTCACCAGTGTTTATAATTAAGCAACCCCCCTTCCCTCCACTCCCCCGCATCGCCATCTTCGCCTCAACACCAAGGGGACGCGTAAAATGAATATAAAAGAGACAGAGAGAGAGAAACAAGAGAAGCAAAACAGTGCGCAGCAGGAAAGGTTTTCTCAAGGTAAGCAGATTAACTTGAACGAGGTGTCCGTCTGCGCCAATAAAGAGACAAAGCAGAGCACGCACTTGGCCGGGACGGGACAGCCACGGACAGCCACGGACAGCCACGGACAACGCCATCCATGCTGGCTGGGCTGGGGCCGACCGCGACCACAGGCATGCGCGCAGACACTGTCCCCGTCATCCCCCAGATCTCAACGAGATTTGGACGCCGCTCTCAGAACCGTGCCGTGACACACGCTCCCACTTGGAGAAACTGCCGCGGGGGGAAGAAGACGACACGGTGACAATAATGGTGCAACACGCCAAAAAACGGAAAATCGATTCATTCATTTGTCAGCAGTGCCCTGCGTAAATCAGCCACTCTGTTTGGGCCCCTTCGTTCCCCCGGCATGAAAAAGCGTGGGGGCGGAAGCGTCGGGGCGACGCGGGGCGGCACACTGGCGGCACAGTGCGCTGCTGGCGCTGCTCGAGGTGACAAAGTGCGCGCGGCTGGCTGGGCCGTACGTACCGGGCTGGGCCGCTGCGACTACTGCAGCAGGTAAAGCAGGAAGCGTTCGTAGACTTTGTCACTTCGTCGCGCAACGACACTTTGTCGTGTTTTTCTGCCGCCTCCACTTCTTGCTCCCTTGCAGAGTATCTTCCTTCTCGGATCAGTTGTTGTTGTCGTCGTTGTTGTTGATGTTGTCGCACTTCGACCAGCTCCCGCCCCCTTGCACATAGAAGGACTCCAGAGAATCCAGTAAAGGATTGGAGGGCCACTGATTGTGAGACCTCTATACAGAAGTCGCCAGGAGAGCGCTGTGGTTCCGGCAATCCTTTCACTAGAATCAGCCAAGAAGCCGCCACTGTCGTCAGCTAGTTCAGTGAGGCTGGGAAGACTGGAGTCTGGAGCGGCTGGAACGGGCCGTGAGTAATGGCGCCTTCACGGAGACGGCTCCAGCCAGCCTCGGCTCCAGCGGCAAACAAGCAGGCTCCAGGACGCCTCCAGGACGCCTCCAGGTGGGTGGCGCGGTGAGAAGTGCGTCGCGGCACGCCAGCGCGGCGCTATAGCCTATGGAGCCGCTGGAGGCCGGGTGCCAGATGGGCGGCAACAGTTTAGTTCGTGTTCGGAGGATTCTCGATTCTCGCGTGCGCGCCGGGCGGGGCGGGGCGGGCGGGGCGGGGCGGGGCAGGGCGGGGCAGGACACGGCGGGACACGGCGAAAGGTGGGCCGCTGGGAACACGTAACCGCGCCACCCCGCCCGGCTACTGGGTCATCTTCACACACTCTGCCGCTGGTGCCTCACGCTCTTACACATACACACACCCACACACACATACACACACATACACACACACACACACACACACACACACACACACACACACACATGGGCGCGGGGCGCAGGGACTTTGAACGATTTCTCGCTTGTCAAATGGTCGTGGGAGGGCACAGACTGAAGGGACGGGGGTTTTGTTCGCAGAGGGCCCGGGGTCTGGGAACGCAGTGCATCGCCACTGTCTTGGTAGTCAAGGGCAGCACCAGGATGACCTCCGGCGAGGACGAGGAGGCCCTGCTGGTGGTCACGGAGCGGGGCGCAGGGCAGGCAGCAGGGCAGGCAGCAGGGCAGGCAGGGGTGGCAGGAATGCAGCGGTGATAAGCCTGTCGCCACCGAAATGGGTCGGGAGAGTCCGGAGAGTGAACAGGGGAGTCCCGGCAGACGGTGGCGTATAGTGCGGGGAATAACGTCAATAGGAGGCGTTTATCTTCAAAATATGATCGAAACGATTTTCAAACGGGAATCGGTAGTTAAGACCGCCCTGATGAGAACTGGCTATGGAGACAATCCGCCAACTCGCCGGAACAGGGTGAAAAACGGGTTGCCTACCTGCAGGCGAAAAATTTATAATTTGGGAACAAGAAGTCGCATCGAACCCGTTCAAGCGGCGGAGTGTTCGGACACACAGGGAGAAGCTTCAATTAAATTGGCGCGCGTAAATCTTGAGAATTTTGGCGTCCACAGCAAAAAATGTGTTTCTATTTTCTATAATTGCAGTTATTTGAACTTTTTGCTTACACACGGTGCAAATATTTTTGTACCATGAGATGCGCCGTTCTCTTACCCGTCCGTGGAGTGTTTCGGATCGCAAATAGGAGCAGTGGTTCTCGATCTACAGCGATTTTAGTGCCGCGCGGCGGCAGTTCCGCCGCTCTGCCGACGCGCCCGCCTGGCCGGCCGCGGCCGGTGGGGGCAGGCGGCTGCAATGGAGCGGACCGGCCACGACGGTTTTCCTCCTGAAAAACACCCTAAATTTTAAGATATCAATTTGAAATTTGGCAGGGGGTTCACTCACTGACTCCTCCATCGATTCGGCTATAGAGACATGCCGCCACGCGGGTTGCCTATTTCCCGGGGGCACTAAACGGGAAATGGGCGATTTTGACCGCTATTCCTTTGGAAAACCTTATGCCAAAAGAAAACCCCAAATGTGTGCTGTTTTGTTAGCTTTCCATCGAGTGGTCTGCGGCATTGCTCGCCCTAGCGAGGCCCACAGCGCAACGTTCAAAGCGCCGCGAGGTGCGCGGTTACGGGTGCTGGCGGGGCCGCGCATTCTGAGTCGGGAGCGTTGTTTGCCTCTCTCGCAACCATCTGTCATAGTAGACCGTCCCTACACTTAGAACTAGGAAAAGCACCTAATCTCTGGAGTGTATGCGTGTATTTGAACCGTATTTCGGACGGTTCGATCATCCTCGCCACGGGCCCCGAGCCTTTGAACGCTGCTTCTCGGGACCGGCCCTGTCTTCTCATTTATCGTCTCTGCGTCGGGAATTATTTAGTCGTGTTCACCACCCAATAATATTGCATGGCGGTCAAAGAATGGCCCGTCCTCGCCATGTATCCGCAAGGCGCTAAAAAGTTGTACGCCACACTGGAGGAAAATGTTCTGACGAGCAGTGGGAGACGCGACTTGAACGGCATTGCGCCGTGCAACCACGAGGAAGCCGATGGCCGGCTTCTGGTACACGTCGCGGACGTAGTGTCACGGGGCTGCTGCAGGGTGATAGTTCGGACTGTGGACACCGAGGTCCTTGTGCTGGCAGTCTTCTTTCCGCCACATTATAAGTGATAGAACTATGTACACAACCATATGTGCACCGTGGGCAAAATCCTGTGTTAGTATTATCTTGTGGCGCTTGTCATGGACACCCACAGCTCCTCGATGCCCTGAATGTGATGGAAAAAGGACTGCCAGCACAAGGACCTCGGTGTCCACAGTCCGAACTATCACCCTGCAGCAGCCCCGTGACACTACGTCCGCGACGTGTACCAGAAGCCGGCCATCGGCTTCCTCGTGGTTGCACGGCGCAATGCCGTTCAAGTCGCGTCTCCCACTGCTCGTCAGAACATTTTCCTCCAGTGTGGCGTACAACTTTTTAGCGCCTTGCGGATACATGGCGAGGACGGGCCATTCTTTGACCGCCATGCAATATTATTGGGTGGTGAACACGACTAAATAATTCCCGACGCAGAGACGATAAATGAGAAGACAGGGCCGGTCCCGAGAAGCAGCGTTCAAAGGCTCGGGGCCCGTGGCGAGGATGATCGAACCGTCCGAAATACGGTTCAAATACACGCATACACTCCAGAGATTAGGTGCTTTTCCTAGTTCTAAGTGTAGGGACGGTCTACTATGACAGATGGTTGCGAGAGAGGCAAACAACGCTCCCGACTCAGAATGCGCGGCCCCGCCAGCACCCGTAACCGCGCACCTCGCGGCGCTTTGAACGTTGCGCTGTGGGCCTCGCTAGGGCGAGCAATGCCGCAGACCACTCGATGGAAAGCTAACAAAACAGCACACATTTGGGGTTTTCTTTTGGCATAAGGTTTTCCAAAGGAATAGCGGTCAAAATCGCCCATTTCCCGTTTAGTGCCCCGGAAGTAGGCAACCCGCGTGGCGGCATGTCTCTATAGCCGAATCGATGGAGGAGTCAGTGAGTGAACCCCCTGCCAAATTTCAAATTGATATCTTAAAATTTAGGGTGTTTTTCAGGAGGAAAACCGTCGTGGCCGGTCCGCTCCATTGCAGCCGCCTGCCGCCACCGGCCGCGGCCGGCCAGGCGGGCGCGTCGGCAGAGCGGCGGAACTGCCGCCGCGCGGCACTAAAATCGCTGTAGATCGAGAACCACTGCTCCTATTTGCGATCCGAAACACTCCACGGACGGGTAAGAGAACGGCGCATCTCATGGTACAAAAATATTTGCACCGTGTGTAAGCAAAAAGTTCAAATAACTGCAATTATAGAAAATAGAAACACATTTTTTGCTGTGGACGCCAAAATTCTCAAGATTTACGCGCGCCAATTTAATTGAAGCTTCTCCCTGTGTGTCCGAACACTCCGCCGCTTGAACGGGTTCGATGCGACTTCTTGTTCCCAAATTATAAATTTTTCGCCTGCAGGTAGGCAACCCGTTTTTCACCCTGTTCCGGCGAGTTGGCGGATTGTCTCCATAGCCAGTTCTCATCAGGGCGGTCTTAACTACCGATTCCCGTTTGAAAATCGTTTCGATCATATTTTGAAGATAAATGACGTTATTCCCCGCACTAGTAGCGCGTCGGCAGGGCGAAGCGGTGAAGCCAGACAGACCAACGCAAATAAAAAGGGCTGCCTACGCCGATGCCTGCGTCGCCTCGGTCGCCTCGCCACCGCCGGCGCCGTGCCGCCTGCATGGCCTGCATCGCCTGCGTGTTGGCACGTCGACGTGGATTTCCAGGAATTTGGGTGCGGACCGGTGTGGATCCGTGTGCGGCGGCGGCAATCGGATTGGGGGAGGAACGGCCGGGGTGGGTGGGGGGAGGAGAAAGCCCCCCACCCCCAATCTCACGGCCACTAAGCAAACTGAGCAGGCGGCGGCGGAGGGGTGGGGGAGGTGGGGGTCCATCCGACGCATTTGCTTTTATAGCCAGAGGATTGGCGGGGAGGCTGCCCTCTGCCCTGGTTGCGCCGATTACAAGGGGAGCACCTTTTGCGAACCAAAACACCGTGTAATGTCGCACACCACACTGCACACGGCACGCAGCGCAGCTAAGCGCAGCGCGTGCCCGCCGGCCTGGCCAGTGCCCGCCCTGGCCTGGGTTCGAACCCCGCCGCCGCCGCCTCGCCCGGCGCGTTTTCTGCGGCGTCGGATTCCTTTCCAGAAATCAACGACAGGTCCCCTGTGCTCACTGGCTCACAAAGATGCCCGACTGGGCGGCCGACGTGTCCCCACGCCACACCCCGGGAGGTGGCCGTCGTCGAGTCCCGGGTCACCCCGGTGGTCCCCATAATGGGCGAGCCACCGCCGAGTCGGCACCGCGCAGCACCACGCCGGCGACAAAGCTCGCACAAAAGTACACGACAAGTGAGCGGGATTTATTGACCTTATCCAGCCACCCCATCTCACCTCGCCGCCTCGCCGTGCCTCGCCCCAAACGCGCCAAAATTCAGAGGATCCGTGCGATGCGTGCGGCTAACCCTGCATAATGCCGAGCCACGCCGCGCCGCGCCACGCCACCCTGCTCATAATTTGTGGGCTCCTCCCGGCGGCACGGCGGCACGGCACTGTGGAACGGCGGCGCGGCTCCCTGGCCGTGTCGGGCCGTGTTGCGACGGCGACGACAACAACGACGACCGCCACCCAAACGGCGGCGGTGGGCAGAAACACGACGGTCTTGTCGGCAGTACATCGCCACGGGACGCGTCTCAGCGCCCATCACTAAGGCCCCAATGACAGCCCGGCGCAGCCCGGCGGGGAGGGGCGGGGAGGGGCGGGGAGGGGTGTCCTCCCACGCACGGCGCCTGTCCGGCGCGGCGGCCTAGCAGAAGTCTGCTCGGCCGGGTCACAGACCGACCGGGAACCGCTACTCCAGAAAAGGCGGGGAAAATTAAATACCACCATCAAGGCTTAGCGAGAAAGGAGTCGAGTCCCAACTTCGAGGCATTCACTGGAGTGACACTGGAGTGACACTGGAAGGACACTGGAGTGACACTGGAAGGACACTGGAGTGACACTGGAGTGACACTGGAGTGACACTGGAGTGACACTGGAGTGACACTGGAGTGACAGGGCGTAAGAATAATGCCAAATCGTCGCGACCGGCCAGTCTTTACGAGCGCCACTTAGCGACACAACATTGTCACACGCGAGCACGCTAATGCTGACGCCGTGCAGACGCCGTACAGACGCCGCCACGCCAAGAAGGCTCCATAAAAAAGGAATGCTCGTGCGTGCGCCAGTTTTAGGCACGTGAGTCGTGCCGTAGTTTCCAACAACTCTCCCCGCAGATGAAGAGGGATCGAGGATCAGCGGAAAACAAAACGAGTCGGGGTAATGGAACGCCTGGCACGGACGGCCGATATGCAAGAGTGCGACTTTTTTTCTAGCCGAACGTGAAACTCGTGCCCGCGGGAGAAACGGAAAATAAATGGAAAAGGTGAGCGAGGCGGGTAGCGCAGGTAAAGCGGCACGGGGAGTGACGTCACAGACACACCCCCAAGCGTGAATGGGTCCGAGGAACACGTGACCGACACGTCACAATACAGAGGAGAGGCGGGTTGACAAAAAGGAGGGGGGAGGATACAGTTAGCCGTGCAGGCACACTGCAGGCCTTCCGTCTGACTGACGGTCAGACGACGCGCCGCCCTGCTGTCCACAAAGGAGAGCGGGGAAGGGCAGACAGACAGGTAGTCGAGCAAAACGGACAATCGGGACCAGCACTTAGGCACACCAGCCGACAACACACCGCCTTCTTCTTATCTGCTCCGAGAGTCATGCCGAGAAGAACACACCGCCGAAAAAGCGAGACAACCCGAGCGAATCAATGCCCAAAACGACGACTGTCTTTTAAATATTTATTTATTTCATTTTCGCTGTCCTTTTGTTGCTGCCGCATTATAATAATTTCGTCCACTGCCCCCCGGAAGACCTTCACCTTTGCGACGCGGGAAATTTCCCTCGCTTGCGAGCCGCGATCGCGCCAAAATCCCCGTGCGCGGCGTTGCAGAGAAGAATGGAGAGGGGGCGGGCGAGGCGGGGGAGGCGGGGGAGGGGGGAGCGCGCCGACGCCTCATTGGCGGAACGCGGCATCACCCCATGTCCTTCCGGCCTGCCTCGGCCGCCGCCGTGTAGAGGCAAACGGCTGACACTGGCAACAGCGCTGGCCGACCAGACGCCCTGCACAGCCCTGCCACCCCGCCAGGCAAAATCACCCCCTCCCCCTCCCCTGCCCGGTGTGATAAAGCCGGCGTAGCGACTCGATGTCGCTGTTGAACGAAGGGCAGCCGGCCGCGGCCCCAAGTCCCGAAGTTTGGCCGTAAAATGAACGGCGGGGCGCTACGTGCTTTCGCGACGTCTCCGCGCCCGGCACGTCGCCCGGCCACGTGGGCCTTCCCTCCGCCATCGGCGCTGCCCGCTACGTGGCCGCTGCCGCCGCGGGCGCTGCGTTTCGGTTCTTTCTTCCCGCCACTGCCCACCGCCGCGGTTTTCGCAATGTCGCAATGCGCTGCCGCGCCGCGCTGCCTAGGGCGGGCGGTTTTTTTAAATTTTAATATCAATACCCCAAAATTTAAAATATGAAATTTCTCAATATCAATATTGGTATTGATATTGAATATATTGACTGTCATATAAATATTTAGATATTGAGATATTGAAATATTGAAAAAATTTAAAAAAATTTAAATATTGAAAAATTTAACTATTGAAAAACGCAAATATCGGAAATAGTAGATCGAGAAAATGAAAGGAATAAGACAAGAAAAGGTGGAAAACGATGATATATCCATATCATACATTGAGAGCAGCCAGGCTCGGACTGGCCCCCAAAGGCCCCGGCAGATAAGACCGCAAAAGGCCCCGTCTCAGTTTTTACCCTTCATGACAATTTGTGAGGCTGCCGCTCCCACACAAGTTTTGGTCAACGTCTTTCCCTATACAGGGCATGAAAGAGTAGGGTCTTGAGAATACTAGGACGTGAGGGAGGCCTTTTACGGCAACTAGATTGGAACAGTGGCCGTCCAAAGTCAGCAAAATCAGCAAATTTCCGAGATTCGACCACTTTTTGACCAACTTTGGTCCCAAAATCGTTGCGGTCAAAGGCAAAATCGTTGTGGTCAACGTCTTCCCTATACAGGGCATGAAAGAGTAGGGTCTTGAGAATACTAGGACGTTGAGGGAGGCCTTTTACGGCAACTAGATTAGACACAGTGGCCGCCCAGCAAAATCAGCAAATTTCCGAGATTCGGCCACTTTTTGACCAACTTTGGTCCCTAAATCGTTGCGGTCAAAGGCAAAATCGTTGTGGTCAACGTCTTCCCTATACAGGGCATGAAAGAGTAGGGTCTTGAGAATACTAGGACGTTGAGGGAGGCCTTTTACGGCAACTAGATTGGACACAGTGGCCGCCCAAAGTCAGCAAAATCAGCAAATTTCCGAGATTCGGCCACTTTTTGACCAACTTTGGTCCCTAAATCGTTGCGGTCAAAGGCAAAATCGTTGTGGTCAACGTCTTCCCGATACAGGGCATGAAAGAGTAGGGTCTTAAGAATACTAGGACGTCGAGGGAGGCCGTTGGCCGCTAAGATCGAAGCAGTGGCCACTCAAATTCAGCGAAAACGGCTACTTTCGGAGATTCAATTACTTTTTGACCAACTTCGTGACGTTACTGGTCACAAATCCAAAGGCCCCGGCAGATTTTTCTGCCTGTCTGCCCTGGCCAGTCCGAGCCTGAGAGCAGCACGCGACAAAGGTGGAGGCAGGGGCAGGAAAGGGAAAGGGGGTCGTTTCCAACGCTCGCTGAACTTCCTCGCAACCACCCCAATATTAACTCTGAAATATTGACTTCAATATCAGATATTGAAATATTGAGATCAATATCATGTATTGAGATATTGAGACCAATATCAATATCGAATATTGATATTGGTCATTTCAATATGCCGATATTGAAATTTCAATATAAAAAATATTGAAATTGAAGTCAATATATTGAAAAACCGCCCAGCCCTAGGCTGCCCCGGGCCGGCTGGCCCCGGGCCCCGGCCCCGGGCGGACTAGATTGCTCGCGCGCTACGCCGCTCGAAGGTGAACGAGGGCGGGTCGGAGACAAGGCACGACGGCTGTCCGTTCCGCCGCTCCTCTCGAAAGATATGGAAAATTGGATTCGGCAGGCCAGTGCTATTCAATCCCGACGTCGGATCAAACTCGGACTGGGCGTCCCCGCAGGCCAGGCCGGCAGCGCGGCAGCGCGGCAGGTCCGTCAGAGAGCGAGGGAGGCTTGATGGTGGACAAGAGACAGCCCTGTCACGATTCCCCCCGGCAATGTGATAAGTTTCTGCCGGACGGACATGGCGGCGGGGAAACCGAACCAGGGCACAGTGCGGCCGCCGCCCCGCGTCACCCCGCGCCGCCCCGCGCCGACGCACATCTAGACGAACATCTAGACGTCTGCGCCTCTCCGCGCGCCGACGCTGACAGACTAGCGGACTTTCGGCCCTCACGCCGCAAAAAGCAGCGACTCAATTTTCGGCGGGGAAAGACCAGTTCGCGAGCGGTGGCAATAGCGGAAAAAGGGCAAAACAAAAAAAAAAAAAAAAAACAAAAAAGCATCTGGCCGTTCTGAACCGGCCTCGGGTCGGCTCGGCCCGGCCCGGGTGCTAATAAATATGTCGACAAGCACTCCTCCACAAAACTATCGGAACATGGTGGTCATTGAGGGCTATTAGAGCTATCAGTGGCTGGCTCGGCGCGGCTCGGCGCGGCTCGGCCGGGTGCGCGTATGGTCTCATGCTTGTTCCCGTGAGTACGGCCCGGCCGGCTGGAAGCTCACTGGAAGCCCACTGGAAGACTGGAAGGCGATGGAATGTGGAGCTGACTGGGCGCCTCGATCCCTTATCAGTGCGTCCTTCTCTTTCCTTCTCGCTCCTCCCTCCGAGGCCTCCGAGACCTCCGAGAGGACCGAAACACTGCACTGAACTACGAACGCCACATCGGCTACGGTTTTTCACATCCGCCGGCGGTGGCCTCGCGACACATCACGCCACGGGCTGCCGTGGGCAACGGGCGGTGACGTGACCCAGAGTCAGCAAGCTGGGCGCACGTTTCCGAAACCACTTGCTTCCAGACACTCACCCATTCCTCTCCCTCTCTCACACACATCCACGCCCACGCGTGTTCCAGCGACTGGCGATGTTCACCGAGCCGACCCTCTCGATGGATGAGCGTGAGCGTGGCACGCCGTAGCACGCCGGCGGGGCGTGCCGCTAGAACAGCGCTAACGCCGCGCCACGTCCCGGAGTGCTTCGGCCCCTTGGGCCTGTAGGGGCATCGCCTCCGCGCGGCGTTCGGCGCGGCGTGGCCGGCGTGGCCGGCCTGGCGTGCGGCCAAGGCGGCCCGCCCTTACAGCCTTACATTCGGTCAAGCCTCTTGCATGGAAATATGAAATGGGCCCGTCGCCGCGTCCACCCTTGCGGACCTCATGCGGCGCCGGGCGCGGCCGCGGCGCGGCGCACTAGGCATAGAGCCGTCTTTCGGGTAAGCAAGGGCGCCGCCGACGTTCGCAGTGTTCGTCCGGCGCCATCAACGTCACGCGCTACACCTCCCTCTTCTCCTTCCGGAGCGCCGCCCTTCCGGAGACCGAAAAGCGAAAAACGCGCACCGTTTGGCTTGAACGGCCGCGCCACAGCGTGCCGTCGCAAAACGCGAGAAATAAAGATAAACCAAAAGGCTGTGTCTACTTCCCTCGCTGTGATAAGGCGCTGCGGGCCAAACTGTTCCGCGAGGCCGCGAGCTATCCGCCGTGCAGGATCTCATTCATCAGCGACTCGGCGCTCTTGGCGCGGCGTCGGAAGGGCCAGGCGGGCTGGCCGGGCTGGCCGGGCTGGCTCGGCTATTGGCCGAGTACACTGGGAGTGTTTAGGTCGGCGTCGCTTCTGAATTATTGGACCGCATCGCTCCTCTCCTTCCCATGAGGCGCGTTGACGTGGCGGGGCGCGGCGCGCATGGCGCTCTGTTTGGAATCCCTCACGGAGAAGGGGGCGTGGCAGGGCGTGGCGCAGCGCGGCGGCTGGGGAGGCGGGGGAAGGGGCGTTGTGAAATCTCATTTCCAGAACCCCGCGGCGGCCGGTGGTGTGAAGCCTCGGGAGTCCACGATGATGCGAGTAGGGCGGTGCGGGCGGTACCGCGGGGCCGACGACGCCGACGTCCACGTCGTCCACGTCCACCACCGCGGCTTCGGCTGGCGACGCACGCGGGAAATCCCCGGTGCCGTTTGCCCGCACGGCTTATTTTTAATTTCATTCTAAAAACAGGGCGCGTTGCGACGATTGATTTGTAAAGCCAGGTCGGTTATTTGGTATAATTCCAATGCCGCGCGCGACGTCGCCCCGAGCGAAAATCCCCCCACCCCTCCCCAACTTGTGCTGTGTCTTCTGCTCTCCACAGCACAAATCGTATCCTCTCCACGACGTTGTGCTTTCTCTTCCCTCGCTTCGACTCGCACTCAGGCGTGTTGGTGTCACGGACTCACACTCACACGCAGACAAGCACGTTTGCGCGTAGCGTACCGCGACCCCACCCCAGGCCCAGGGCCACCCACCGTCCCCCAAATACTACCGTCTAACGAAGGCAAATTGCGGGCGCCCCGCCGTAGCGCGCTGTCGTAGCGCCCCACCCCACCTCACCCCGCCCCGCGCAGCGGAGGCTCGTCTTGGCGTCGTAGGCCCGTCGTACAGCGTAGAGCGCGCACAGCGTAGCCATGGCGTAGCAGCGCGTAGTTGGCGGCGTGTGGTCGGCACTGACCTAACGTATCGTGGCTCGGCGGCTGGGCTGGGCTGGGGGGCGCGAAAAAGTGTAAATTCAGCGGCATATGAGAGCGGCGGCGGCGCCGCCCCCCCCCCCCCCCCTCCGCAGGCCCATTTCGATCAATGCGCCGCCGCGTTTGCCGGCCGTCAGGATGCCGTCAGGACGCCGTCAGGGTGAAGTTCACGGCGTGACGGGGACGCCGGCGTCGCGGCGCCCGCCGTTGGCTTGGCCATCGCGCGGTGCGGCCGCGCGGCCGTCCGCCCGCGCGCTGGCGGCGGTCCAACTCAGCAGGGCCCATCATCTCATCAACAAGTAGTGCGTGCTGGTCGCTGGTCGTCTGGTGAGGGTGGACAGCGCTGCGTCTCGCGCTACCCGATACGCCATGTCGCGCCACCACCTTCGTCGCTTCTTCGCCTCTCGCCACGGCGGCTCTGTCCCGCCCCGCGCCCCGCCCCGCCCCGCCCCGCCCCGCCCCGCCCCGCCCGGTGCGCCGGGCTCGCTCTGGCAGTGAAAGTGGTTGCCGCTACCCCATCGTGGCAGAGAGGCGGCGGAAACGGCGGCACCGTAACCGTTCTAGCAAATTTGCATGTCGCATGTTGAAGAAAACAAAAATTCAAAGACATGGATAAGAATGCGCTTTGAAGTCCTGTGCAATCGCTAGCAAATAAAAATTGTCTGGTATCAATATGCGAGCGGGAGTGCAACGCATTGAGTTTCAGTTGTCAGCACAGTGTACGGCGGGGCGGGGGTGGGGAGGAGAGGGAGGCCGGGGAGGCGGCAGGGCGGGGCGGGGCGAGGCGGGCAATGGGCTTGGCGCCCTCTAACCTAACGGTCACAGCTGACCCTTGCGTGTGCGCTCTTCACCGGCTCTCCCGCCCCGCCCCGCCGCGCCTGCTGCCCCCGGTCGGTGCCTCTGCTAGGGCGTTGCGGCGTTGCGTTCCGGTGGTCCGGTCGGCTTGAGAGGCCGTGGCCGGTGCAGCCTGCTGCAGTCGGCGAGTTGAAGGGTCGGCGTGTCGGCGTCTTTAGAAGGTGCATTGTCCTGCGCGATGGGGTCGTGCTGGCAGTGTGCTGGCAGTGTGCTGGCCCGGTCCTGGTGCTGGCCATGTGGCCACAACAATAACACGACGGCACGGAGCACGGAGTGCACGGCGACGGAAACACTGAGGAGACACGAGGAGGCGCGGAGGAAACAAACACGGGTTTATCGTACCTTTGCTATACACACACTGTACACCGGGACGATCCGTGACGTTTAGGCTTGAATGACAAATGTGGTCATAAAAGGAGTCCAGCCGGCCTGCTGGCGATGCAGACGCCTCGCGGCACGGCGGCACGGCGCCACGGCGGCATCTTGTCCCGGGGGCCGTCCTTGGCGGACGAGTCCGGACGAGTCCTACGCCCCGAGCCATGCCGCCCTGCCGCCCTGCGCCGCGCGGTCTGGCCAGCGCCAGCGGCACTCCCACGAGAGGAGCTGGAAAAGCATTTTCAATTTTCAGCGAGTGGCTGTTGTGCTGCTTCGGCCCGCTTCCCGCTTCCCACTCGCCATTCGCTCGGCGCGCTCGGCGCGGGCCTGGACTTCGGGCTTCGCGGCGCGGGCCTGGACTTCGGGCTTCGCGGCGGCGCGCGGCCAGCCTCGCGGGGTGGCGGGCAAAGCGGGCAAAAGCGCGCCACTTGTCGAGTGCTTGCTTGCTCGCTTGCTCGCCCAGTAACCCACTTGACACGGGCTGACGCAAGCCAGACAGACAGCACCACGGCCAGGCGAGGGGCGTGGGGGCGCGATCCGAGCGGAGATGAGAAATATTCACAATAACAAGTCAGAGGGGCCGCCCCGCGGGGCCGGAGCGCGGAGCGCAGCCGAGACATCGCCGCCGACTCCCGACAGCGAGATGGGCTTGCCAAACTTTTGGCCATGCGAGCGGCTTGTCAATTTTCTCCGTCCCCGCCCCAGTCCACACTCATCCGTCCGATCGGGCGACCGGCCCCGACGCCCCGATGCACGGCATGAAGACGACTGTACTTTTTGAGCGCGTGGCGCTGCCCGGCTCGGTGCCCGGCCGGCCGGGCCTCCATACTCCACTGTAAGCCGGCCGTTACCCGGCGAAACGGAAGCCGCGCTGCGCCGTGCCGCGCCGTGCTGCGGACTCTCGCCCTTCTCACGCCGCGAGCCGCGAGCCGCGAGTGTGGACTTAATCCGCTCGTCGGACGATCGGACGGTCGGCGCTTGGATCGGCCGGCCGGCCAGTCGGTCGGCGGGGCGGCCCCTCGACGGGGTGATCGACGACGCCGCGCTGCTGGCCGCTCATTCGTCAGCGCGACCAACAAGCCCGAAAAAAAAGAAAAAATCGCCGATAAATGCAGCCAATAAAAGGGATTAGAGGGCCGCAAGGGCCGCAGCGGTGATAAAAACTGAATTAATAGACCACCTGTCCCCGCCGCGCGGCAGCGCGGTAGCCGGCGTGCTAAGAGTTCCAGAAATAAAAATTAGAGAAATAATAAAAAGGAGCAGTAAAAGAAAATGGCGGCGTAAATGAAGGACCCGCGTGAGATGATATATGCGACGAGGCGACACGAATTCTTCCTTTCCTCTCATTTTCTGATTAGCCTTTATGGCCTCGAGAGTGGCGGAGGCGAGGAGGATAACGCGGAGAGACTCGGAGAGTGCGCGCAGGGCGTCCACGTCGAGAGTGCGAGTCCCGGCGTCCCGGCGTCGGCGGGAAAGGGAAGGGCCACGCCACCACACCGCTTTGCTTCGCCTTGCTGGGGAGCTCCTTGCTGTGCTGCTGCTCCGTGTCACCGACAACGTCCGACGCTCAACGTACGGGCTGCATGTGATAATTAGGCGGGCCTGCACTGCCCAACGCTCCGCGCTGAATGGGCCGCGCCGCGCCGCGCCACGCCACGCCCAGTGGTCAAACAACATACCGGGGTGGGTTGGTGGGTAACTCCCAGCCGCCCCGGGCGTGGAGCCCATGCAGCCCATGCAGCGCGATTCAGAAACCTCCAGTCACCCGCACCAGACTCATTCCGAGCAGTGCTTCTATCGCTGCCTCTCTCGCACTATCGTGCGTGCCGTAGGGCCGTAGGGCTGCGAGAGAGGCGGCGTGACGTGACGAACCGCTCGGCGGAATCGGCCGGCGGCGCGCGGATACAAATCCCGCCGCTAACCAGACGCCGCCGAAGCGCGCGGCGCGCCGCCGTGCAGCGCCCCTACACTTGATGGACATTGAAGCCGTCTTCGCCTTTTGGCGGGGCGCGGGGCGTGCTGAGATGCTCCTTCTCACTGGCAGGGCATTAACTTCAAGGAAGAACTCCACGCACTGTTTAGAGTGCGAGGCGTGGCCCGCGCGGCCTGCTGGGGGTAGACGGCCGCCGCAGCCGCCGCAGCCGCCGCGGTGCGCTGGCCAGACACCCCCGCCCCGCCCGGCCCCGCACTCACAACGACGAGGTTCGACTCACCCTGCGTCCTGCGTCGCGACGCTCCGGGCGGCGTTCGGCTCAGCGACCCGCACGGAAGAGAGGAAGCAGAGCTGGAGCGGCCACTGTCCGGGAGGTCCTGCGACGCACGCACACGCACAGTCTCACGAACAGCCGTCCGCACGCACACACGCACACTCGAGGACGTTAGCCGGGCGCCGGGGACATGGCCGACGGCATCACTCGAGGCGCGCTCTCGCCGTCATCCTGGGGGGTGTCGGGGCGTCCTTGTCGTCCAGGGGGTGGCGGTGACAGCGGATGGGTCGGGTGTCACTGCACAATCCACACTCGCACGTCGTCCACGGGGGCCAAGCAGTCAGCCAGGCAATCAGCCAGCCAGGTAACACTGGGTCACTCGGTGCGTCGACCGGCGGACCGGCGCGGGGCAGCACTACGAAACGCGACCGCGGACGGCAGGACGCAGCGGACACGGACGCGACGAGATGAACCTTCCCCGGGGACGGCGCGGCATGCTCTGAGCCTGGCTGGCGGTGGCGCGCGGTGGCGGGGCTGGCCAGAGACGGGAGTGCTCGCACGCCGTGCCGCCGTGCCCGTGCCCCGCTACGCCATGCCATGCCGCCGGCCGCTCCGCTCCGCTCGGGGCCACAGCGCACCGCAGCGCTAGGGGGCCGCACCGGCAGAGCTGGCAGCATGCAGCCCCGTCGCGTCGTGCTCGTGCCGCCGCCCTGAGCTGCCAGCCCCGTCTGTCCGGCGCGGCTAGCGCGGCTCGTCGAACCAAATCGAGCAAATCAGAGCTGCTCCTGCAAATTGGATCCCACGGGACTCTACGGAACCGGAACTTGGACGACGAACGACAACGCGTTGTCTGATCGGTTTCCTCGAGCTGAAGGCGGCAGTGAGTTTCGCCTTCGCGCTGGGGAGAAAACTCGTGGCAGTCACCGCGGGCATCAGTCACTCCCCTTCGTCACTTCGTCACGGGTCGGGAAGGCCGGGCAGCGCGACGTCCAAGAGACGACGTCGACGTCGTTACTTCGACTTCGCGCTGTCCCGGCCGTCCCGACCCGTGACGAAGTGACGACGTCACCAAAACCACCAACACGGCCCACTCCAGACTAATCCCCCCGGCCGCGGCCTTGATATGAGGGGGCTGACGGGGCGGCTCAGCTCTCGCTGGCTGTGGCCAGCTGCCGGGGCTGCCAGGGCTGTCGGGCTGCGAGCAGGGCAGAGGTGAGGCGGGCCGAGCAACCCGATCGGACTTGGTCGGGCTGAGCTGCAGCCCCCGGGCCACCTTCAGCCGGCCTGACATTGTCGCCGCCGTTGACAACTCGCTCCAGAAGATTCCCCTTGATGGATGGTGTCGCTCCGTGGCTGGCTGCATGGCTGGCTGCCGGGCTCGGCAGGGTAGCGCGATGGGAGGCGCGATTGGGGTTAGGCCAGATCGGGATCGGTCCCGGGGAGATGTTTTGGCGACGGAAAAAATGTCCTACCCGGTCAATTTAGGACCATCTTTGCTACAAATGTCGTCTCGCCGGAAGTGCCTCTTGCGTATTCTATTCCCTCTGAATGTAAACCCTCCTCGTTTAATGTCGTTTCAGAAAATGAAATCATCGTGACATAAATTTTTCACGGGCATTTGACCATACATTCGAGAAGGGTACGGCGGGACGGGGTGCAGCGAATTCATTCTAGAGGGCTGCGCTTCCCTGGCGATGCAGTTCTAGAGTTGCAAGGAGCACCCCGTAAAACGGCAGCACCGCGTAACCCAGTTCATGGACGACGAGGACGCGTCCCCGCGACGCACAACTTGGAGCGACTCGCGCGTGAAATATGCCCATGGCCGTCATTAGGACCAGTAAATAAGCAACGCCGATGGAAATGATCCGGGGTGGGGGGATTTCATTCCATTTTCGGAACGGCGGGGAAAACTTTGGCCGTTGGGACGTGTAAACCAAGAGCAACCCTGCAGCGCCTGCCCGCCCGCCTGCAGGGGCAAACTCACCCCGACTCTGTAAGACTAAGTCCGGCGTGGCGACGGTGACCTGGGGGGAGGGGGGGAGGGGGGGGGGGGTCCAGCCCAAAGTGGCGAGATTGGAATCCCGGATCCCGAACCACAAATAGATTCCCGCGGCTGTTTTCTCTCCGGTTTGAATCTCGCGCCGAGCCGAGCCGAGGCCGTTCGGTTCGTCGGGCTTCGTCGGGCATGGGCACGGGGCGCCCCTCGGCGGCCGCAGCTGGCAACTCAGTCGACGCGGCCGTCCGGCGGGTTGCGGCGCCCGGCTCAGCAGGGGCCGGGGTCACCCCACTGGGGTGGCTGGGGCCAGGGCGGCCAGGGGCACTACCGCCACGCCCCGCGCCGCGGAGCCGCGGAGCTACGGGGCGTCGGCCGAAGGTCAACGTCAATCACACCATGCCGTCCGCCTTTCATGCTTCATCTCGCTCATTTATTCGTAAACCAGCAGTTCCGGCTGCGCCACACACTGGGGGGGACAGAGACAGAGCGCCCCGTTTGAATACTTTGGCGCATGTCGTAAACTCGGTACAGTGGTGCCGGTCTAGCCGTGCCGGCCAGGGGGTGCCTGTCGCCACGGGCCGCCGCAAAATGCGGCTCCGAAAAGTGGAGTGGAGAGATGCCATCTTGCGCCCTTGAAAGCTTCATCGCAAGATTCCGATCAGAACATATTCCGCGTCGTTGGGGCGAAGGCGGCGAAGGCCGAGGGCGCCAAGGGCCGTTATCTCGCGTGTCGTCCATCAGGTGTGACTAGGCTAGGTTGGCCTTCCAGCGCCTTCCAGCCTTCAAGGCAGCACTCGCCAACCCCGGCAAACTCCCACGGCCGGCCTCCCTGCCTTTATTGTGTGCCCCCGCGCGCAGATTTGGCCAGGACCAAGGATTTGGCAAGGACGGCTATAACAGGGCATCGGGGTGAAAATGTGTAACGATATGAGAAACTTCCAAGGACTCATCACATGGCCCTGCATGGTTGCCTACGAAGGGAAGACTTGCAAGACGCTGCGAAAAGTTGGCGACGACTCATTTCTTCCCCGGCCCTACCACGGCCCTGCTGCCTCGGCCCCACACTGTGGCCCCACTGCGTGCCTCTACCCAAATCGGTCCGCGGCCCCACGGCACAAGCCCAAGCACAAGCCCAGGCACCGTGATGGAGTTCCAAGACAGTGAGCTGCTCAAAAGTAAAGTCCGTTACTCCCATCGGGCATCGGTGGGGGAGGGAGAGAGAGGGGAGGTGGGTCGACATTATTGCCGCTGGCAAAGTTTTCTGTTTGCTAAGAAGAGGACCGTGCCGGCAAACTTTCGCAGCGGCATAAACTAATAAAAGGAAAGGGGCGCCGCTCCCGGCCACAGCAAGCCACCGGCAAGCCATCGGCAAGCCATCGGCCATCGCACCTGTCACTCTGTCGCCGTGTTTGCATAATCACTGTCGCCGTCGCTTTTCGAGAAATGTATTCGTCATTGGCTCATTGGCTTGGTCACAGACTCAGGTGAGGCCCCGCTTCACGCAGTCCTTGAAGTCCGCGACGAAGGGCAGGACGGAGTCAGGGAACGACTCTCCGTCGACGCACGCCGCCACGACGTCCGCGGCGACTGGCGGTGGCGTTCCCGCTGCGATGGCGTCCATTCCGCGGGCGGCGCAGGCATCCACCTGGAATTTAGCACCAAATGAGGCAACGGCCTACAGCTGGCCCGCTGTCCAAGCCCGGCGGCGCTCACCTTGGCCAGGTGCGCGTACGTGCCCTCGACGAGCAGGTTCGGCGCCGAGGTGCGAACGCAGCGCTGGATCCTGGCGTCGCCGCTGCCGACGGCGTCCTCCTCGCTGGACGCGGCGCTCGAGTCGCCGTGGTGGTGGCGGTGGACGCAGCAGCAGCCCCGCCCGGGCGGCACCTGACAAGGCCAACAAGGCCAAGGCGGACATTTATCAGAGGAATGGGGCGAGGGCGGCCTGGACGGCCAGGGCTGGACGGCTAGGGCTGGACGGCCAGGGCGGCCAGGACGGCCACCGTGGCCTCGAGGGAGGTTAGGGACCCCGGGCGGATAGTTTGCCATCACCGCGATCCGATCGGGCGGGACTGGCGTGATGCGGGGAGGTGCTTAGGCCAAGCTTACGCATTCTCCAGGGCAGCAGCCCCGAATCAGCAATCTCAGAGCCGTCGAGAAGAAGCCCTGATCGAGAAAAAATGAGTGACTCCGGGAAGGCCCCACAGAATCGCCCGTCCGCACCGGCCACTCACCGCCATCAGGACGAGCATGGCGGCGACGCAGAGCGCGCGCTGGCTGGCGTCCGCGTCCCGCAGCATGCCGGAGGCGTGTGTGACCCGCACACGCCGCGCCGGTTTATACTGTACCCAGAGGACGGGCAAAGACCGTGTTTGATCAGGTTGGCATAAGCGTTTTTCAAAAGAATCAAGCGCTGACCCTCATATTGTTTTACTCCAAGTCTGCACTCCGATTGCACCGACTGGCCAAATTTATTTAGTTGTGTGTGCTGTTTAGCAGCCTGGCAGATCGACTGATTGTTTAGTGACGTCATGATCGCGATCGCGAGACAAAGCAGCAAGTTGGTCAAATCTGTGGCAAATGCGTGGAAAACGTAGTTTGGGCTTACAGCCACTGGGTCCGATCCGAGGTGGAAAATCGGACTCCCTAAACGGAGCAGTATCCTTGGATGCTTTCTTTGGAGTGCGTTTTCTACGGAGAGCGATTTCCCGCCTCGGTTTGGAAGCAGCCTTGCCGCAAAGTTGGTCAGACTGATGACATATGTGTGGAAATCGTGGTTAGGGCTGACTTTGAACGGCCACTGCGTCCGATTCAAGGCGGGAAATCGTACACCCTGGGGCAGTATTTTTTTATGTTTTATTTAGGGTGCTTTTTTACGGAGTGCAATTTCCCGCCTCGGTATTTGAAAGCTGCCTTGCCGCAAAGTTGGTCAAAACGGTGACAAATGTGTGGAAATCTCGGTTTGGGCTGACTTGCGTCCGTTCCAACGCGGGAAATCGTACTTCACCCCAAACGGAGCAATATTAGGCCATCTTCTTTGCATGTCTGCCATGATTCGTGTGGCAGCTTCGTGTGGGAAAGGTGGAAATAAATGCCTCGTAAGCACTTTTAGATTAATTTTATTTGCAAACAATTTTTTTTCTTTTCACTTGAGGGCGCGTGCGATGCAGTCTTTGAACAGGCCGACGGCGGGCTTGACGGCGTCCGGGAATGATTTGCCGTCGATGCAGCCGTCCAGCATGTCCTTGACGGCGGCGGCCGGGGTGCCGCCGAACAGCGCGGTCATGCCGTCGTCCGCGCAGGCCTCAACCTTGGCGAGCTGCTCGAAGTTGCCGACGGGGAGCACGAGGCCGGGGGACGCGCCGCGGACGCAGCGGTGGATCCTGGACTCGAGCCGCGCCGAGAGGCTCTCCTCGGACGAGGACACGGACGCCTCGGACGACGACGAGGAGGAGGAGCTGCTGGACGACGACGCCTCCACAGCGTTCAACTAAACAAACAAATAATTTGATCCGGCTCTCGTTTCTGTATGACCCTGCGTTGACACTTGGGTCTATCGACTCACGGCGACGAGGCAGCAGGCGAGAGCCAGCGTCCAGGTGTTCATCAACAGGGCCATTATGACGGCACGGTCGTGCGGCGGTGCGGCAGTGTCGCGGTGGCGCGCTGGCGAGCAGCGTCGCTATTTTATACCCCGTCCAGTGGTGTGGACAGCTGCCCCCCTGCCAGGGCCGAGCACCGCACCTGGGTACACCATGGCCTGCAAGCGGAGCGGTGGTTAAAAAGGCCACTGCACGTCGACGCACGCAGTGCCCCCGCCGCTCCGCCACACGCCGCCATGGCCCGCGCCGACACCATGCTGGCCCTCTGCATGCTCTGCATGCTCTGCATCCTTGCCGCGGTGAGTACAGTGTACAGTCACGCGGAGCGCCGTGGCGGCGGCCAGCCCGCCTCCCGGCGCGTCGATTGGGATGCCTGCCTCCCCGGCGGCGACTGACCGGGCGTGTTTTTCACGCAGCTGCCCGCCCTGGTGCTCTGCGACTCCTCGGCGTCGTCCTCGTCGGAGGAGGACGGTCTCGACGCGCAGGAGGCCGCCGTGGAGCGCTGTGTCCGCATCGCCACGCCCAACCTCATCGCGGACGGCACGTACGACCACCTCGGCAAGGTGAGAGAAAGGGTCGTCCTGGGGAACCTTTCGACACTTGCCCTTCTTTTCCATTTTCCTTGTCTTTTCCTTTCTGGTCTCACTCCCTGTTTTACTCCGGATTTTAGGTTGTAAATTTTGAAGTGGAAAAACGTTACTTTGATGTCAAAATATCAACTCCGAATACTAGAGGCTTTAAAATAATAAAAATATTATTTCTGGGGTGTTGAAATTTGGAACAAAAGCAACAACTTGTTGTTTTGTAGGTGGACCCATGCGTCAACGACGGCCTGAACGGTCTAGAAGACGGCAAGGCGCCCTCCTCGATGGCCAAGCAGATCGTGGACTGCATCGCCGGCAAGGCGTTCCCTGACGCGCTCAAGCCGACCGTGGACGCCCTCAAGGCCTGCATCACCGCCGCCCTGCCGTGACGTCGTGACCCGTCGTGACGCTGCCGACGCTGCGCCCAGGACAACGAACTGGAATAAACACAGAAAAAGTAAAGTGCAGTGATTAACATCCCGCTCGCCCCCATTTTCATCTCTTTGATTACATTTAAATGGGACGCGACACCGTCATGTCGTTCGTGTGCCAAAACTGTGGGAGAATCCAAACACACCGGCAGGCAACGTAATCACCAACGCTGCTAGGCCTCTGCAGACCTTTAGCGTTCGAGTCAACAAAACGATCCGAGCTCGGGCGACCTGCCCGTAACCTCCGTGGAGAGGTAAAAATAAAAACTTCTGGAAAACGCACAAACAAAACAAGGTGGTCAATTTTCAAACTGCAAACAGGGCACCAAAACCAGAATCTAGAAACACGTCACAATCTGCGAGCCAACGGTTGCGAATCTCAACCTCACCACAAACGGTCCACGGCAAATAAGAGATTCCAATGCGCCGCGGCGTGGTTTCCATATCAGGCGGCCTAATGTGTTTTTTGCGCGATCTCAAACGACTAGCCAGTAGTTTTCCGACGGGTACGAAGGGGAACGGGAAGCTTCCCAATGGTGCCGCCTGCTTAGTACCCACTGCTAGTACTCTCTGACCCGAGAGACAAGTTAAGCACCGCGGCAGTGGTGTAGCTTTGGCAAGGCGAACACGCAGGGATAAAATTTTTAGTACAGTGCGCGTTGGGCGGACCGATAAAAAAGGGTTAATTTAATCCGGATGCGACAAACAATGGGCTATCCAACGAGCCGCGCGTTGAGGAACTGATGCCGACCTGCGTGTGCGGACGGGACGGGACGGGATGCCTTGCACAACGCCAACAAGTACCTCGAGCGTGTCTCGAGAGACGCCGCTATTCCGCGCGGCGATCGGGTGATCGCGACACGGCCCGCTCGGGCCTAACGATCGACTGGGGGACATGCAAATCATCGCCTAGCCTGCGCTGTGCTGCCTGGGCGTTCGGGCAGTGCAGCGGAAATGGAGGTTCCGGCCAAGAATTTGGTCAGTCCTGTGGGGACCAGGTGTTCCGGCGGGACAGGACCGAGAAAACGCACAAGTGGGTCAGCAGCGCGCGGTGCAGGCTGCAGGGCCGTGGGCCCTTCCAGTTCGACCTCCAGACCGGCAGAACCGGGCAGAACGAGTGAAACGTTGACAACACAGGTGCCAATGAGTGGACGGACCGTGCCCGTGCTTATGACTCCCAGAGCCTCGCGGGCTCGCGCCGCGCGGTCGGTCGGTGAAGCTTCGCGAAGCGTGAGGCAAAGCGAGGCAAAGCGAGGCGAGGCGGGGGATTGATTTCACGTGGCTGGCCCGGCGGTGCCCGGTCGGTGGCCGGTGCGGTTAGTGGCTGGTAGTCGACGGCCACCTCTTCGCGCGTGCACTGCAACGACATGGCCTCCGCCACTGTGCGTTTCGCGTGTGTCGCTGTGGCGGCACTGGCAGCCTCCAGGGCGGTCGGCGCCTTCCCCGGCAGGTGAGGGCAACCTGGAGGAACCCATCCGGGGACAGGCATTTCTAGTTTGTTTACATCTAACGAAATTTAAAAGTGCTGACGCATTGCGCGATGGTCAGGGTCAGACTAGCACCGCCCTAGAATCCTGGAGTAACCCCTGGCGGCCCCTGCCGCTGGCCCCTCCCTCTCAGGGCCGGCGCCGCGTCGCTGTGGTGCCCGGAGGCATCGGTGGCTGACGGCCTGGAGCCCGTGCTGCAGCGTCTGGTGGCGGAGGGCCCGCACGCGTACGGCGACTCCGGCGTCCCGGAGAACACGCCGCCGCCCTGGTACGACCGGAAGCGCTTCGCCGCCGGACAGCGCCTTACGGAGATCTACCCAGTGGGCATCACGTACGCGCACATCCAGGCCCTGTACATGGTGATGGCCGTGCCCTCCGTGCTGGACGTGCTTGTCTACACCGGCAACTCGGACACCCCCGACGAGGCGTGGGACAGGTAAGAGAGTGAGAGTCCTCGCACTGTCGCACCCCAACAGTGGACTCATTTGGCGGGCTTGCTCAGGTACTACGACACGGTGGCGGGTGTGGGCTCGTGGTACTCGTCGGACATTTACGAGCCCGGCACGTGGGGCTACGAGCAGATGAAGCGTGTCCGCGGCCTCCACCGGATGGTGCGCCTGGACATGAACGAGAGACCGGACCAGGAGGGCGTCCGGAACCGCACCCGCCTCGGCGGCAACTTCTCAGGCTGCCCCGCCAGCGCGGCCGTGCGCCGCGACCTCGATGAGGTGGCGAGCTCCGCGTGCCCCTTCCGAAAGCGCTCGCCTTCCGCCGTGGACAACACCATCGACAACGTGAGAGCCGCGCAGCCGCGCAGCCGCGCACCGCTGTGTACCACTTGTTTCTTGAAGAGTCACTGGTGCTACAAATAAACCTTTTCAGAAGCAGGACAACGAGAAGCCCAAATCGTGGATGAGCCAGTACGACATGGCGATGACCCAGTGGGCCTTCGTTGCTCCCGTGATCCTGTTCCCGGAGAAGTACGGCCTGGCCAACGCCACCGAGGAGCTCCTGGACGGATTCGTACACATGTGGGAGACCATCGGCTACTCCCTGGGCATCGAGGACAAGTAAGAGAAGGACGATAGTGGGGCTCCCTGCACGCAGTTCAGGGCAGTGCAGTGAGTTGGATTGTCTTGAACCAGGTTCAACATGTGCCAGGGTGGGCTGAACGCCACGCTGCTGCGCGCGCGCCAGGCGATGGCCACCATCGTGCTGCCGCAGATGCGGCAGGCGCGGCCGCCCTGGGAATACATGGCGCGCTGCATGGCGGACGGCTTGGCCTACTTCATCCCGGGCGCCGACTTCAACAGCCAGCTGGAGATCATGCTGCGCGACACCCTGGACGCCCCCGTGCCCTCCGTCACGGCGCTGCTCAGCCCGCTGCAGAGGGAGTCCGTCAAGGGGTACCGCGGCATCATGGAGGCCATGAGGCACGACCGCGAGAACTGGTTCTTCAGACCCGTCTCGTCGGCCGCCTACTACATCCTCAAGACCAGAGCGAGGTGAGCAGGGCGGCCGAGGCGCGGTACTTCCCTTGCTGCCTTCGGACTGCCGGACGCGTGGTGTGACGTCTCGTAGTTTTTCCGGGTTATTCGAAATAGCAGCGCGGCTGGTTTTTGTTTCTTGTAGCGCTACTAGTGAGTGCCAAACCAATTTTTTGAATTGGAACCGCTCACAAACTGGCTGTGCGTGATTTTCTTGCCCAGGCTCATCCCGAAGGACGGCATCAAGCTGCTCCGCCACCGCAACCCGCACCGCTCCAAGGACTGCTTCGCAGAAATCCGCTCTTGACCCTCGTCCGCTTGATGAAGACACACGGCATCCACGGCATCGTCGCTCGCCATTGGTCCGGAATGGTCTGCAGACAAGTTCGCGCATGGCTCGCGTCGCCCTGATTGGCCGATTGTGAGTCCTTTGCCCGGAGTCCCGGAGGCCTGCGGCTGCGCACGGCCCTTCGACCCTCGGTCCGTCCGAATGGGACATGGGCAAGAGGGCTCCGGCTCATGGTCCGAGTCCGGCCAGGCAGACCACCGCCCGGCCCGGCCGGCCCCCAACGGAGCCTCGTCAATGGCCTCTTCGTGATGGACTCGGGGACAGCCCCTCGTCATGGCTCTAGTTAGGGCCCCGCTGGCCCTTCTTGGGGCTGGCCCTAGCTGGCTTGGCCCTCAGCAGCGGAGCAGAGCCCTAAACGATTACTCCGCATGCCCTTGACAAGGGTTCCTTTTATTTCCAGAACTCGTGTGTCGTGGATGTGTTTGTGTGTGTCCACCAGACACGGTCTAACTACGCGCATTGAAAATGAAATAACCGTGGTTCGTGGAGGAAACGGGAGGAGATCGAAGGAGAGGAAGGGAATCTTGCACTTGCATGAAGTGGGGTGTGTAGTCTGGTTGCTATTACTGTGTACCCCTCGGGTGGGATGTGTGTTTTACTTGTTTTGAATTAAAACGTATCTATGACTGTTTTTTATTTTCTTTGTTTTCATTTCTTGCCAAAGGACTACCCTTTCCAATATGAGTGCACACATATCGACTGCTGCTTTTCGGCCAGCACTGCGTCGTGGCGGTCGCGGAGTCTTGGATCAGAACTCGGCGGGGGCACGGGGCGGCACGCGGCCGTTGGACTACTGTACGAATGAGGAATAACAACACAGGATGATTACGCAACATTCACCAACCTATGAAGGCCGCCGGGCAAGGGCAGCCCAGCCTGGCCCAGCCTTCAGCCAGCTTCAGCGCCGTATTTCCTCCATTTCCTACCCCCCGCAGAAAGCGCTATCCAGAACTTGCAAAATGCTTCTCGTTAACGGGCATCCTCGTACTCAGTAGAATACATACTCTATAGTTTTCTCCTCTTTCTTCTAAATTTTGTGCAAAAAGACAGTGGGAATCCTTTATTTCCGTCAAGTGTTATTACGCTGCATCATATGAAAAAAAGGCTCTTGGCTAGAAAAAAGAAAAAAAATATTGGGACAACAACGCCCGGAATAATGTAAACTCCGTACGCAATGTATGTGTCCGGTCCGGGTCCCACCCGACCATGCCAATGCCGTACACTTGACTCCAAAATAACTCCCCGAATATTTTTAGGAGTTCAAAGAGTAGCAAGAAATAAATACTGCTCTCTTGAATGATTGGCGGAGGCAAGATTCTATGCTAACCCAAACTCAAGAGCCGCCATCCAGTATGGGAAGTGGAAGCTATTATGAAGCGTCAAACGTGAAAAAGACGGAGTGAAGATGGACATCGATTAGTTTGGAATAGGTATGGTGTGTGGGAAAGCTCAGCCCCTCTTGATGTAGGTCGTCATAGGATGTGTGTAAATAAAATCAGAGAAAAATTTTGAAAGAACCGGTTTTTAATGAATGAACCTTCACCGGGTACTATCGAATTTGATGGATTCGCCGCCTTACAGGTTCCGGTTCCGCTGTATGAGAAACTGGCGGGTAGTGAATTTTTCATCTCATTGGCTGGCAGACGCTTTTGGCCGGCCACATGTGACTAGGTTATGTCGATGTAAACAAGTCAAAATTTCATTTTAATTTCTTGTGATCTTTAGAGCTTTAATCTTAAAGTTTGAGGATGGCCGCTAAATTCAAGAAGGGTAGAGACTCGAAGAAAACGGTAAGGCTTGTTTTTTAATTGTCAGACGTGACATTAGCTGCAATTGTTTTCGGTCAAAGAAGCACTGATACTCACGTGGATGTCAGTTTCAGTTTCCCATTTACGTTGTGTTTTTGTAAACTTTGAATTAATTTTATTTGCTGTTGAACCAAAATTTTTGGTTAGAAAGTCGTACAGTGTATTGTTTAGGAAGATAGATCATTTGAATTTCTACACAATGATTCATGGTCATTCCGCTTTTGCTCTTTGCAGAAACAGAAGCCTGTAAAGAAAAATGTTCAATACGAAAGCGATGAGTCCTTAGGTGCTGACGAGAGTGAAGATCTTCAGTTTGCTTTCAACTTGGGAGGAACCCCTGTGGAAAACGATGTTGATGATGACTATATTGATGACGATGACGATGAACATGACGGCTCTTCAGAGGAAGACGGTGATGATGTGTTGGAGACTTTAGAAAATAATTTTGAAAATAAAG
Organism: Thrips palmi; assembly: GCF_012932325.1. Lineage (NCBI taxonomy): Eukaryota > Metazoa > Arthropoda > Insecta > Thysanoptera > Thripidae > Thrips > Thrips palmi. The sequence continues at coordinate 10,766,222 of NW_023144621.1, read as the reverse complement.
ATACCCGCAAGCGAAAAAATTCCGAGGTGAGTGAATCTATTTATATTTTGTTAGGTTTTGTAATGGTATTCTCTAATCTCATCTATACTTTTTGGCATACATTTTTTTCAGAATGTGGATGGATCTGATGCAACTTCGTTAAAAAAGAGAAAAAAGAGTAAAACAGCTGATTTGCAGAAACCCCCTACAGCTCAAGAAGTAGCTCGTTTACGTGAGACTGAAAATCTCTTTCACTCAAGTCTGTTTCGTCTTCAAATTGAAGAGATGATTGGTGAAATAAGTATCAAGAAAAAGCGAATTTCATCCTTCATTGAATGGTTTTCTTCCTTAAAACAGTGTCTTTCAAAAATTAAATCAGGAGAGGTGTTAGAGGTAATTTAACTTCTGGCTAATTATGCTTGTACTGAATTGCAAAAAACAATTTTTATCTCCACCATGTTTCAAAATCAATTTTCTTATGAGCATTTTTTTTTCAGCTAATGGATCAAGACTGGCTTGAAAATTTGGGTGTATCAATTCCTGTAGTTCAAGAACCATTCTCTTTGAAAGGATCCTTCAATTTCATCCCTCCATCATCCATATCCATTGTTGGCTCCCATGCCATTGGTTGTAGCCTTGGCCCTCACTTAAATGTGGATATTGCTATTGAAATGCCTTCAGTATGTACCAATGTAGTGATAACATGTCTATTTAAGACACCAATTATCATTATTTATTGCTCCTCTTTATTTTTCAGAAATGTTTTCAAGGCAGTGATCACATAAATCATAGGTATCACCGCAAACGCGCTCTTTACCTTTGCCAAGTGATTGCTCACCTTAAAGCAAGTGGCATAATATCCAGCAAAGAGGACTTTGTTCCTCGTTTTGAATTGCCACGAGCATCTAATCCTCTTATACCTGTTGTTGTTGTTGTGCCAACTGGCGCATTGCAAGGGCGAGCACAGGTACATTTGCACATAACAGTCCCAGAGGAGACATTCAAACTTTCCAAACTAAATCCATCCAAAAATTCTGTGCGGTCAAAGTGGCTTTTTAATGAGAAGACTGTGAGCGAAGGTAGTTACTACATTTATTGTCATTGATGTTCCCATGGTATGATGTCATGTGACTTTTTTACTCTTGTCCATTTTCAGGAAAAGACTATGCCACACCTATTCACAACGCAAGTATTCTAGCTGATCTTGTTGCAAAACAAAATGAGACTTTAAAGCTTGAAACACTGGAAGATTTCAAAAACATCAAAGATGGGATAATACTTCTCAAAGTTTGGCTCAGGCAAAGGGAGCTTGATCAAGTGGGTGCAGTGGTCTACTTTTAGGATTGATGTAATGCATCTAAAGATAGACCAACTCCAAAATTTATTTTTCTTTTTCATTAGGGATATTCGGCATTTGGTAGTTACCTGATGACCATGCTGGTGGTTTACTTGCTGCGCAGTCGGAGGCTCTCCTCTCACATGAGCAGCTATCAAGTTGCTCGTACTGTATGGAATTTTTTAAGTGAGTATATAAAGCTGGTATTCAATCTAGTGGTGCATCATAACTTGGGACGATCTGATAATGTTTCTTTCTTTCCCAAATTTACAGAGGAGAGTGATTGGACTTCTGATGGAGGTGGCTTGACTCTATGTGACAAAACTACTGGAGGTGCACCATCTCTTTCAGAGTTCCATGAGCATTATGAAGTTGTCTTTGTTGATTATACTGGTTATTGCAATCTTGCCGCTCATCTTGATGCAATATCTTTTAAAAGAGTATGTAGTACTGTTTTTGTTTTTGTTTTTCCCCTACAAAATTACCTTTTTCTGAGCATTTATGTCTTTATTTCTGTTTCTTGCTTTTCGTTGATTCACAAATCGATATTTTCTAGATCAAATTAGAGAGTGCAATGGCTGTACAGTACCTTGACAATCCATCAGTTAACAGTTTTCAAGCTCTTTTTATGAAAACTGCACCTTTCTACAGACGTTTTGATCACATTTTATGGTTTGTCATTAGTTTTTGTGTTCCTGTCATGATTTTGTCTCTTGCTTTTAGAACAAATATGTAACAATAATAAATATTTTCCAACAGCTTTACAAACATTTCTTCTCTTGAAGAAATGAACAAGAAGTTTGCATCAAAAAAAGAAAAGCTTGACAAAGGACATCATTCAATTGGATTAGCTGCTTATCTTTTATTGAAAGTTCTGCAAAAGGGCTTGGGGAAAAGAGTATCTGAATGGGGAATCCATATCCCCCAAAAAGTATCATGGCAAATTGCAGATCAACCAACACCCTCCCAGGGTCCTCTGTTAATTGGGATTAATCTGGATTCAGAGCATGCCTATAGTGTTTTGGACAAAGGTCCACCTGCAGATATGCCTCAGGTAGAGAAAACTTGTTTTCTAATTAAAAAGATTTGTTCTTTTCAAATTTATCGTGTCTTACTAACAACTTTGATGAACTGTAGGCTGAAGAATTCCGGAAGTTTTGGGGTGATAAGTCAGAGTTGCGGAGATTCCAGGATGGAAGTATTTCGGAAGCTGTTGTTTGGCTTTCAGAAAAAGATATAACTCTATCTCAAAGAAGAGTGATCAATCGCCAAATCACTGAATATCTTCTTAAAACAAAATTAGGTTTGGATACATCTAAGTGCCTTGTTTATTTAGCAGACCAATTGGAAGAAACTTTAGCCTTGACCAAGGTATGTGTCTTTATATATCAGTTATATTTATTAGTCCAGTTTTTGAGTCTTTGAAATACCCTGTCTATTTGTTTTTCTGTCAGTTGCTTGCTAAGAGTACAAATTTGTATTTTCATCTCTTTTGCAGTGCAAGCCTGCCACATTTTCATATGGCACTGGTGAGGAGGCAACACTGGCGGTACTTTCAGCTTTGGACAAACTAGCTGCTCAGCTTCGGGGCTTGTCTGACCTACCCTTGGATATTAGCGGAGTTCAGGGATCATCTCCAGTATGCCGTTATACAGATGTATTCCCACCACTCTCCACTGATAGCCATTGTAGGCCTGGAAGATTTATAACAAAGGCCAAAGAAAATTGCAATGTTTTGGCTGCAAAAGCTCATTATTCTCATGCACCTGATTATGTTTCTCCAGTTGAAGGTATACTACTTTTGTTTGTATTTCTGTTTATCTATCTTCCAAATCTTCTTTTTGAAAACTGTGATCTTTATAGTTATCTTTTAAATTTCTACAGTGGTTCTGCAGCTAGCTTTGAGTGGGAAATGGCCTGATGATGCACAGGCTGTGCGTCGAGTTCGCACAGCATTTGCTATCCAGATAGCCGAGAGCTTAAGGACTCAATGTGGCCTTACTACACAAGCTTTCCCAAATTATGTGGATGTGGTCAAGGATGGATTTGTTTTCAGACTGAGAGTGGCCTATCAGCGAGAGCCTGCCCTATTACGGCAGTTTGTCATGCCCGATGGTATGGTCAAAATAGTAGATAACAAGGAGGCACAAATTTTAGAAAGAGAGATCAACTACTTACCTAAAATAACAAGTTTTTTACACGGGTAAGGGTTATGAGTTGTCTGTACACTAATAAAGCATCTAAACTTATTAGAAGTCTAATGTGAAACTAGATTAATTGCTTTTGTTGTAGCTTGCATCAACAGCAACCTGCATTTGGCCCAGCTGCATGCCTTGCTAAGAGATGGATTTCATCTCACATGATACGATGGAGCCACTTTCCAGAAGATGCTATTGAACTTTTGGTGGCCCATTTGTTTCTCTGTCCAGAACCGTTTTCACCCCCAGCACAGCCTCAGATTGCATTTTTGAGATTCCTTCATTTATTGTCATCAACTAATTGGCATTTAGAACCAATAATTTTGAACTTCAACAATGATATGAACAGTAAGTCTGGGGCACATTTTATAATAAAAAGTTAAAAACCAAGTCAATTTTTAATTTTTGTATAATAATGCTGTCAATTTTTTTTTTTCATGAAAAAAAATCCTGCTTTAGGAGAAATTGTACAAGAAATCGAGCATAGATTCACTTCAGAGCGTGCTCAACTGCCAGCTCTTTTCATAGCAACCCCCTCTGAACATCTTAATTCATCATGGACCAAAGAAGCTCCCAGCCTTACAATTTTGGCTCGAGTTGCTCTCCTGGCGGCAGAGTCCTTGAAAGTATTGCAATCATGTTACTTGACTGAAAGCCATTTAGAAACCAACATGTGGAAGGTCAGTGCTATGGCTTGGTAATCCATTACTGTTTCAAATCAGAAATCAAGTTCGTTTTTGTCATTTTTCTGGTGCCTATTACAGCAAATATTTAGACCATCATTGGACTGTTACAATATAATCATTCATTTGAATCCCAGTATGATTTCTCGCAACTCCCAATGGATTGATGCGAAGGTATCTGAAAAAATTTTTGCTCTGAATCCTTATAAGAAAGGTGACAATGAGAAAATACCAGTTGTTGGATATGATGCTGTTCAATGTTACCTACAGGATCTGGAGGTAATGTCTAGTTACGTTTATATACAGGGTGTCCCAGAAGGGAGGGGGGGAGGGGCATCTGATCCTCTGATGGGAAAGTTCTTGTCATCCCTTAAATTTTTAAGTACCTTAGATTCTGAGACACTCTATTTGGCCCTGTATTTAGCTGATATCGTTTACCCACTAAACTACTTTTTTTTGTTGTTGTTAAGGAGGCATATAGTGACTTTGCCATGTTTTTCCATGATCTTTATGGTGGCAATGTTATTGGGGTTGTGTGGAAACCACCTGCAATGGAGCCCAAAGACTTCAAGGCAAGTACCATCCAGCACAAGTGTAGGTTTAACAACTGATGGCTTTTAATTTGACTCCTTCCCTTTTGCATTGTAACAGATAAGCCACATGAATGGACGGAAACTTGAGGTCAATCCTACTCAACTTACTCTGAACAAGGAAGCTCTTGTGGAAGACTTTTACATATTAGGGAAAGGACTTGTCAAAAGTATTGATGTTAAGGATAGCTCAGTTTAAAAGAGCACCTAAATAATAAGATTGATTTTTTATGTACTGTAAATAATGGCTGAAGAAAACTTAACGGGATACAATAAATAAAAAAATAAAAAAATTTAAATAGAATGAGAAGTAATATTTATTTGTTAGCACATCATCTGCAGTACACATTTTCCAATTGTCTCACAATAATTAACAAACAAGCTCCTCCAAACAATATTAAACAAGAAATGCACATGCCAAAATAAAATAGTCGGTTTTCTGAGACAGTTTGACATTGTTCTTAATTCAGTTACATATGCTTTTAAAAAAAATGTATGTTCAAGAACACCATACGCCAGGACGTTTTAGAATAAAAGCTGCACACTGCCGCCAAAATATAATTTACCAATCTGCACTAACCTACAGACAATTCATGATGCTAGGAATTTTAACAGGAAAAGCCACAAATCTTGCTCCACTGACAACTTTTGCTGATGTTTCAGGAAAAAGTGAAATGCACTGGAGCATATATTAAATTAACAAACCAGTACACAGCAGAAAATTAATGCACACACGCCAGTCTATTTATTTTGTTCTTCACCATGATTTAACAACAGCATTTCTAATGCAGGGATGCTTTTTACCCCCCTTAAGATCACATGAAGGAAATTACAACTTGTCCAATGTAATCTGACCTAACAAACTTAGACATGTACTTAAATATCTACCCCATCAGTTTGTTTGAATTGCCAAAATGTAAAAGCATGTAGCCTGCACTTTAATTTCTCCTGGATATGTTGCGCTATTAATTTTAGAATGCTCTTTTGGAAGTACAGTATTGAGGTTACTAAAGTTATCATACTTGATAAGAATACAAGCCAAGTCTAGTAGATGGTCCCCTTTCGATGCTTAACGCCTCGAACAAAATTGCAAACACCAAGAGACACGAGTACAAAGAACTGCTATAACAAACCAATCGAAAATGGCATTTGTTTTCAAGAATATATTATTACACTGAAAAAAAAATGTGCTGACCTTAACTGTAGGGTAGTTTATGGTTTTGAAATCCCTTCATCATTCCTTCCAGACAAACTTTCCACAAATGGTACCTGACCCAGCACTTCCAAAAAAGGATGCCTATTGAACTGAAGAGCAACACCTCTGCAAGATGTGCTTTTGGTGTGCACTAACACAAGCACTCACAACTCATACACATACACAATACATTCAGAAACACATTCACACGTTTTTCTTCATTCACATCTGCATTCAGAAGTTCAGGCATGTGTTACTTGTGCATGCTACCTCTAACAATGAAGCAAGTCAACATTGCACACCATTGTTTGGCAGCAGCAGTCGGTTGCTTTGCCCACCAGGCACAGCAATGACATATAGATGATATCACCAAAGTCACTCTTAACTGGCCCACTCTCCTTTCACAATTTTGAGAGACCAGGACCATGATTTGTTTACTATCAACACCAGGTTAACAGTCATATACCAAAGATTGGTAGGAAAAAAAAAACAAAGAAAAAAAACACTTTTAAAAATGTAATCAACTGCAATAGTATTAACTCCAGTCAATATTGAAGATATGAGAGACCAATAAGGATCTTTGTATAACAGACAGAAAGTAACTTCATTTAAATAGTACAAGTTAGGCCATGTTCCAAATCTTATGCCTTTGTACAAGAACACATGACTAAGGTTCAGAACATGGCTTTCTACAAATAAACATCAAGAACAGGAATGACCTACATTTCATAAGAACACAGCTATCAGAGAAATAAAATCCAGGAAGAAGTATTACAAAGTTGGTTTAAAAAAGCTGAGGTTTTGAAATGCTGGGGCAAAGAAAAAAAAAGTCCTCACATTTGACATACTCAGACCTATAAAAGTCACCTAAATGTTCCATTCAATGGCAGAAAACACGTTTTAAAGGTTTGTATTAAATACTTAACAACCTCATATAAAACACAATAGGGAAAAAAAATACTGGCTGTCCATACATTACAATCAATACAAATCATTAAGATTAATCCGTTTTCTTGATATTGCAGATGGCATGGCAATGTTTAAGAATTTATGATGCAGAAAAATGTAATGGGGACTAGATCCACGATTTTAATCCCAATCACAAGATTATGTTCTGTGTCACTGAACAGCCTGGCTTCACACTTAATTAACAGCTGTACATAGAGAACTGCTGCACTCATTTCTTTAATATGAATGGATATATACCACTATCAAGAGGCTCTCTTGTAAAAGGAGATTTAGAAGTGCTGCAGCCCTACAAGAAGTAGTCAGGAGTCCTCCTTGTGACATGAGGTTCACCACGCCTTGGAGCAGGATCGAATTGGAGGCTAAACAAAACAGAGCACAAGTGGTTAGTAAAAATCCATGCTTTGAACGAGGGACAGAACAAAAGTTTTACTTACAATGAGTATTTCAATGCGTCATCCAATTCCATAATAGCAGCTTGATTTCCACAACGGTAGCAATAGTTTGGAGCTGAGAAGATAGTGACCACATTGCGGTCATGACACCTGAGAAAAAGATAAGCAAATAGTGACACAAATACTTGGAAAACTGGACCACTTGGAAAAGTAAACCAAAGGCACTGTACATACCAGTTATATCCTTCCATGACAAGTTGATGTGCCCGAGAGACTAGTGTAAGTCCGTTTGTGTGATTGAAAGTTTCCGATATATCTTGGCCAAAAGTGTAACCAGCACCTCTAGGTGAAATACCCCAGCCTCCTCGATCATCAGGGTCAGACCAGAGCAGATCACACATAGGTCCCTAAAAATAATTCACAAATTAATTCATAGATGGAAAAAGAAAATTGAATGACCATGATCACGTTAATATATATTTTTAAAAAATAATTAAAGAGGTTATTTACCTCGTGAGGGACCTCTTGTAAGCGGTCCAGAGCACGAATGTGATCCAATGTGTCAATGGACGGTGATAATCCACCGTGAAGGCAGAATATTTGACCGTCAACGAGGGCAGTCAATGGTAAGTAGTCAAATAAATCAGTGAAGAATTTCCAGACATTGGCATTTCCATACTTGCGCAAACACTCATCATAGAAACCATAGACTTGAGTAATCTGACGTGATTCGTGATTACCTCTCAAAATTGTTATTCTCTCCCTGTAGCGCACCTAGGTAAGAAGCAAAATGGCTCAAGTGACACACACAAACAAAAGACTATGCTATAATAAATGAAACCAGAAATCACTGTGCATACCTTTAAAGCAACTAGCAGTGTGACTGTCTCCACAGAATAGTACCCACGATCAACATAGTCACCCATAAACAAATAGTTTGTATCTGGAGACTTGCCACCTATCCGGAATAATTCCATCAAGTCGTGGAACTGTCCATGGACATCACCACAAACTGTCACAGGGCACTTCACCTCTTGGACATTCGACTCCTTCGTTAAAATTTCTTTTGCCTGAAATAAACCAGAAACAGTACTTGATTAAAAACATGATAACTTTGGCTATAAAAAACAACAACAAAGCATGAAATATTATTAATAAAAACTTAAACGATGAATAATGTAAATATTTGAGGAAATAATCAAATATTTGTAAAAAGATTAATGCTAATGGAAATCTATAACGGGTCATGGTAAAGAACTAAGATATACCCAAACAATATGAATATATTAAAAAAAAAAAAAAAGCAGAATTTACTATTACAATAAGAGGACTGTTAATAAAGCTGAATCAGTGAATATCAAAATAAACAGAACAAACAGCACAAAACGACTACAATTTATTTCTTAATGCGACAAGGAGATTAGTCTTATCACAGTTAGCTCCATTTGGTCAAAGGGTCAGTTAACCTGTCAACAGGAGTCTATGACACTTGGAACCGAAACCAAGCACAACATCCGTTGGTGCACTAACCTAGGTGGAGCCTGTCTTTCGGCTGCTGTTTCTTAACAAATTATTAGAGTACGAATCGCCCACCACTAGAACACTCCACCCAACACGCGATTGGAACTCTGCTTTTCGATCCAAGGCCTCGGCCTGTAGGCTTCGCGCGGCACTCGTCGGCACAAGATGAAACCATCGAAGCGAGAACCACGCGGCCGCCCATTCGGTTCCGGGAGATATTGACTCACACCATTATCACTAGTAGCTTACCATATCGCATAATGTTTTAACTTGACTCTCTGTAAGTTGTTTGCATTCGTTGAGCTGCTCGATCCAATGATCCAGTTCCTTCAATGAGGCTTTCTCCTCCATGGCGGCTGTCTGTACGAACAGATCGTCACGATTTATCCACACACACAATTAACGTGTACGCTGCGATACTATCTGCAAGGTTGCAGAGTTGATTCTGTCCGAACTGCGGTAAAACAAATATAAATACTGGCCTGCCCACCCTAGGGCTAGGAACGGCGAAGAAGACTACAAAATGGCCGTCGTCTATCTCGTTTCGCTCTTGCCGTGACGTCACTTCAGTACCGCCGGTTCAAACACTTAGGAGACGTTAAGCCAAGAGAAAGACAGAAAAGAAACAGCACAATTTACAGCTCATAGTAATTTTGATTTTTTAAAGCTATCTTGTTATCTTTTTAATTTTAGTGACAAAATTGAAACTAGAATTTAGATGTTTAGTTGATCATGTTGAGGAGCATCCGGTCGCCGTTATTAACATGAGAAATCGCGACGAACGTTGTAACTTATTAGAGTCCTAAAGGCCCTAAAGGGGAGATCCGCGAACCGCGTCTTGACTTCTGACCGATTTTGGTGCTCATACTGACGACCAAAATGTCCGCCATGCGCTTCCGCTTCCGGCTTGCGTTTTTAAGATTCGTCTGGCAGAGCCTGAAAACGTCTAAACAGTTTGCATCTGACGTTCAATAACTGTTCAGTTGACTATTTTAGAGAAATGAGGAGCTTTTTAGGCCTGTTCCAAGCGCCGTCAAGTCCCTTGACCTCAAGATGCCTCAAGCAGACGACACAACATAAACAAAGCGTCGGTGACGAACAAATGTCCGCCGTGCGTTTCCGCTTCCGGCGTGGGTTCTAAAATTCCGTGATGAGCCTCGAAACGTCTAAACTGTCAACATGCGATATTGAAGGGGTCTTCAATCAACTATTTAGAGAGCTGAGGAGGTTTATAGGACTTTTTCGAAGTGCTACCAGGGCTCTAGTTCACGAGGCCCAGCAGACGACACAACATCACAACAACTATGAGGAATTACGCATAGCACTTTCTTCGAGTATGAGAAGCAAAATCAGAACATTTTTCAAGTTCGCGGATCTCCCCTTTAGGGCCTTTAGGACTCTAAACTTATGACTCAAAATGATAAGAGTGGGAGGGAAGTGCACTGTATTGACTCTATTAATCATCATTGAGATGCGTCAGAGCCCTAATTAGAAGCAAGATGAATTTTATCTTCGATCCTTTACTTTCACCTTTCCTATGTCTGGTGGTCTGGCTGCGATGGTCATCGCAGCCGAACTTGCATGGGGATTCGTACGGATCATTTTACTGCGAACATTTGAAGCCTTAACCGTTGCCATATAAACTGTGCGATTCAAACGATACGAAATGTACTTCAAATCAGTCCGGCTCTGTGCAGGGAAGGACACTTGTAGCAATGTGCTGTTGCTTGGCAACGTGAACAAAGGGACCGGTTGGATGCCTATACGCAACCCTTTTTTTAAATTTCATCATCAAAGATTAAACTACGAAACGCAGAGACGAATTTCTTTGATGTGAAGCTACAGGAAACACTAAAGCGCAAATTAGAGTAAGAGCAATCGCGTCGAAAAAAGGGCTCCGTTTTCCGTCGCTGTTCAAAATTGGCGCTACACGTGCACCACTGTCAAAATAAAAATAAATTAAAACGATTTCAGGGAAGACATTTTGAAGAATCTGTTGCAGAGGATGATTTACTAATTTCCACGATTTGTTTTAAATTTGATGGATATTTCCTTCACAATAAGTCAGGTTTATGACATTTTATTATTAGTCTCCGCACTGTAGAGTTTGAGCACCTGAGAAATGGCGAGAAGGCGGGGGGGGGGAGGGTGAGGGAGGGAGTTAGGATTCAGAGAGGGGCGGGGGCAGGAGGGGGTGCCCGTTAAAGTTTGTGGCATTATATACGTAGGTTATGTTTTGTTTGGGTTCGGGGGGGCTTTTAAGACACATTGATTAAATTTGTGATTCCTTGACTTTGGGGCCTTTACTTTTCTTTTATTGAAAGCACTAGCTTGGTCGCTGTTATCTTGTGGTTTCTTCAAAGTCTTTGGTATTTACCTCACTGATGCACCCATTCACAAGCCGGACAATCACGAAATTTAAAGAAGTACTTTTGTATTAGTGCTACAATCCGTCTGAGCCATGGGGGATATGCTAAAAGAGTTACGGGAAAGGTCTCAAAAGAGGAAGAAGCTCCTCGCACAAACAGTGAGTTTGTCATGTTTACCTCTACCAGTCATGAATGAATGGTGTACTTTCAATCCTGTATTTATTTTTATGTCACATATGCTAGCTTAATATTCCACTTATAAAATCACAAGTCACAATTTTTTTTTAGGACGATGACTGTCACTATTGTTTTATATTTATTTATTTTTCCTTTGCAACATAATTTAAACCTCTCTTTCATTTTGCAGTTAGGTGTTTCGAATGTAGATGAATTGGCCCAAGCTCTTGGGACAAGAGAAGAGACTCAAGAACGTCGCCAAAGTGCTGCCGGTAGTTCCACGGCTGAGGTTAAGCCAGAGAAATCAACAAGTCAAGAAGAAGTAGCAGATGAACTCATCTATACAGATTCGTCAACATTTCTGAAGGTAAATAATCATCTAAATGCCTATAAACCATTGGTTTTATTGACTAAATTCAGCATTCTTGACCGTGTTAATCTTTTACAGGGAACTCAATCATCAAATCCACATAATGATTATTGTCAGCACTTTGTTGATACGGGGCAACGTCCTCAAAATTTCATTCGTGACGTTGGTTTGGCAGACCGTTTTGAAGAGTATCCTAAGTTGCGAGAACTTATAAAACTCAAGGTAAAATTACAATATGTATTCAGTTATATACATAAACTGTTTTCCAGGCTTGTGGAAAGTACCAGGTAAATTTTTGTCTCACAATTTCAGGATGACTTAATTCAACAAACTGCAACTCCCCCTATGTATTTAAAGTGTGACTTGCGGACCATGGATTTAAAACAGCTGGACCACAAATTTGATGTGATTCTTGTAGAACCTCCTCTTGAAGAATACCAGCGCACCATGGGTGTAACAAATATGGAATTCTGGTCATGGGAAAGGGTGAGTTAAGCCAGACTTTAAAATGGGACTACTTACCTAAAATGCTGCTTCTTGATTGTCTATTATTGTTGGGTTCATCAGATCATGCAGCTGGACATTGGAGAACTAGCTGCACCACGTAGCTTCCTTTTCCTGTGGTGTGGTTCCTCTGAGGGGTTGGATATGGGAAGGTTTTGCCTACGGAAGTGGGGATTCCGTCGATGTGAAGATATTTGTTGGATTCGCACCAACATTAACAACCCAAACCACTCTAAAAACCTAGATCCAAAGGCTGTATTTCAACGTACCAAAGTAAGATGAAATGAAGAAACTTTGTTTTGTATTTCATATACCTGGAATTTTCAGTGAAATTATGTTTGATGACAATGTGTCTTTACAGGAACATTGCCTGATGGGCATCAAGGGCACAGTGCGACGCTCTACAGATGGTGATTTCATCCATGCCAATGTTGACATCGATCTCATTATTTCTGAAGAGACAGAATATGGTTCTCTCGAAAAGCCTGTGGAGATTTTTCACATTATTGAACATTTTTGTCTTGGTCGTCGAAGGTAACATTTTTCAAAAGTGTATAGCACTTTCTCTTACCATTTAAAAGAAAAAGATCTTAATTTATTTATTTTTTATTAATCACAGACTTCATGTCTTTGGACGTGACAGTACCATCCGTCCTGGATGGTTAACCATTGGTCCAGAGCTCACAAATAGCAATTACAATGCAGATCTGTATAACAGCTACTTTAGCTCTGGGCAATTGACATCAGGATGCACTGAGCGTATCGAAGCACTTCGTCCGAAGTCTCCGCCACCCAAGGGCAAAGGTGGGCCTGGAGGAAGGGGAAGAGGGGGGCCATCAAGAGGCGGTTTCTCAAGGGGCAGAGGCCGCGGGCGATAGTCAAGAAGCAAAAGCCACAAGTTTATGAAACATTTTTAAAAAATCTGGTTTCTTAACATACTTGATGTTTTGATTTCAACAGTTTCCAACGACCATGATTTGGAAACCCATAGATGGCAGGTTTGACAATTGTGGAACATTATCTATTTTTGATGTTTCACGTGCAATTAACAATTACAAAAAAAAAAAAAAAAAAAAACATTCTTGTTCTTTTTTTTAATATATTGTTTGTGGTGCTGATTTGACTATCAATTAAATGTTTTTATATGTTGCACCTCCTTGAGTCATTGTAGAAACTCAAACTATGTATTTTCAAAAACAAATGTATGATACAGGTATGAGAAGTATCATTTTAAATCTATTACATAGAAAACTTATTGTATCTTTTTGTCCCTGTTAGTCAGTATGGAAAATATTTTTAATGACCTTGTTTGAATTTCCAAACGGAACTGCTTTTATCTTAAAGTGATACTGCCCGAATCATCTGTGTACTGCTCATGAAATTGACCTGTGTGCAATCAAATCCAGTAAATTGTTACTTTTTTATTGTCTTTTTGGGAAGTGCTTATTCCCCTTCGAAAACCCTTGGCTCCCTGGGACTGCTGAGGAGGCGAAGGCGTGCTAGAAGGGCGGAAGCCGAGGCGATCACCTGACCCGGCCTCCTGGCCCCAAATCGCGGGCCTGGCCCCCGCCTTGAAGCCCCCTTTGGCCCCACACTGTTTAAAACGCCCCCAAACCTTTGACAAGCGTATCACCTTACGCCGCTACGCCTCGATGCGAGACACGCCAGCGCGGCAGCGCGGCCAGCGCCGAGACTGGGGCTAAGCTCACGCCCTGCGCCCTGCGCCCCACAGACCCCACAACTACACGCCCTCCGGCACGCACCTGTCGGACTTCCCCCAGAGAGACCCCGAGCCTTTCCTTTCCAACTCCCAGCCCAGCCTGCCCTCCGCCAGGCAGCGCGGCGTGGCGGCGTGGCCCATACCGCATGGCAGGCGAGGCCTAGAGAGCCCGCCGCTAACGCCCCGCCGCGACAGGCGTGGACCGCGTTGGGCGCACATCTTCGCGGCTTGGCCGGGGCCAAGCGTTACGTAAGGCCAGCCTCGGCGCGCCCCGCGCCTGGCCGGCCACCTTGGCCATGACTGCCGGGATTTGCGTGGCCTGGACTCTCCAGTATGCTCTCCAGCGGAGTCCCCAGTGGAGAGGCTGCGGGGCGGGGCGTGCCCGCGTCGCCCGCGTTCCCTCCCCGGCCCGGCAGAGCCAGGCAGAGCCCGGCGTTGGAGACGGCGCGGACGTGTCCGGCTGGTCCGTCCCGCCAGGACGGCCGGTGCGGCGCCGCCCTGCTGGGGCCTGCCGGGGCCTGCTGCCTGCTAGTCCCGAGTCCGCCGCGGGGCCCGTCGAACGCATGCCTCTCCAGTCCCGCGGGGTGTGCTGGACCTTCACACGGCCGTCGGGCGCTCTCCAGGACCCAGGCCTTGGCCCAGGCCGCCCTATCCGTCACTTGCAGCCAGTCGCAGCGCAGTGCCAAGTCCAGACGGTCCAGACCGAGCGAGCCCAGAAGGACCGCCCTGCCGTACCCAGGGGCGCCGGCGCCGGGCCGCGTGCATAGGGCCCTGTGGCTGCCTGTGGCTGCCAGTGGCGTGTCGCCGCCACTAGCCACCACCGCTAGCCGCGCGCCTCGGCGCCACTCACTGCCATGGCTTCAGGTCAGTCCAACCCCACGCCGGTGGGGGTGGGGGTGGGGGTGGGGGTGTGCACTTCGTGACAGGAGACGGGGACTTCCCCGCCGTCTCTCTAGCGTTCAGGCGCCAGTGTAGGTAAACACAACAAAAACAGCTTCCCTCGCGGTGGAAAGGTCACGGAGTCGCGGAAACCGGACGAGGCGGCTCCATGCTGTCTCCAGAATGGGAGACCCGATGGGCTTTGCGACAGAGGTCACCGATCGACTCGCCGGACGAGTCGCGATGTCGCGGCATTGTGGCAAAGCTTGAATCCCAACTCAGCTGATGAGCGATTCCACCGCCCGCACTCCTCGCTCCGTCTCTCTCGCACCCCTACGGCACACTTCATGAGTGCGAGAGAGACAGAGTGCGGTGGCAGTGGAACCGCTCGACAGTGTGCCAATCTCGCCAACTAAGTAGGCAGAAAGTATGCCTAACACATGAGCGCCGTCAAGATTAATTAACGCTGCCTGATAAGTTGGCATGCAACGGATTGCCTGCCCTGCCAACATGTACCGGGGCGGCGGTCAGCAAGTGGTCGTTGCGATGGACTCCCGGTGGCTGCCTCGAGTAGCCCGGCCATTGAGAGTGTAAGAGTGAGAGAGAGTGTGTGTGTGTGTGTGGTGCGTGGGGGGGGGGGGGCACGCGTGTGCCACCGCCTCGGCACTTAGATTTCAGCTTGCGATCACGCCATCAGTTTGTGGGGTGCGATGCCATGCATAAGGAACGTGGCGTTTACGTAACTTAAAGTCGAGGCGCAACTGCAATTCCGATGTAAATGAACAAGCGAAGGAAATTGACAGGAAACGATTGACAACAGATCTTGGGGTATTATGGGCCCATTCAGAAGTCACGATTGGAGGGAGGGGGTGAGATAAGGCGCAAGCATCACAAGACGGTCTCCTATGATAGGTGGCTGGCTGGCGTGTGAAAAGGTACTCGACCGCGAACGCCTGTGCACGCATGACTTTGTCCTGTAGCGTTGTTGGGTAACGCGACGCGTCGGTACGTCGGTATTCGCGTCGCGACTCGGCTTGCCACCAAGCTTGTCACCATGCCCTGCCGTCTCTGCCTCGGCCGAGTCACCACCATCCATCAGTCCTGCACTGGCTGCAGCCTGTACGACGCCGCGCCCGCCGCGCCCGTCACTCGCCTGGCCGCCAAGCTGGGTTGCCTTTTGCCAGTTTCCAACGGCGCTGCGGTACGCGGCGGCAGATCGAGGCGCCTGGCTGTCTAGCCCTTAATGGTAATGGTAATGGCGGATAGGCAACTCGGCAGGCACGCGCGCGTCGGACTAGGGTGGGTTGCATACCCACTCTTTGGCAGGCGCTAGGGCCGCGCGCAGCGGTAGCGCCGGGCCAGCACACGGATCGCCGTGGAGGTGACAGGTTGGCGCCGTTGGCGGCGAGGGCTTTGGAGTAGTGACTTCCCCGTGGGTTCGTGGGCAGGGCAGGGCGGCAGGGTGCCTCGCCTTGCCGAATGCAGTGCTGGCGCCACCTGTCTGTCCCCTTTGCACCGCGACCGCGACGGGCTTACCGCCCTGCCCCTCGGAGCATGCTCGGAGCCCCCTCTGGGGTGGTGGCGGGGCGGCGCCAGTCCTCGCCCAGCAGCTTTGCGGGGGCGTCGGCCGGCCGGGCGGTCGCTGCAGTCTTCCTCGTCAAGTCCAAGGACGCGCCAACCGCGCCAGTGTTCCCAGCGTCGCCGCATCGACTGTCCAAATTGCGTTACATTTGCCACTGAACCCGCGGCCTGGCATTCGCCTCCGTGTTGTCTCGAGCCCGCGCCTACTCTAGCCGGTGGCATCCTCGCTTACATAACGCCGGCAACGCCTAGTGCCCCCCCCCCCCCTCCCTCGCCATAAACGACGCGGGCCAAACACTCGTCGTTTCTTGAACTCCGGCCGTTGATTTACGCGGTGGACCACCGCGGAAGGCGCGGCGTCCTGGCTGCCCGAGTCCGAATGGACGAGGCTGCAGCAGCTGCAGTGGCCGGGTAGTTCCTGCAGCACTCGATGGACGCGCGGCGAACGCCTCCAGCATATCACTGACCGTGGCGAGGCGTGGCGTGGCGTGGGCCCTCCGATTGGTGGGTCGTGGGGGCTCTCTGGGCTCCACCCTGCCACCCGCACTGCAATCAGTCGCCTCCGCTCCGAGGAGAGGGTCGTTCTCGTCACCATGGCCCCCATCGCAACCCCGGCCCCGCCGTCCAGCCCCCGCGCCGGCCAGGACCGTCAGGACCGCCAGGACCCGGCGTCGCTGTCAGGGCCAGGGCCTCGGCGGCCTGCGGGCCACGCCAGCCGCGCCGGCCGCGTTCTCAGGGGCGCGGCGCACCAACTGCTGCAGCACGCCCTGCACGGCGATCCGGAGCGAGGTGAGTGCGTTGGTGCGGCGGTGTGGCGGTGGCGGTGCGCGCCAGCGTGGCGACAGCGTCAATGAGCCCGCCAGGAGGGAAGGCGATGGCGCGGAAGGTCTTTGCTCGACCGTGTGCGAGAGAGTATGTCCTGGTGTGTGCGTGTGTGTATGTGTGCGTCGCGCTCGCTGCTTACGCAACCCGCCTATGCGTCCTCGTGACCCCGAATCATGGCAGTGCACAAAGTGTCATGGATTTTGCTCACTGGCGCCACCTTGGCGCTCTTGCGATCGCCTACTTTTATTAAGACTTTTGTGCTCCGCCGGGGAACGCCGAAGGAGGGCGGCAGCGTCAGGCCTGCACACACACGCCCAGCTCGTGATGGAGTGCTTGGCTGGCTTGGCACTTGGCGAAGTACTTGGCTCGGAGAAGGGAATGTGAATGTGGCTCGTGTGACCAAGTGCCATGTGTTATTCCGAACTGTCTCGCCAAATCCAGTTTCCGCCCCGCTTCCAGAGCGTTCCAGGGACCGGGCACGTAAATGAGGAACGGCAGGACGTCTCCCCCCCCCCTTTTCCTCCCGGGTCTTGTCCTTTCCCCGATGCATCGATATATTATCGCGAGAAATAATCGTGTCCGCCCTTCAACCTCCCGCCGGCCGCGCAGGCCGAGCTAAAGTGGTCCGGTGTTTGTCCAGACGAACTGACGCGCTGACGCATCGGATGGCGGGAGATGTTTGTCAAGGATTCGGGGACTAAAGGAGGGCGATAAGATAGGTGTGTCGTCAGGTCAAATAAACGGCCAGGCCGCAAAGCTGGCTTTGATTTTGTTTTAATAAAAGTCAATCGAGGGACAACATTCATCCGCGTGACCCACACCTCTTCCTGGGGTCCGATCTCGTAAGCCGATAGGCGTTATTGGCTTTCGCTTATAAAGTTGTAGAAGGACTCCAGCCAAGTCGAATATAATCGCATTTTTTCCAAGCAGGTGGTGGCTGGGGAGGAGAAACTTGATGCCAAATCCCGCAAGGTCTCACCTGCGCACAAAAAAAGACAATTGCTGAAACTGCTAATGGTCGTTGAGGTCAAGGCGGTGCCTTCCCGGGCTCATAGAGTCGTATTTTATGCTGCAGCATGGCTGACGTCGCGGCAGGTGCTGTGGATCATGGTGTTCATCGGCTTCGCCGTCAACTACATGGTCCGCATCAACATGAACATCGCGCTGGTGGCCATGGTGGAGCCGCCGAGGCCGATGGAGGTGATGGACGACAACGGCACGCGGGTGCAGCCCGCGGTCACGGGCACGCAGTGCATCGTGCCCGACAGTGTCGCGGACGCCGTGCAGCACGCCGCGCTGTCCTCCAACGACACGGACGACCTGGAGGAGGTAAGCGGGCCTCGCGCCGCGATGCTGCCGCAATGCCGCCGTCGTGCACCCCTGGTGCTTGTTGTGCGCGGCCGTTGGCGGCCGACAAGGCGACTCGCCGGGGTGGTCTGGCCGACTCGAGGACTCAACAGTTGTTAATTATGTGCGCAGGAGACGGCGGCGCGGCCAGAGGGGTCAGAGCGCTTCCGCTGGAACGCCCATGAGCAGGGCATGGTGCTGGGGGCGTTCTTCTGGCTCTACTGGTCCACGCAGGTCCCTGGCGGCGTGCTGGCTCAGCGCTACGGCACCAAGATCGTGTTCGGCCTCGGCAACCTGGTGCCTGCCCTCCTGGCCTTCGCCATCCCCGCCGCGTCCAGGTTCCACTATGGCGCGCTGCTCGCCATCCGGCTGGCGCAGGGCTGCATCTCGGTAAGCGGGCCGCACTGCACTGGGAGTACTGGGAGTAACTGGGAGTCCCTGAGTTACCCTCCACCGCCCCTCCCCGGGCCTGATCGCGTACCTGTCACCAGGGGCTGACGTGGCCGGCGATGCACGACATGACGGCCAAGTGGATCCCCCCGAACGAGAGGAGCCGCTTCGTCACCGCCTACCTGGGTAGGTAACGCCTGCTGTTCGCACGCCACGGATCGTCGGTTCAAACCCCCTCATTTTGGCGGTTTTTGATTCTCACAGGTGGTTCGGTGGGGGCGTCTGTGACGTATCCAGTGTGCGGCCTTATCATCGACGCCATGGGCTGGGAGGCCGTCTTCTACATCTCGGGCGCGCTGGGCGTGTTGTGGTGGCTCGCCTGGGTCGTGCTCGTCTTCGACTCACCCGACGAGCACCCCAGGATAGCGTCCACCGAGCGCCTATACATCCAGAAGGCCCTGGCCGGCAACGTCGCCAAGAAGCAGGTCGGTGGGCAGAAAGCAAAAAGCCACTCCCTGGAAGTGCCTCAGTGCTGAACCCCCAGGGCGTGTTGAACGTGTTGCAGCTGCCGACGCCCTGGCGCGCCATCTTGATGTCGCTGCCCGTGTGGATGAACATCGTGGCGCAGTGGGGCGGGCTGTGGGGGCTGCTGACCCTCATGACGCAGGCGCCCTCCTACTTCCGCTACGTGCACGGCTGGGGCATCCGCATGGTGGGTGCCGTTCCAGTTAACTCAGCCCTCCCGACACTCCCGACGCCCTAACGCTTCTCTCGTTCTAACCTTCTGTGCCGCAGACGGGGCTGCTGTCCGGGTTGCCGCAGCTGTGCCGCATGCTGTTCGCCGTGGTCTTCTCCACCATCGGGGACTACTTGCTCAAGAGCGGCCGGATGTCTCGGACCAACGTCCGCAAAATGGCGACCGCCATGTGTAAGTGCATCCCCGCTGTGCCCCGCTCCCCGCCACAGCGGCCTGGGACTTCCCGCGCTCTTACCGCTGCCGATTCTGGTGCAGGTAACATCGGCCAGGCCGTGTTCGTGCTGGGCCTGGCGTTCTCGGGCTGCGACAAGTACGCGGCCATCCTGTTCCTGACCGCGGCCACGGCGGCCAACGGCGCGGTGTCGACGGGCGCCCTCGCCAGCATGGTGGACATCAGCCCCAACTTCGCCAGCATAGTCCTGGGCATCAACGGCGTGGTCACCGTGCTGCCGGGCTTCATCTCCCCCATCGTGGTCGGGGCCCTCACCTACCAGAACGTAAGTCTGCCTCCACCCTAACGGCACTCAGCCCGGAGACAGTGTCTTGTCTTAACCCTTTTCCGTGTTTCATTCTGATCCGCCTGCAGCAAAGCGTGGAGCAGTGGCGGATCGTGTTCTGCATCACGGCCGCCATGCTGCTCGTCACGGGCGTCGCCTACGTCCTGTTCGGCCGCTCCGAGGTGCAGCCATGGAACGAACCGGCTGACAGGGAGGGCCATTCGGGCAACGGCCTAGACGACGGGCTGGCCGAAGAGGACAAGAGCATCGTCACGGTCACCTCAAAGTGCTCCGAGCTCAAGTCTGTGTGCTGACTTAAAATTTAAACAAGATCTCATGTCTAGCATTAATGTCTCTCTGGTTGGAAGAACAGAGAATAAGCTCTGCACAAGTAGCAGTTTTGCCACTCTGTTAAGCATGATCAGTTACAATTCTTAAATTTAGGATATCAATGTTCTAGGGTAATTTCAAACACTGCCTGTTATCTGTAACTTTACAGATCAGTAATAATGTGAACTTTGTTGCTTAGAATTAAAACCCTTACATGTCATCTCTACAAATGATCTGAGGTGAAGTTTTAGTATGCAAAAAATGAATGTGGTAACAAAAAAAATACACCATTTATTTAAGTTATTATAATAAATTCTCACTAACCAGGAATAATTTCATTGGAGGAAAAACATGGTACACAGTACATAAAATCAGAAAGAGTAGCATATTACAAAGAATTATACACAAATCAGTATCGCAAATGATGCTTGATGCATCACAGTTTTGTTAATAAAATAAATCCATCACTGCTTTTGCCGCAGTTCTTTATCATGATTTACAATACCTTGCCTTAAAACACATACAAAAAGAAGTTCAATATTTTCTGAATGCAGCTCACAGTAGAGTAAAACTGAGTACAGCAACTTCAACATCCCAAAATTCATACAAAACACATGTGAGCTTCTTGTATTTGTTTCATAGCAATCCACACCTTTCTGCAGGCATGGTAGTGCGGGGTGCTGAGTAATGCAAGCCTAACCACATGGCAGTGATGAGGCTTGCGACATGTTTTCATTCCCACTCTGTGGTCCCTGGAGGCTTAGATGTTAGGTCATACATAACTCTTGAAACGCCGGAGACTCCTTGAATTTCCTGAACCATCTTTTCTACAACCTGCCAAAAGAGAGCATAAAATTTATTTTAAAGTGCAAAAGCAAGAAGGAGAGCCAACCATTCAAGTAACAAACAAATTATCCTGACATCTATCTAAGAAATTAGTGGTGGGTACTTGCCTCTAGTGGGAGATGTTTTCCAGGGATTGCAGGAACACCAGTCATGAAATCTTGAGTGGAGAATGGCCTTAAGACAACAGAATGCTGGAAGGAAGGGTTTCGGTTCACTGAGTCCCTATCAAAGTGGATCGGTATTAAAACCACTGGCATTTGGCTGATGGCACCCATTGTATTTGAAGCAATCAACACCTGAAAACGACACAGTGACATTAAAAAACAAGACAGAATTCAATCATGAAATTAAAAGGGAAAGAAATAAAAGACATACTTGGGTCGCAGCATGGTCAGCCTGTCGAAGTGTACTCAAAACATTAGATGTAAGGCAAGTTGGGGTTATGTCAGAGACTGGGTCCTTTACAATGCCCCCAAACACATAGCATACTCTGTTGATATTGTGACACACTCGGGGAATCAGCTTTGCTAAGAAAAGCATATCCTCCCAGTCAGGACTTTGATCAGACGAAATGCCAACAACATAGCTGTATGATCGACAGTCACCCTGAAAACCAGACATTTTTGAATAAAATTTATCACATACAACAAAAGCAATTTAAGAAAAAATGTTTTAAAAAAGCAACAGTGAAAGAAAGTTGAAGAGCTCACCTGTACACCAACACTTCGGATAGGCAAAAGTGTTGCTGCTAAACGCTGCTTATCGGACACTCTCTGAAGAACTGAGCGCTCTTCCACAGATGTTGCACTTTCAACTCTGTTTAGTAAGGCATGACTTTTTTTCACCATATTATTGTAGCCAACTATGATTTTAACCAAAACTTGTGTTTCAGAGAAGTCCTGTTCCATGTATGGTTCCTCTGCACAAAGAATCCTGATAGCTAAACCAGGTCCAGGGAATGGATGTCTCATTACTAAATCGGCAGGAAGCTGCAAATCCCTGCCCAACTGCCTCACCTGCATCAAAACATTAATATAAGATCAAAATAAACCTGTCAACTCGGCTGAAAATTAGAAAATTAGAATGAGAATTTACCTCATCTTTGTGGAAGTCCTTCAACGGCTCTACAACACGACCCTGATCCCTTAGCTGTCGAATAAGCTCAGTGTCATTGTGGTGAGTTTTGATTACCGCAGCCTTGCCACTCACAAGGGAAGAGGCTGATTCTATAAGGTCAGGTCTTAAAGTGCCCTGCCCAAGAAAAACATCCTCTGGTCTCAGATTCATTTCTTCAACCACCTCTTGAGCAATCTGTGAATGTGAAGATAACAAATGTTAGTCTGGCAAACAGAAACTAGGGGCTAAATATTAATTGTTTCTTTTCTAACCAGGGCATGGAAAAGAGACACTGGGGGGACTTGTTTACATACCTTTGCGAACACATCACCAATGATTTTCCTCTTTTCTTCAGGAGCAGTAGTTTGGCAAAGAATCTTGGTAACCTTAAATGCAGGACTTCTTACATTTGACTCTCTTTGATCAATATTATTAGGTATGTTAGTGGATCCATATTGAAACTTAAATCCAGCATCAATGACTGCAAACACAATAGAAATCAAATTAGTCCGTGTTAAAAGCAAATTGGAAAACATTGCCTTGTGCTCTTGTTACCAGATGCTCACCTTTCAAATCTAAACCAATCTTCTTGAGGGATTCCTCAACAAGCATACTTTCATTTTTACGCATGAAGCCATTGTCAATATGCACAGCAATCACTTGGTCTCTATGGAGAGCTTTATGTAACAGAGCTGCACACACCGTTGAATCCACTCCCCCACTAACAAGAAGCTGGTAGAAAAAAAGCATTTGTTTAATTTCAATGGCTTTCAAGACAGAAAAAGACTATTGTAATCAATTTCTGCACTTACCAGGACTTTACTATTTCCAACAGTTTGCCTTATGTAATTAATACATTCCTGTTCTCTGCCTTGCATGGTAAAGCTTCCAGTTAATCCACAGATGTCAAAGAGGAAATTCTTTAACATGATTTTACCATTCACAGAAAGATCCACCTAACATTGATACAAATGTAAAAAAATTAATTATTTGGTCACTGATGCTTAAAGTTAAAGTAAAAAAGAAAAATACCTCAGGATGAAACTGGACGCCATATAGGCGCAACTTTTCATTGGCTATACCAGCCACAAAGTTTGACGATCTAGCAACAACTTTAAACTGATCAGCAACTTTGTGTATACTATCACCATGTGTTAGAAGAACACTCTGCACATTTTCTAACCCCCTAAAATAATGATAAAGAGAAACAGGTAAGTAATTTGATGGGTTGTAATTGGCCATACCGACAATGGCAAACACCTGTATAAAATTGTTAACACTTACTTAAATAAGAGACAAGTGGCATCAACATCAATGTCAAACTGACCATCTTCACGACCTTCTTTTCTCTCAACTTGGCCTCCAAACTCTTTGTTAAGCATTTGCATGCCGTAACAAATACCTGTATTTCCAAGACATAATTAAATACATGTTACATAAGCATCTAAGAGTTATGTAGACACACCTTTAGCATAGGTTTTCATTCATGAAGAAATTGTTTTTTTATTTTGAAAGAAAAAATTGAACTTTACCCAAAACAGGGACCCCTATCCTGAAAATCATAGGATCATATGTAGGAGCATCTTCAGCATAGACGGAATTGGGACCACCAGATATAATAACAGCCCTAAAGAAGAATACAAGAGTGTAATATGAAGTCCACCATAAATATTATCTTGAGAGTTAGTTAAAAGTCAATAAAAAAGATGAAAAATTAAAAAAAAAAACTTACTTATATCCTTTTTCATTGAGGATCACTGCAGGCGTGTCAAGAGGCAGAATATCACTTTCAACACATAATTCTCGAACCTTTCTGTCTATGATTTTTCCATACTGGGCACCAGCATCAAGGATAGCTACTTTTTCAGATCCATGGGCTCCATTAGAACGGTGGTCACTTGCAACTACTTCACTTTTCACGTTCTGCATGTTCACGCCCAGTCCCCAGCAGCACTGTAAGATAGAGTGTTACTGATCAGTTGCAGAGGCAAACAGCAGCTCTTGTCTCACTCCACATGTGGGACACACTGGCATGGGGAATCTGATAGCTTCTCCGGGTTATGTAACCTCATGGCCACATGGTCACAACCGGTTACTAGCCACACTACCAACACAAGAGAATTAAAACTACAAGTTACATAATATGAATAAAAAATCTAAACAAAATGACAAATGTTAATTACCACCACCCCCCCGCCCCTTTTATCCACTAACCCCTAAACATTAATTAAAATTTTGGCGATTATTATTTTTACAATGTGGTATTATGTCAGTTAAAGGTATAATGGGGACATGCTACAAAATACACAAAAGAACAAATCCAGCAAATTCATTGAATAATAATTCAAAAACCTTTCATTTATGAAGTCAATACGCCGCTTGTTACTATAACAGTACAATATATTTATAGTAAAGTGCAGAAGATATGGATGGGAGATGAGTCTGCTGGGTTACAATGCCACAAATGTAAACAGAACACAATGTAAAATGATAAAGAGCAAGCACAAACTAACACGAAAACAGTTGTTCATGTCCATCAGCTGGTGAGTAATCTTAAATCACCGAAGTGTCAATCCAATTAAACTGAATTGAGCCCAAATTAAACAAACAATCATCTTAACCAAAAGGACACAAAGAGAGAGAGAGAGAGAGAGAGACAGAGAGAGAGAGAGACAGAGAGAGAGACAGAGACAGAGGGTAAGGCTAATGCACCATTCCATCTACACTATTTATTATTACTCATGTGCTAAAAATAAGAGGCAGGAGTGGCAACCCTACCACTTGACTATCCTAACTTCCAACACCTGAGGGATGGCTATTAATAGAAACAAAACCAAAACAAACTGAACAGCTGATTTTCATGTGGAAAACATGAAATTTCATTACTTTTAAAGTCCTTTTAGCATCATGACTCAACATAAACGTATTGTCAAAATGAGAGACACGATTACCAAATTGTCTGTCATAATAGTCTACTGGTTAAAAATCAACCACCGTTCTTTCTATGAGAGCACTGAGATGGAAACGCAAAACAGAAACACTTAAAGTCTAAAAGGTGCAAACAAATCGAGAAACAAAGGGAAACAAGAGTGGACATAACCAAAGTATTGCAGTTACTGACAGGAACTGACAGCAACCAAAAAAATATTTTAAAAAATCCAAGGGATACTAAAGAAAGCATCCAGGAAACGTGGAAAAGCCCAAATTCAGAGGGTACATTAAAAAAAGAAAACAAGACAAAAAACTCAACAGAAAACAAAATTCTTAAGTCCCAATTATCCTCAATGAAACTTCTTAAACCCCATTGATGCCCACCAAGACGACGTACACAACGTTACGAGTCATGAAATAAAAAATAAAAACAGAAACGAGGTAAATCCAATCAAAAATTTGTATGTCCCATTACAAGCTATAAGCAATGACAAATAACATGCCAAAATTTGGGCAGCAAAACCGTGTTAGGCCTTGTGCTTGTGCCGCCCCAACCTAAGTACAGACCTATATGAAAGAAAAGCAAGAACTGAATGCAGAAAAGTAAAGGTGGAAGGGTCAAGGACAACTACGGGAATCGCTAATAAAAAATGTTCACATTAAAAGGGTGTAAAATCGTCAAAAAAATCAATAAGCGGTCCGGTCACTTAGCGGCCCACACGTTCGATGGGCGAGGAGAGAGGTTACACGTGCAAGCAGGCACACAAGCGCACCACAAAGGCTTCACGATGTTACAAAAACTGTCAAAACTTTCCAACATACTAACCGCAACGAATTATGATGAAAGTTAATGACTTCAATCCAAAATGTGAAGGATAAAAATATCACGTCAACCGCAACAACAAATAATCCTTCGCAAAGATGGCAGGCTGTGGAGAGCAGGTGTACTACCAACAGCTGAATCGCGTTTCCTACTTTCGACATAAATTTTAACACAATTAATTTTTTGTCGACAAATCTTTACAATAGGGGTTCTTTAATAAAATTTATTTCCAATTTATGTTGAATAAAATTCTTCAAATTTTTCATAAATGAATATTTTTTGCAGTTGGTACGAGAACAGTCCGTCCGTCTTCTGAAAAGTCTGTCTTTCCCCTGTCCGACATGAAAACAACAGCAGTCACCGATCTCTCATGATCTTTGACGAAAAACTGGAACGAAATCTGTAGATTTTTCAGCATGTCTGAAACAGACTTAGAGACAAGTTTAGATACCAGTTATGGCTCCTGTGAGTCCGATTTTTTTCAGGATAAGTCAAACATTTCCAAACCCAACCCGAAACGTAAGAAAACTGATCATTTCCTGCACAAGCTGTATTGTCGTGAGGTGAGATTCGTTTTCCTATTCTGATTTACTTTGTTGCGTTCTCGTCAATACTTCACTGGGATAAGGTTCCATCTATCCTTGTTTGTGTTGGTTTGACTTCGAAAAGTCTGAAAACCACTACAGTTAATTATCTTTAAGGTTGGTTTTGGGTGTGCGAATGCAAGGAAGGCTCACACCAGCACCATTCAGACGATTGTTGTCACTCGTACATACGTTACAACTTACTTTGTGTAGAAAGTGCTTTTGATATTGACGTAGTGTTTTGATATATTAAAAATTCCGTTGTTGCAGTCTGTTTTAGTCTGCTCCTAAGTGTGTGCATTCGTATTTCACAATTCCAGAGTGGCTTGTCCCAGTTGAAACCAACATTTCCCACTCCTCCAGCCCGTCTGAAATTTCCTCTGCACAAAACTCTTCCTACAGCAACATTACACAGGTTTGTCCCTCTGTTATTTTTGTTCAATAAATTATTAACATTGTGTGCAATAAGTTGACAACCTATGAAACAAATGTTTTTTTTGTTATTTTTTTGTCAATTGAAAAAGTGCGCTTTAATATTTTGTTAATTTCCAGGAAGCTCTATTTCTTATTTGAAGTAGTTGTGCTTTTCTGAAAATTAGACATCAGGCACTTACTGATA
Source organism: Thrips palmi (assembly GCF_012932325.1). Lineage (NCBI taxonomy): Eukaryota > Metazoa > Arthropoda > Insecta > Thysanoptera > Thripidae > Thrips > Thrips palmi. Next base: position 10,738,694 of record NW_023144621.1, on the reverse strand, counting down.
TTGTACTGTTTACAGCCATATCTTCCTTGGAATATCATCATGTGGGCAACTGCTCATAACTTACACATACACTACTGACTTTGATGATCGACCCATTTCATTCAATACAATTTTTAAGTATCGATTACATTGGTGGGCCTTTGTGCCTTATGCAGAGGCACGCAAAGTAGCTGAAGTTACACTCTTTGGAAACTACAATGTGTATTCCCCTCTTTACCTGGCTTATTGTCAGTGGCCTAGAGACTCATCCAAAATTGTGGTTTTTGGACGAAGGTAAGATTTTATGAGACTTCAGGATATTTTATTTGAAATTTATTTCTGAGGTTACCTGTTTGTTAATTGTTTTATTATATCTTACAAAATCTCGTAGCAATGAGTCTTTTAATGGTCTTGTGACTCAAAACATCAGATCATATGTAACAGTGACAGCAGTACCCTCCTTGCAAAACTGTCAAGAATGCCAGAAAGTTGCTGCATCATTTGAAGAAGAGGGTACAATTTTATTTTTAAACATATTAAATCATAATTTATTGTTTTTTTTTTTTACGATAAGGAAATTATCTACACTTCCACACTTTCTCCTTTCCTCAGATATTGCTGCTAGCTGGGATAGCTGTGCCAGATTGAACTGCCTCATGCATGGTCTTACTGTTCATACGTCATTTGATATGGCTCCACCTTACCCAAATTTTGTTGCAACCACTAGCATGAAAAGCACTGGCCGGGTAAGACTTTTCCTTCTGTTGTTCATAATTGCTTGTTTATGTGCATTCATCTTTATATATGAGTGTGTGTGTGTTTATGTTTGTGAATAGTAAGGTATTTATTTGGATATTATCTTTCAGGTTGTCTTAAACTCTGGAAACTTTCTTCATGTATTGAGAGTTGGTCTCGAAAATGTGTTTGAGACAAAATCAACCAAAAAGTCCTCAGATTCATGTAACATGCAGTCGTAAGTGGTTTTCTTCTTCCAACTCGCTTTGTGGAGCTGGACGGTGTACTTTAACTTCTATAATGCGTTTCCATCTTTTACAGTGAGCAGTTTATTTTTCGCTCTAGATCTCTGGCATCTTCAAACTTGAATGTTCGCTTTAGCGAGTATCAGAATCAGACACTTATTGGTTTGGATCCTACATCACTAACTGGAACTGCCACCTTGGATCATGCCAGTGATTCACACAGCATAGTCGATGAACTTAACATAATCTCTCAGGTAAGAGCATATGATAGTGATTTTATTACCAACCTAGCAACTTTTCAACATCTTTTCAACATCTATTGATTGTTTATCATTAATAATTGTTTGCTTTTTCTTTAAAAAAAAATTTCTTAAAGGGGTACATTGGTTTGTCTTCAACTCAAAACATCTGCAGCAGAACTGACTCATTGACTTTAGAAACAGATAGTGATGCCAGTAGCCAAAGGTCAGCAATTATGAGCCCTCCACTTCGACGAAGAGGTAGCAGAAATATTTTCCTCATCTTGTATCTGGTTTATGAGACTTTTTTTTCTTTTAAATCATATTATTTAATGTTTTTCTAGCCCATACCAATATGCCTCAGAGAAGTCAGCAAGGTCGCTTGAGTAGTAAAGCAGATGCCGGAAAAGCATATGATTTTAATGCACAAAGAGAGGATGAAAGAATCTGTGAAAGCCTCAGCTCTTTCAGAAAACGATGTTTAGCTGACAAAAAGTATGAGTTTAGTGAAGAGGACACAGAGGACTGTGAAAACATTGTACCATTTCGATTAAGTCGGCACTCGGAAGTTTCAATTTTACCCTCTTCAGCCTATCCTCTGCCTCCTTCTCCTTTAACTTTTACCACCAAGGACCGTAATTCCTCAAGAAGTTCAAGTTCGGTAGGTGAAAAATATTTGCAGCATGTATTAAATTTGAGTCTGAAAATATGTGGTTGTTTCTGGTTTTTTTTTCAGACACATTTAGAATCACTGTATTCTATTGTAATTATTTTTTCAGTTGGGTGATCCTTCTGATGGACCTTCGACTTTGCGGTGGAAAAGTTTTGCTAAAATTGGAAGTGGGCATGGTGAAACATCTGACACAAATTCTTCTGGATCAATATTTATTGATCCAAATGTAGAACCTGATAAAGTTGTGCTGCGACCTCACAACCGCAACCATCCCCTACTGTCACCCAGGGAGCAAGAAATCCCTCGGGAAATTACTAAAAAGCCCTGCCAATCTCATGCAGAAGTTTCAAATCTTTCTTCTTCTGCCCACTCCTTGCCTCCTGCACTATTGGCTTTAATTTCCACAGATGCACGATCTAGATGTTCGGTAGGTGTCAAATACTTGCTGCATCATGTGCTATGCTGCCATCTGTCAGAATGGTTCTCCAAAACAGTACACTGTATTCTTTCGTAATTTTATTTCAGTTGGTTGATCCTTCCGATGGATCCTCTACTCTTCGCTGGAAAAGTTTTGCTCAAATTGGCAGTGGGCATGGTGAAACATCCGATTCCAATTCTTCTGGATCAATATTTTTAGACCCAAATGTGGAACCTGATAAAGTTGTACTCCGACCTCACAACCGCAACCATCCCCTTCTATCACCTAGAGAACAGGATATGCCTAGAGAATCAAACAAAAAACATTTGTCATTTGCAGACAATGCAAATCTTTGTAAGTTCTGTTTCTTTCTTCTTGGCCTGAAATATTTTGACCTCTAAGTCTTACTTCATTATGTTCTTTCAGCATTAACGCAGCCACTCTTGTCTCCCCCCCAACCTCGACTGGGTCCTGACAAAGGTGAAAGTTCCCATTTAGATAATACCAGTGGTGAGCCAAGTGGAGTGGATTCAGCCAGGAGTATGTTCCCAACAAAAAGTATTAACTCCTTCAAACACTCAGATACCTCAAAGAATGTGTGTACCAGTGTTGAGCCCAGTGCGGTGGATTCGGCCAGGAGTATGTTCTCAACAAAGAGTACTAGCTCCACTAAACACACAGATACCTCAAAAAGTGTGGATACAGTAAAACTTATGGATGCTTCAAAACGTGTTAATTCCTCAGAGGCAGAGTTTTCATGGTCAAAAGGTGGATGCACTGTGCAGTTTGAACGCCGCTTCATAGAAGTCGATGACGAGCTTGTGTCTGTTATAACAGATATAGAAGGTAATTAACTAGGAAATAGTCGATCAATCAAGTTATTTCATTTTTCACGTTTTTTCTTCTTTTTTCAAAATATATGCATCGTTCTTATTCGTCTTTGAATTTTTTAAATTTGTTTCAGATGATGATGAAAGTGGTGGAACTGGTTTTCACAGTGCTCTTCCTCTTGAGGTCCATGGTACTGGTTATGTACAGATGCAGATGATTTCTAATTCTAAGGCTGAGAAGTTGGTAAGTCTATTTTAGAGCTTTCTCAAATATTTGAGAGTTTTCTCTTGTATGCTTCACATATTAATCTTTTCCTTACGTGCGTGTGCAGATGGCACCTTGTGCTCTGGTTCATCAGATGAGCTTTGATATTGAGCAATTTTGTCATGAAGTCGCAGAAGTCTTATGTGAAAAAGCAGGAATGAAATTCTGGTACTGCAATAATTATGATGTGGAAATTGTTGATGTAAGTTCCCTCTTTCTAATCACCTGCTCCCCTGTCCTTCCACCTCAAATAAAAAACAAAACAAAACAAAAACAAAAACAAAAAACAAATTTCCACTAACTTTTGTTGTGTTTTGCATGTTAATGGTTTATGTTTTGTGCTGGTTTTAATGCTCAACTTTTTATTCACGAAGGTGTGTCCACAGTCAGCTGATGTAATATGTTTAGCTTATATGAAGATTAAAGCTACCTTAAAATTAAAAGGTGCTCCAAAAAGCAAAAGGTTTGCATCCATTTAAAATACTTTGATGTACTGATAACCCACTGGTCTTGACATCATGCACAAAACCTCTTTCCAGGCTAACAAATGATCGTCAGCAATACCAGACCAGTTGTCTGTTTGTGTGGAATATGAATACAAGCATGTACAGAGTTGAGAGAGCGGGCGACCTGGATCGGCTGGAGACAAATTCTCAAGACGAAGCAGAGCTATCAGATCTGAGAGATATTCAATTTGCTGCCAGTAGTCCAGAACAATCTGATGACTGGAACCCAGCTAGAAAAGAGGCCCAGCAATTGCGGGAAAATGGTGTTCTGCATTGTTGGGGTGCTAACCAGCCCCCTGTGAAAGTTATGACAAATGTTAGCGTTCTTGAAGGTACATAGAAATTCTTTTCCATTTATTTTGTCTTTTGTCATCTGGCTGTTATCTAATGATCATCTGCAATTTCTCTCTTTCATTTCTGTCATCTCTAGGAACTTCCTTGCAAGAAATCAAGCATAATGAAACTGGCATCTCTTTTGTGTTGTAAGCAATATGCATCCACCCCAGTCACAAGGATGCGTAATTCCCATGAACTGTTTTAAATAGGTGTATATATGTGTTATTTTAATGAATTATGAAGACTCAGGCTGCGCCAAACTCGTGATATTAAGTTTAGTACCTTTCCACCTCTTCCAGTTTTCTGTTAATGTTAAAGCCTCTTCATTTCTTTCCCTTCCCTTGAGTATACATATTTACCAATATGTATAATAAATGCCATGGAACAGCATGGCTTACTCGAGCTCAATATGCAAGTCTGCTGTTGATATAATAAATGCATAACATTAATACTAATAATTTCTTTGTATGTCAACATGTGTTGTGTAATGATGCTTTGGGAAGCATTTGTGATCAATGAAGGTGCGCTCTCACTCGTGTCGCGATGGGTAACGTAAAGAACGTGACAGAAGCCTCCTAGGTTCATTTCCAAAACCTAAGAATTTAGCAGGTTCTTGTCGATACGACCTTGAGCGCACCTCAACAGTGATCTTTGTTTACCACCTTGTTTTTCCCTTATATTTTGTGATTATATTGGCACTGGTCAAAGATGTTTCACTTCCTCTCTACCATTTATATTAAGTAAGGACAATCGGCAAAAAGAACAAACTGTTATACCTGCCTTTTCCCCATGTATTTTCGAGCATTGCTCTGTGGTACTATCTCTTCTGCACTTTGCAGTTTGACTGTAAATTAAATACAAAGTGTGTTTTATGGGACTTATTAGTGTAGGCTATTATTTATCAATATAAGTTATTGTGGATTTACTGGTGTGTTTTAACTTTCTGTTGATGAAGATTTGGTCTCATTCTTTGTTGGGGCAGGATCCTGGGTGGGGAGGCGTTTATGTTTGCAGGTTGTGTGTGTGACCCTCTCCCTGTTGTGGCAGCAGGTTGTCTCCGTTTGATCCTCCCCAGGACGCACCCAGGACCTCTGCTTTTAGGACTATTTGTATGTACTGGGTTGCGGTGTTATTGTGGACAAGATGAAGAGTGAAGCTTAATTCTCCTGTCATCAGCATTTTTCTCATTGGAAGTGCATTTAAGTTTGTTTACATAATTCTTATATTATCAGTATGAATTATTTATATCCTCCCCTCTCTCCCTCTTTCAAGCAGTATTGCTCAACTAAATTAAATCTTTTTGTTGACATGATTACATTTATTTGACCAAATTTTGAGTTGCTGCTAAGTTTTGCTCGTTCCTTTTGTGTAATCCTTTCAATGTGGTGGAGTGTCATGAGGAGTCTCGAGTTGCAGCTCCAGTGTTCATGTTCAGGGCCCTTCCTGAAATCCAAGGTGCTTTGTCACACTGCACATGAAACAAAAACAAAATGTATCCTTTCATACTGTCTGTGATATTTACTCTCACTTATTTACTGGAGATGCCACTTAAGACCCATGGCTTTGGGTATGATAGTGCTTAAGACAAACCTTTATAATAGGTAGTTTTTTAAATGAGGCTCAAGTCGTTCTATTATTTTTATTACTGGGTCTTTACTTTTAGTGGAATGTGGAACAATTTTGCAGGAGTCTGTCCTAGTGGGTTATGAACGGTTTTAGTGCACATCAGCAGTTGAAAGTCAATAGTTGTTGTTAATGCTGAATGCTTCGTCCTGGCAAATGAAAGGTTTCATGTTTAAGATTTTAGCATTGGTACAAGAAAGTTTGATCTATTCTAAATTATCTCTCTATGAGGCTAGTGACATGTACCGGTAATTAACCATACTCTTTTAAGCAATGTTTTATTTCCTGTGTTCTTATCACCTTTTCCTTCCTGTTTTCAATCCCCAATTATTTATTATATTGACTTAAGGAAAGTTTGAAGTGGTTTACATCATTGATCCTAAATCAGTTACCAAATAGAAAACAGTTGGAATTAAATCTACTGGTAAATTCAAGCAACCTGTAACGACCTATGCAGGTGTTAATTAAATGATGATGCAGATGTTGCCTTTATTATCAAAGGAGCATGGTATTTGATGCTTAGATGCTTGCATCTCAATGTTATGGACTTCTTTTTCTCAAGTGAAAGTAATCCCTAGCAAACTGATGGGATCAGTGATAAGATATTGTTTCATCAAGGCCATGATCTGCCAAGTTATTCCTAGTTGTATTTACATAATACTGCATAGGAACCGAGAGGAACTGTCAGTTACTTGCAATACATTATTTGTATTTTCATTGTCAAAATGATCATGTAGAATTTAGTAATATACTAGGTAGGGCAGAACACCATGATACTGTAATTTCCTATAAGTTTGCAGTTCCATATTACTCAGCATTCAGCTTGTTTAATCAGACAAGTTTGCATAGGAATGTATGGTGTATAGGCTGCTGCTATCTTAAGCCAATCTAGAAAAATATATTTAATTAAATGACAGCGATTCTGCCCTACCTGGTTTTATAATGATGTGACATACCCTAAGGACTGTGTGATTATGATAAATATGTTTCTTTGTGTAAATATAGTTGAGTGTTGAATTAATTCTCGTCATCATTGTTTTCTGAATGATGTAAAGCAAACCACTTTTTTTGTCCTTTGTGTACTATGCAAACTTAAATGTGTTCGAGATCTTTATTCAAGTCTGCATACATATACGAGGTCAAGAACATGTCCATGGCTGCATGCTTGCCAAGTACATGTGCATCCTTTTAAGTATGCACACACAGGTCATTTGTGTTGAGTAAACATTTCAGTTTGCAGAGTACCAAACCCTATATTCAGATCTCTGTGATGTTATTGAAAAGAAATGTTTAAATTGTGAACAAGATGAGTGAGACATAAAGGGGAAAAAATTAAGAATATGTGAAATTGATCTAGTGATTGATGTGTTTTGAGTGCAGTCTTCAACTTCTTTCAGTTTGTGTCTGCACTGTGGACTGAATACACTATGGTTTCCTTTCCTTTGAAGTTTAAACAATTTCATTTCAATGTTTGTAACCAACAAAAGTCCAAAAAACAAATCATTATAATATATCTGCATCATAGTGTCAATGCATGGCTGTAACAGGTTCTGCATTCTCAAAAACTTGAACACAATTTTCTTATCATAAAGGGTATTTAATAAACTTACAGGGTTCTTTATTTAAAAACACTCCAATACATAAGGCTTAACTTCACTCTCAACAAATTGGTATCAACTGATATCTGCCCACTATATTAGGTATCACAGACTTACAGCAAAAAAATAAAAAAAAAATTCCAATTGTTTTTTGAAGAGATTACAGCACACAATTATAAATAACAGAGGCCCCATATTTCTAACCATGTTAAAACTTTGATTTAAATGGTAGAGAGATCACACTGACAAAATTTTCCATGGTTCCAAACACTGACAGGTTTTGTAAATGACAAATCCTACAGTATGATAATGAAACAAATTTTAATTGTCTATTCTGTAATAAAATTCTAACTTATAAAAGAACATCAGGCACTAAGGGCCATCAGAGTGTAATACACAAAAGATAATATCAGTCTTCCGTAAAAAATAAATTATTTGGTTGCTGCTGCTGTGATCTCATCAATAACAACCCAGCAGCCAGCATCAGAAAAAGTTTCCACTTCAGATCTGGCAGTTCTGTGAAAAGAGAAGTCAGGTATAAAAAACAATTTATGGCAACCCTCATTCAAGAAATCAACTAAAATTTTCACCTTGAGTAAAATGGCGCATCACAATACAAGTACTGTTCAGTCTCAATTATAGCTGAAAAACAAGTAAATTGAAATTTAAGTACATATGCAAGTAAGGAATTCAGTAGCTGTACATCAAGAAAGTTTTTCTCATATTACCTTTAAACTTCCTTTGCAATGGGAGATTCAGAAGCCATTTGTTGTACTTCTCTAAGACAGCAAGTTTTGATTCAAATCCAATCTGGATGAATGACGGTAGAACAGGTAGCGTCAACAACACAATGCTTCTCGCAGACATCGTCTGTAGTAGCAGAGTTGTGAGCTTCTTCATTTCGTCAAAAGTAGCTCCCTGCAAAATTCACATCACTCATGTAAGAGAGGAAATGAATACTGGGAAATAAATATTTACAAAACTTAAGACATTCACAAACCTCTAATATATCAGTCATCCCAATCATTAGAATGATAGGTCTTGAACTTCCATTCTTTCTAATTTCCTTTATACAGTCCACAATTGAAAAATGACAACGACAGAGACCTCCTGCAACAGAACATCAAGTTGCAATTAACTAGGAGCCAATTAAACATACAAAAGCAGTTATACATCACACTATATTCATACTATTTTCAGGGAATTTTAAGCCCAATGTAACTTCAGCTACTCGGTGCAATAGGAAGTCTCCAATGAATTGATAACTCGCAAAATTTGGCAATTGGTAGAGAGTAGTCACCTGAAGAAAAATAAAATAAGCTTGTTCAATGGCTCTATGGTGACTAAAATATGGACAACAATGTTCATTACTCAACATACCTCCTTTAGCTTTGGAATTGCAATGGCAGGTTTTCGAACTTTGACAAGAATTGTTGACAGACCATCCTTCACTGTTCTGGAAGTCTCACGGTTACAAGGAGATCCTGTGACAATAACATCTGTCAAATTGTCATTAGTACACAGCTAGCAATAGCAACACTGAGCAAAAATAGATGCAAGTACAAAATAGCTCACCAGTTGATGGATGTTGAAGCCTGTGCATTTCAGGTTTAACTTTACTAAGTTGGAGGTAAGCTCTACCACGACCAACACCACCAACCATTAACGGTCGTTCAGCATATGGCATAGCACTAGAAGATGGTTTGGAACTTGAGCTTGATTGGGAAGGCTGTTGTTTACTGTGCCCTGAAGAGTCTGACCAATCAGAATTTGAGTCTGATTTAGTCTTGAGCTGTGGTCGGAGTTTGGCAGCATCATTTTGTAATGGCACTGAAGGGTAATTGATCCTGGGATGAGTAGTAATTTTCTTAGAGACGTCTGTCCGAGAAGCAGCACTTTCGGATTCCAAGGATGACCAATCACTATCACTAGTTGTACTGCTGCCCTTGATCACTTGGCATGCTTTGTTAACTGCTTGTGCCTTCACAACAGTTTGACTGCGCAAGTTAGGTTCTGACGGCTTTCTTACAGCGGGCTCAGAAGGCTTGATAGTATGGGGTGGTTCTGAAGAATCTGAACTCCACCCACTACTAGTGTCATCAGTTGTTTTCAGCGGTATGCTGACAGTAGAACCAATGGCGTTGGATTGCAATGGCTGTGGTTCATTCCTCTTACTTCTTTCAAAATGGTTAGCAGATGATTGAGGATGATGATGATAATTCTGGCTATACTGCTTCTTATGTGAAGTGGCTGGAAATCTTGAGACGGCTTGAGTTCTAGGAGAAGCTGCTCTTCTGTGGTTGTCGTATTGCATTCTATTTGCAGGTTGAAATGGTCTTCTATTAAGCTCACTCACACTCCCACGCCTGCTGACACCATATCGAGGCTGTGGAGAAAATCCTCTGGAATGGTTCTGCAAACAATTGAACAACATAATAATTAAATAATGTTATATATAGGATGTAAATTCATTGTGCTGGAAGATTTTTAAAACTTACGTAAGACTTTAGTTTTGGGCCTGGTCTATTTTTCTTAGCACCCTGAAACGAAGATTTTGAAGAGTCAAGTGAGGCATCTGATGATGACAAAGACAACACATTGAAATACATACCCTTGTCTTTGTTCTGTCGACTAAAGATGTAACATGGCTCATCTTTTCATCATGCACTTGACAGAGAGTACCTCTAACAGAGGGTCGCAGGACGATATCCTTTGATGATTGTAGCATTTGTTCAATGGACTCGAACCCATACTTACGAAAATTTAGGGAATACCCGTTCATGTCACGATACTCTCCTAAGGAACAGAGAAAACAATGCAGAAGTAATGCGTTGGAAGGTTGAATACTGAAGATGAAAACACGGTAATACACTTACTTTGAATGTCTTTAAGGAGTAATCCTCCCTTGCTTATGGCAATTAGCGATTTGATAATCGTTATATCGTCATCCATGGCTAAAACAAGAGATTAATTCGCATAAGTCCGCAAGTTACAAAGTCAACATGAGGCAGAGCTGGAAGCAACAAGCTGCACGCACACACACACAATCCAATCCGTATCTAACCTGTATGTACGTGGATGAAAATAACAAAATTAAAAATTCCGATCCGCTTGGGAAGTCGAAGGAATAAAAGGAAGTGAACGGGAGAGGTTGTGCACAAGTCAAATGTGTCAAATGGCCGCGACAGCGAACAGCCGAACAGCCGAACAGCGAAGCGAAGTGGAACAGTGACTTGCGAGCGATGCGGATGCGAACTGAACTCCGGCCCGGCGGGCGCGGGCGCGGGCGGGCGAGCGAGCGGCGACACGAACGACACGAACCGCAATAGCGCGCGCGAATGACGAAGGAGGGGGAGGAGGGGGGAGCCAGGGGGTGGGGGAGTGCGCGTGCGGAGGGGTGGGGAACTGAGCCGGAAAAAGCCGAAGAGAATCCTCTATGGTTCTGAGGAATCGGCTAAGATTTTATTCTCCAGACTGTTTTCACACAGGTGTCGGCGCACTCGGATCCATACATTTTACACGTGAAAGACCACTTGTCGATTTGCTGTCCCTCTCCCATTTGGGTGACTGTCTTGGCCCATGAGTGCCTGCGTGATCGCAGCGATGAGCGTGTCTGTGTTCGTCCTTGATCACAACTTATCCAAACTTATGAAATGTTTGGAATGGCCGGGAACGATCCTAGGGAAGTTCCAGCCGGATTTTTGATCGACGACCAACTTCCAGGGCAAGTGCAGTCTAATCGACAGAGTCGCTCCAAGAGGTAAACAGGTGCGACGGCCAGCAGGATTTGGATTTTTCGAGCGACAAATTTCTTCGAGGCACTTCAAACCCGCGGCTCGGTCCTGAATCCTGAAAGTCATGGGAATCCGTCCTCGAAACAGAGGCAGAGACGATGGAGCTCGCACCATTGGGCGCCGAGGAGGAGAGTACTGCTGGGCCTTTTTACCGCCCATCCATTATTTTCTTTTTGTATCGAGGAAAAACTATACAACTTTTACTCCTGAAAAAAAAGAGAGAAAAAGGAGGAGGCCTGCTAGAAGAAGATAGGCCAGGCTTTTTCCTCAGTTTATGATGGTTACGCTTCCGTAACAGTAAACGCACCACCTGTATCTACCTGCCTAACGACTTCAACCCCAGGTGGAGCCCTCTCAGGGGCAACGTGGCAGGGTGGCGGCGGGGCGCGGCGGGGCCCACACGAAGGCGAAGCGGGGGCGGCAGCGGTCCGCGCCTGGAGGCTCATTTTTCAACTTGTTAGGGATCTAGGTGAGTGGTATGAATTCTTTCGTTCTCAGGAGAGACGTAATCTCGACAGTTCCAGCTAGCGCAGTATTTTATAGCCGGGCAGAGCTTTTCATTTTGGTGGCCTCGTCCTCTGCTCTTGCTAAGCAAGAATTAATGAGCTGGTGGACGCCAGGGCGCGTGGCACGGCGTGCCACGCCGCCTAAAAATCTTACCCGGTCTATATTCTGGTTGGCGCGCCTTCCGATAAGTGTTATCGGGCTGCGGTACTCCGTGGCGCTGTTGGCGGTCCCTGCCCATCCCTGCCCTCCCCCAGCAGTAAACCGCCTTCGAGGGCCGTGAGTCCGCCTCCTCCCGTCACGTCACTCCGTCACGAGGCACGCGTCAGCACGCGTCTCGCATCACAACGTCCACCAAACGGACAATCCTCGCCTACTGCTAGCCTATCCGGCGCGGCTTTTTTGGGGGTAGAGGTGGGGGGAGGCGAATCAGCGACTGCTGCTGTCGGTATTTGAACCCACAGACTTGCGAGTCAAAACGAGTGCGCGCTCCAAGCGGAAAGCGTCTGCAGGGGAAAACTTGAGCCCATCGGGAAGGTTTGGGTGGAGGGGGAAAGAGAGGACAAACGGCCACTAATGAAATTCCTCCTTAATGTTGCACGAGGTAAAAGGCTTCCGCGGCGAAGGGAACCAAGCGAGCGGAGGGAAGGGTGGCCGCCCTGCCCTCGGCGGCCCTCGGCCCTGCCGCCCTAATGGGTGCGAGCAGGACGGAATGCAGCGAGTGATTCGGAGGAATGGCGCGGCGCGCAGCGCGCAGCAGCAGCCGACTCATTCCGAACGGGGCTTCGTCGCCCCGTCTCTCTCGCGCCGCCACGAGACGCACCACGAGTGCGAGAGAGACGGGACGGGCGACAGCGCGACAGCCTGCACGGCACGCCGAGCGGCACGCACTCGCACGCGTGCTCGCTCAGGCCATGACGGTGACGCGTCAACGTTCGCACTCCTCGAGAGCATTCCCTTTCCCGAGGGGGGTGTTCCAGCGAGCTGTTTACTCCGGAAGGTGGGCCCCTACACTGTGACAGCAGACTGATTCCGCGTGAGGCCTCTTTCTCTCTCTCTCTCTCTCTCTCTCTCTCTCTCTCTCTCTCTCTCTCTCTCTCTCTCTCTGGAGCTGGTGGGGTATCGGTACAGGTGCGAGAGGGATAGACCGAGTCTGGGTGGTCTCGGGCACGCGCCACAGCGTGATCCCCAATCTCGAAGAAAGCTTCCCCCAGTCGCCTCCTGCCGCCTCCAGCGCAAGCGCAGCTGCATGCGGTAGTGTGCGAAGTTGGCGCCCGTTCGTCAGGAGGGACGCCTCTTGGCGACGCGGCGCGGCGTGCAGTACTTCTCCGGCAAGCCGGCAAGCCGGGCAAGCCGGGCAAGCCGTGGTGGCGCGGCGGGGGAGTCAGGCCAACAGGCCAACGAGCAGGAGATTGGGGAAGGAAAGAAGAGACTACGCAGAGAAAGAGAAATCGGGGTGGGGCAGGAGAGAGGAGAGGGCGGTGCCTCTGGTTCCTCTACCACTCGGCAAACTTGAAATTCGTTCAAGTTTTATCGCGCAGATAAAAGCTGGAAGCGCGCCGGATTACGTAGCAGGTCGTTAGCGAGGTGCGGCTAGGCTGGGCTGTGCGGCAAGAACAAGGAGGGGCGAGGCATCTCGGGCCAGGTGGTGGTGCGGCGGCGTGGGGTTGGAGGCCAAGGTTTAGGAGTTCAGGCCGCACGTTTGCTCCCCGGTCATTTACTCCTTTTTTTTTGCCTCGTGACAGAGGACAGAATGGGTTTACAAAGTTTTGCAAACGTAGATCGGCGCACGGGGGGCGGGTTGAGGCGGGTTGAGGCGGGTTGAGGCGGGTTGAGGGTCGAGGCGCGGCAGTGCGACAGAGCCGTCGTTCGGTGGGAACGGCACCGGCTCTGCCGCCCTGCCGGCCCGCCCTGCCGGCCCGCCCCGGCTCAGGACCAGAGTGAGGGCGAGCGGCGAGGGCCGAGGCCGAACGTAACGCCAATTTACGGCGAGTGGAATGGAGATGGCGCCATGGCCGCCACGGCGCGGTGCTCTGCTGGCGCGGTGCTCTGCTGGCGTGGCGGCCGTGGCGGCGCAGAGCCCCGTCGCGGTAGGCAGTCCCGCGGCGCAGGGCCGCGCGCAAGCGAGGTGAGTTGCCTACTCGCAAGGCGCCCGCATAGGCGCGAGAGAGACAGCGCGACAAAACGACCCTCGGAATCGGCCTATGCTGGCCTATGCTGGCCTATGCTGGCCTATGCTGGCCTATGCTGGCCCGCCTAGCCCAGCCCGTCTGCGGCTGAAGAGCGAGAGCGACGAGCGACCGGTGCAGGGAAGGGTTGACTGAGCGAGTGAGTGCTCGGCTCCTCATTCCAAGAGTTATTGCTCGGTCGTGAATCAACTGCCGCCCCGCCCGCCCCGCCACGACAACAACTACTGCAGTTCACACCCTTCATTCGCCGCGCCAGTGCACGCACACACACGCGCGCGCGCGCGCGCACACACACACACACACACACACACACACACACACACACACACACACACACACACGGGCCGTCGTGAGAGGCCCCCATTATGTCCCGCTGTGGATCACCCTGTCGCTGTCGCTGGCTGGGGCGCCGTATGGTTTTCATCGCAGTGGAGATAGAGATCACGACAGCGCTGAAAAAGCGGCCTTTTTCCTTTGGATGGGTTCGCAAAAAAAAAAGACAACAAAATAGATAAAAAACAAGATAACGCAGGCGGCGGGAAAAACGACCTTAAGGGCAGGTATTTGAACCCTCGACGTTGGGATGAACGATGCGCGCACGTGATTGGCTGAGTGATGCCCGCGGCTTACCCGTTTTCGTCGGGCTTTTTACTTTACAGGTCTTTTCTAGCGTTTCATCGGACAAAGGGTTCGGCCGCAGATTGGCCAGCAAAGGTCACGTGCGCTAACCGGCCCGGCAGTGCACGCCCCGCCGCCCCGCGCGACGTGTGTGTGGGTTCGTGTAAGTGTGTGTGAGAGAGAGACAATTTGGAACGCAGGGGCGGAAGTTTAGAGAAGCATTCCCCCGAAAAAAAAAGAATCGTATTAGGGAGAGGGTAGTGGACGTGATCTTTGGCTGCAGGGCGGAGCGGCGGAGCGGCGGAGTGGGACAGGCTCGCCGGGGTTAGGACGGACTCGGTACAAAGTTGCGTCGCTGAGCGCGCGCCACGTGAGGGCCTTGCGGAGCCTGGCGAGGGGGCAGGGCCGGCGGGGGTCGGTCAAGCCGCACGTACGTTACCGCGAGGCAGCGCAGGCAGCGCAGGCAGCGCAGGCAGCACACCGCCCAAGCCGCCCCCAGCCTGCCATAAAATCCCCCGTTTGCACTATTGCTACTATGCTTGCGGCGGCTGCGGTGGCGGCTGGGGCTTGCGGCCGAGGTTGCAGCGGTCATTGCGAGGGTGGCCCCGCCAGCCCCGCCGGTCGGTGTGTTCGAGTTTGCAAGTCCCCTAACTACCGCTGTACCCACTACCATTGCGGCGGCGCGTTGCGGCTGCAGCGGCGCGTACTCGGGCCCCGCCAGAAAGAGGGCCGAAAAGCTGCAGCCCAGAGGCCCGGAGGCCGGGGGTCCTCAAATCAAAGCCTATCCGTTACTTTGAACGGTCGCCGCCGTCCGCGGCCGTCCGCGCCGAGCAAAACAGCAGTCTTTCACGTTCATGCGGCAGGGAGGCCGGGCTGGGGTGTCGCTGCTGTACTGCTGGCGCTGTCGACGCGGCCCCTGGTGCCCCTGGTTCCCCTGGTTCCCACGCCGCCTGCCCGCCTTTTGCCTGCCACCTCGTCCTGGCCGGCCTGCCCGCCAGCGAGTGTAAATTGTCGCCGTACGTCTCAGTTTGCCCGGCATAAATCTGTTTGACCCGCCCTGCCGCCCTGCGCCCCGCGCCTCTACCTGCAGGCTGATCCCTCACCCGCCTTCATCGCGCAGGTGGGCCGGGCCCTCGGCCAGGCCGGGGTGGCGGTGGCGGGGCGGGGGCGGCCAGGCGCAGGGCGGCAGGGTTAGCCGGCGAGCAAAGTTGACAAGTGGACCCTCGGGAAATGCGCTGCGCGTCCATGCCCCTTCGTTTCGACCTTTAGTAGGTCACCTTCCATCCCCTTCCCCCTTCCCCCTTCCGCTCGGACGTGCGGTAGGTTAAGGATGGCCGCACGGGTTCGACCTGTCCCACCACACAGATTTCCACTCAAAAGCAGCAGTGGCTCGGACGAGAAAAAAGTCCCTTCAAGGACGGTTCAGGAAGTAGATGATCCTCGGTTGTCCCATCACACAGATTTCCCATTCAAAGGCAGCAGTGGCTCGGAGGAAAAAATGTAAGAAAAAAAGCCAAGCGAGCTCTTCGGACATTCGAACCCACAACAGACGACGGAGGCTCACGTGAGTGTAACGCAGCCGTGCTTGTGGTAAACGAGTCAGGTAGCTGTCTGTTATTGCAATTCTCGTGCCTCGTCGAGTTGAACGTACCAAAGCAAGTTTTCAAACAAACCTGCCGCACTGCTGGTGGAAGTACTTACCACTATGCCCCGCACCACCCACCCCGCACCACAACATTGGCATTCTTCGAAATCCGGGCGTGGCGGCGCCGTGGCCAGAGCAATAGACAGAGACTGGATGTTGGGATGCCTACCCTCCCGGTGCAGGACGAGCACTGTGCAACTGTGGCAGAGGCAGAAGGGCAGGGCCAGGCAGGACCAGGCAGGGCCAAGACGAGCTCGGGGCGCGTCGCGTTGTTGGTGTAGCGCTGGCAGTGCTACGCTGCCCGAAGTGGAAGTTTGCAGCGGAACCGCCGCGCCAGCCACGCCACGCCAGCAACGCCACGCGGCGTCGGAGTACAGCAAGCAGCACAGCACAGGCGGCACAGGCCGGGACCGTCATGAATGCCACCTCGCGCCACCTCGTGAATCCTGCCCCGTCCGCCCTCCTCCCCCCGGCCTCCGTGACGCCGTTAATGTGTTCATTACAGGGGGCAAGTAAGAACGCGACACTAGTTGTACTTGTGACGCTCATTCGTCAGCCCCGCCACGCCACGCGCGCCACGCCGCCACGGCCCAAGTGCCGAGCCGCAGGCTGCAGGCTCCACGACACTGCCAAAGCCAAGCGCAGCACTCCGCTTGCACTCGATTGCCACGTCACTTGCAATCTGCAACCGTTCCTCTGGCACGCGCGCTATTCTTGACAGCCTGTGGTTGCAACTGGAACTGCGGTTCCATGTTTTTCTTCCGGCTCATCTCACGCTTCCAAAACGATTGCAACAACAGGTCGCCACCGCCATTGGGGCTGTTATTTCCTGTTGCCCTGCTGGTTCGTCGCCGCGCGTCGCCGCGCGTTGCCGCCACTTGCGATGATTGCGAGAATCGATTGCCGCGCCGCTGTGTTCGCCACGATCGATCGCTGCTGCCCGGCGCGCTTGTTAATGAGGACGCCGTGTATGGGGATGGACTGGGCCGCACCTTTTGTGCAGCGCGGCGCGGACGCCGAGCCGCGGACCACATGACTGGGCCGTCCCTGCTCTGTGACGGAACAGCGCCTCGTCGCGCACAGAGAGAGAGAGAGAGAGAGAGAGAGAGAGAGAGAGAGAGAGAGAGGAGAGAGAGAGAGAGAGAGAGAGAGAGAGAGAGAGGAGAGAGGAGAGAGAGAGAGGAGAGAGGAGAGAGAGAGAGGGGAGAGTGAGAGAGAGAGAGAGAGAGAGAGAGAGAGAGAGAGAGAGAGAGAGAGAGAGAGAGGGAGAGAGAGAGAGAGAGGGAGAGAGAGAGACAGAGCGACGAAGCACTGTGCGGCGCCGCGATGCGTCAGGCAGGGCAGCCCGGGGAACGGGAATGATGCCACTGACCCGCGCCGCAGAGCCCCCCTTCCCCCACGAAGCTTGTAAACCGAATCAGTACACTGCTGATTGGAGCGAGGTGTTCCAGCCTCGCGTCATCACGTTGTTACAGTCAACATTTATTCCGGAGTGCCGTGCCTCTCGGCAAACATCAAGCGCCCCCTCCCTCTTCCCCCTGCAGAGCGGCAGCAACTTGGCGTCGCTCTTCTTGTCGTTTTTGCGCCGCCAGTTTTCGTCCCGGGCCCTCCGCTCGCTGCCGATTCATAACACACGCCCCGTCCGCGCCGTCCACGCCGTCGTCGCAAAATGTGTTACATGACGCCGCCCTGGCCGGCCGCCCCACTTCCTCGCTCGAACGTGACAACGTGACAGCGTGACTCCGGGCCGCGCAGAACTACTGGCGGCGTTTTTTCTCCGGGCGAGGGGAGGGGAGGGGGCTGTTTTTGTTGGTGGCGCAGCGCGAGTGCTTGCCCCCGCCCCCGTCCGCGTACCCGCGGGTAACCGCGTGTACCCATCAGCAGCAGCGGTCGGAGGAGTGGCGGACCGCGGACACCGCACCGGTCCGATTGGACAGCGGCTATCACGGCCATCATGGCCGTCATGACCATCAACCAGATGAGGCGCCGTACGCCACGCCGCGCGCGGCCGCGGGGGCGTTGTTCCCGACACCGCTACTTTGTCGCGTGGGTGCGGGGCGGTGCGGGGGCGGCCTGGGAATCAGGGATTGGGGCTCAGGGCCGGATCAGTCACGACTTTCTTTGTTTCGAGTGGCGCCGGGCCGCGGATAGCCCGGCGCGCAGTCATTCGCCACCTCGTTCGCCACGTAGTTTGTACATTTTATCCCCTTTATTTTCGAACCGCCGCCGCCGCCACCGCCGCCGCGAGTCGTATCTTGTTAACGCACACCACACGCGGGCAGTAAACCGGCCGGGCCCCACGCACTGGCCTTTAATTCAGGCTATGCCTGCCCGCCCGCCCGCCTGCCTGCCCGCCCGCCCGCCGCCCAGCCCGCCGGCCCGCCAACCAGCCAGCTAACCAGCCATCCACATGGCGCGGGAACCTCGAACATGAAATTGGCGCAGAGTAAGCGGGCCCTGCTGTGCGCTGTGCGCTGCGCTGCCTCACCTTGAGCAGCCTTGAGTCAGGCTTTGGGACTGTTCGGGGGATTTGCGGGCCGCGGTGCCGCTGCCAGGCTGCCCGGCACGCCTGGCGCCACGTGCAGGCATTTGCATAAGAGGAACGAAGGGCGGCCGCGGCTGATGAACAGAGGCCCCGCCGCGGTGGAGCAGAGGAGTGGGGCGCCTGCTGGCAATGCTGGCAAACGCCTCGGATGGGGCCTTATCCCGGCCAAGCCCGCCAAGCCGGGGAACGCGACGCCTCGTCAGTGACACCACGTCGGTGACAGTCAGAAAAAAGAATTGAGAAAGTTGAGAGACGACCGCTACCGGGTACCGACGACTCTGCCACCTCGGCCAACACAGCTGCTGTGAAGTGGTGTCGAGGGGGCAACCACATTGCATATATTGTGAGGCATTGCCAGCAGTGTAGAATGTTGCACTGCTGCGCACACTGTAAGTGTCCGGGTTCCGCATCGTGAAGGCCACTGCTGCAGGACACAAGATTTCTTAAGGCTAAAGATTTCGTCGGATTTCGCAAGATTTTAACCGATATTCCGCCCAAAATTAGCGTGATTTTGGCCTTGTTTGAGACAAAGTTTCAGATTTCCCAGAGATTTCTAGCGCTAAGGGGACACAAGATTTCTAGAGTGGTTTCCCCCTCGAGTGGTGTGCATCAGCTTTGTACACTTTTTACTGCCTCTCCCAGCGTGGTTCAAAGGCGGCGGCACCACCTCAGCTCAAGCATGTGCCGTGGTGGTTCTGGTGGCAGAGGCATAGCTTTCTGATGCCGGGGTCTGCGGATCAAATCTCTTTACTTATGAAGTATTTTTTCCGACTGTCTGCTCAAGGGGCAGGTGACTAGTGCAGTGGTGTCGGGGGGAAACATTGCAATATTCGCGACCGCCATGCCACCTAGAGTGCGAGGCGGCTGCGCAGACTGTAGGTAGTAGCGGCCTTCCGCCGGCCACTTCGCGAGCCCGCAGCTGCGCGGAGCGGCACTCCAGGCGGAACTCGGTTCGCAGTGTCCGAAGTCAATCCCTTAGACAGTTGGTTGTGAGACCACCCGGTCCTAATCGGTTGACAAATATCTGATCCCAGTTGATTGAAATCGCTCTTTAACTCATACGATCTCCACCTGTTCACCACACCATCGAAACATTGGTGCATCGGCCGGGTCTATTAATCATACTCGATCTCCGAACCTTCTACCACACCATCGAAACAGTGCGAGGCCAACAGTACGGAGTAGAGCAGCGGTTCTCAACCTTTTTCGGCTCGCGACCCCAAATTTGTGGCCAAATATTTCCGCGACCCCCAGGAAAAATTTCGCAACACCACGGGACCCCTCCTTTAGCATACCTTTGTTGCGGAGTGCGATTATCTGCCTTAGTTTGGGAGCAGTATTGGCTCAAAGTTGATTAAAAAGGTCAAAAATGCCTTTGAAAAATCGTGTTTTGGGCCGACTTTAATTTCAGTTTGCACTTTTGCTAACGTGACCTTTCATTTTTTCAAGGTTGCCGACATGATGCGCCGCGCCGCCCTGCAGGGTGCACCGCCGCGCCCACGTTCCCACGAACCCTTGGAGGCGTCCGGCGACAACCTTGCAGCAAGCTTGCACCGGCCGCCCCGCTCCGCTCCGCCCCGCCCCGCCGAGAATGGAAGCCACGCGTTGCCCCAACTTTTCAATGAAGTTTGTAGTTTTGGAAACGCAGCCCCTTTTAACGCCGTCGCCCTTCGCCGCGCAGCGCGCAGCCACGGCGCAGCCCGCAGGCTTTATGCACACACTCCTCTTGTTATGCGGCAAACAAGTAATAAATTTTCTATCCCCACAAAAGCTTTGCATCCGTGTCAGCGAGAGGAGGGAGGGGGGAGGGGGTTCGGGGGCGGCTGCTCCCCTGCGCGACGTAAAGTTTTGTTTCATAACCGTAAGTGGCTGGGGAAGGCGCGGTGAAGTTGGTGCTGAGCCCCTGGCCGTGCCGCGCCGCGCCGTGCCATGGTGGTATGAATATTGAATTGGTGTCGCCAGGTTGTAAGCCGGTCCATCTGTGGCTCATGGGGCGGCGTGGCACGCGTCCACGCCACACGGCAAGGAGCCCGGCCTCGCGCCCCGGGTCTCGAGCTGCTGCTGCTTCGGTTCGGACCCATCCGCGCCAACAGCGCGCCGTCAGTTGGCTAATATTTAGTCGAGAGCATTTCGTGGATTTCCAGTTAATGAGACTAACTTTCAGTGTGATAAATCCGAGGGCACCAGAGAGGCCGCGTATCCAGAAGCGGTCAGTGAGAGGGGAAAGAGGGGGAGAGAGACGAGAGAGGCCTGTTCCTGCGGCGTCTTGGCGGTCTTGGCCGCCACCGGGTACAGCGGTGTGCCCACCATACGGCGCCAGGCCTGCTCGGCCCCGCTGGCAAATTCCGGCCCGGCTGCGGCACGTTCCGCGGGGGCTGCGGGGGCTGCGGGGGCTGCGGGGGCACGGACGACCCCCTGCGCCCTGCGCCAAAGAGCAATAATAAATTAGGCCAGGCCGTATCAGCGTGGCGTAGCGGCGTAGCGGCGAAGCGCAGCCACGGAGCCACGGAGCCACGGCGTGGCTTATCACGGCCAGGAATTAAGACGAATGCGCTGCTGCGCTGCTTAGCCAGCCAGGTATTTTCGAGTCCCCCGCCCCGCCCCGCTCCACCCCGCTGGCTCGTGATGTCGGAAGACGTGCCGGCCAGGTGCGCCTCACCTGCCGGCTGCCGGGGCTGCCGCCTCAAAACTGGCTCCGAGAGTCCCTCTCGGTCTCTCTCGCACTCATGGGGCGCCCCTTAACGGAGCGAGAGAGACAGAGCGACGAAAACGACTCTCAGTCTGCCGGAGAAGGAGAAGAAGAAGGAGGCAAGCAGAAGGTAATTCGAGGCAGACACGCAAAAAGGCCGCGACGGCTGCAGCCCTCGCTGCCTTCGAGGCTGCCTTGCTTCTTGCTGTCTTGCTCCAGCACTCACTAATCGGGCCCCGCTGCTTCGCGCTGCTCGCCGCTTCCGGCCGCGTCGCGGCGTGTCGCCGCGGTCCTTTGCGTTCGTTCGCGGCCTGCAAACCACGAGGAGGAGGTGACTCGGGGGAAGGAGCAGCTCGCTTGGCCGCGAGAACGGTGCAGCACACCTCGGGCCGATGCAGCTCAAGCCCCACGGCGGGGGCCATCAAGCTAACGATCGGCCGCCATGCAACGCCCGCATTCAACGCCCTTTCCCCCGCCAGCCATCTATTCATTACCCGCAAGACTCTTAATCACATTCATCGCCCGCAAAGTTATACTTCTTCACAACCATCATATTTACTCAATATTCATTCATTCATTCATTCATTCATTCATTCATTCATTCATTCATTCATTCATTCATTCATTCATTCATTCATTCATTCATTCATTCATTCATTCATTCATTCATTCATTCATTCATTCATTCATTCATCGTGGGGCCGGCCGTCATCGCGTCACCTGATGAATTGCCCGGCTCCTCCCCCTTCCCTCTACTCACGCTGCCAAGGCCACCAACATTTCCCAAAGTATGCTAATGCAGACGCGGCTTTTAATTTCGTTTGTTTGGCCGCCATGCCAGGCCACCCTGCCAGGCCGCCGCTCAGCGACACAGCACCACAGCAGTGCAGCGGACGGCGGCCTCGCTCTCGATCTCGCTGCAGCCGCTCCAGTCCGAGGCCCTGGACTGGCCTGGCCAGACTGATTCCGAGAGTCGTTTTCGTCACTCTGTCTCCCTTGCGCCTGTACGGAACGCTCCATGAGTGCGAGAGAGGCAGAGCGACGAAAACGACTATCGGAATCCGTCTGCTGACCGAGGCGCCGAGGCCGCCTAATGGATGGACGCCGCATTTTTCATTGTTCCGGGCTGCCTATTTATAGACCCCGGCGGTATCTGCACGACGCGCGGAGCCTCGGAGCGCGGACGATGAAAAGTGGCCCGGCGTCCCGCTAACAGTGACAGTGCTGCGCGCTGCCGCTTATTAGAAGATTCATTAAATCTAACGATTCGGCCGCATGCAAGGCTTTGGCGCCTGCAGTGACCACCGCGGGGCTAGCCTCGCTGGGGCCGCGCTGGGGCCGCGCTGGGGCCTCGCTGGGGCCGCGCTGGCCCGGCACCATCTACTCGGCGATCGGACCAGCCAGCACCGCCAGGATGATTGCAGAGCAGTGCAGCCCAAGTGCCTGGCGTGGCGATGGCGCCGCGCCCATGGACAAAAACGCGGGGCTGTGTAACACGCCGAGAGGGATGGCGGCGGCGACTTGAGACTTCAGCCCGCCGCCGTGAGGAGCGGAGCGGAACCAACGAGTGGAAATATTCATCACGCACTCGCCTCGCCTCGCGCCAAAGTGATTGCAGACGCCACTGCGGGGAGGCGCAATTGAAAGCAATTAAGAGCCGCGCCTCGCAACTTGATAAACCTCATTGCGGTGCGGCGGGTGCGGCGCCCCTCGGAGGGTGACGTCATCGCCAGCGGGGCGGCAACGCGGACCGCGCGGGGGAACCGCCGTCGGGAGGATCATCAGGATGATCGCACTCCCGGTGCGCCGGACTTGGAGGAGGAGGAGAAGCACCCCGGCCGGACGAGCTGGTCGGTACAGAGGGCTCTCGGTCGCTGAGGGCCGTTCGGAGACAGCGGTTCATTGCTTTCGTTTTCTGTGGTGACGGGCCCCCGCGGCAGGGCGACCACCCGCGACGCCCAGCACGGCACAGCCTGGCACGCCACGGCACGCCACGGCACGGCGCCGCAAGAATTGCGATGAATCCACCCTCGACGTGACACTACGTGACACTGCGTGACACCACGTGACAGAGCTGCCAAGGAGACTGACGTGCCAGGAATCACGCCACACGCCGCCCTCGCAGCGCGCTCGCTCCAGCGGCTCGGCGACGCACAGGCAGCCGCACACCCACAGCCGCACAGTCGCACAGGGGCTTATGGAGTTGTTTGACGGCGCTCCCCCGGGGCGCGGCGGGGCGGGGCGCGGCGGGGCGGGGCGCGGCGGGGCGGGGCGGGGCGATGACGATATGGGATGGCGGCCCAATGGGTCATCTTGACAGTCGGCTGCCGTCGCCCTCCCCCCGCGCGGCGCGGGGCGGGGCGGGGTGAAGCGGGCCGTGGCGCGGGCCCTCAAGGGTTGGAAGGTCGGACGCGTCGCGAGAGCAGCCCCAACAGTGCTCTCGTCGCACCCTCTCGCACCCACACAGCCCCATGAGCGCGAGAGAGACAGAGGCGACACGGCGCGTCGAGTGCTTCAGGACGTCGTCGATGCGACGATCCGTCTTGGGACGACCGAGTACAGTGAAAGGTTATTGCGGCTGTTTCAGGGCGTGTGTGTGAGTGAGTGTGTGTGTGTTTTGTGCGTGTGCGCGTGCGTGTGTGTTGGCGACCTCTTGGGACGACGCGGAAGTGGGGGTCGAAGGGCCACTACAGTGGATCCAGGGGGCAAGGATCCGTTCCGTGTCGGGGGAATACGCCGACACCACGCCGCGCCCTGCCGCGCCGTGCCGCGCCGTGCCATGCCGCGCCCTGCTCTGCCGCGCCCTGCCCTTGACGGTGATGCAGCCACCCCGCCCCCGGCCTCCACCCCCACGGGCCGACGGCTGACGGCATACCAATCTTTGGCATTCCGGACTTATTCGGCCATTATCCGCGGCCCACCCTCCCCCGCGACACACGCCCCGCCCCGCCCGCCCCGCCCGCCCCGCCCCCACTTCCCTCAAGATGCCCTTCGCTGCGGCTTTCCAATTTAAATATTGATCTTCCCGGCAGACGCGATGCAACAACGGCGAGGCTTTCGAATGAGGCTTTCGCCAAAGCCTTCCCTCCGCTTTCTCGCGCGGAAGCCGCTTCGTTTTCCCTCGCTGTATTTCCGTCCCGGCCGGACGAAAATGCGCAATCCATCATATTGCATGTTGCCTGAGCTGCGCCCCGCCCCGCCCAGCCCCGCCCCACCCCGCCCTCTAAGCCGGTTCTGCCAAGGGCGTGAATCGGGGCAGGGATCAGCCGGCCGAGTCGCTCGGGATGGGAGCGGGGCAGACGGGGCTGTCAATATCTCCCTTGTAAAAGCCCTCATTTGCCCGGCGAACAACAGTATCCACATTTGTTGCGGTGGTTGAGG
The DNA here is from genome assembly GCF_012932325.1 of Thrips palmi. NCBI lineage: Eukaryota > Metazoa > Arthropoda > Insecta > Thysanoptera > Thripidae > Thrips > Thrips palmi. The sequence continues at coordinate 10,713,882 of NW_023144621.1, read as the reverse complement.
GTTGACGTGGGTGCGCGCGCGCGTGTATGCATGTGTATGTAGCTGTCCGTGTGTTTGCAGGTTTTCGTGTGTGTGTGTGTGTGTGTGTGTGTGTGTGTGTGTGTGTGTGTGTGTGTGTGTGTGTGTGTGTGTGCGCGTTCCACCTGCTGCCTCGGCGAATACTGACTCCCCGCCTGTCCCTTGGGCCCTGCGCTGACATTAATTCTGCCGGGTGGCTATGTGCTTCCCCTCCCCCCTCCCCTCCCCCCTCTTCCAAAGGGCGGGTCATGCCGGGGTCCATCCCCGGTTGTAAAGGTTATATATGCGTTGATTACTCATCCCGCCTCTGGGTGGCGCTGTGTACGCTGCACGCCGTCCGGCCGTCAGTGAGAGCGAGAGAGATCGTGTGGCGCTTCATGTGGAGCACGCCTCCCCGGCGCCACCCCGCAACCCCGCCACCCCGCCAGTCAAGCACCACATTATGTTTTCAATGTTCGTTTTTAGCCAAAATCTTTCCGAGTTTCGCAACTTTTACGAAACTTTCAAAGTTTCGGTAAATTTTTCATCGCTTTGGCGCGCTTAGCGCGCGTCGCGCCGTCGTCGTGCAAGGACCCCTGATGAAGGGGAGGTGCGCGCACGCGTGCCTTGTAAGTGTGTGTGTAGGGGGAGGGGAGAAATTAGTGTTGAATTTCAATGAAGAAGAGGACTGCGTCGTCGCGCCGCCGCATGTGCTGTCACTCGGAAATTAGTTCGAAATTTGGGCGCGACCAGGCGCGGCGCTGCTAGGATTGATCACAACACTGCATGCAATGGTCGCCACGAGCAGATGAGGGCAAATAGAGCACTGAGAATGAAAGAGTCATGATCATGACTAAAATTTTGGGCGAGGAATTCTTTATCACCCAAATTTGGGTGAGGAAGGTTTGCCTACCTATATTTCGCATACCTAATAAAAATATCGAATAAAAATGGTCAATAAAAATATTGCTATTCCACCCACCTACACTGTAAAAATTTGTCGTCACTTTATGACAAAAGTGTGAATGACATTTTCATCACTTTGAAATAATGACAATCTCGTCACAAATTCATGACATTTTCATCAAAGCTCCTATACTTATTGCATGGGCGTGACAACTATGTCATTAATTGACTTGATGACATCCTTGCAAGGAAAATTAGCCTTGGAATTGTCATCAAGTGACGACTCAAATTTTCAGAGGGTAAATGGCGATGACTCAACTCACGCTCCGTCTGCCGCGAACTTTTCATGCCGCGAACTCTTTGCGCCTGCCGCGAACACCGCATCTCAATGTTGAAGGGGGCGAGGATGTGATACCGCCCGCTCGCGTTTTGCAGTGGTCGTGAGCGAAACCGCGGCGCAGTGCCTGTGGCGCCTAGCAGTGCCGTGCCACGGCTGCGCCACGGCGAGCACCATGGAGGAGGTCAGCGGGGTGCACTTAGTGCGAGACTTTAATCTCATCACGGCGGTATGCACTCGAACGCTCCCTTTCTCTGTTCCGAGCAATTCGCCGCTTCCCGCCCTATCCGCCCTCCGCTCCTCCAACCTCCCCGTCGCCCCATCAGCGCCGCATTCTGCTGCGCGCCGCGCTCGTCCGGGTAGTAGTCCTGAACGGGGAGGAGCTTGGCGTTGGCGAGGTGGCGGCGAGGTTGCGTGGTGGGACTCACGCTGCGGCCGTTCGGACCGGCCAGCCAGAAGGCCAGGCCAGCGCGCCCATTTCCAGCTCCAGCCCCGACTTGAGCCGCCGTCGAACTTGGCAGTTCTAAGTTTTGTTATTAATTAAACGGCGTGATATTAGACCGGGTGTCCCAGATATCATCGGGCGGCCTTCCTGTGTTGGTCTGCAGCCAGCCTCCGCCGCCCCGCCCGCCGCTCTGCCACGCCGCCATCAAGGCTGAAAGCTCGCCGAGAGGCGGCGGTGTCGCCTCGTGGCGGGGCGTGGCGGGGCGTGGCGGGGCGTGGCGGGGCGTGGCGGGGCGTGGCGGGGCGTGGCGGGGTGGGGCAAGGCTGTCGTAGTCGTGGAGGTCTGGGGGAGGAACTGAGGAACCGAGGAACTTGCGCGGAGCGCGCGGCGCGGAGCACGTCCGGTGTTGCCGGCATCGTAAACCAATGCGACTTGGCCCATCAGGACGGGCCTTGTTGCTATCGGAGATCCATACACCCCTCCCGGCCCCTCGCTGGCCTAGCCTCGCCTGGCCTGACTAGCCGGCCCAGCAGTCGCAGCAGTGGCAGCCCGGCCAGCAAATTACTTCGACGACGACGCCCTGCCGGACCTGCCGTCCTGCAGGGCCTCGTCACCTCGCTCGTCATCCTTACGAACGGGCCTCGCACATCAGTTGGTTGGTCGGTTCACTGTTATTCAGGGGTACAAAAAGCGCCTTTCGGAGCTTGCCTTGGATTTTGTACCGCCTCTGCAGTGAAGGTGCAAGAAAGCCAGTGTGCCGGAACGACTCGTCGTAGTCGCACCGCTCGCGAGGCTGGCTCGGTCATCCGGGACCGCGCCGTGTTGCATGCCGGGGCAGCCTCCTGGGACGGCGTCCTGGGACGGCGTCCTGGGCGCCGCGGTGGAGGCCGTCGTGCACTTACCGTAAAGCGATTTCGAGCGCCAGCCGCCATAACGCTCACGACCGCCGCGCCAGGCCAGGCCCCGCTCCAGGGCCCGCGCCGGGCCCAGGCCACCGTGGCGGGGCCGCGAGGCGAGGGCGCGCTGTTGGCGGCGAGGACGCTGCCGGCCACAGCCAGCACGGCGAGGTGCATCGCCGCGGACAAAGTCGCCGCGCGGCCAACTTCTCCAATTATCGTGAATGTGGTTTGCATGTTGATTGTCGCCCGGTCAAAGTTTTCGGCACCCACCCCGCCGGCACCCCGCCCGTCCCGCGAACCGTCCAGCGCGCCCCGCCACGCCACGCCACGCGGTCAGTTCGCTTCGGTCCCGTCGTTAAATAAGCAGGTAGCTACTTTTCAAAACGATTTTGTTTTTATTTTCGAGCCGTCTTGGGGGTGGGAGAAATCAGCCGAGGGCTTCCCGCACTGCTGACCGTCGCGCCTGCACTGCAATATCACCGCCATTTTTGTTTGTGTTCGATCACGCATTTGAAGCTCGCGGCGCTGAATCCACAAACATTAGCAGCAGCGAGTGCATCATGCATGCATCCCGTCGCGAAAACGGCCAAATCAGCTGCCCCCCTCTCTCTCCCCCTTTTCGGCGCCACCGCCAGGCAGGCGTCCGGCCAGCCGCGTCGCACCGCGTCGCACCCAGGGGACCGCGCGTGAATCTCGTTACTCGCCGAAACGAACTGGAAATCACTGCCACCGTTTGATGGTAGCGGCCCAGCTTCCACTGTGGTGCCGCGCTGCATTCGTTCGTGGGCCTTCCTCATTCCACTGGAGGCCCATCACTCCGCACTGCAGCGCGGGACCGCGCAAGGAGCCCCGAGTGTGATGTGGTCCCTCCGCGGTGGCCCCTCCCTGCTGCGCCCTTCGACTGTCACTATCAGTCCAATAAGGGCGGCCGTCTCCACGCGGCGCTCCGCCACCCCGCCCCGCCCCGCCGCACCCCACCCCGCCGCACCCCGCCCCACCCCGCCTCGCCCCAGTGGTCCCGGAGCAAAAGAGCCGCGGCGCTCGTGACGCCAATCAATGTCGATCAATAATAAAATATATCATTGTGAAGAATAACGCGATGCACCGCGGCGTGGCGGCGCGGCCGAGGGCAGGCCGAGGGTGCGGCGGGGCGGCAGAGACCGAGAGGCCGAGAGGCCGAGAGGGCGCCAACTTTCCGAAGGGGGAAGCGGCGGCAGCGGCGGCAGCGGCGGCAGCGACGGCAGTACAAAGCGCGTCTTTCATTAAAATTCAGTGAATTAGAAGAAGACATCCAAACCAATGCCGCCGCGCTGCCGGCCGTTGCTTATTATTCGCATCACTCTCGCGTCGCCGCGTGAGCTTTCAGGCTGAGTGGAGCCCCCCTCCCCCTCCCCGCCCCTCCGCCACGTGACGACTGATTGACGGATTTGCGCCCTCTTTGTTCGAAAGCGAGGCCGCTGGCTCCGCTGGCGGTGACAATGCCGCCATGGCCGCCGCGCCTTCGCGGAAGAACTTTGTGTAGCACTGTGCCACACTGTGCCTGCACTGTGGGCGGCGAGCGGCGGCGAGGGGAGGGGGTAGGGGGAGGGCGGTGGCTGCGGCCAGGTTGCACAACGCGCTGCGCCGCTGCAGTGATTGAAGTGCGGCGGTGGGCGGAGCCGGCGAGGGTGTCTGTGTGTGTGGAGTCGAGTCTGTGCATGTGTGTGTGTGCGTGTGTGGAGTGTAAAGGCCTCTAGAGGCCTCTCGGGACTCTAGTAGGCGCGCAGCCCGAGGCCGCCGTCTGGCTCTGGAGGATGCGGGCGGGGAGCGGATGGGTTGCCTACCTGTGTCGAGAAGGTTAACCCATCCACGGTCCCCTGCAAAAGCTAAACGGATCATTTTTTTCCCGGGTAGTTGACGAAGAGAATCGACTGTCAGAGATCTTTGGTAGTAGTTAGTCGACTTTGACTTCGAAGTTGGCCCAGTAATGATGTTGGCACGGTTGGCAATTCCAATCCGATTGCTTTTGTTTTGATTGTTATGCCTTGCTTTTGTTTGCCTTTGTCTTTTGTTTCGTTTGTTGTCGTTGGTGTGCTGCGATGACCCGCGCGGTCTTGCACATAATTTCTTTAGAACTTTGAAACGAGAATTTTGGGTTCATCAGGCGTGTGTTGACTCGAGCGAACAGAATGAAAATGCAAAATGGGTGTCTGTCGACACTGAGGGGGTGGCATATGTCGCAGAGGGCTCGGCCGAAGGGAAATCAGACGAGGGAAGAAAGAACAATCTTCATGGACATAGCGGCGGCGACGTTCGTCAAGATTCTGGTTGTTCGTGTATCGCGGTGTATCGTGATGTGGACCAGGTCAAACCGCCATTTCCATCACGGGGTTGTTCGGCAAGGTGTTTAACAGGTCGACCTCGCTCTGCAGAGTTTTGTTTGATTTCCCCTACGCAGCATTTGCACCTTCATGTTGGGCCGGGCGTTCGTGTCTCGTTCCCGCGGCGGGGGCTTACCGAGGTACTGCTGTTAACAGCCCTGGAATCGGTGGTTGTAAAACAGGAGGGATGATTCAAAGGGTGTCGGCGTGGGGGAGGGGGCGAGGGCGAGCAAGCAAACGGTGCCTACTACACAGTACTACACTGTAGCGGGCGGGCAGGCGGGCCGCGCTGCCGGCGAACGCAAACCCCGCTGTGCGCGCTGCGGGCGCGGGGGCGCGGTGTGCGTGCAGCAAAGGCAGGGTGTGTTCTTCCGCTATCTTGGCCTTCATCAGACCAAACCCGCGGCCTGCTGCTCGCACTGCGCCGCGCCGTGCTGCGCCGCGCCACGCCGCACCGCCGAGTGCACTTCGCTGGCGGGGATTTATTTTGGGTCCATAAATGGCACAGTCGACCGCGCGGCGCCCTCCGCGTTGCTCGGCGCCCTTCGGCCCTTCGGGATGCCTGGCATGGCCTGGCGTCGCCTGGCGTGCCGGCGGTGCGCGACCGCCCGGAACAACATTATTACAAGCATCGTCCTCGTCACTTGGCCACTTGATTTTCCATTCGTTCCTTCCCATTCTGTCTATTTTCCGTTTTGGCATTTATTTGAATAAGTAAACACGGCCTCCGCGATTTGCAAAGAAGGCAGCGGCGCCTCGCCGCGCCTCTCCGCGTGAGGCGAGGGGTGTCGCCGCCGCCTCGGGCTGGCCTTGTGTCTCGTTGTTTTCTTCTTAACATTTCGCAAGAGACGCATTTAAACGCAATTATTTTTTGCCGAGATAATTCATTTCTGTCGGGTAATCCTGTTTCGTTTCTGGCGCGTATACGTGGCGGTGCGGGTGGCGAGGGGTGGGGGCGGCGAGGAGGGGCGGGTGGGGCGGGTGGGGGTGGGTCGCGCTCTCCTTGTGATGCCTCATTCTTTTCGTGACGTCACTCGCACCACGGGTCTGCCTGCATGCCTGCCCGCCTCAGCGCCTCCCCGGGGAGCGCGCGCGCGAAGGGGTGGCCGACTTTAAGAGGCAACAATGACATCTGCTGGGCTAACAATGATCTTCGTTAAAGGGCGTGAGGGGTGGCGGCGCGGCCCGGCCCGCCCTTGGGAGCGAGGGAGGGAGGGAGAGGGTGCGTCTTGCCTTTCTCGAGAATAATAATGATATTCAATGCCACTCTGCGGCCGCAATGAGTCGAAACTTAGTGTTTTTTCGGCCTCGGTGCTCCTGCACCCCTCTCACCCCTGTTCCCGCCCGCGACTGACGCGCCACCGGCTGGGCCAACCCAGGCCGGGCTGGGCGGTGCCGCGACATCCATCGCCCGAGAACACCACCAAGGCCGCTAGGTTAGCCAACAACAAGAGCAGTAAACTACGGCAAGCAACAAAGAGGCCAGCAAGCAGGCAGGCCGAACAAAGAGGCGTAAAATTAAGGCCCAAGCACCGTGGGGCAGTGCGGCGGGCAGTGCGGCGGGCAGTGCGGCGTGGTGTCGCAGTCGCGCCAGCTTTAAACTTTGCGGAAGGAAGCGCGTGGGGGCGACCTAGAATTTATTTGGGACCCGTTTGACTCGGCCCCCATTGAGTAAACGTTTTACCAAACAAAAAAATATACAATGAAAACAATTTTTTTAAATTCTAAATGAAGAATGCCTGTTGTCACCTGCCGAAAGACGGGCGCGGCAAGTTACATCGGCAGCCCGCCCGGCCTGCAGGACCTGCAGCAGGACGCGGCTGTGTACAGTGCACTCGGGACGGGCCAACTGTAACGACCACTCAACAGCCTTTGCCTGGAGCGAGGCGGGGCGTTGCGTGGCGGGGCGTGGCGGGGCGTGGCGGGGCGTGGCGGGGCGTGGCGGAGCGTGGCGGAGCGTGGTGGCGCGGGCTTCGACGGGGCATAAACATTGACGCTCCGAACGGGCAGCTCCTCGTGGCGCAGCGCACGGCCGCGGCACGGCAGGGCACGGCCGAGCCTCTCGGAGGTGTAGTGCCGTGGTGGCGGCCCCTCGGCCCCTCGGCCTCCTCTTCCGCCTGGCGGCCTGGCCTGGCCCTTCGCGACCCTCCCGAACCGATCGGCCCCGCGCCCTCGCCGCCGTCGCCCTTCTCATTAGGGGCGTCCTGGCGGCCGGACCGCCCCGTCCCGCCCCGCCGCGCCGCGCCGCGTCAGAGACAAACACTCCCGGGTCAGGTAAACAGAATGCGGTGGCGGACACGGCCCGCGCCTCCACCACGCCATGGCGGCCACCCCCCGGGCTGCGTCCCCTGCCCTCGGCGCCCCCGACTCCCGGACGCAGCCCCGCGAGGGGTGCCGCGACCGGCGTGACTCGACCGGCGTGTCTTGCGACCCGCAGGCCGCAACCCCCCGCCCCCGCCGCTGCACCACTGCCGAGGGCCGCGCAGTGCCACGCGAACACAATATCAACAAGAAGAAGTCAGGCTGCGTCTAGGGCGGTGTGGTTGCATGCCGTGCCGGGAGGCGGAGAAAAAAGGGCCCGGAGGGGTTGAGGGGTTGCTGTGGCCGCGAAGGGGTCAGGGCTGTACGACACGGCAAGTTGGCTCAAGGGGAGGGGGGCTCAGCGCACCCAGATCGGCTTCGTCAAGCAACAACTTGCGCGACCTCATCAAATGAGACTCTTAGCAGATTTTGCGGGTGGCACTATAATGGCGTTTGAAAAAGTTTGGTGAGTGAATAAATTAAATTGGGAAGTGCGTTGCCCCAGGCTCCGGCCAGGGCGGCACCCCTCTCGTGTCACGTGCGCTCGGCGCAGTGCGGTTCAAAGGCGTGCCATCACCCGGCTCTTAACATGTGGACTGGCTATTCCACTACGGAACAAACCCGATGCCTCACTCAACTGCCCTCACAAATCTCGGTGGCGAAGAGCGCAAAGGCATCCGTATTTGACGTACGGATTTTGCGGCCCGGCCAGTCCACTGGGAAGGCACATTCGCACCCCATCCCCCTGTACTCCTCTTTAGCATTATGGTCAGGGCGGGCCGGATTCATTACCAGATGGCAAAAAACAAAGTTGAAGAAAAGGAAGGGAAAAGGAGGCAGCGCGCGTCGCTGCGAAACAGTAAGGGGGAGAATGAAATATAATGAAATATTTTCTGGCTGCGTTAATGACGAATTTGATGAAAAAGATGAGATTGTAATGCAGCATGGGCGCTGTCGGGCTGACGGCCAGCATTGGCTCTCCTCTTTCAGTCTCCGCTCAGCCGCTGCTCTGCTCTGCTCCCGCGGGACATCTCCCAGAGTAATGCGGGAATCGCCGCTCCGCCGCGCCGTGCAGCGGGCTGAGCATCGCCCCGTCTCTCTCACTCCTATGGGGCGCCCAGTGAGTGCGACAGAGACGCTAGCACCGTTGGAGTCAGCGTGCTGACCACGGGCTTCCCTACTTTTTGCCAAATCCCTATTAATCACCGTTCGACGGCTTGGCGGTCCGGAATGAATGCGGAGAACTGCTTAGCCGAGCTTCATTAAAACGCCCCGAGGCTTGATTGCGTCGTGGGGAACACTGTGTGTCACGCCGCGGTATCTTCCCTCCATTTTTTTTGGAAAGTGTCTGTATAAAGTGGCGCCGCTAACCGAGCGCCACGCAGCGCCGCTGCGACTGCTGCAGCATCATTATGCTCTTTCAGTGGAGTCGGGCGGCCGCGCAAATACTGGGGGATTTGATACAGCAGCAGCGAAAACAAACGGAAATAAAAGGCGAACGAGTTGGAAATAAATAGACAAGTAATTGGAATGGTGGGGCGCGTGCGCTGCACCAATCGGCTGGACGCTAAGCCCGGCCGAGGCCCGGTGGCCCGCGCGGCCTGCCCCCGCCTGCCCCCGCCTGCCCCCGCCTGCCCCCGCCTGCCCCCGCCTGCCCCCGCCTGCCCCCGCCTGCCCCCGCCTGCCCCCGCCTGCCTCGCTACGCACGAAAAGCCGCGGTAAATCGAGTGGCGTGGCGGAGTGGCGGCGACCTTGGCGCGCCCACCTCTTTTCTTTGGCAGCGCGCCAGCCCAGTGCATTGATTGCAACGATAAGCGGCCCGGGAAAAAAGGGTGGATTTGCGGCGGGATTCGAACCCGCGCTGCCGGCTGGCTGGCGGTAATAGTGCGCGGGATATATTTTCTCCCCCGCGGGATCGAGGCCTCGCGCGCGCTTTGGACTCCGCCGGGGGCAGGCCGCTAGGTGGCCGATGACGCCCCCGGGGGGCAGTACGGCCCGCGGCCCCCAACACCTGCTGCCGTTAGGAGTTTGGGCGGAGGGGAGGGGCGGGGGCGGCGGGGGCGGGGTGCAGTGCGAAGCAGGGCAGGTCAGTGCGGCGGGGCGGGGTGGGGCGGGGCGGAGTGAAAAGTTGCAGGGGCGGGGCGGGGTTGGACGGGGGTCGCATTACGACGCAGGGAGGGGAGGAAGGGGCGGGAGAAGTGGCGTGTTTCTATGCAAATGTGTTCTCCGTCTCTCCTGCATGCCACATCGCAAAAACTGCATTACTTCAGAGAGGCACTACGTGTGACGGCCAACTTTGGTGCGCCTAGAGCCCGGCGGCGCGGCTGCCCGGTGGCCTCGGGGACCGTCACCGCGGCCGGCGTCCAGGTAACACAGTGCCGTGCTTGTTGATGTCGCCCGTGGCTGGAGCTGGCGGTGGCACGCCGCGCCGCGCCCCGCTGCCGTGAAATGTGGCCGACCATCACACGGTTGGTGACCCGGACACGGCGGACACAGCGGACACGGCCGAGGCTCGCGGGCGGCGGTGAGGGCTGTGGGGGCGGCAGCAGGGGGCTTAAAAAGATAACCCGTAAAAAGGGAAACACCGTGGCCAGTGTTCCCCGCGACTGAAAGGAGAATTATAATTCCACTCCACATTAACTTTTGCACGCGGCCAGGCCCGGCCAGCTAACCAGCCAGAGGCCGCCCCGCCGTGCCGCCGCCGTGCCGCGACCGTGGGAAGCTCGTTTCGTCGGTTTTTAACGTCGCGCTGTTTATTTGCCTGTGTTTGTTTGCGAGGGCGGCTCCAGTCACATCATTCCTCCGGCACGCGATTTCCGCCTCCCCCTCCTCCCCCCCCCTCGCCCTCCCCGCCATCGCCAATCCGTGTGCTAATTTCGGAGCGTTTCCTTCCGCAGTGACTGGAGGTGCTGCAGCAGCCGCTCTGTGATGAGATGTTGTTGGATAGGCCGTTCCTCTTCTTGCACCGTGGTGCCGAGCGGGGCGGAGGGGCGGCGGGGTAGGCCGACCCCTGGCGGCGCCTGGCGGCCTCTGGCGGCGGCGCGGCCGACTACCCGCCGCCCTTTGCTGCGCGCTGCGCGGCGCTGCGCCTCCCTTGCCGTCGGAGGCTCGGAGGCTCGGAGGGGTGGGTGGTGTGGCGCCCCACCTCCGCGCCCTGTCCGCCAGTCTGCGCCAGGCCGCCGAGAGAGACGGACGACACCGCGCACCGCGACGCCGCCGCGCCGCACCGCCCGCCGCGACGCGAGTACGAACGTCTTAAAGTGCCGTCGCCTCGCGCACCAGCCTCGGCGCAGCCCCAGCGCAGCGTCAGCGCAGCCTCAGCGCGCGGACCCCCCGCCCGACTAGTGGACTTGACGTGCACTCCACGTTGCCGGCCGGGCCTGCTCGCCGGGCCTGCTCGCCGGTCATGTGGCCACGTGCGCCCCACGTGTGCCGAGCCTGGCGCGTCGTGCATGCACCGCAGTGATTGTGCTCGTCCGAGACCGCGGCGTGTGAATCGCCTCGTGAACCTTGTGACCACCTGGTGACCTGCCTGTGACCACCGCGGCGCAGCACTGCACGCACTCACACTGTTGGATAGACGAGACGCCGCCGCGCCGCTTCCTCTTCAAGGTGCGTGTCATCGTCATCGCCAGCCCCTTCCGCGACCCCGGCCCCTCATAAATATGGAATGCATTTGAAATTCAAAATGCGTGACAAGCAAGAGAAAGGAGGATGAAACAGCTTTTTTAGACGGCCCAGAGAAGTGCCCCCCCCCCACCCCCCACCGCACCGGCCTGGCCCCCTCCTCCCCCCCTCGCCTGCCACGGAGTAAGAGGCCAAAGAGGAAAATAATAAGCGGCAATGCATAGAAATGTGGAAATGTGTCCTCGCCTCTCTCTGCCGCCGGAAGGCGGGTCGAGGACGCCGACGAGATGCATGGAACGCCACGCCGCGCCACGCCGGCGGCGCGGGTTCGACACCAGCCCGCCCCCTTTTCCTTATCCTCTTGTTCTCTTATTCCCCGACTTCTTATTCAAGTTATCGCCTGCTCATTTGAATATTCGCGCGCTGACCTCGGCGAGGCTTTCCTCCTCCGAGCAGGGCGTCATGCTGGCCAATGCTGGCGGCGCGGCGCCCCTCCTGGCCCTGCCTCGCCCAGACCAGAACGACATGCGATACCTCCTAGCAATAGACACGTACTTCGGGCACGCTTGTCAAAACTCACGTACTTTCGGCAGCTTGTGCAACAAACACGCAGTTTCGCCATTTCTAGTCAAAAAGCACGCAGTTACCGCATTTTCGTCCTAGCGGGCACGGAAATGCATTTTGGGTATTTTTCATGGTTGGGCTTGCCAGGTGCAGTCACTAAGTCACTATTAATAACCTGGAAACGGTTTCAGGAGTGATCCGCATTGAAATATTACAAGAAGTTTGGAGGTCAATGGTTGGCCTATATTTAACAGCCGATCGTTCCTGAAACCGTTTCCAGGTTGTCATTGGTGACTTAGTTACTGCACCTCACTAGCACAACCATGGAAGTTACCCAAAATGTATTTCCGTGCCCGCTAGGACGAAAATGCGGTAACTGCGTGCTTTTTGACTAGAAATGGCGAAACTGCGTGTTTGTTGCCCAAGCTGCCGAAAGTACGTGAGTTTTGACAAGCGTGCCCGAAGTACGTGTCTATTGCTAGGAGGTATCGCATGGTGGCCGTGCCCGATGTGGTCCGATGCGGCCCGCGGGACTGGGGACTGTAGGCCGGTCTGGAAGCCTGGGGCCGATCAGCATAAACACAGGCAGGGCAAGCCGCGCCGCCCCGGCCGACCGCCCGAGGCCTCCGTCTCAGACACAGACTCGGCACAGTCCCGGACACAGCGCCTCCTGCAGACGGACATCTGTGCCCACAGCAAGGTGACGCGTGCCGTGCCGCGGGCGCTGCAGGCGGCACGACGCGGACCCCGTCCACCCCGTCCACCCCGTCCACCCCGTCCACCCCGTCCACCCCGTCCACCCTGTCTAGCGGCAGCCGCACACGGACGGGTCTCCATAGCCGCGGGGCAGGCGCGCGCTGGACAGGGACGGAGAGAAAAACCCCCGAAAGAGGGGAAACTCGATAAAGAAAATAAACATTTAACAGCATTTCACTCCTGACTGGAGGCCGACTGGGAGAACATGGCTTCGCCGTATCCGTCTGTGCGTCGCGGGGCTGTCGCTCCAAAGTGCGAGACAAGCTGCATGAATAAAATTTGAATGGGACAACATTTTCGCTTTCCGGTGGCAGCGCTGCGTCAGTGCGTCGCCGCGTCGCCGCGTCCCGATGGGGCTATCGCTGCCGCCACGCTGCCGACGCCGCGACGCCGCGACGCCCCGACTCTCGCCGTAAGGCATGGACGGCTGCCGCACGCTAATTCCTCGTCGGATAAAGTGCTGGGGGACGAGCCGCCAGCCGCCATTACCCCGTTGCTCCCCACCATTTTTTTGTTATTTTAATTTGTAACTTTTTCCTTTTTTTTTGCAATTCCCCTGCTGTCTGTCACTGTACTCCGGCGCGGCCCACGGGGGATTCCAGGCGGAACTGTATTACCCAGGTATAAAGCGCGGGCCGCGGAAATTATTCAGTGGCATCCGGCCGCACTCTCCACCGCGTCTACCGCCCGGTCCACCGCCGCCCTGGACCCCGCGGCCCACCCCGTGGCACGGGCCCGTGGCCGCCCGACCGGACCCGGCCAGGCCACCAAGTCGCGAGGCTGGAAGGCTGGAAGACTCTTCCGCCTCGCCCTCGTGGCGGCAGCACGCGATACCCGCCACGCCGAGACGCCGAGTCCGCTGAGACAAGATCAACACCCATTACACAGTGTGCCCGCGGCCCCGGGGCGCACTCCCTAGGCCGTGGGAGGCAAAGTCCCGATCGGCATTTGCAGCGCACTGCCATTTGCGGCGAAGCGGTGAAAGCCTCTTGGCCTGCTTGTAGGCCTCTGGGCCTTCATGGCGCACGACGGCGGCGTGGACGGCCGGCCTTGGTTCGCACGCATTCCGTCACGATCTCGCAGGTCGCTGCCTCGGCCCCGTGCGGGCCGTCACGGCGGGGCCGAGGCCATGGACAAGCCGGGCCACCGATGAAAAGAAGTTTCATCAATATCAAAATCAAAATTTGTCGTTTTGAGTGGATTTTGAGAAACGCGCTGAAAAGACCCATCACGGTTCATTATTCTCTTATTAAACGTTGTGAAATTAATACTTCATTTAAATATTTTGTTGTTATGAAACTTGAATGAGTCGGCGGTGTCCAGGGCGGGGCCTGCGTGCGGGGTTGGGACGACGGAGTATGTACACCTCTGCTTGTTTCGGTGTCCTTTTTGCTCTGCCGGGCGAGCGCACCTGCTCCCCTGCGACCCAGGACTCCTGGATCCCTGCTTGGGTGGCGCGCTGATCGTTCCGTCCGGCGGCGCCCCGCGGAGAGTGGACTTCGCCGGACTGCTGTGCGGATTGCCGCTGTTTGTTGATGAATAAAATAAAGCGAGACGTGGGTTTCCCGCGCGCTTGAAGGGGCGCGCGGGGGAGGGGGCGGGGGCTTGGCACGGGGGCGTGGGCCGGGGCGTGGTTCGGGGTGAGGGTCGGGGCGTGGGTCGGGGCGAGGGTCGACACCCCGGGAGGACAGTGTGCATCGCGTGCAGCCTCGCCGCGCCAGTTTCCGCTGCCCTCCGCTATCTGGAATCTCGGGACTGCTTGGGACAGTGCGGCGATTAATTGTGAGGCATTCCACCGCAGCGCCATTCCGAAACAGAAACAACAAAAAGAACTCAAATATTAAAGTGACAGTGGTCATTCTTTAAACTTCTGGAAGTTTTCAGATGCTCTCTGCACATAGACCGCGATGGACACACCCCGAGCCCGAGCCCGTCCGAATATCGCCGGTAACTTGTTTGTCATGGCGCGGTTTGAAGTGCCCCGAGTTCGGCTCGCGTCGGCTCCCGCGCACGTTGGCCGGTCAGAAGGCGATTCTCCTCGGCCACTTCCTGGCCCAGATCCCCCCCCTCCTCCCCCACCCCGAAGGGCCTTCAACTTGCCCTGCAACTTGCCTACCTTCCTCACGGCGCTGCAAAGCGCCCTGCCTGTGCCCTTGCCGGACCTAAGTTCTTGTGCCGCCGTCGGTAGCCAGCCCTGGCCGGGCCCTGCCGGGTCGCTGTGGGAAAGCCTTCGTGCTTGATCACTCAACCGGCTGCGTCCCTGGAGGCCCCCCTCCCCCGACGGCCCGCACCGGGGGTTGTCCTTGTCCGTCAGTGGGGCCTATGCAAAGCTCGGCACTGTTCTGCGCGAATTTTCCAGCGTTTTGCCCTTTTCATCTCTAAACCGATTTGGCCGCGCCGTTGACTCCCTTCACCTCGCTCTCGATCGAAAAACGTTCTTCTCGCGGCGCGCTTTTCAGCGGCGCTCTCAACAAGTTCCGGCTGTGTTTGATCCCGCGCCAACTATCACGCGGCTATTACAAGCATTCAGGCCTGGGACTGGGGGCCCCGGGCCCGGGGGAGGAGAAATGGAGCACGCAGCCCCGGCCAGGCCCCGGCCCCAGCGGGCCCCAGCGGGCCGCAGGGCAGAGGCGAAGCGAGACGAGGCGAGGCGCTTGTTTGCCTGGCCCCGATTTCATTGTTGGCCGCCAATCGCCGCAGAGTGCTGCCGCGGACGCCTCGGATGCCTCGGACAGTTGGGATCAGGCAAAGCAGCCCAAGCGGCCGAAGCAGGCGAGGCAGAGAGTGATGTTCCGCGCTGCCTCTCGGGATCGGCCGATCGGCCTTGACCCGGGCCGCGGGCCACCACCGCGGGCCACCACCGCGGGCTGCGGCCGCAGTTCGGCATCCCATCCGTCGCTCATCGGCCTCGCGGGGCGGGGCAGACTTCCCAGGACTCCCAGCTTCGCCGGGCCGCGGTAACATGGAAATGAAACAGCGCGCTGGCCGAGGGACTGCGGGGATCGGAAACTTTCGGGATCTCGTTTGGCTTTGCACTCCACCGGAATGCCTTTGTCCCTCACCGCGGGCTGGCTGGCTGGCTGCTCGGGCCGACCGCCGTGCCGGGTAGGCAACCCGAGTCCCCGCGCGCAGCCGTGCGCTGCGGGACGGTCTGCCTGCAGGCGCCGTGTCCGACCACACCACCTGAACTTGAACTTTTTTAACAGTGCACACTCGCATCTTATTGCCGTCAGTGTTGTGAATCTTTGCCCCCCCCCCTCGATTTTCCCCCCGCTCGTTAGGCGGCGCGGTGCCAAGTCCAGGGCGGGGAGATCAGGTGGGGGGTGGGGCAGGGGAAGGGGACGCGGTAGGTGAAGGGCCCCGGGGGCAGCAGCAGTAGCGGCAGTAGCGGCAGCAGCGCGGAGACGAAACGCTCCCGAGGGATCAGGTGGGAGGAAGACTAACCGGCTGCAGAGGAAATGATGCGCACGACGGGATGGGGCTTGCAGCGCTGCACGGCAGCCCAGCGGCCCAGTTGCCCCAGCGGCCCGAGCGGGGCGGGCAGGCGGGGGCACACTGAGAATTTAATCGCGGACCCTGATTAAAACACGCTCATGGCGGCGCCTCGGTGCCACGGCCCAGCAGCCCCGCGGCAGCGCGCGGCCCGGCGGGCGGTGCGGCTGAATTTAAGACGCCGAGGTGCTTAGCTTTATTCTGGGCCGCGGCTGTGTTTGGGTTAAAATTTCAGGAGAAGCAGGGGCCGCTTTGAACAGCGTCCTGCCGGCGCTGCTGCGCTGCTGCGCCGCGCTGCGCCGCGGGTGAGGTCTGGAACATGCGGCATGGGGCACGGGCCCCCTCCACCCCGCCTCCCTTCACACCGCCTTTGAATCTGGGGCCCTGCGCCCTGAGCCCCGCGCCGAGGCCCTGCCTCAAGGCTGTGTGTAGTAGTATTCAGACTGCGTGTTGCGGGGCGGGCGGCGGGGGCGGCGGGGGCGGCAGGCGGAGACTGTGGCGGCACTGCCAGCGCACACGGCGTTCCCAAAGTGTGTGAGGTACCCAGCTCTTTGGTGCCGGGGCGTCGGGCCGCTGTGACGGGGTGGGGCGGGCGGGGCGGGCGGTACCCCCTTCGAATGCTAAGGCCCTTCCATGAACTCCCTTTGGAACTAGTAGCCGGAATTTAGGTCGGCGCTCGCAAAACACCGAACGGGTGTTTCTATGCACGGGCCGCGCAGTCGCGAAGACGGTCCCGAAACGGCCCGGGTAGGGTCCGCCGCAGCATCGCCCCGCTAGTCGCAAGCCAGCGGGCCGGACCCGCAAGTTTGGAGGGTTGCGGTGCGCCCGCCCCGCCGCCCCGCCCCGCCGCCCCGCGCCGCGCCCCCTGGCTTTGCCACCCGCTCCTTGGCCATGCACGGCTCCTACAGGGCCCAGCCAGCCAGCCCAGCCCGCCTCGCTAGTCCGCTGCCCTGCAGGCGTGAATACTTAAGCAACTCTCTGCGTTTTCGGGGAGGTCAAGCTTGTAAGCCACCTCGGGGCACATTTTGTTTGCCCAGAGCGGCCGGCCTGGGTCCACTGGGGCCGACTCGGCCCTCCCGCCTCCCGACTGCCACCCGAAAACAATAAACAATGCCGGGCCAGGCCAGTAAGACAAAGGCTGCCGGAAAAAAAGAAAGAAAAACCGAAAGCGGGGCGCGTCGGCGGTTTTGTTTTGGAAATATTTTTGCTCTCGCGCGCGGAGGAGTGACCGCTGCGTTTGACGTGGAGTGCTCGGCGGGCCGGACCGGTTTTCCAAAAACTCACCGCCTGCTCATAACAGTTAACAGTTGCAATAGATGTCACTTTTCCGGGTCTTCCTCGTTTGCACGACCTCTTTTTGTCCCGCCGGCCGAGCCCAGCAGTGACGTGCCCTCTGTGATTCGGAACAACTATCTTCAAGTGCCCTGCTTGACCACCCGCACTCTGTAGTCGTTGGCAGGCGAGAGCGTAGAGGCATTGACACGCTGGTTGACCGAGGTTGGTTGTTCGAGTCCCGCCGTTTCTTTGCTCTTTTCTGCACGCTAACAGAGCGAAGTCATCAGGCCTGGCTTCATGCACAGCGCGTTACCGAATGGTCTCCATGAGCCGCAGTGGCTGAGAGCGTAGGGGCGCTAGTCTCCCAGCCCGAAAAACTGAGGATCGTTGCCCACTGGGTCCACAATTTTCGGACCACATTCCGACTACGCAATTTTGCGTCGACGGGCGCTTCCCTCGCGGTGATGACTCCGCTCAATCCGTGAGGTACCTATATATACATCCTTTCGGCGGTCGGCCATCGTCCGGAAGGTTAGGGGTGGCGTATGACTCCGTTGTACCAGTGGCACGCCGAGAGGAAAGGGGGCCTGCACTGTTTGGGAAACGTGGCAATCTGGCCCTATGAGCACCGCGGACGATGTACTCCGCACTTTTCCTCCTGGGCGGTGGCCTCCCTGCGGGGCCGCTGTGACGACAGGGTCGTGAGTGTCGGCGCCAACCTGACCCGGCGCAACCTGGCCCGGCCCCGGCCAAGGACAACCGAGGTGGCGCTCCTGCTAAGCACGTTTGTCGATCCGTCGCAAGCTTTATTGCTAAATCACACGACATACACACACACACACACACACGGCGAAATCAATGTGGGCTCGCTGCAGGTTTAATGGCCGGTGGCTCGGCCTGCTCCTGGGCCCTGCCGTGCTCCCCTATGATGGCACTGACCTGGGTCTCCTTATTTACGGCCGGCCCCCTCGGCCCTTCCGTGCCGTCCCTGTCGCAACAACGCAGCGCGGCGGGGCGCGGCGGGGCCGGGCAGGGCCGGGCACCCCCACCATTAGTCACCCCACCCTCGCCATTCCCACGCCCCCCTTTCTCCAACCCCTACTACACACACACACACACACGCGAGGGCCGGGAGGGGGTGGGAGGAGGACGGGGACGGTCGTACCCCCTTCTGCAGACCGCCGCCCGCTACCTTAAGTCCACCCCCCTATGTGAACAGAAACCACGGTGCCGTGAAGTGTGACTGCGCTGTGTGGCGTGCGGGCCGTGCGGGCCGTCGAGCGACCGGAGGGAAGGAGACTGATAAAGTATCGCGAACGTCATTCGCAGGCCATGCCCCGCCCCGCCCCGCCCGCCCCGCGCGGTTGGGCTGGGAGACGGTCGCCTCGCCGCGGCCTGCCTCGCCCAGCCTGGTGCCTAGCCGCGTCGCCGGGCTTGTGGCGGTGACGGTGAGTGAGTAGTAAAACCACACACACACACACACACACACACACATGCACACTCACACACGCACACAGAGTGACTCACTCTGGTGCGGCACGCCTTACCCTAGGAGGATTCACGCGGTAAATTACATGGCCGGTCTAATAAAGGCGTTCCGGGCTTTTAATTAGCGCGGCGGGGCGGGGCGGGGCGGGGCGGGGCCGCGTGGATTGTCTGGCGCAGCGGTTATGTGTCGCCGGCCTCTTCGGGGCGGGGCGGGGCGGTCAAGGGTGGGCAAGGCGACTTGCGGCGGGAGGGCACGGGAGGGCGAGGCGAGGCCCTGGCGAGCAGGCTGGCGAGGCGGGAGCAAGACGACCGGAAGCTGCTGCACCCAAGTCATTTCCGGGCCGTCGGCCCCAGCCGGCACGGCGGCACAGCCCGTGATGTCATTGGCACCGCGCAAATGATTTCGTCCGTTGACATTTCCTGGCGCTGATTGCAGCCCGCCACCGCCACGCCACTGTACTATGCCGACATCCACTGCAGTGCCGCCAACCTGGCGACGCGGCGACCCTGGCCGAAAACGCCCAAACTTAGTAAATACGCAGGCGGAATGTGGGGGCGCCGTAGCGCCATCCTGTCCTGCGTGTGGTGTGGGTGTGCGCGCCGCGATGCCGCGTTCGCACCCCGGCGGCCCGGCGGGGTGGCGCGGGGTTGCGACCCCACTGGGGGCTGTTTGCGACCCCCCACCCCCAGCAATTAGCGCCCTGGCGGTGCGTCGAGCACCGCGCAGCACCGCGCCGTGCAGTTAGGCAATCGCCCTGCCAAGTGATTATGCCATCTCGCGCAGCGGCGCCCACTCTCTGTGCGTGTGTGTAGGTGTGTAGGTGTGTGTGGGTGTGTGCGTGGAGGCGTGTCGGTGTGCGTGAGGGGTATGGCAGTGTGGACCGTAGCCAAGAGAGCGAGAGAGGGGAGAGAGAGAGAGAGAGAGAAGAGAGAGAGAGAGAGAGAGAGAGAGAGAGAGAGAGAGAGAGAGAGAGAGAGAGAGAGAGAGAGAGAGAGAGAGAGAGAGAGAGAGAGAGAGAGAGAGAGAGAGCGCTCCGAGTAACGGCGATATCCCGTTCGTGTAACGTGTTCATTCACCCCCACGAATTTGGCGCCGGACTGCGCACCGCGTCGCTATGGCGCGTACACTGTACACTGTATCGTAGCAACGGCGGCAAGGCGAGGCTGGCGGCGCTGCGGCCGTGCGTGGACCGAGTACCACCACCTATTCCAGTGCGACTTTCGAGGACGAGTTTATAATTACGTTGTCACAACGCTCTGGATTTGTGGGGCGGGTCGAGCCCCAGCTGCTGCTGCTCCGCCTCCGCGCGATCCCAGCTTCCCCGCTCTGCCTGCCTCGGCGCTCCGCGGTGCTTCGCGGTGCTTCGCGGTGCTTCGCGGTGCTTCGCGGTGCTTCGCAGTGCTTCGCGGTGCTTCGCGGTGCTTCGCGGCTCGCAGCTTGGGGCTTTTGCATGAGTGTTCCGCTGGTGCTTGCGGTGCTTCGCGGTGCTTCGCAGTGCTTCGCGGTGCTTCGCGGTGCTTCGCGGTGCTTCGCGGTGCTTCGCGGTGCTTCGCAGTGCTTCGCAGCGCTTTGACACACACACATGGAACTTATTCAATGAAGTTTCCGCTGGTACTGCCGCTTTCCTCCCGCCCAGTCAAGGGGAAACCCCGTGAGTAATGCCGTAAGCTTCTGCCGCTCCGCAACCCCGTCCCCGCCTCCCCCTCACATTCCTTTTCTCCCTCCCTCCGCGACCCATGATGCACCGAGGCAAAAGTTGCACCCTGTGTTTGTTTTGGGTCGCACTGTTGTCCTGTCTTTGGCCCCAAACCAAGTTTCCGTCTCCGTCCAGCAGCCTGCTTGGTGTGCTTGCTCTGCTTCGTCTTCACCTTCCGGCACTTTGTTTAGAAACCATTCCCCCGCCCAAAAAGCTCTGCGAAGCGCTGCGAAGCCCGGCCCCGTTTCCTTCACGCGCGCACTCGCTTTTCCCCCGTATTTCTCACTGATAGTCATTCTTAAATTCTGCGCCATTGAGTCGGGCGCCGCCCCCTGGCGCTGCCGGGCGCTGCCTTGCTGCCTGGCCGCCTGGTACGCGTTGGCGGGGGGTTTATTCTGATCCCGCATGACCTACAGTGCCGGGGCACCACATCGCCACCGCGCTGGGCGAGGCTGGCCAAATAGCAGCAACTGCTGCGGTTGCTCCCCTCCTCCCCTGCTGAAGGCCGAGGCCGAGGAGACGGCGTTTTTCGCAGTGGTGCTATTGGTTATCGTCGGCTCCTCGCCCTGCCCCTGTTTGTCCAGCAGCTGGTGGCGCGGCCACCACGGCCGCCACGGCCACCGTGCCTGTGTGCCAGTGTGTTCCCAAGGCCCACCACGCCGTGCCGGCCGTGCCCACCACCACGCCCTCCGCTGGGACCTGGCGGCCTGGCGGCCTGGCGCGCTCCATTCCCATGCGTTGCGGCGTCGCATTCTTCTCTCTTTCTCTCTCCCCCTTCTATTCTCTTCTCTCTTTCTCCTCCGCCTCTCTCCCTTTGGATGGGCCGGCCTGCTTTACGAGGTGAGCAGGCGACACGCTCCTAATTTTGCGGCGCGCACACACACGCACGCACGCATGTGTGTGCGTGCCAGTGTGTGAGCGCGCGGCAAGGCGAGGCGAGGCGGACCGGACCTCTTTTTTCCTCCCTTCTTTTTTCTCTCCTCTTTCCCGATTCTTCCTCTTTCACCCCCTCTCCCTCCCCTTGGCCGCGTGTGGCTGCTGCCGTGGCTGCCGTGGCTGCAGGTCGTTGCGGTGCCACTCGGCCACCCTCAAAGTGTCTGTCGCCTTGCAAACCATCCCCCCCCCCTCCCCGGGCTGCCCCTGCCCCTGGCGTCTGCTGCAAGGCTGCCGCTGCTGGTGGCGCCATCTGCGATATTGCGGATCTACCCGGCGACACTGCACTACACTGCACCGCCAGCCCGCACGCTGTTTGCTGCCACGAGAATTCACTCGAAATTGCCACCAAAAAAAGTCAGGCAAACGATAAAGACCCAATTTACTCGCGCACGCCGCCGCACCGTGATGGAGCAACTTGGTTCGAGCAGCGCGCCATCCGCCACGGCCTGCCGCGGGGCTGGAAGCGGAAACGGAACGCACAGACAAAAGATGCACGCGAGCGGAGTCGCCCCGCGGCCCCGCCGCCCCGCCAGGGCTGGCAGCCATCGCGACGCACAGAGCGCAGCCAGCGCCTATGGCAGTGGGGTGAACACAAAAAATCAAGTTCTCCGTCTGTTTAGCTGGCAGCGCGTCTCGTCCTCTCGCTCCAGCATCATGCTGCTGCCAGTGTCCACGTCCACCAGTCCGCTGGCTGAGCCTGAAAGGGCCGGATGGCGCCGCCTATAGGCCACGCGGTATTGAACGCAAAACTTTCGACGCTTTCCACGAAATGAAAAACACCGTGGGTGAGGGAAGCGCGGTTGTAAAAGCGAACCTTTCTTCTTCCGCTGCCGTTCCGTCCCGCTGTCCCGTTAGCGTTAGCGCGTCCCCAGCCAAACGCGCGTTCTCCGCGGGGCCGAGGCTGGCACGCCCAGGCCGAGGCCGTGGCGCTGCCGTGGCGCTGGCGCCGCTGTTCGCTCGGCTGGCCTGGAACTATTGCTGCGCGGAACACGGTAATGACCTCGCAGCGCCTCGCAGCAGCGGCCTGGAAGAAAGAGACGTCCCGCCGCGCTTTTCACGCCGCTGCCCGTCTCTGTCTCTCTCAGACCCGCTGCATTGCAGCACTCCAGACTCCAGCGGCCCGCCCCCGGTGCTGGAGCCACCCCGGCCCACGCGGAAATTTTCACTCGGCGTATTTACCTTGAGCCCACCACCACCGACGCCACCTCCGCGGCGAGGTGTCGGATCATGCGGCAATCTACCGTACGCGGAGCGTCAACAGGCAAGGCCGCCTGCCCCGGGGCGCTTCGGCAAAGCAGAGTGACACACACCCCGCCCCACCGCACCCCGCCCCGCTCGGAGCCCCCAGGCGGGGCACAATTATTTTTCCGGCCATGTCTTCGCTTTTCCCCTCGGTTTATTCCGTCGTCCAGCCTTGGCCAGGTCCTTTCCGCCTGCTGCTGCTTGCTGCCTGCGCGGCCCCGCCCTGTTGATTGCTGATGAGATCTCTTTGTGGCCCGGGGCTCTTTTGGGGGGCTGGGCTGGGGGTCAGGGCGGAAGGCGGACCACACCGCTCCGTCCCGTCTCACCTGCAGGCAGGGCCAGGCAGGGCCAGGCAGGGCCAAGCGAACCCACCGGCCGGACTAGGACTCCGGGTGGGACTAGGCGGACCTGGAGCCAGCAATCATTCCGAGGCTGCGGTGGCAAGGCGTGGCGTGGCGCGCCTGACCGACTGGGGCTGGAGCGGCCTGGGGCCCGGGGCCTGGGGGTGCAATTCCAATGCCACCATCCCCACCGCCTGTGTCCCCAAGCTCTGTCACTCCAGCTGCTGCCTGGTGTTTGAGTTTTCACTTGGCGCGGTTTATTTTCTCGCCCGTGCGGGGTTCGGTCGGTTTGTCGGTTCCGATGGTGTTGGCGCTTCTCTTCGGCGTTCCTCACCGCGAGCCTGCACTGCAAGTAGTCTGCAGCCCGGCCGGCCGGACGTCGCCACGTCGCCGCCGCCGTTGCATCCCAAACAGGAGTGCTCGCTCTACGTGCTGCAGGCTGTTTGCGAACAGTGCTTCGTCACTCTGTCTCTCTCGCACACGCGAGGCACTTCCCGCGAGGAAGAGAGAGCGACGAAAGCAGTGTTCGCAAGCCGCCCGCCGCTGCAGCGTGTCGGCGGTATTCCTCGACGCGGCCCCGTGACCGCGTTCTGCCGCGCGGTGTGTGTGTGCGCGTGTATGTGTGTGTTCTCTCGCGCGCGCCCGAACAGTGCACCTGAGGCACACCACTAACACAAGTCTCCCGCCTAATGGTCGTCCGTGTGTGTCACAAAGTGGCTCTGCGTGCACGTTGTTGTGCACATCCGCCAACACAACACTGTCGTCGCGCAGAACACGAACCGGCGTGGAGGCGGGGGTGGGGGCGGGGGTGGGGGCGAGCGCGCGCAGCCAGGCAGCCCACGCTTCCGCCCTGTCTTGTTTGTATTTCCTCCTGCGGTGTCTGCCCGTCTATGTGCGCACGCATCCCGCACGCATCCCGCGCCCTCGGCGTCACGTCCACAGCCGTTCCGCCTGTCTGTCTGCCTGTCTGTGCGCCTGTCCGTCCGCCCGCCGGCCTGTCTGAACCGAGCGCGCTTCGCCCTTTTTTCCGCACCCACCCCTCGCAACAACTTTCACCAGAGAGGCAGCGGCGAAACAAACGGAAAAGCGGCGCGCGTTTTCTGGGACTCTACGCCCCGCGCCTAAATCCGCCGCGGCGGTGGCGGCAGTGGAACTCGTGGGCGCGGCGGGGAGCGGCGGGGCGGCGACTTCATCGAAACTCGGTAATCCGACGGGCCCGGCAACGCCCGGCAAGCGAAAGGGTGTGCGGCGTGGCGCCGAGGATTTCGGCCTTGGGGTGAGAGGGAGGCAGGCCGAGGCAGGCCGAGGCAGGCGGTGTCATCCCGGACCGCGTCCCGGACTGCACCAAGTGGCCGCCACAGTTGGGACCAACTTGGTGTGCGCCAGCAGTCTGACGCCGAGTGGGCAGTGCTCTGTCTCTGTCGCGCCCCAGCGTGACGCCTCATGAGTGCGAGAGAGAGAGAGAGAGAGAGAGAGAGAGAAGAGAGAGAGAGAGGGATGGACTGTATGGAAAACTGCGGTGAATTGCGGGCCGGACGAGATAAAAAGGCGGATAGGTGCTTGATGACGGCCAAGTTGGGGTGCGTCCATAAATCCGGGTGCCAGTTCGCGCGGCCGGCCGAGCGGCGGGGCGGTTGGGTCCCTCTGTGTGGAAAACGGGTATACCGCGGTGGCCCTGCCCGGCCCGCCCCGCCGGACTGGAGATATATTGGCCGCGACTAGACTGCGGACTTCGAAACTCGTTCCGAACAGGGGTCCATCATCTGGAGTCGGGGCCAGGTCCACCAGGTACGCTGGTCCCGCCAGCCAGCCAGCCAGCCGGAGACAGTGGACTGCCTGACTGCCCCATCGAGTGCCGCCCGGAACGGCTTGGGCTGACTTGACGTGGAAAAAATATGATAAGAGGCCCCCGCTCCACTGCCGGACCAGGGAGTCCAGGGATAGTGGGATCCCCAGAGTGTCAGGCGCTATCTGCTTTCCGGGCGATCCTCGCGAGCGACTGCGAGGAGTGCTTGTCGCTTGTACTGGAGACGATGGCGGCGTGGATGGGCTTCCCTAGGCTGCGGACGGCTGGCCGCAGTCCTTCAAGTGGGCCGCGTAGGTCGGCAGCCCCTCCCGCCCCCCCGCGTCGCCGCCGCCGCCGCCCCCGGACGGCCCGACAGCCCCCGGCTAAGCTGGCATCCCCCACTATCTCTGGCTGCCAAATGTCATCTGCTTACACTGCAAACCAATGGCCCGGGCTGCCGGCCATCCCTCTCTTTCTGACCTACTTCCGGTGGCCGCCGCGCCCCCACCGCCAGCCGGCCCGCGCTTATTGAGTTCGGGAAGGAGATGAAGCAGAGAGACGGCAGTCGGGGCAGGTGCGCGGCGCGGACCTCGTCGCTCCGTCTCTCTCCCTCCCGCAGAGCTTCTCCCGTGGGTGCGAGAGAGACGGGGCGAGGGCCGGGTAGTCAGCGTATCGATGACAAACACGGCGACAGGGACAATCAGCGCGGGCGCTCCCAGGCAAATCAACTTACCGCCAATTTGAATGGAAAGCATAACCGATTGGCTGCCAGGCCTTGTTAGCGCGCACTTGGCACCTGCCGGAAAGAGAGAGACAGAGAGAGAAAGGGAGAGCAGGAGAGAGAACGTCCCGCTAGTGTGCACAGCAGACAAGACCTCCTGGGCGGGTAGCTGCTGCTGCGGAGACCGGAACAGGAACCTTGCCGGAGGCAGGAAGGAGCAGCGGGGCGGGCCCGGCGGGGACTCCCGTGTGCTATCGGCTTGGCTGGGCGGGCCTTCCTCGCAGGTGCGCACACCCAATCTCTCCCTCCCTCCCTCACACACACATGCACGCATCCATACATGCATACGCATACGCACACAGCCCGCCGATTCCATCCAATGTCCCGGCGTTTGTTCCGCGCGCTTCCAATTGTGTCATCCGCGGCGTGGTGGTGATGGCGATGGTGGCCGTGGTGGTGCTGAATAATTAACGGTCCGCCCTAGCGCCCTGCGCTGGCGCCCTGCGCTGGTGCCCTGCCCACCACCTTGCGCCACGCCCTGCGGCCTGGCGGCCCTGCGCCCTGGCGCCCTGGCCATCGCTCATAATTGTCGTTGTCGGCACTCGCGTTGGGGCGCAGGCGGGCAGGCGGGCGGGCAGCGCAGGGCGGCGGCCATTGATTTGGCGAGCCGCTATGCGCTCCCCATTGGCCGCGCCAGCAGACTGATTCCGAGAGTCGTTTTCGTCGCTCCGTCTCTCTCGCACCTATACGGGACGCTCCGGGAGCGCGAGAGAGACGGAGCGACGAAAACACCCTTCGGAATCGGTGTCCGCGGCGGCGCGGCGCGCAGTGGGACGCGTGTTCCGGTGGTGCTTCGGGGCGGTGCCGCGTTGCCGGTCCTCGCCATCATCATCAAGTCCGCTATCAGCCCGACTAATGTGGGCTCGCGTTAAAAGGCGGGCTGATGAGGCGCCACCGTCGCGCGCTGTGCTTCTGGATTCCAAATGTACCTAGTCCCCGCGGTCCCCGCGGTCCCCGCCGCGGCGTGGCCGGTCTGGCTGCGGCGGGGCAGGCAGGGTGCACGTCCCGGCCCCGGCCACACGGCCCGTCGCCCCGATGACTTCCGAGTGCTTTTAAACGGCAGCCTTTGTGCTCGCTCTCTCTGTCTCTCTCTCGCCCCCCACCCCTCGTTCGAGTGGAATAAAGCGAGTCGACGATACGGCGAATCCGATTAGCCGGCGTAGCGGTCTGTTGCGCCGTAATGAGACCGCAGCGCAGCGCAGCACAGCGCAGCACAGCCATTGTTTGGGATTCGGCGCGCTGCGCTCGGTGCACTCTGATGAGCCACTCGGACAGCCACTCGGACAGCCACTCGGTCGTGCCCGCCACGACAACTACCCAAACAAGCCAACTTCAGGTGTCAATATATCCCAACGGCCGAAGCAAGAATGATTCAAGTAAATTCACATGTCCCAAGAAACCCATCTTAATTTAAGAGACCTTTATCATTTTTTAAGGGTGTGGTTATGGCCGGCCGATGCTTGACCTCCCCGCTACCCAAATCCAGGCTGGCGCCGCGCGGCCGTTGTTCAGTTCGTGGAAGACGATTTCCATCCAATCGATTGTCGAGTGTGGAAGTGGGCCCTGACGGCCGCTGGCGTGAAGAGACTCTCCGACGCGCCCTGCATTAAGACGGCCACGCTGAAGGATCGTGTCGCTCTGTCTCTCTCGCACTCATGGGGTGTCCCGTCATGGTACTATAGGTGCGAGAGAGACAGACGTACGAAAACGACTCGCGAAATCAGTCTCCGGTAGCGGTTTTTTGTCTCGCCCGGCCAGCCTCACCGATTTTCATGTTGACGCAGTCCTAATTACTGCAAGCGGTGTCGGCCACGGCCTGCTCTGCCTCCTCGGCGCCACTCTCCCAAATTTCCCTCTTTTTTCCCGCCGTTTCTCTTTTAGGGCCTTTTTCCCTCGGACGGGCGAAAAAAGACGGCGATAAGGGACTGAGTGGCCGTCCTAACGAGGAGGATGGGCCATTAGCATTTCCTTAATGGCGTTAGCCGCGTCCAGCCGTCGAGGCGGGGCGTCTATTGTTCTGCATCGGCGTCTTCATGACGTAGCGCTGCGTAGCGCCAAGTGTCGCCCGCACCTGCAGGGCCTCGTCCGCGGCTTCATCCAAGGCGTCGTCCACGGCATCGTCCAGGGCCTCCTCCAAGGCCTCTTCCAAGGCCTTTTCCAGGACACTGTCCAGCTACCTGCTACCAGCTCCCTCCCAGTGAACTTCCCTCGCTCTTCGCCTTCTTCGCCTCACTGCTTTGCTCACGGGCTGCTAGAGAAATATTGTGGGCCAACAGTGCCAAACGAATCCACGGCATATTGTGACAGACGAAGGCAGGGGAAAAGAGGGCAGACTAAATAATAGAAGGGGCCCGGCTGTTGACTCAACCCCATTCCGCGCCTTCCGCGCCTTTTGCGTCTGGCCGAGTCGTCCGCGGAGTCGCCCGCGGAGTCGTCCGTGTGCACTCCCCCTGCTCGTCTCAGTTTGTGCGTCGCGCTGCTGAGAAACGCGCTGGGAGACTGCTCGCGGTTCGCGTTTCAAATTTGCCGCCGTGTTGTGGCTGCTTGCGCGCGGTCGCGCGGTCCTCGGCGTCCTTGACGGGCTTCACGATTCGACGCCATCCATCAAAAAGTAGGATGATTGTGCACACACACTGGAGGGGAGGGGGTCGGCGAGGTGGCGGCGAGGGGGGGGGGACGGCTTTCTAAAGACCGGCACTTCTCCGGCTGAGCGCGGCGCGGAGGCTGGCGGCGCGGTCCTGAATGGGGACTTGGTTGGGGAGGCCAGGGCTGCCAGGGCTGCCAGGGCTGCCAGGCTTGCCAGGCCTGACGACGCCAAAGAGACGACGCGAGAAGTTTCGGGAGCGCGGCTCGGCTCGGCTCGCGGCAAGGGAGGAGGCCCTCGCTGGCGGCGCGGGCAGCACTCCGCAGGACTCGCTGCCTCTGTCAGCTCAACAGGGTAAAACCGGGCAAAACAAACCGAACCGAAGCCCCGCTGCACCGGTGGGACGGCGGGTGCATAGCTGCGCTGCTTTTCAAAGAAACTCTGAGGGGAAAAAACATGAATTGAAACGCCGAGCCGTGGCGCAGCAAAGGGCTGCCTGCGTTTTGGGAACGCAGCCTCGGCTCGGCACTGGGTCGCAAAGAACAAGCAGCCATCGTGGAGCCTGATGTCCTCGAGGTCGCAGGTGACGTGGAGCAAGCTGGTAATGGTGCTGCTCACACTGTGCCACCTCACCTGCTTGCCATCCCTCGCTCTCTTTCTATCTTTCTCTCTCTATCCTACCCTCTTCCCTTTTTTGCCCTTGGACTCTGGCCCCCGGTCTTCAGTCATCCCCCGCTCCACCCCAGTCCCCGGGGAGCGATTCAGCATCTCTGTCACGGAGGCCGACGTCACCGCCCGGGCGCCCCCTCCCCCCACCCCCGAGCAATCAGGAGCCCCTCATGCTACTACTTATTTTTGCTCCTCATCTCCCTGACGGCACGACGGGCCAGACGGCACTGACTCTCACTTTCCGTCAGCGCGCCTCATATCAGGCTCCCCCAGCAGCCCGATACCATCGCAGTCCTTCACCCACGCGGCACCCACGGCGGGTGCGGCCAAGCACGCCCTGTACCCCGTTTGCAGCCACGTCCCCCACACCCCTAGCCCCTGCACTGTGTCTGGCAGCGGTCGGGGGTCCGCACCACACGCGTGCTCGGCGGGCCTGCCTGCCGCCACGGCGCTCTCCGGGGGTTGGTCCTCGGCGCTGGGCGGCGCCATGGCGGTGCTCGGTGGCCGGGATGGTACCCGGTTTGGTACACTGCCCGTTGCTCGTCCGCTTCGCTTCGCTTGCCTAGCTTTCCTGTCCGTCTTGGTGGCGTCGACTACGGACCTCTCTCCTTCAAAGGACATAATATCGCACCGAAAGAGTGTCGCGACGTCTCGCACACACACACTCACACTCGTTCGGACGGCACAGTCAAGTTTGGCGCGCGCGGCAGCAGGCGAAGACAAATTTATTCCTTTGTTCTGCTCGCAGGAGGCGAAAGAAAGGAGCGCCAAAAAAAGGGAGACAGAAATCTTTTGTCTCTGTGCACTCTGTCGACAGCGGCGGGCAGCAGCGGCGCGGCGACGCGCGCTCGTGTATTCCCCCGCTTAATCCGCTTGTCTTTCTAATGAACAAAAAATGAATCAACGAGCCTGGTCGTCCCGGCCCTCCCAGCAGAGACCTGCAAATCCACGGCGTTCAATGCAATTACGGGTGGAAGTGACGCCCCCCCCCCTTTCCTCTCTCCCTCTGACTCCCGATGAGGACGGCGAGGCCAGACTGAAATTCGTAAATGGGTTTGTTTCCACCCACGAGACACCGGGCCGCCCTTCCCACCCCTTGCTTCTGCCCGGGCCCCTACCCCCCTCTCTCGCACAGATCCCCGTCATACTAATGGCGCCCCGGGCCAAGGCTTAGGAGGAACGGAGGAGGATCCTGGCGGCCGTGCCCTGCCGAGGTGACCTGGGAGGGACCCCCCCCCCCCCCCCTGTGCCGCCGCCGGGGTCGTGCTGGGGGCGGCGCAGCGGGGAGGCGGGGCACGGTATTTGGCCAAATAATGAAGACACTGACCACACTGCAGTGCAGGCCCCGGCCAGGCCAGGCCAGGCCACGGCCACGCCGCCAGCGGCCGCCAGCCTGTCAGGCTGTCTAAACAAGGACGCTGATTGCTCGGCACTCTGCCAACAGCGGCATAATTCCGCTGCGCTGCTGCGCTTCCTGCCGTCAGTGCGGCCCGATTCTGCGCCCTTCCTCCAAGGACGCGGTGCCGGGCCCGGCGAGCCCAGCGAACCCACGCCGCCGCTGCTGCCGCCGGCGCCGGAGATTCGCGACGAGATGAGCAAACACGTACACTAGCAGTGCTCCCCCGGCCTGCCCCCTCCCCCCCCCCCCACTTCACTACCTGCCGCGACCCTGGAAGGCCTAGCCCTGGCAAGCCCAGGCAAGGCCCACTACTGCCACGCCGTGTCGCGCTACGCGGAGCTACGCGGTGCTACGACTGGCGAGGGGGTGGGGTCGTGCATAAATTAGTGGCGGTTATGCCGAGGACGTCACGTGATACTCCAGGTGTTGGGGAGACGCGGGCCGAGACACGAGCTCCGCACTACTCCGGGCCGCCCTGTCAGGAGGGGCGGAATAGATGGAAGGCTGGTAATTCGAGGCTCACGCCGCCCGCGGCCCCGCCCGGCGGCCCCCGCGGCCCCCGACCGAGTCCCACTTCGCTGTCCGGCGACGCGATGGCAGACGGCGAGAAGTTCATTTACCTACAGGCCAAAGCGAGAGAAAAAAGGAACCGCAGTAAGGTGAAATGTGGTTTCCACTGGGGGCTTTAAGCGCTGCCCTCTGGAAAGGCGCCCTAGTGCTACACGGCCTCGCTCGGCCTCGCTGGCCTGCAAAGAGGAATAGGCGCGTCGGGAGAGGGAGATTCATCACAGACGTGGCGGATGCTGTCCGCCTACGGGCAGGTCGGATGGGTCGACGGGTGGGCAGGCGGGCGGGCGGACAGACAGGCGGGCAGGCAGACAGACAGGCAGGCGAGCGGACGCCGAGCCAAAGGCGCCAAACGCGTACCGCCGCCGTACCGCGCCGCCGCGCCCTCAAGAGACCCCTGAATCATGCAACTTGTTTCCTGCTGTGCAAGTTGCCGGCCGCACGCCCCACGGTCGGGTTGGCCGGGGTTGGCCCACGCGGGCTTCGGGGGCCTGCCCCCTCCCCCTCCGAATCTCCGCGCTCATTCACGCCCCGTAAAGTCCGCGCGCCGTTTCATTTTTGGCGGGCCGCGGGTGTGGGGGGCACTGCGGTGAACGTGTGCGTGAAACCTGTTTCTTTGTTTTTTCGAGGACAGTCCGCGAGGAGGCGAGTGTGCGTGTGCCGTGCTTATTTGCAGTGGGGGTGGGACTGGTGGGGCCCCAGCGTGCCAAGGCCGGCTCGTGGGGCGACGCAGGGCGACGCGGGCCCCTCTGCTGGAACAAACTCCCTGCTCGCTGGAATCGGGGCGGCTCGGCTCGGCTCGCTCGGCGCGCTCGGCCGGGCAGCAGGTGCAGCGGATGGCGAGGCAGATTGGGGGCCGTCGTCGTCGCCGTCCTCGTCGTCGCGTTGCCCCTCCATGACCTCCACGTCGCCCTGCCAAAAGCTCGGCGCCAACTCACTAATGCATTTTGGCACGGTGTGTACACTACACGGCGGTGCCGTGGGGTGTGACCTCTGCGGGAGTGGCCACCGCCCAGCCAAGCCAGCCGGGCCGGCCGGGCTGGCCCCGCACTCAAGTTTGGAGCACTTTATCAACGCCAAGCTGGCCCGCAGCCTGGTGGGGCTGGCGGGCGAGGCCGGGCGAGGCGCGGCGCGGGCAGAGTCCCCGAGGACGGCCGATCCTCGTGTGTTAGCCGGTCAGTCAACACGGATACGGCCCACCGGGCTCTTTGTGCTCACTTAGCCTCACCGGTGAGCGGCCGTGCGGCCGAGCGGGTGGCACGCAGAGGCCCCGACCGGTGCCGGCCGGCGGTCGATTCCCGAGCGGGTCAAAAACGCGGCGAAAGGGCGCGGCAGCACGACGCCACGGCGCCACGGCGCCGCGGCGTCAAGGATGGCGAAAACCGGCCGCCGGGAAGTATCGAGCCGCGGACACGCGATGAGGCACTGCTTTCCCTCCCCTTCCCCAGGCCGAGCACGATGGTCGCAGCGTCGCAGAACCTGCAGGAACCTCGCGGAGGAACCCGAAAAGTGGCTTCAGAAGCCCCACAGATCCCCAGACTGCTGAGTGACATGGTATAATGCGCTTGGCTTGGCGGTCGACGTATAGAAGCGACATTTCCTTTTGGGCCGCGTGCTTCAACGTGGCTGAGGTTCTATGTGTGAGTGCCTGCGAATGTGAATGTGTGTCTGGCTGTGTGAGTGTGTCTGCGAATGTGAACGTGTGCCTGGCTGTGTGAGTGAGTCTGGGTCCGTAAATGCGAACGTGTGTCCGTGTGACTGACTGGCGGGTTGGGCCCCGAGGAAGTCGCCTGCTTGCGCGGGTTGCGTGTGCGGCGAGGTTCGTGCCAGGTAGCAGAGGGCCGACTGTGTAAGGTAGTTCCCCTGGCGACCCCTTCTTTCCGAATCACACAAAATTAATTCTGGCAGTTTCCACAACACTCGGGCAGGCTGCCATCTTGGCAAGGGCTGCATCGACCCTGTCGCCGCGTTGCCGCCAGCGGCGCTCGCCTCGCCGAGCTTTGATTCGAGGATTACTCCCGCGGACGGGGACGGCCGAGGCGGCCGGAGGCCCCGGCCCGGGGCGGCCGCGCTATCGTGTCGTCCTTTCAGTTACAGCAGTCGTGCTGAATTACCGCTGAATCAGGGAATCAAAGAATCAGACGGGCGCGCTCGATGGCGCCAAAGAGGCCGAGATGCTGTTGGCGCAGTGTTGGCGCAGTGCTGGCGTCACGGCCTCCAAACAACCGCCTTGATCCGCCCCGGGGCGGCGTCACTTGGCGCTACAAGGGTCCCAGGTGGGCTGGGCAAGGCCGGGCAAGGCCGACTGTCGCGGCATGGCATGGCACGGCACGGCCGGAGCCAGGAGGGCCGGGCCGGGGTCAGGGGAATCCGAACACTAACCATTTTGCATGAGGAGCGTGGATTTGCCGAGACACACAACGTGGAGAGCCTAAGCCTGCCGCTCCCTCCGAAAACGGCCCTGACTTGGCGGTGCTTCGCGGTGCTTCGCGGGGCTCTGTGTCGCCGTCGCGCGGCCGTCCGGGTGGACCGGGAGGTAGCAGGCATGGTTAATAAATACGGAGGCGGCAGGCGCGGCAAAGCGCGGCAGCGCGGCGAGGGCGTCATTATTTACCTTGGCTTAGAGTGACCCAGTGATAAATGGATTGGACCAAAATCACGGGCACGGCGGCATGGCGGCGTGGCGGCCTCGAGAATGGATCGCGTCGCCGGGGAGCGGCAGGAGAAGAAGGCCGTCGCGGAGGTGCTGATTGGGGATTGTTTGACGGTGCGGTGCCCACCGAGGTACAGTGTAGTGCAGCGTGTTTCTGGGCGGGCTGGGACCGGATGCGCGGTCGCGGTCTGGCGCCGTGAGGTGGCCGCGAGCAGCGCGGAGCAGCGCGCCGACTGACCGCCGCACTGCCAGCACCGCCTGGCGGCCGGGCCGGGAATCATTCCGACCGATATTCCTACTTCCTACTTCCTACCCTGCCGGCCCGGCTGGCCTGGCCCGCGAGCTGAGTCGAGTCGCGGGGGAAACTTGCAAGCTGTTTGTCAAACAATCACGGAGCACGCGGCGGAGTGCTGCATCGAGGCCCGTGCAAGAGCGTCAATTGATGGATGTCTCCGGCCACCCCGCTCCGTCCCGCCCCGCCCCGCCCGCCCGCGCCCGCCGCTCCGCGCCCACCGCGCCCCGCCCCGCAGCTTGATTGATTGCTTCCATGTGCGGGGCGGGGCGCGGCGGGGCGGGCGGGGGCCGAGTCCATCGCCAAGACGGGGATGAGGGAGAGGAGAGGATCGGGCCTTTGACTGGAGTCACTCAAGTCGCGAGTAACTCCGCCCGGCCCGGCGGTATTTACTCGACATGGAGGGCCTTGGCAATCCTTCGGGTAATGGGCTGCGATATTGCATTCGAAAAAAAGGGAAAAGGGCGGGAAAAATTGGAGGCCGTCCCTAGTGCCCGGCATTCCACGGGGGAAGGCTCTGGTTTGAAGTGGCGTTTTCCCTCTTTTGGGCCTCGCCTGTCGTCCCGGCAGTGCTCGGCAGTGCCCGGCAGCCTGGACTGGCCCTGGCCCGGACGTGCAGCGCGGCAGAAGAAGTTAATTGGGATGGGAGCGCAGGGGTGGGGGCCTCGGCGGCCTCGACGCGGTCCTCGCTGTGGCGGTGCTGGCGGTCATGAAAATAATGCGAGTTATTGTTGGCGAGCTTGTCTGGGGGGCTTTGCCGCCGTTTCGCTCCGCACGCCCGCCATGCCGGCATCGAGTAACGCGGAGCATCGCCGGCAACAGGCTTCGGAACGAGGGCCGCAGTGACGTCATTCTCGGTGGCTGCGTCGCGCTGTCGCGCAGGGCAGTGTGTGCGGTTTAGCCTTTGCCGCCCGCCTGCCGGCCGTGCGGGTCCGATAAGGGAGCCACATGCCGGCCACTTCCAGCCACTTCCAGCCACTCCAGGCCTCGACGCCCACCTCGCGACAAGGACGGAGTGCGTTGGCAGCGCGCCTTGTTTGGAAAACACAAAGTGCCCGTAATTCCGTTCGGCAAGTTTTAACGCGACCTCGTCGTAACGATCCCCGCGACGCGGCCACCGCCCTTAGATTAGCTCGGCCGGCCGAGCGGGCTGATTCCGAGCGGGAGGTCTCTCTCTCTCTCGCACTCATGGGGCGTCTCGGAAGGGAGCGAGAGAGACCCCAGCCTGCGGGCGGCGGCTCCGGCGGCCACAGTGCCCCGCCGTCGAGGCAATATGATGTCCGGAAAGTAATGGGGGACCACCTTCCATATTCATGGCCGTGGCCTGCAACAACAGCCACCCCCCCATGTCCGTCACATGGCGCGGAGATGGGCCCCGGCCTCGGCCCCGGCCGAGCCGAGCGGGTCCATTCTGCGAGACAAGGATATGCCCGGTCCAGCGGGCCCGGCCCGGCCCGGCTAAACCAAACTCCTGAACCGTGACTCCGTGACCGCCTCGAGTCAGCTTCCAAGGGATGACGAGGTGGGCGTTGTGGAGGCCGTGCTGGCCGTGCTGGCCGTGCTGCGGCCAGGAAGCGCAGTGGTCCTTGTTGCGCTGGGCCGAGGTCGGGTGGGCCAAGGTCGGGTAGGCCGGCTTGGGCTGGCCGGAGGGAGGCACAAAGAAAGGCGAGTCCCAGCGGGCTCGGCCAGCAGCCACCCGGTGGCCCTTGCGCCTTGCGGTCTCGGAATAGCGGAGCCGAGCGGGGCGTGGGTGGGCTTAGTTTGGCTTCCGACTGGCTTTTTGCCGGCTTTTTGCCGCCCTCGAACTGGGAGCGGCGCGGGCAGCCTTGAGAGGCGCGGTGTCTGCGTGCGTCGCCGCCACGAAGATTAAAAAGCAAATCCGTTATCCACAAACGTAGCGTGCGTGCTGGGCCCGCCGGGCCGTGGCCGGGCCGTGGCCGGGCCGTGGTCGGCGCACGCTGTTGGCCGAAACCTCAGCGATAATTAGGCTCGGTCGATAAGAGCGTGGCTTCCGCTGTCGTTGGTGGCAGTGCTGGCGTCCCCTGACGGCAGCCGTCCGCGCCACTGATAGCACTCTGATGAAAAAGAAGCCAACTTGTGATGACAATAATAATTATCGGGGCAGCGCTGTCGGTAGCTGCCGCCCTGTCGGCCCTGCCGCGCGACAGAGGCGAGTTGATCCTCGAGTTGTGTTGTTGGGACCATTGGCCTGTTTCGCCAGCGCCGCTCCGCCGCTCCGGCCCGCGGCACCGCCTTCCAACTTTTGCCGCTCTCATTGAATTTAGTTACCGTGAATTTTTCCGGGAGTCCCGGGCTAATATCTGGCCGCCCTCCCCCTCCCCCTGGCCCGAGCACAAAGGCCCGCCATTAACTTCTGAGCGGTACTTCCATAAACTGCTGAAGCGGAGAGCGCTGAGCCGATAGGAGGAGAGGTTGCGGGCGGCCAGGCGCGGCCGGGCGCGGCCAGGTGCGAGAAGCAAAGCAGAGTTTGCCGAAGAAAAAAACAAAAGCAAAGTGTTGCGGACAACAGGGAACCGCGACGGCGGCGCGGCAGAACGGCAATGCCAATGCCGCACCCAATATGTACTCTTCGTTCTTTGAAATTGCGTCCCTTGATATTTTCATAAACAAGGGCAAACAGAGCGCACCCTTTGTGCCCGGGCAGCCTGGCCGGGCTCTGCTCGCTCTGCGTCTTTGCTGGCGATGAAATTGGCAAAGGCACTGATGTCTCCGCGATTACTTTGCTCTCTTCCTCGGGCCTTCCCTCTCCTTGTCATGCAAATTAAAAGTCCCCCTTTCCTATCTTCGTCCTGCAGATGAGAACTGTCGCTCGGCTCACTCCGATTATTGGCAAGCGGGTCGATGGGGAGGAAAGGAACTTTTTCTCTTACGGCACACCGTATTTTTTTAGAGTACACTTGCGGGGGAGGTTTTTTTAAATAAAAAGGATGGTGCGCGAGCCCTCCGGCTCCCCGTGCAGAACCAACTTGAACTCATTTTATGACCATCATCAAGGCGAAAGGTGCCTCGGGGTCTCGGGGAACGATTAACCGTCCTGGGGCGCGGCGGCTTGGCAGGGCTGCTCGGAGTCAACACACGAGGAGTGTGTACTCACTCGCAGACAGCGGCCGTATTTACCACGTGTGGGCGTGGCCCGGCGTGGCCCGGCGTGGCCCGCATCTTGGATATGTATTCCTTTCGGCACTGTGTGAATGCGCGCGCGGGCGTGGTGCCCGTGTGTGTGAGCTTGTGTGTGTGTTCGCCCTGCAATGCCTTCCACGCGGCCCGATCGTTTTCTGGCGCCCAGAATTGGTTTAGCGTGTTGGTTTTTTGGCCGGCATGGGTGGCTCCGGAATATTGACGTGGCGCCGTACCGCGACGCCACGTGGGGATGGAATTTTCCACGTTGCGCGAATTGGAGGCGAAAGCTGCTGCCTTCGCCAATAATTTCCGGAACGAGCAGGGGGCGAGGGGGAAGGGAGGGGCGCTCCACCAACCTTGCCACAGGAGGAGCGGTGGTGCGGCCCGCCCTCTGATTGGGACTCATAATTGAGGCCAACGAATGTAATGAAGGATTAAACCCTGTGGGAACCGAAGTGAGAAAGGAGGGGGATGACAGGTCGGTAACAAGGGCGGCGCGCTGAGGTGGGGGTAATCGACGTGGGAGTGGGGGTTAGGGAAGATGGGATAGGGATCAAAATGAAGGCTGGGGAGCGAGGGGGTGCGATGGGACGGGGGACGGGGCGTCAGCGGGAAGGCAGCCGCCTGCCGAGCCTGCCGAGGCTGCCGAGCGGGCCGGCCGAAGGGTTGAGTCGTCTGCTTGCCTTGCATAATCTCTTCCCATATTTACCGGCCATTACAGGGCCCGCCGGGGCCGTTCGCTGCAGAGCCCTATCTCCTCCATGGCCGTCGGGGCGGAGGCCGGCGCGGCCCAGCGCAGCCATGGGCGGGGCCGCCCAGCCCACCAGCCTGCCTGCCAGCCTGCCTGCCGGCCTGCCGGTATACCGACCGCCGCCGGTCACAGCTGATATGCATATCGGATCACTGTTTGACGGCGGCGGCCTTCACCGCGTCC
This sequence comes from Thrips palmi, assembly GCF_012932325.1. Taxonomy (NCBI): domain Eukaryota; kingdom Metazoa; phylum Arthropoda; class Insecta; order Thysanoptera; family Thripidae; genus Thrips; species Thrips palmi. The sequence goes on along the minus strand of NW_023144621.1, from coordinate 10,676,413 downwards.
CCCCGCCTCCCTTGTCGTCTTACCGGCGGCCCTTTTCCACGCCAACGATCAAGTAGCGCCGCCCCGCCCCGCGCCGCCCCGCGTCCCACGAGGCCGCTTGTATCCATGGCCAAGCTGTCCGCCGGGGTTATGGACGCACTTTGGCGTGCGCGCGCGCGGTTCCCCTCAAAAAGCGGCAAACGGCTTAAGAGCCCGTCACCGGCAGTGGCGTTGCCGTGCCTAATTGGGCCGTCGTTGTCGGTAGCCCGCCACTCAATTTGGCGCTGATCAGGCCGCCGTCGGCCGCAGGTCAAGCACGCTGTGGAGCACACCGTCGAGCGCACCGTCGAGCACGCTGTGAAGCACGCCGTGGAGCACACCGTCGAGCTCACCGTCGAGCACACCGTCGAGCACACCGTCGAGCATGCCGCTGAGCACGCCGTCGAGCACGCAACGCGCGGCGCGCTAATCTAGTTTCGCTTGCGCGCTAGTTACCTTATCACGTCCCTTATTATTCTGTGTGTGCTTCATTATTTAGCCGAGCCTGCGCCGCCTTCGCCGCGCCGCGCCCCGGAGGCCTCTGGTTCGGGGCGTTGGCGGCGTGGCGGCGTGGCCGGGGGTGGAGGGGCGACGTCGGCCAGGTCGAGGACCGGTGGACGACGCCAGATAAGCGGCGCGGTGGGCGCAGTGTTGCCGCGGCCCCGCGTCGGTGCTCGTCGGCCTCCCCTCCCCCGGCTCCCCCGGCACTTGAGGCGTCCTTGCGGCGTTCTCGGCGTCCTCGGCGTCCGCGCAGTGCCGCCGGCCGGCAGGCATCCCTCTGGCGAATGATTAATGTCCCAATTCTTCGCCGGAGAATGATGGGCGAGGGCCGTAATGGAACGCTGGCCGCAATGACTGCCATGATGATGAACTCGAACGGGGCGCGTCGCGATGGCGGGGCGTGGCTCGGCGTGGCGGGGCGGGTGCGGACCGTGACGGCCGAGTCAAAAGTGCTTTTTGCGTGGCGCTGCGGGCTACGGCCTGTTTTATATCTCGCGCTTGATCGCCGACACTTTGTTGGCCATTTATATTTTTTTTGGCGTGTTGACATTTATTATCCGTGTCGAGAAGTTGCTGCTGTTGTAGTGCTGGGGTCTTTTGCTACCCACCCCATCGTCGTGCGTACGAGCTGGTGGCGCCCGTACTCGGCTTCAGAAGGGGTGTGAATTTAATTTGAGTGCTGGCCAGGCCGGGCCAGGCCGGGCCAGGCGGCGTGCGGACGCGCTGATGGAGTGGTGGTGTGGTTCGGGCCAGGTGGGCGGGGCCGCGACTCGACCTGGAGGAAGGCCTCGATGATCCTGTCGCGCGCTGCACCCGGCTGCACCACTGCGAAGGCCGTACGAACCCCGGCCGCGGCGTCAAGGCGGTCCCAGCAGACGCTTTATCTGTTCGCCCCCTCCCCCGCCACGCCACGCGGCCTACTACTACGCCGCTAACACAGCCTGCCGTGTGCCTACAGTGTGCCTACAGCCGGCGGGCGGCCTATAAATTCCTTCCGCGCAGCGCGTCGAAGAATATGTGAAGTATACTGCCGCGGCGGCAGTGTAGGTGCGGCGCGCGCACACACACTCACGCACAGGCAAACACATATACACGCACGCACACGGGGGTGGCGCGCGAAAGCAGGGCGAGGGGGGATAGCAGCAAGAGTATATAAAGGGTGTGTCGCAATTTATGGACTGGCCTCTGGAGGCGCGCGGGGAAGACGACGGAGCGCGGAGCTGGCGGAGAGGCGGCAGCCTGCCGGAACCAATCGTCCCTGTAATATGTTCCAGTTGCCCGACAAGTGGAGTAGGACACAGTGCCCTTCCGCACCTCGTCGGCGCGCGTGCACGCGCGTGACGGTGACGCTGTTTGAAGCAGTGGCCGCAGGGCCCGCCGTGGCCGCAGTGGCCGCAGCGCCCGCAGGGGAGGGCGGAGGGCGTGGCCCGCTAGGCACCGTAACGGACGTGTAAAGCAGACCTGTGTGCGCAGCGCGGCAGCGCGCCACTGGAAGAAGATGGAAATTCGGAACGAGCCACGTATTTCATTCGCACACGCCACGCCTTGGCACGCCACGCCACGCCGCACGCGAAAGGCGCGCGAGGAAACAAACGAGCGCCGCGCCGCACGTCAAGACACGCACGAGGCACGGCACGCACGCACTCGCGGCTTTCGGCGGGGTCGTGGCCGGCTGAGGCCCTGCCTGGTGAAATGAATCGAGTCATGTAGTCCGGACTTTATTTCTCTCTCTCTCTCTCTCTCTCTCTCTCTCTCTCTCTCTCTCTCTCTCTCTCTCTCTCCGCGCGCGCTCTCTCTCTTTCTAGGCCTGCTCATGTCCATTTCGCCGGCCAGGTCGATACCCACAGCCGTCTCGCCTCACCCCTGCACCGCACTACTGCCAAATTATTTCGTTGGAGGTGACATTGGGCGTCAGCAACGCGTGACAATTCCCCCCGCTTCACTTTTTTGTTCACTCCTCTTCTCAGTGTCGAGTGTTTGACGCAAGTAAGTGGTCCTTACGTCGTCGTGTCCGGACCCTCCTCCCTCCACTCGAGTCCGTAATTCCGGCTTATAGGTTGCCGTCATAGGGGCCGTGAGGTGGGAGGGGGTCACAGATTTCATTTCGCTGGAAATGGAGACCAAGTGGTGTCGCGGCGTGCCATGGCGGCCGTGTCAAGCGCACCGCACGCCCCCTCCCTCCCCTGCTATTTTGTTTGTTACCGCGGCGTGCTTGTGCCGCTCCTCGCCCGGTAATCCCTCCAGCTCAGGGGTAATCCATGCGAGTGCCGTAGAAGGCGAAGGCCTCGGCGAAGGCCTCGGCGAAGGCCGCCCCTTCTTGAGGAAGCGAGGCGTCGGCGTGGAAGGCGCAGCGCCGCGCAGCGCGCAGCGGGGAGGGAAGGGAAAGCCGATGCCGGGCAGCCTCTTTGGGGGGCGGAAGAGGACGCCCCCGTTCGGCTGGAGGCTGATTTCGAGAGGAAGGTCGCTCTCTCTCTTTCTTGGGCGTCCTTTAAGGGTGCGAGAGAGACAGACCGTCGAGACGCCCCGCTCGAAAACAGCTTGCCGGGCGGCGAGGCGGCGCTGTGACGTCGTCGTGGGGGACGTCCTGGACGTGCGCGGTGCGCATCGCCGCCGGGCTGCCCGCCGCACCGCACCGCACCGCGCGTCGCAGCCACGGAGCTCGCCAAGTGGAAACCAGCGGCGCCGTGCCACGCCCTGCCACGCCGTGCCACGCCCGGCTACGCCCTGCCACGGGCTTCGCGGTCTGACCGATCCGATCCCACTCGACCCGCGCACGATCGCACGAACGGGGAAGCTGTTACCGCTGCGCCGCTACGCCGCTGTCCCTCTGCGTTGCACCACCGCGCCAGCCAGGGCAGAGCCGAGGGGGTAAACACTTCAAGAAATCGTGTACAGACTACTCGCTATTACGCTGTATTACGGTGTATTACACGTGTATTACGGCCTTAAAATGCCAAAATTTGGCACATTTGACCCAAAAATGGTATTACGATCACGTGTATTACGCGTAATACACGGTTTTGGTGTACAGGGTATTACGCGAGTGGTTACCCCCTCGGGCAGAGCACTAGACACGAAAACACACCGAAACACGCCAAGAAAGAAAGAAACGGTTGCGAGGGGAGCGCATGGCACGGCACGGCGTGCACATCTCCAATAGTCCAAGGAGGAGCAGGTCACTGACTTTTAGTGTATCGCCCCCCCTCCCCCTTCTCCTTTTCTCCCGCTACGCCTTGAGTCCATTCCGCTGAGCAGTAACGTGCAAGCGGCAGTATTTCCACTGGCAGAAAATCGGTAGGGAAGAACAGCTCAGCCCTATGGACAGATCGATCCCCCTCGCCCCCGAGTCACCCCCCTTCCCTCCTCAGTCCACGCCCCTCGCACAATTTCATTGCGACCAGAAAAAACATGAAATAGAAAACATATTCCGGCCCCTCGCTGCCGTGATGGCGGCGGAGGCGGTGGTGGCGGCGGCAGTTTGGTGGGGCAGAGAAAAAGAATCCGGACAGGAAGCGCCGGAAGGAGATAGAGAATGTGTGCCGAGCAGGCCGGCTGGCGCGGCAGAGATGGAGCTGTAAGGAATGGGATGGGGGCGGTAAGAAAACACGGCCAAAAGCGCAGTCTCGGGCCACTCTGTGTGCGTGAGCGTGTTTGTCTGTGTGTGTGTGTGTGAGAGAGAGAGAGAGAGAGAGAGAGAGAGAGAGAGAGAGAGAGCGCAAGATAGAGGAGGGAGAAGGGGGCTCGAAACTAATGCCCCCTGCGATAATAATGGCGTCTTAATGGTTTGACTCGTCGACTGTCAATCTATGCGCACTGTCGCTGCGCCTTGCGAACGGCTCGCGTTCTTTGCAGTGCAGGGTCACGCCGAGCGCGGCGCCGATACAATGATAAATATCGCAAGGCGCGCAAGGCGAGGCAACTTGCGACAAGTTGTTAGTCGGAGTGGACTTGGAGCCTTCGGGCGGCGCCGTGTGAAATATCACCGCGATTACAAGCAGCACATTCTCTCTGATTTTTGTTTCGCTTCATCGACGGCGACGCACGGCCGCCGCGCCGACCGGCCCAGCAGGAGCGGGGCGCTGGGCCCAGCAGCCAGCGACTCCAAATTGATGGGACTTGAATTGCGCGCGGAGCAGTGCCGACTCACTTCCAAAAGCCGCTCGGGAGTGGCGGCCAGTGGCGGCCAGTCGATAAATTTGCCTCGGACTCCGTGGCGAGTCCGCAAGTCCGCCGCCAATCCGCGCAAGAAGAAAGGGAGCCGAGCAAACATCGGAACAAGGCGAGGAGCAGCCCGTCACTCCGTCACGCGACGGACGCATATCGAGCGCTCTCTGTCTCTCTCGCGCCTGCGAGGGACGCCCCACGAGTGCGAGAGAGACAGAGCGGCGTGCGGCATCAGTCAGCTGCCCCGACACCCGGCAAGCCTAGGAAGCCTGCGGCAGTCTGCGGCAGCCTTGGACTCGCGCCGCGCGACCCTCTGGTCCTCCGGTCAGGGAAAACAAGCATGTGCGCGGAAGCAGCTTACCGCCGTCAGGCCGGGCGGGGCGCGGCGGGGCGGGGCGGGGCGGGGTGGGGCGGGGCGGGGCGGGGGCCACTCTAGGTGGCGTAAGCAGGGGGTATTTGCAGAGCAAGGTGGTCCCTGCCAGCCGCGCACAGTAGTTTGTCTTCGCGAAGCCGTCCTCCTCTGTCCGTCTTGCGTCGGCCGTCTTGCACTGTCCTTCTCCCACTGTCCGGGGTTTTCGATTTTTTTCCGATTCTCCGATTTTTCCCTGAGTCAGTCTCACAGTCTCGCCGGTACGGGAGCACGGGGCGAAAACAAGGTCGCTCGGCGCGGAGCGGCCGGAGGCTGCGGAGCGACGCTCAGTGGCCTTTGGACACAGAAAAGCGAACGTGTTTTTCGCGTCGTCTTTACATCTTCCCTTTTGAATGGTGATTGTAAACACAAGTTGGCGCTCCGCAGCGCTCTAGTCCGCAGACTTCGCAGAGGGAGCTGGGGAGAGCGCCTGTGAAACGGAGGGTAGGCAACACGGCAGCTCGCGCGCGTGGCGGGCCGGCCTACCCGCCGTGCCGCAGGCGTTGCAGGGCGTTGCAGGGCGTTGCAGGGCGCCGAGGCGATCCCGGAGTCGTCCCTTCGCTGTCTCTCTCGCACACTACGGGCCGCCTTATGAGTGCGACAGCGACAGAGCGACGAAACGACTCTTGAGAATCAGCGTGCAGGCAGTGCCTCTCTCGCCGCTGCTCCCCCAGCGGACGGTCGGACGGGCCGCCCGTGTTTGAACAGATGGTCGTCATTTTTAAGTCCCCTCCTTCGGCCCTCCCAGTGGGCCCGGAGCAAACCATTTCGATCCAGCGACGCGCGCGACGACTCGGGGCAGCGCACGAGAGAGAGAGAGAGAGAGAGAGAAGAGAGAGAGAGAAAGAGAGAGAAGAGAGAGAGAGAAGAGAGAGAGAGAGAGAGGAGAGAAGAGAGAGAGAGAGAGAAGAGAGAGAGCTGAGACCGTCGCGGACACGCCAGGACGATACTCCAACAAACTTAAAAACTGGCTTCCGAAGACTGTCACAGTTATCGTTAAGAGCGAGGGTCTTGGACACTTTTGTCGCCTCGCCGGGGGAGAGACCATTGCCGCTCATTGGGAGCGGATACGTCCCTCGGGCTCCGACAACTTGTGCGGCCGCCGGGCAACATGTCCGACAGGATTTGTGATTGTCGGGGGGTCGAACGTCAACAGTTTGTTCCAGCCTACTGTGGGGAGCGCCTGATCCGAACCGATCCAAAACAAAAATGAACCAGTGTACGCCGCTCGAGCCAAGCAGCGCTAGCCCAGCTCGGGAACCACGCCGAGGACACATGCATATTGCTTTGGCCTCCCACCAAGGCTGGCTTTGATTGCATCTGTGATGCCCATCTGAGCCGGCAAAAAAATATGGCGATGCTTTATCAGAAGCGACCCGCTGCGCCGCGAGCCTTCTGGCAGCCCGGCCGCGTTGTCCGCTAAAATATTCAAAACATTCAAGGCCCTCGCCTCGGCGTGGCTCGGCAGAAATTCATCGTCGCGTTCCCGTTCCGCACCTATCTCGCGACACGGCGCGGCGTGGCAGGGCGGTGCCGGGCGTTGCCCTCCGCCTCAAACTCTCACCGCGCCTTTTGCCGTATTTGCACCTCCCCGTCAAAGGGAAACTTTGCTGGCCGGCGACGTAAAATAAGAGGCAAAGTGTGACATAATCGCGCTCGCGGCGGAATATAGTGGCGGCCGGGCCGCCGCCATCCTCGCGGAGGGTCGCGACCTCCAAGGCGCGGCGCGGGACTTGGCGCGGTGTAGTGTTGCGCGTGCTCAACCCCGCGAGAAGTTGGCGGACAGCCTGGCGGCCTGGCACACTGTGAAACAGAAGAGGCACAATCAGTGAGCGCGGCCTCTGTGAGTGTGTGAGTGGCTGGCTGTGTGGTCTTTCGGCCCGGCCGGCCTCGCCGAGGGCCTCGCCCGGACCCGGAATGTGGCGACTCGCCTGCTTGACGACAAGGGGCTGAAGCGGCGCGGCGGGCTCCCCAGGCGCCGCCCTTAGAAACTCTCCTTGCCTTCTTTCCCTTTCCGGCACAAGGGCGCCTCGCCTCGCCTCGCCTCATCCCTGCAGCGCCGCCGCGAATTTACCTGAACTAAACCTGAGGCGGTGCGGTCCCTCCGGGGCTGCTTTGTACGGCTGCCGAATTCCGTGCCGGGCCGCGCCGGGCCGCGCTGGGTACGTCGGCTTGGATGTACTGCGGGGCAAATCTCGGCTGCAGCCGCCCTTTGTGAAGTGACTCGGCGACTCCATTGGCGGGGCAGAGTGTGTCGTTCCGTCGCTCCGCCTCTGTCGCTCCGTCTCTCTCCTAGTGTGCGACAGACAGAGCGACGAACGTGGCGGGAGGCGAGACAATGCCTCACGTTTGACGTCAAAAGATGGCGTCGCCGTTTCATTAGCGCCCCGGAAATAACGCGTGGCGACTGCACAAGAGTTGTTTTCGTCGCTGTCTCTCTGGCACCGACACGGGACGCCTCACGAGTGGGAGCGAGACAGCGCGACGAAAACAACTCTCGGAATCAGTCCCCGCTGCTCGCTGTCCTCGGGCCGCGCTCGGGCCGCGCTCTGTCCCTCGCTGGCGCGCTGGCGCTCCGCGATGTGCTGCGCGGCGCCGCGTCGCGGGACGCAATGATCGCTGCTTTATGGTTGGCCCGCTGGACGCACTTACAGCAGCGCGGTCCGTAAAGATTGCTGAAACATTCACCACCCCATTACGCGGTTAATGTCGTAACTCGGCCGGCCTTGGCGGGTGGGCTGGCGGGGGGCTGCTGTGCTGACTGGGCCCGCCGGGTACAGACTGTACACGCACAAACAGACCGAGTCGGCGCAGAGATGACCGTGGTTCGGGCTGGAGTCGCACGAGTGTTGCTACCCAATGGGCTTCCCTTCAAGCGAGGAATCGATCTGTGCGTGGTTCGAAGCCTGCTTCAGGCGCACACGTGCTGCTCCGCGTTCTAGGGGACTGGCGCCCCGGCCAGCACGCGGCCCACTTTTGTCGGTGGCGGTACCTGCCCCCGGCGCCGCGTCGCCGCGTCCTCCTTGACAATTTTTCCTCTTCTTTCGCGGCCGGAAGTTTTGCACGGCGCCGCGCCGGGGGCCTCGGAGCCTGGCTGACGGCCTGACTGCCTGACGGTCGGCGGGCTGTCGAGGCGGAGACGTTATTGTTTGGCGGTGCGCGGCGGCGCGGCGGCAGCGCGGCCAGCCAGGCGCAGGCGAGGAGTAAGTGACGTGCCGCCGCCTCCAGCAGCGAAGCAGCCGCCAGCTGGGGACAGTCGAGCAAGAAACCATTAGCCGACGGAAAGTCGGGCCGCGTGCACTCCCACCGCCCCGGCCGGCTCGGCCTGCCCGGGTACAGGTGTCTGCCGGCCCGCTCCCCAGTTAGTGCCCGGGCGGCCCCGGCTGGCCCCGGCCAGGATGGTCCGGACTGATACCTGGGGCACGGAGTGATAAGAGGGCGTGGTAAACGCTGGCTGTAAAGCTGGCAAGACGGAGCGGGGCGGGGTAGCTTTAAGGGTCTACTACTGGGGTGGCGGCGGGGCGAATGTGAACGGAGGTCGCCGACGAGAGGTGGCCGATGAAAGGTAGCCGACGAGAGGTGGCTGGCGAGAGGTGGCCGACGAGAGGTTGCCGATGAGAGCTGGCCGACGAGAGCTGGCCGACGAGAGGTGGCCGACGCGCCGCGTCCCGCCTCCGGCACTGCGCCATGACTGCCGCGAAATAGGAAGGAGAGATTACGGCGGAGACGCGGTGGCCGCCCTAACGGGGCGGTAAACAAAAAGAACGAGGTCCGGGACGACGGCCCGGGTGACTTCCTCGCCGTGCTGCACCAAGTTGGGGCTCATCATTATGGCCGAGATGCAGTCCCTGAACGGCTTCATCCGGCTCGAGACGGCGGCGCGGCGCGGCACAGTTGCTCCCTGCTCCCTCTTCGTTTTGCAGCGACAACAATGCGGGGACCGGCGCTGCTCTCCGGAGTTCGGCCGAGTTTGGTACATAAATTAAATCGGCCGGTGCAGCGGGCAGGTGGGGCTGCAGCCGGGCTGGGAATCCGGAGCGCGGAGTGGGCCGCGGACTCGGGGAAGATTCGCTTGGAAAGCGATCTGTTTAGTCAAACATTGTCCGCACACACCGCTTCCTTATCCGCGAGCGTCTCTTTGCGAACGCGGAACCCTGTTCCAGCAAGCCGAGGCAGCCCGACCAGCGAATCGATCCCAGCCCGGCCCAGGCATGCACGCTGGCTAAGACTCTTTCTCTCTCTCTGTTCCAGGACAATGTGATGTGACAGTCGGGGTGCCATGCGGTCTGCGGTGCCTGAATGCCTATTGGCACGGCCCGTGACGGGCGTGACGGTGACGCGCGGCGTGACGGTATTGGCACGCCCGTCACGGGTGTCGCCGTCGCGGCCGCGCGGGGGGATGACGGCGCTCCTCGTCCTCGCCGCCGCCACCTGCCTCCAGGCCGTATCAGGTAAGAGAGTATCGTTTTTCATACGCAGCGCGGAAACCGAGGGAAAGTGTCGGATGTAACGGCCGAAAAATCGGGGCACGCATCCTAACAAGTTCCAAACGGGCGAGGTTATCTCCCGGCATCCCTCATCTCCCTCTCGCTCTCCGTCTTTTTCGCGCGTTCCTCTGACCTCCCGCTCGCACTCCCTCGCCACCCTGGCCTGCCCGGCTCTGCCCGGCGCTGGATAGTTTATTTTCCGCGGGAAGATATACGACTTCATTGTGACGAGAAACGTTGTTTAGCGGCCAAAAAGCCGACCCAAGGCGAAACGCCAGTTTCATTTTTTTCTAATTTCATTTTTTTGTCGTATCTCCGTTATCTTCTTTGGCAAGTGGGTCATGCCCATGTTGGCATGGCTTTTCGAAAAATGCGGTCACTAGTTCTGCTTATTGTGTTTTTTTATTAATGCTAATGATTCCGAGGCACGCGTTTCACGGCATTCCAGGACGGTTGTCTTTTCGCTTTGGTCGGCGTTTTCAAAATGACGAGACGCGCGAGACGCCTTTCTCCGCTCACGCCTCGATGACACCGGAAGCCAGACGCGGCGCACCCTTTAAAAAGAGTCAACAACAAAAACCTGCTTCCTTAATATCTCCCCCTTTCGCTCCCAGGAAGTCGTTGTATTATTCATGGCCGCCATGTTTTCTTTTTGAAAGGAAATAATAAAGACTGCCTGAGGGGCATCAGGTACAGGTACTAGCTGGCCTTTGCGCGGCCGGCCAACATAAACACTATCGCCAGCCAGGCCGGGCGGCGGGGCGGAGGGCGGCGGGGCGGCCGGGTGCCGTGGCACTACAAAAGGTCGCTCCTTTTTTCGTCAGAAAAAGGAAACCAGCATGCAGCATCAGAAAAAACCGTGGGAACCCTGTTCTCTTTTCCCCTGCCTCTGCATGTGTAGGTTGGAGTGGATACAATTGGGAGGGTGGAGGACTTGGCAGCCGGAGGAGGGGGCTTAGTGCTCAACCATATGCGCGGCCCCAAACAGCGTCATTTGACATTCATACAACGGGTTATTGTGACGAAGATTTGGTGCAGGCCTGCATAATAGGCGTGTGTGCGCTTCGTGCGTCTGTGTGTCAGTGTGTTTCAATGCGTGTGAGTGTGTGTGAGTGCATTTGCGACTGCAGAGCGTGCTGTGCAATGTGTTGCCGCCCTCCTAAAATGCACCACACTGCATCGCGACTACACCCTCCGCCATACTTCGGCAAAAGTTCGCCCTTGGAGTTGAGCTGGACGAGGATGAGCCGCAGTGTGTGTGTGTGTGTGTGGGGGGGGGGCGCAGGGGGTGAGTATGCGCATGTATTGGTGAGTTTGTGTATGCACATTCTTCCTCCGCGAGGGCGTGGTGGGGCGTGGCGGGTGCGATCTTATACGCTAACGTTCTGCCTCGCATGCATCCTTTGAGTGCCAAAGTGGGGCACCGGCCAGTATCCCGGCAGCCCGCCAGCGAGACCGCCCCGCCCCACGCCTCGCGTGTGCCAGCGATGCTGGCGGAGGTCGTGGTGGAGGCCCAGCAGCAGGCCGCGGCCGCTCGGCGTGTGAGCCGGAACGCCCCGGAACGCTCCGGATCGGACGGGCGGGCGGCGCATAGAATACCAACTCGCCCTTGGCGCTACCCTTGCCACGTCCCGACACTCCGACAGCCACTCGCTCCGCCGCGCTCCGCCGCGCTCCGCCGCTCTGCATGTGTGCGTGAGCGCCAAACTTGTTTTCCCTCCGACCTATCGATGACGAGACTTGACCTTCGAGGTATCGACCTCGGTGGCCGACCCCGAGACCCCGAGACCTCGAACAGTTCGTGCTGGCGGTCATCTAACGTCCCACTGGCACCGACCAACCCTTTTTTTCCTGCCGCTTTTTTTCGGCCGTGCAACTCCCCCGGGTTGTTCCACGGCACTGATGCCGTCCTGCTGGCTGCTAATGGCCGAAAAGAAAGTCGAGTGCTTGGCGTTCGGATTAGCCTGGATGTGTCAATTACGAGTAGGCCGAGGTCGCGCAGAGGCCTCGCTCATATGTTTGCTGCTTTTACAATCCGCGCCTCGTCTCCGATGCAGCGCACGCATGCCCCCTTTTTTTGGGCCTCTCCGCTCCGCTTCGTCCACCCGCCCGACCTGCGCCACACCACGAAGGCCCACCCCAGGCCACATCCGTGTCATTCATAACGATTTTACATATCATTTCCATAGGTTGCGCGGGGCGGCGCGGCCGGTGCCGGCGCGGTTTGGCGCTGCGCGTCGCGCGGCCATGCCAGGCCGTGCCAGGCCATGCCAGGCCATGCCAGGCCATGCCAGGCCATGCCAGGCCATGCCAAGCCATGCGCACAATGGTTGTCGGCAGGAAGCACGCGGCCGCGGTGTCGGCGGTCTTGGCGGCGGCCGGCGCGGCTTTGTCACATTTTCGATCATGCGTGACGGCGGCGTGACGGCGGCGTGACGGTGCTGGTGACAGGGCGGCCCGGGGATTGCGACGCGGGAAAAAATGGCGGCCCGGTCTCCATCGCTCATGTCGCGCGGCCTGCCACGGCCAGTCGACATGCAGCTTGGAAAAAACAAAACCGGCAAAGCGAGCTGCTGCGAGCGGTGCGGTGCTTTGCTGGGGAACTTGCAGGTCGAGCGCTGGCCGGTTCCTCTGTCCAAATAGCGCGCCCACCTGCGCCGCCGCCCCTCGGAAGCCCTTTGCTGAATAACTGAAAATATAGACGGACGTCCGAGCCGAGCGCTGACCCGAGCCCGGCTGGGCCGAGCACGACGTGGGCTGGCACCGAGCCGAGCCGGACCGGCCGACAGGCCTCGGGGCGCACCGTGGGCCGCCCACGGGCAGGCAGGGCCGGGCAGGCAGGGCTGGCCGCCGCTGGCCGCGCTGGCCGGGCGTTACACGAGTGGTCGGTATGTAAATCTGGCGCACATGAAAGCGCGTGATCCACTCAGCGAGGAGAGGGCCGGCCACCCGCACTGATCACGGGGTGTTTGTAATGTGTGTCTCTCTTTCTCTTTCCCTCTGTACTTCTGTCCCTCTCTGTGGCGCTGCCGACCGGGAAAAGTCTATCGCTTCATTAGTAAATAGGCGTGTTTATGATTTTATTTGTGTCCTTTGGACGGACACGGCCTGTGGCGGTAGTTTTGTTTATTCTGGTTTTAAATGAGCGCCCACATAAAGCGATGAATGAACAAAAATTTTCGTTGGTTATATTTTGCGTTTTTTTCATTTTAATTTTTAATCAATAATTTTGCTGGAAATGCATTCCAAGCTTTGAACGAGCTTCTCTCTCGCACCCGTAGCATTCCCCTCACCGGATCCACACCCCGTGTCGCAATGCCTAAAAAAAAGAAAAAAAAAAGAACGAAACAGAACACAAACACGATAAAAAGAAAATGCAACAACGACTCGCTCTCTTTTCGACAGCCATTACCATATTACACTTTGCCGTGCATGTAATGGCGGAATTACCGGTGCACATATGCGCACCACGGCTCGCTGCAGCGCTGTGTTTTTTTCTGTCCCCTTTTCTTCTCCTTCTCCTTCTTCACACGCGGCGGCCTTCATGCAGTGCGCCGCTGTCGGCGCGTTTCAGTCTGGTCGAGATAATCCGGTCTGTAAAAAGATGGCGAGGGAGGAATTGAGCGCGAGAGCCGCACTGCATCTTGAAACAGCTGTGATGACGTCGTTAACACGGCCGCGGGTTGGGCGGGGCGGGGCGGGGCGGGGCGCTGGTCCAAGCGGAGGCGGCTCTGGAGAAGTCCTCATCCTCCCCCAGTCCCGTCCCAGTGGCAAACGACCAAAGACTCCGCACTCAACTTTGAGGTTATGCGGCCTCGCCCCACCCCGGCGCGCCCCGGCCCGCCCCGGCCCGCGAGGCCCCCCGGCGCTGAGGCGAGGCGAGGCGGGGCAAGGCGTGCGTACTGACTGTCGCTCGGCTCGTGGCTTGGCTTGGCGCGGCCAAAGACAAAAGCCGCGCGCAAAGACAAATTTGGCCGTCGGAATGAAAAAAGGGAGGAGAAACAAAGGTAAAAATACAGAAAGTGTCTGCCTTTCGTTGCTTTTGTGGCACCGGGACTGCCGCGCTGCCGCGGTGAGGGCGAGACCGGCCTCGCGCCAGCGCCATTTTTGGATGCATTCAGGGCGGACGCGGCGCGACAGCGACGCGAAACAGACTGTCATGTCATCCATTTGTTTGGAGCTAATTAAGGACCGCGAGGCTAGGCGGCGTGCTAGGCAGCGGGGCGGGTCGAGCCTCTGTTTACGCGACAAGAGGGAATGACGCGATAAAAAGAATTCTCGCTTTCGTCTTCTTCACGCCTCCCTCCGAGTCTGGCTGCTGCCGCTGCCTGCTCTGCATTATTCCACTCCATCTCCGCGTGGCGTTGGAGAGCGCGCCGCGAGGAATACAAGACTTAATGGATTCGTTTCTCGCCCTTTCCGCAGGTATTCTCGGTATCTCTCGCACGATTTCCCGCGCGGTGGTACTGCCACGTGTGAAAAAAAGTGTGGTCTTGCGCACTCTCACGAAGGAAATCTTTCGCGGGAGATTCAGAAACGCAAATTACCGCCCAAGTTTCCGGAAAAAGAAATTCAATGTCCAGGTATACTTAGTTGGGTCGCCAGATTTTTTCGTTCTGTTGTCCTTTTGTGAACGCAGCAGTGACTAAGGAATGGCACGGGTGGCCTCGGTGCAGCTTTCTTACTCGACCCTGCCCCTCGGACGGTCTGGCGGTCGAAGTCGCGCCCCGAGTTGTCAGTTCGGTGCGCTGGGAGAGGGACCCTGTAGGGTCGGGTCGGGTCGGGTCGGGTCGGTTCTGGGTCGGGTCTGCTGGACTCGCTCGCCCCGACCCAGCGACCGGATGCGCCATGCGCCTCACTTCCCGATCGGGCCATGGACGCGCTGCGGCGCGCCGTGTGCACCGTCAGAATCTTTCCGGGCTCCTCCGGGTTCCTCTGGCGCTGCCCGGCCGGCCGGCCCGGAGAGGCACAGCAAGCACGGCCAGTTTGACCTCGACAGACGCACAGGCCCTTGTCAGCACAAAACCCGCGCTGAATCCTGAATTCCACCGACCCGCAAACTTTGCAGTGTGCTAGTGTCTTCCCCCTGCGGTTGCACCCCGCTGCGGGGTGCTGTGACCCTGCTGCACCGCCTCCCTCGCGCTGGGCGCGCCGGGCTTGAGTCCTGAAGGCCAGCAGGTCGGATCCTCCCGACAATAGACAGCACGGCAGGCAAGCCCGGGCAAGCCCCTCAAGGGCTGTCACACCAGCCCGGTGTCCTTGTCAAGGCCAGGGCGTCGCGCGGCCAAGCCCGGCTAATGGCAAGGGTTGGACGGTCGAAAGGGGCGTACGGGACGAAAAAAGGGAGAGGAAGCGGAAGTTGAGTGTGGTTGAGCTGTCCAGTGGCAGTAGTGCTTGCTTGGAGATGAATTCTCGCGTCCAATCGGCGGGCCGAGGCGAGGGGCCGAGGCGAGGGCCTGACACGCGGGTCGCTTGGCCGGGACGTGATGCTATCAGCCGAGACCCTAATTGCCGCACGGCGCAGCACGGCGCAGCACGCCCTGCCCTCAATGGAGGAGGCCGTGCTGGAACTTGGACGCAAACCTGGTTAAGAGCGGCCCGGCCAGCCCCACTCTGGAAGGGATCAGCCGAAGCAGTAAAGTGATGGCCTCAAAGTGAATCAGGTCACTTTATCTGGCTGCAGGCCGGACCAGGCTGGCTAGGCCGATCGCTGGGCTGCTGCTCTACATGAAGTCGAGGCCTGGCGCTGTTTTTGGTCCGGGCCGCGTGTTTAGCGACCCTTGCTCGATGGGGGTCGGGCCGGTCGGGCCGGTGTGCCCGACCGCCCCGTGGCGCCCTGCTCCCCGGCGGCGTCCCTGGCGTGCCTGGCAGACTCAAAAGCGAAAATTGCGGCCGGCCTTGCTTTTACGACAAGGTGACCCGGCCTTTTTTCTCCCTTTCCGACCCTGATTAGGGGCGATAATGTACTGTGTGTGCGTGGGTGTGCGTGTGCGTGCGTGTGCGTGCGTGGCCGCCCTTGAGGCAGTGCGGTGCGGTCGTGCGGGGGTGGCGTGGCAAACATGTGTTGCTTGCTTTGGTAGAACATTTGTCCGGACCAAACAGTGGCCACGCGCGGTGCGGTGCGCTGCGCTGCCTTTGAGGTGGCCTACTGCCAATTAATTGCTCCAGCCTCAAGATTCTCGTTTAGCGCGCGCCTCGGACTCGCACCCCGGCACACAGGGCAATGCGTGCAGTGCGTTGGCAAAGCGGTCTGGTTTCGTCTCTCCGCGGGCGTTCATTAGACAGCCCTCAAAGAATCACTTTTCAGCTGCGAATATGCGTCCTATTTCCTTTCCCCGCCCGCCCCTCTCGGCCGCTCCCACGCAAATTCCACGGGCGTCGGCACCTGCGAAATTCCGGTCCACTCCTCCCTTTTTGCAGCGGGCCCTTTTTTTCCGCGCGCCCTCGCCGCCGTGCGGCGCCGTGCGGCTGGCGTGGATATTAATCTGACCTTTTTCGCAACGAGGGTCTTGATGGCGCCGGGAACAGTGCGAACACCGCGAACACCGCCCGGCCCGTGCTTTACAACTGCGCGGGGCCGAGCGGCCAGCTCCACCCCCCCTGCCCCGCCCTGCCCCGCCCCGCCCCGCCCCGCCCTGGGAGCACAACCTGCTCATTAGAATGCGCTGAGCCCGCACGCCCGTCCCGCGGAGCGCGCCAAGCGCCGAGCGCGAAGCGTCAGGCGAGGCGAGGCGAGGTGTGACTCACTTAATTTTTATTTTTCATACTTTTACTCCCCCCTTTTATGCTTTTATCGCTGTGCGGGGCCGTATCTGTGTCGCCGTACCGCGAGGCTACCTCCGGGCCCTTCAGCGCCGGCGCCACTAGCGCCCGCATTTCCCCGCATTACCCCGCCGCGGACAGCGACAAAGAGAAGCGCTGTGGACTGCGAGAAATTGAGAGACCCGCCGTCAAAAGGCCAGTCTGCGCTATCGCCGCGTCGCCGCGCCGCCGCGATGACCCGGTCTTTGATACGGGAAGTGTGTTAAGGGCCAGGGCGGCAGGGCGGCCAGGGTGTCGACCAGAAAGCCACATCAAACCGGGCGGGGAGCGCCCCGGAAGGACCGGGTGGGCTGAGGGCGTAATTAGAAACGTGTACAGCGGACGGCCCGACGGACAGGTAGACGGATGGGCACGCAGGCAGACAGACAGGCAGACGCTGTCGCTTGTCCGCTGCGTTCTGAACGGCAATCATTGCTGCAGCGGCGGACCATTTGAATCTTTCCTTCTGGCACTCTGCCAGCCATCTAACACATCTTCACATCAGTTATTTGATAAGTTAAGGATCCCTGAGCGGCAGTTGATGTTCGGTGGCGGTTCCTGCTTCCCTGCCGTCACGAGTGTCTGGCCGGCCGGCCGGCCCGGTGTCCGGCCCGGCGCGCAGGCGTGGGCGGGCCGGCAGACACGGCGCGTCGAGAGGTCGGGGAGGGGGCAGGTGTGTTGTGCGTGAGCCGACAATCGACAGCTTATATCAAGGGCGTGCCTCGTGCCTTGCGGCGCCAGGCGTGCCGGGGCGTGCCGGGGCGTGCCGGCGCGTGTCCACAGAGCTCCCCAGTTCCGCGTCGCGCCGCGTAGAGTGGTGTGGCGAGTGGTGGGATCACAGGCGTCTTGATTCTCCGCGTGTTTGCCCGCCCCGCCTATGAGTGGCGTGGTGTGGCGTGGCGTGGCGGGGTGGGACGTTGACAGAGATATTCGGTCGTGTCCTTGTCTTTCGAGGGTTGCAGAGTTGCGTCGGCCTGCTAAAGTTACCAGTTTGAAGAAAAAGGTTGATTGGTGTTTTTGTGTGGACAAGTCGTTTCGACATTCTTTATTTTCCATTCCCTCGGAAGTCTATACTGCAAAGCCATTTATGGTGTAATTTTCATACCTACATCCCGTGTTTTATCCTAGTCTAATCCTGTAATCCTGAAACCTGAAAAAGAAACGAGACTGGTTACGCCTCAGCATAATTTTTTTCGTTCGCAGCGCTGCTTTTTCGAGGCTACTTTCGAGGGCTGTATGTGGTGCACTTGTGTGTGCTCGGTGGGGAGAAAGTGGACATGAAATACGGTTCCGGCAGTGTGCCCGACAAGGGGGGTGAGGAGGATGGGGGGGGGGTATTGGAGGGGAGGGGGTGTTTAGGGGTGACAGTGTTCAGGGAAGGGGGCTGGAGGGCCAAGAGAGGTCCGTCCGTCCGACTGGAGAGGCTGTCATGGCCACGTACACCCGCATACCCCTTCAGCAACACACACACACACCACACACACACACACACACACACACACACACACACACACAGATGCTCGCTCACGCTATTACGTTGCGGAACCCACAGCCGGCCTGGCCACTGGACGTGTACCGCACTCTTCTGCCCCACCCCCTCCCACCCCTCCCCACCCGTTCCCACAACCCTCTCGAACAGTCTCTGGCTTGACCCACCCCTTGCACAAAGCGACAAATCTTTACCCTGGATCAGGGAGATACTACTCGTCCGAAACTGACGTGTCAGATACAGTTTTCTAAATCGCTCGGGGCCCGGCTGCTTTAGTCTGCCCGTATGCTGGCTGCAAGGTGCAAGCCCGCTCCGCGTTCCGCACGTGTGTCCGAGCGCCTCTAGGGTAGCTCGGCCTGCGAGTCCGCCCGGCTGCTGCGGTGGGGTGCTTTCCCGGACGCGGTGTCGCAAGCCCTGTCAGCGGCACACACTCTCACACACTCGGAAACGACCTGCCGGCCTTTCAGGTCCACAAGCCGGAAAGGCTGGAAGCTGGAACGACATTATCACCGCTCGAGGTGGAATGAGTACATTCTCGCGCACTCCTGCGCCGTTCGAAACTAAAACGCGACAGCGCGCTCTCCTGAGAGACAACGTCTGCAATTTTCTGCCTGCGGCGGATTCACCACTCACTACCGGGCCGCCTGTCCACCGCTAACGCACTGCGCCGCAGGGCCGGCGCCAGCGACGCCAGGAACAAAATAAAAAACTTTGCCCGTTTTCTCTTTAGTGGTCGCCATGTCCTTCACTGTGATGCGCGGCAGCGGCCCACCCTGTTTCCCTGTGCGCGCAGTAAACCTGCAAACTTGGACACACTTTTGGACGTGGCTGCCCCGGGCTGCCCCAGGCCAGAAGCACTGCTGCAGGCAGCTGGGAGTGGCTAAACGGGCCGAGCGAGGTGCTGGCTGGCCGAGGCTCCGAGGCCAGCGCCTGCAGCGCGGAGAGTAGGCCAGCCCGCCCAGCACGACAGCGTTGCGGTGGTCTACCTCGCAGGCGCGAGGCTGCGCGAGGCTTGATGTGGGCGTAAACCTGGACTGTTATGTCTATGATGGCCGTGCAGACGGCTCCGGACTGTTAACTGGGGTACTTTTGCCGGCCGGGGCTGACTTGCAGCGCCCGTGTTTCAGTGTCGCTGTGTGGGTGGGAGTGCGTGCGTGTGTTCCTGGTGCGGCTGAATCTGCCCCCCAGCCAGCGTGTTGTTACGACTGCACCGACGCTACGCAGCTGAGGGAGTTAAAAAAGTGAAACTAAGTGCGTTTGGCCAGACTGCTAGAAAGACATAGACGGGGCCAATCCGTCGTAGGACCAATACTCAGTCACACACTGAGATCTTTTGTACATTTTGGCGGTGTACATCGTTTGTCCGACCGACGTTTGTCCGACCTGCCGAAATTTGTCCGACCTCCTTGCACACACACACACACACACAACCGCGCGCGCGCGCGCGCGCGCTCACTGACATGAGGGCGTGTGTCCGGCACTGTGTGGAGGGGGTACGCGTTATGCGAGGCGCCGCCGGTGGCCAACGAGAGGGTGGCGACGACCGTCTCCCTCGCACTCGAGTGGCGCGTGAATCGGCTGAAAATTTTGTCCGACCTCCGTTTTGTCCGACCCACTTACACCGCCACGCAGTCAGGCTGCAGCTAGAGAGCAACTCGGCGGCGCTCAATTGATCTAAACACCCGCGGCTCACTCTCTGTCAATCAAGACTGGATGCATGACAATCCAGAGACATTTTAACACAAAATGTATTCAGAGTAACAGAAGTAAAATCAACACTAAAAAGAAAATTTCAGCGAAAGAGGGCACCCCGGCAAACCCGGGCCCCCTCTCCCCGCTGGCTTGGTGAGCCAGTGGTTCCCCCATCTCATCACAGGAGCAACCTCAGAGTTAAACCGCAGGGGGCCCCGTCATTGGTCACGTCATCTGTGATGTGGAGGAGTCCTCTCATAGTAGGCCAGGCTGCCACCTTTCCCAGTAGTCGGGTTTCGATCCCCGGCCCCCTTCCCACTCAGGGGCCATGCTACTGGTACTCAGGAGTCTGCGTCACCCTGCCCAGCAGCGGAACCACTGGGCTATGAGAGGCACACAGGACGCCGGCCGATTTTGTATACTTGAACCGCCTTCTTGCGATGCAAGCTTGGTCAAAATATTCGCTACTGTACTAGGTATCGAACCCCGGACCCCGCAGTTGGGAACCGACGCCTCTGCGCTCTCGGCCACCAAGGCCCGTGTGTGACGCTGTGCGATGGGGAGCCTTTGAAGCCGCTGGTCCGAACCGTATAGCCAGACAAAAAGAGCGGGACGCTGGTATTTGATCGCTCGATCCGCGTGTAGGATTGAAACATCTCTACACGTTCGGCCACCGCGGCTCTCTGGGGGAGCCGAGTGGCGCGACGGACCCAAAAACCGGATCGGAAAGTCACCCCCAAAAATGTAAAGAATTGCCGGGAGTCGAACCCTACCCCCTGCAAGTGCGGGTCGACGCCTCTGCGCGCTCAGCCGCCAGTGATTCGAGAAAGTGAGGGTCCCACTCTTGGCTCCACACTGCGGCATCCCGAGGAAATCATGATCACGCGCAGGGGCTAGGGTTCGACTACCAGCAATTCTTTACATTATAGGAGTGGCTTTTCCGATGCGGTTTGGACCCGTTGCGCCACTCGGCTCCCCCTGTGAGCCGCGGTGGCCGAACGTGCAGAGATGTTTCAATCCTACACGCGGATCGAGCGATCGAATACCAGCATTCCACTCTTTTTGTCTGACTATACGGTTCGGACCAGCGGCTTCAAAGGCTCCCCTTTGCACATCGTCACCCATGGGCCCTGGGGCCGAGAGCGCAAAAGGCGTCAGTTCCTGCGCGGTGGGGGGTTTGATACCCCGTACAGTAGCGAATATTTTGACAAAGCTTGCATCGCTAGCTAGGGTTCGACTCCCGGCAATTCTTTTCATTTGGGAGTGGCTTTTCCGATGCGGTTTGGATCCGTCGCGCCACTCGGCTCACCCGGTGAAGAATTGCTGGTAGTCGAACCCTAGCCCCTGCGCGGATCATGATTTCCTCGGGATGCCACAGTGTGGAGCCAGGAGTGGGACCCTATGTGACTGTCTTTCTAGAATCACTGGCGGCTGAGCGCGCAGAGGCGTCGACCCGCACTTGCAGGGGCTAGGGTTCGACTCCCGGCAATTCTTTACATTTTGGGAGTGACTTTCCGATCCGGTTTGGATCCGTCGCGCCACTCGGCTCCCCAAGTGAGCCGCGGTGGCCGAACGTGTAGAGATGTTTCAATCCTACACGCGGATCGAGCGATCAAATACCAGCATCCCGCTCTTTTTGTCTGGCATACGGTTCGGACCAGCGGCTTCAAAGGCTCCCCATCGCACAGCGTCACACATGGGCCTTGGTGGCCGAGAGCGCAGAGGCGTCGGTTCCCAACTGCGGGGTCCGGGGTTCGATACCCAGTACAGTAGCGAATATTTTGACAAAGCTTGCATCGCTAGCTAGGGTTCGACTCCCGGCAATTCTTTACATTTTGGGAGTGGCTTTTCCGATGCGGTTTGGATCCGTCGCGCCACTCGGCTCACCCGGTGAAGAATTGCTGGTAGTCGAACCCTAGCCCCTGCGCGGATCATGATTTCCTCGGGATGCCACAGTGTGGAGCCAGGAGTGGGACCCTATGTGACTGTCTTTCTAGAATCACTGGCGGCTGAGCGCGCAGAGGCGTCGACCCGCACTTGCAGGGGGGTAGGGTTCGACTCCGGCAATTCTTTACATTTTGGGAGTGACTTTCCGATCCGGTTTGGATCCGTCGCGCCACTCGGCTCCCCAAGTGAGCCGCGGTGGCCGAACGTGTAGAGATGTTTCAATCCTACACGCGGATCGAGCGATCAAATACCAGCATCCCGCTCTTTTTGTCTGGCATACGGTTCGGACCAGCGGCTTCAAAGGCTCCCCATCGCACAGCGTCACACATGGGCCTTGGTGGCCGAGAGCGCAGAGGCGTCGGTTCCCAACTGCGGGGTCCGGGGTTCGATACCTAGTACAGTAGCGAATATTTTGACCAAGCTTGCATCGCAAGAAGGCGGTTCAAGTATACAAAATCGGCCGGCGTCCAGTGTGCCTCTCATAGCCCAGTGGTTCCGCTGCTGGGCAGGGTGACGCAGACTCCTGAGTACCAGTAGCATGGCCCCTGAGTGGGAAGGGGGCCGGGGATCGAAACCCGACTACTGGGAAAGGTGGCAGCCTGGCCTACTATGAGAGGACTCCTCCACATCACAGATGACGTGACCAATGACGGGGCCACTGCGGTTTAACTCTGAGGTTGCTCCTGTGATGAGATGGGGGAACCACTGGCTCACCAAGCCAGCGGGGAAGAGGGCCGGTTCGCCGGGGTGCCCTCTTTCGCTGAAATTTTCTTTATAGTGTTGATTTTACTTCTGTTACTCTGAATACATTTTGTGTTAAAATGTCTCTGGATTGTCATGCATCCAGTCTTGATTGACATAGAGAGTGAGCCGCGGGTGTTTAGATCAATTGAGCGCCGCCGAGTTGCTCTCTAGCTGCAGCCTGACCGCGTGGCGGTGTAAGTGGGTCGGACAAAACGGAGGTTGGACAAAATTTTCAGCCGATTCACGGGCAAGTGAAATTTGGACAGGTCGTACAAAGGTCGGACAAACGATTGTGCACCGTGGCCGCCCCGTTTGTCCATCATGAAGACCAATCTGTCACTGACGTCGTGGAATATTCCTACTCTCCCCCTCCCTCTTCCCTGAAAAGTGATCGGACAAACGTCGGTCGGACAAACGTCGATCGGACAAACGTCGGTCGGACAAAAATTTAAGGGAAAAGGAGGTCGTACAAACGTCGGTCGGACAAACGATGTAGACCCCAATTTTGGTACGCTCTCTTAAAATTTTTGTTTTCCGCTAGCGAGTAGCTGGCCCGCGTACCCCGAGGGGCCTTCTCCTCTCCCGGCGAGCGGTCACGCGCACCCCTCTCGGCGGCAGCGACGCCCTGGCCCACTGTTCCGCCCCAGGTTCCACTCGACACCCCGCGGCCAGGGCGTCGCTCGGGCGTCGCTCGGCGCGTGGCAGCGCACGTCTCGGTGCCCTGCGGTGGAGGGCGGTTCGGAGACGTGGCCGGGGTACCGCTAGCTCTCGGCAGGCCGCCGTGCACACCGTGGCTGCCAATTAAACCCCTCCGTTCGGCTTGGCGAAGCTCGGCGAAGCTCGGCCGGCCATCCTGCGGCGCCTGTCCCCCGAGGGCGAAAGGCCGAAACCAGGCCTCCTCGTTACACGGAATATTGATGCGCCCGATAAATCCCAAAGGCGCTGCCTGTCTCGCCGCCCCGCGCCGCCCCGCGCCGCCCCGCCCCGTGAAGGACCAGTGCCTTGCGCGGCCGGCGGTTCCCCGCCGGAGCTGGCGGCCAGGGCTGCCCGCCTCGCCCAGCCTCCCCGCCAGCGCCCCTCGGGAGGCAGGCAGTCCACTAGGGCCGTGTTGCACACCCCGGCTGGACCGTCGTTCTGTGCCGTCGTTTTCGCGCGCGTTCCTCGACGCGTCTTCGTTTTTGGCCGCCGCATGTGTGCTTTGCTTCCACGTGCGCGGCTCGCACCACACCGGGAGGCATGGGAAATGAAAGCACACCGATGAACGAACCGCGGACAACCGCGGCCGTGCGCCGCGTCTCCGGACGGCACCGACCGGCACGGTGATAGGGACAGCGGCGCGGAGCGAGAGAGAGAGGCGAATCAAATACTGTGCAGTAGGCACTCGGCAGGATGCTTCCGCGGATGTTTCCGTCGCTCTTTCTCGTCGTTGCGCAGGAGTGTGAGCGAGACAGAGTGACGAAGGAATGCGGAGGGGCACTGCATTTGCTTATCGGCGCTGCACCAATTATCGGATTGAATGGCGAATGCGGGCCGGCGGTCCGAGTAATTGGAACGGGGCCGTGCTTCAAGGGCAGCGGCCCGACACGTTTTTCTGCAGCGCCCGGCCTGCCCGGCCTGCACCTCGGAACAAAGCAAAGCCCGCCCCACCACCGCCACCTCTACGCGCACCGCGCCGCACCGCGCGGCGTGAAGCATTCAAGCAGGAAACTTTCTTGATGAGAAATGGGGATGCGGTTTGAGCGTGATCCCATTGGAGCGCCGCCCATTCCCAGCCAATTCAGTTTGGGAAGCCAGCCCTGCCCTGCCTAGCCGCCCCGCCCCGCTCCACCCCGCCCCGCCGCACTGCGTCGCGTAAGCGTGGAAGCGTCGTTAGCTCCGCTCAAAGGGTCGCGCGAGCGCCAGCAGGCTGCGTCCGAACGGTGCCCGTCGCTCTGTCTCTCTCGCACTTGTGGGCCGTCCCGAACGGGTGCGAGAGAGACAGGTAGCACCAGTCGGCCCGCGAGATCCGTGCGAACAATCACACCGAGGCGCAATTAAAGGGGGGCCGCGCTTAAGCCAGGAAACAGACGGAGAGAGAGAGAGAGAGAGAGAGAGAGAGAGAGAGAGAGAGAGAGAGAGAGAGAGAGAGAGAGAGAGAGAGAGAGAGAGAGAGAGTGGGAGAGAGATGGGGAGAAAACGAATAATCAGAGTTTTCTTCGGCCGCGTCGTTGTTTTGTAGGGGCAGGGCCGGGCAGGGCAGGGCTCAGGGCTCAGGGCTTGGAGGCAGGGCGCGGCCGGGCAAGCCGGATGAGGAAGTGTTCCGGCCAAGTTCCGTGAGAGGCAGGGGAAAGGGGAGGCTGCCCCAATCGGCACCAAAAAACAAACGGAAAACACAAAACTAAAAAACAAACAAAACGCAATATGTAGTCAAGATGTTTTTTCGTTGGTGTCGCCTTTCTCTTCTCCCCTCCCCCTTTCTCCCCCCCCCCTCTCTCTTTCTCTGGGACCTATTGCCTTTACTTGCCGCAGCCCGGAGCCACGTGCTGCACCACGGCGGGGGCGGCGGGGGCGGCGGGGGCGGCACGGCGGCAGTAAGGCATTTCTATTTCAGGTTGCCACGCGGCTCGGGACTGGGCCACATTGGCACGGTGAGGCAGTGGTGACAATAGGGTTGCCCCCCGTCCGTTTATTTTTGGCGGTGTACACACCGAAAGGCCGCGTGGATGCGACCGACTGACTGCCGTCGCTTCGAGTCACCCGGAATAACTTCCAAGAAGGCGAGGGACGCCACTCCACTCACGTGAAACCTTACCCTCACCCCTTGTGTCAATCCTGGGCCTCAGCCAGCCAGTCGCGCAGCCAGTCGCGCACGGCGCAGCCAGTGCAAAGTGTTTTAGGCCGGAAATCCGCCTTCAAACTTTTCTCCCGGTGTGTGGGTATTCTGTCAGGGCGCGTGTTGGCGGGGGTTGTTTGAAAACTTTATTTTACTCATCACACTTTTCCGTGATCGCATGCTTCAGCCTTGTTTTTAACGACAAAATAATAAAATTTCCGATTAAAAATCACTCCTGGAGCACGGCATCTAGTCGGATATCGAGGCGGAAATTCTGCTTATTAACAACGCAAATGCCTTATCGAACCGTTTTTTGTTTGTTTTATCTTCAGGTAAAAACTTTTCTATTGGCCGTAAAGTTGGTTTCGTTACGACTCGTCAGGCATAAGGGGGTGGCTGTGGCGGGGGCGGGCGCGGCGAGGAGTGAGAACAGAACGCCCGGGGCAATCTGGGGCGGGAGGGCCGGGCCCAGGCGGGCCGCTAGTTTGGGGACGCAGGGACGCAGCGGCACAGCCCGTCGGGACGGAATCTTTTCGGCCCTTTCCGCGCCTATCGAGGAGATACTATGTGCACGACGCGGCACGGTGGCAAAAAAGGCTCGAGGGAGGCAGGAAAAGAGGAACGCGATTATTCGCAGGGAATGGGGAAGGGAATGGGCACTGTGAAAAGCACTGGGCACAGCGGCGGACGGACTGAAAGCAGCTGTGCACTCCCTACCCCCTCGCATTACGAGATCGGTTTCAGATTCATGCACTTGGCTTTATCTCCCTGGCGGGTTAACTGCAGCTCTGCCATCTGCGGGACACAATGTTTTCGCCCTTTTTAAAACGGCCCCAAAGATGCGAGTTTTACGAGCTCCGCAGCCGCGTTTACTTGTTCTGGTGGCGTGGGTGGAGTGGGACTCGATACGGCCCCTCCGTTTGTCATGTTGTTGCAAGCGGGGTACCCAATGAAATCACATTCCACTCGTGCCCGTGTGTCCAATGTGTCGTGTGTGTGTGTCGTGTGTGTGTGTGTGTGTGTGTGTGTGTGTGTGTGTGTGTGTGGGTGGGTGGGTGTGGGTGTGGGTGTAGTGTGTGTGGGTGCGTGGGCGCCACGCCGCTGTCATGACCAAGCAACGACACTAACAAAGTGTACTCCGGTTTGTTGTGTGCCCCATTGTTGGATTTCCCCGCTTCAAGTCCCGCAGCGCCGCCGCGCCCCTCTGTCCCCTAGCTAGTCCCGGCCGGCTCTAAATCATTTCGCAAATAAATACTGTGTTTCCATAAATTAATGCACCCACACAATTCATGGCGGGCCGCGGCGGGCGAGGGGGCTGGCGCGCTTTTTGTCTCCTTACGCACCCCGTCCGGCCTCGCCCCGTCAAAGCCCCCCAAAGCGAAGGCTTCTTTGCTTTAGTCTTAATTTCAGCGCCTCGTCCACGAGCTAGTGAGACTGAGACACCCTTGTCTTTGTCGTCCGCCAGCGGCAGCTAGCGCGGCACCAACCAGCCCGAGTCGTGTCCGAAGCCGACGAAGGGCCCCCGAAGGTTGCCGAAGGTCCCGCCGGTCCCCGAGGAAGGTCCCCGAAGGTCCGATGAGGGCGGGGCGGTCGGAACGGCGGCCTCCCTGATACCGTGGCGTCTTTATTATGGTGCCCAGCCAAGCATATTGGACTCATTCCGCACACCCTGCTGCCCGGACGGCCTCGGCCCGCCTGGCCTCGGCCCCGCCGTCTTTTTCCCCGGGGAGGAACAGATTAGGCCGGCCGTTACTGCACTGGTCAGCGGGCCGACTTACTACACTGCTAATTGAAAAGTTGGGACATGTTGCTGCGGGGGTGCGCTCGCCTCCCTCCACTCCGCCCTTCCATCTCTCTCACTCCCCGTCCCTCTCTCCCCTCTCTCGGTGTTTGTGTGAGTGAGCGGAGAGAGAAAGATGAACGGCGCGCGTATAGAGACCTGCTTAATCCACGATGATGGAGGACGATGACAAAAATAATACACCACTAATTGTGCGATGGGCATATCGCTGTCAGTACCTGGAAAACTCCACAACAGTGTTGTTCGCGCACAAGCGTTTGTTTGCTTCTCCTTGCAGGAGAGGCCTTTCACTCCCCCTTCCCCCCTTTCTCTCTCTTCGAAACCAACTAAACTAACCCCCCTGCCGCGACTCATTTCCTTGCTCCACGGACGCGTGGGCCCTTCTCTCTCTCTCTCTCTCTCTCTCTCTCTCTCTCTCTTAGACACACACACACACACACATCCAGGGCCGCGCTGACAGTGCTTGACGTGCTGCCTCCAGCGTGCCTCCAGTGTGGGAGCACAGGTGCATTAATCTAGGCGCGGCGCTGCTCCCCGCCTCCTCGAGGGTCTCGGCCCTTCCCTCGGCCCTTGCCTCGGCCGTCCTCCCCGTGGTGCTGCAGACCGAGGCCGTGCCGCCAGGCCGTGCCGCCAGGCCGTGCCGCGAGGCCCCGTCGTTACCCACACGTTTGAAGGGCGGCACATGTTGCATCCCGGCGGTAAATCCCTCTTTTCGAATTCGCGGCCGTAATCCCCGAATATCCCCGAATCTCCCCGAATCGCCGGCCGGACGCGGCACGCTGCACGGCACAACACGGTACACGGCCTGCGGCTTTCAATCCGTGCGGTCGCGTTTGATGCGCAAATTAAGTACCGATTACAGATAACGAATAATGGGCGTGGCATTTTTGCCAAGTGGCGTGGCGCGGCGTGTCGAGGCGTGGCGGGGCGTGGCGTGGCGCAGCCCTGCAGACAATGCCGTGCGATCCCCATCTGCTGGCCGGTCTAATGGCATTCGCCGAGCGTATATTTTTGGCCGTTATGGAATTAGGTTCCACATGTGAAAGTTGCCTCCAGGGGGCATTTCCCGCGGCGTGTATTAGGCGCCCGGTGGGGGAGGGGGGGGGGAGAGAGAAGGAGCCGGCTGGAGAGCGGGCCGAGCCGCATGGGACCAGTATGTGCCGCAAACCGATTGGTGTCGCAAATTGGCAATGCTCTGAATCCCGGGCTGAGATTAGAGATAGTTTATGGTCGCCCCGCCTCGCCCTGCCACGCCCTGCTACGCCCTGCCACGCCCCAACGCCGCGGTCTTGGTGGATTATCTTTCGCGATCTCCCCTCCGCGAGGATGAGGCGCTGTATCGTGTCGCTACACGGCCTCTCTTTGTGTGCCGCCGGCTCCGCGATATTACTCTTGCCCCGCTGTGTGTGTGTGTGTGTGTCTTTGTTTCGGGTTATTATTGCTTCTGATGCTTTCATCCAGTCGCTGGGGAACCTCGCGACAGCTGACCGGCACGGTGGCATAGCGGGGACTGATGAAATAGCGACGTACTCGCGGCGAAGAGTGAGAGGCTCGGAGGCGTGAGAGTGCCGCCGATGACCAGCAACATTTAACGGTGTAGTGGCGCAGAGTTTTCACGCTGCGTCGCGTCACCGCGCGCCACGGCACGCGGTTTGGGCGCGATTGGATTGGCCAGCCTGCTTCCGAGTAGGTCTGTCTTTATCGCAACCCCGCGGCTCGCCCCGTGAGTGCGACAGAGAGGCATGCCGCCTCTCGGACTCGGCCTGCTGAATTGGAGTGAGAGACGGACGCGTTGGAAATAACGCCACCCACTTGTGGCGGCGCGGCGCAGAGCGGCGCAGAGCGGCGCGGATGGGACATTCCAACACTATTAGCCGAAGCCAGGCGGAACTAAACCGGTGGCTCTAACCAACCGGCCGTCCGGAACGGTCCGGAGCGGTCCGGCACACTGGCGGGCTAGAGGCGGCAGCGCGGCAGCCTGTTACACTTAGCACGTTCGCGCGCATATTCCTAAAACCGGAAACTCGGCAGCCAAAAACCGCGAGATCAACTTGAAGCGACAGAACAGCATGGGTTCTTTCCTTAGGTACTTAGGTACTTTCCCTTGTGAGGCCTATGGCAAGGTTTTGAGAGTCCGCCTTGTCGAGGCGCCGCTCCACTTCGGAGCATTTGCATATGAATTATTTTTCCTTTCAAAATGTGACTCACGCACTTGGCGGTGCACCGCTGGCGGGGTTGTAGTGACACTTGCGTATCAAGTTATCCTGGAAATATGATGAAAGGGGTAGCACGGCGAGGCGGAGCGGCAAGCCCGGGCAAGCTCCCCTGTCGCACTCCCGAGAATTCATAATGTAAGCGGATTATGTTGCCCGCGCGCGTCACCGTCGCCGCAGTTCGGAGGAATGCTTTCCATTTCGCGTCTTGGCGCGTCTCGGCGCGTCTCGGCGCGTCTCGGCAGTTTGGCAGTGGCGGGGTCACGGCCGCCGCACCTGACGCCGCTCCCACCCCGACGCCGCCGACGCGCACTCTTATCGTTTTTCGCGCTTCACCACCCCGCAGGGAAGGCCCGCGCGACAATCAGGGCCACGTCGGCGGCCACGTCGACACCGGCGCGTTCCTAGAGTTCGCTCTCTGCTCTCCGTGGGCGATGCAAGCTCCGTTCAAAGAACCCGGTTGTTTGCCAGCAGTGCCCATTCTAGCTGCTCTACACCACACCGGACCAGCCGCGAGTAAGTGGACGCTTGGAGCGGGTCTGGGCATCGCCTCCGCAGTCACAGGATCCGAGAACGCGCGACACACTCAGCGCGCCGAACGCTGTGCGGAATCAGTCCGGTGACTGATGCCGCTGGCCACCCCGATTTGCGGCGACACCTGAGCCCCCCCCCCCCCCCCTTTCCCCCACCCGCCACAGCACTCGGCGATGATTAGAGTCCAGGTGGAGCCATCTCGGTGAGTGCCCCCCTGCCACCCACAAGGAAGCCGTGCTCGACGCGCCGTCGCGTCTGGCGACCGGTGGCGTGGGCGTGAGCGAGTGGCGGCACGGCGGTCACCAATTCCGCACCTTCACTCTCTCTCTCTCTCTCTCTCTCTCTCTCTCTCTCTCTCTGGACTCCGGGGCGTACCCTGGCGGTGCGGGAGAGACAGAGACGCTGTCTGCAGGACACCGGCCGCGCAGTTAAGGGCGGACTGGGCCACGTCGGCGGCGGCGGCGCGCTGTGTGACGTCCAGTACTACATCACGAGCAATGCCGGTGGGGTATGCATCATGAGGTGGGATCTCATAACGGATGCCTGCCCGCCGGCCGCGCCGCGCCCCGCCCCACCTTGGCCCGTCCATTATTCAACTCGATGGGGGTCCAATTCTCTGCAACAATAACACTGGGTCGGGGCGGCGGGCCGCGCCGTTGGCAGAGTCCGGTGGGCGTTATCGGCCTGCTCGGTGCACTCCACGCCCTCGGTGCGGCCGCAATCACAGCTCATCGCCCCCAAAAGTGCACCTCGCACGCGCAGCCCTGCACGAGGCTAGGCCCCGCACGAGGCTAGGCCCCGCACGAGGCTAGGCCCCGCACGAGGCTAGGCCCGGCGTGAGGCTGGCCCCGGCTTCATTTCGGCCTGTCTCTGCGTGCGCTTCTTTTTGCTGACGCTTTTTGAAACCGCCGAGAACTAGGCCACGTGATGTTTGTTACCCTGTTCCGTTTTTCCTCGTGCTGCCGCCATGCTGCCGCCACGGCGAGGCTCGTCTGAGCTTTGTCCCATTTTTGTTCGGTTTTTGTTCGGTGGACAGCTCGCCTAATGCTCGTGTCCGGGCCCGGTTACCCGTGACGATGGTTCTGGCGTGCCGCGTCCTTCCCGATCATTTGGCTTGCCAAGTTGGACTCGTTCTTGTTATTGACGCACCACCGATGACAGATTGCAGCTTGATTCAGTCGAAAAACTGCGTCGCCGTTTTGGGCTAGGGTTTCTTCTAAGGTTTCCGCAAGTAAAGGGACTGCAACTTCTGCGAACTCTAAACATTCATGTAATCCAGTGATCAGCAAAAAATCAGCTTGAAATAAAAAGTACTTTGTTTTCGACTAATGAATTGAAATACGTGTAAAATGAGTAAAAATACCAAGTGTAAACAATTGTGCAAAAAATCTTGGCTTATTTCTCAGGTTTATTTTTTCGGAAATGTGTGTCCCTTGACTAACTGTTCCGTTTGCTTTGCGTGCCCTCAGGTGAGCGGGTGGAAATGCGCGCTGCCCGGCCGTGCTGGCCGGCCTGCCGGCGGTGCGGGTCACAACAACTGGATGTGTGCGTATGTAAATCCGGGGAAAGGGGAAAGAACGGCGAGAGAGAGAGAGGGGACTGGCACGTGGCCGGTCCGCGGCCTCGGCTTCTCACCGCGACGTCGACACGCCGTAAAACACGCCCCAAATTAAGGCAGCGCGGCGTAACTCGGCGCGTTTTCAACAGGTGTAGCAGCGGCAGCTGCCCGCGTTTGGGCAACCCGCCGCACCGTCCCCGCGCTGCTAGCGGTGTACTGGCGTGTCAGTCTTGGAAAACTCTCTCGGAAACAACTTTGCGTCGTCCAGCCGGCGCCTCGCTTGCTTCTGCATCATCGGCACGGTCGTCCCGGCGGGAAAGGGGGAAAAGGGGCGGGGGGCGCCCAGGGACAACAATGCGTTCCGTTGCCGTGCGTGTGTGCAATGCGGCCCGGATAAATGTTTCACCGATATGAGCCGATAACTGCCTCCAGGGATGTGCATAATGTATCGGCTTTCCTCCACGCCGCTGCGCCGCGGCCGCAGGGAGACGAGGCAGAGACGCGGCAAAAGCTTAAATTAAGGACGTGGCGAATCAGTGAAATTACTGCGGGCGAGTGGTCGCCTCTGCGGCCGGCCCACGCGACCGCGACCGCGGCCAGCCTCAGTCCATCCGGGGCTGCGGTAGCGCGGTAGCTTAGCGAGCTTACACCGGTCCGTCTGGACGGCGCGGCGGCCCGGGCCCTGGCTGGCCAGCGGATTACCCTGAATGGGTTCACTTGCCGTATTACATATAAATCGGCCCGGTTTTACACCATAAAAAAGCGTCCGCTTGACGCTAACGGCACCCGCCGAGCGTTGCGGCCGCCTCCTTAAGAGACTCGGCGTCGCTTCGTTAATTTGGAGCTAGCGATTAGTGTGACGTGTGATGTGTGGCTGGATTTGCCGTAAAATGAATTGTGGGAGCATATTTTTCGTTCTGAACGGCCTGGCCTGTGAAACGCGTGCGCGTTCAGATCCTTTTATTCTCATTTTTTTCTTCGAAAATATGATGTGCGTGTATGAAATGTGCATTGGAACTACAATGTTCGTTTTCCCCCCCACGTCAGCGCATGTGTATTTGAAAAACCGGAGAAATAAGGGAAATGGAACCTTTGTAACTAGGGGTACGCGCCGTTTAGTGTGGGCGCGTAGTGTGGCTGAGCGATGTGAATTTGTGCATTTCGGACTTTGCTTATGTAGACGAAATGTGCAGCTTGTGGGCTCATATTGAGTGAAATGTAGGTCTGGGGTATAAATGGAGGTGATTTTCGTTATCAGCACACAAAAAACTGTTGGAATCAACGTCAAACTCGATTCCAAAATTTTGGTCCGAAATTGGTTAAAATTCGGTAATGCGTGAGTCTAGGAAAAATTTGGAAGTCATTTTTGAGTTCAGCGCACCAAAAACTGCAGGAAACAATATAAAACTCGATTTGAAAATTTTGGTCCAAAATGACCTAATTTGGGATGAAAATATAAGTCTGGAGTCAAAATGGAGGTGATTTGCGTTATCAGCACACAAAAAACTGTTGGGATCAACATCAAACTCAATTCAAGAATTTTGGTCAAAATTTGGTAAAGCGTGAGTCTGGGAAAAGTTTTGAAGTTATTTTTGAGTTCACCTCATCAAACACTGCAGGAAACAATATAAAACTCGACCTGAAAATTTTGGTCCGAAATGACCTTATTTGAGATGAAAATATAAGTCTGGAGCAGAAATGGAAGTGGTTTTCATAATCAGCACTCCAAAAATCAATATGAGATTCGATTGAAAAATATTGATATCAAATTGATCAATAATGGGTAAAGAATGGGTCTGGGTTGGTCTTCATGGATCACCCTTTGTCGTCACCAAATACCTTGATGCCACACCAATGCGATTCCTTCAGTCGAGTAACATTCCATTGCCAGCATTGAATCGCTTAATTTGCTATTCGTCTGCTTGACTCACTATTGGATACATCATTTTCTTCCAACGAATGAATTCACAAATTTATTAGTTATATTTGAGAAGCGTTTTGTCGTTCTTTCATTTTAAACCAGTGAATTAAACAATATAGACTGGAATATGTAATCATAGTTTACATTAAGTGACTCAGTTAAGGGCAGGCTGATCTGAAGCATTCGACGGAGAACAAGTTTTGTCAAATTCAGTGAATCGTCTCATGAAGTCAAATGCAGAGGCCACTTGTTGCTCAATACGCCAACATAATTTACCTTAATCATGCCTCGTGATATTTTATCTTTGGAGTAAAAGAATACAGTATACTATTAACATTGGGCTTACATTCAGAGAACCAGCTTCTAAACCATTACCAATACTTGGTTCCAGTTGTCGGACACAAACTTTGGTGAAGTGAAAGCAATCGTGTCATTAAATCCAATTACCAAGTCACCCACCGCTCAAAACCTGAATCGTGTCATTGAACCCAATATCAATTCAAACTCTATTAGCACTAAATATATGGATTATTTATTGCACTAAATACATGGATTATTTATTGCACTAAATACATGTATTTATGGATTCTTTTAATCAATAGATGTTAGTACTAGAATATTTATGTTAGCTTGCAGCATTGCAATAGAATGTCATTTCCCGAGACAAACCAAGCCAAGTAACATGTCTTGTAATTTCAACGCATTTACCTGATTTCATTTACTATGAAATTTAAAAAAACAGGATAGTTTCAAAGAGAATAAAATCAGTAGATGCACACAAAGGCAAAGGAAACATTCTATTTACAATCCACAACTACACTCACAGTGCACTGACCTAAAGGAAGATTCCCCTGTGACGGGGGAGGGGGGAGAGGGGAACGAAACACGCAAACCATTCTCACATTCAGTTTTCGTATTTTCCTCTGTTGACACTCCGGAAGGGTTTTAATCATTCTAGAATGTTAAAAAACTATCTCAGAACCTATTTGAGAACCCCTTTGCTCTTTAGTTTGTTTATTTGCATAAGTGCCGTCCCGTCTTGCAGACGGCTTGCAAGCGCGGCAGCCGGTATGAGAAATTGGTCAGCCACACACTGCTACCAACCTAACCACGCTAATGACCTAGTTCAAAACGATGTTTGGAATATTTCAAACGCTGATAATTGTTAATCTGAGATAAACTCCCCCTGTAGGATGTTTAGGAGACATCAGGTGTGAAATTTGGATACTATTCGTTCAGTGTTGCTGAGAAACGTGAGTGATTACATACAGACAGAGAGACGGACAGACAGACTCACGACCAGTCACTTTTTGGAGCGCCCAAACACGGCAAGGGCTTCGCTATCGCTCAGCCAAAAAAGTACTGGGGTAGATCAGAAAAATAAAGAGAAATTGGGTTCTTTTGGCGGAGGATCGAACCAGCAGCCCTACTGCACCGACCGACCGGCAGAAATAATCGATTGTGGTCACTCGCTGCAGAGTGTGGCGTTGCAGCAACGCGCTCCGTGCCGGGAGGTTGGAAAAGGGGGGGGGGGGCTGCTGAGCCCCACGTCCGCCATTTCCGTAAGAATGGTTCTCACCGCTGCCATCGAGAAGCGAATAAGCGGCCAGAATGGGGAGGCGGGAAGGGAAGAAAAAGGAGGGGGGCTGCGCCACGGCGTCGTCAGATTTGGCCGCAACCTGCCACTCCCGGGGGCGCTGCCAGGGCGCTGCCAGGGCTCTGCCAGGGCGCTGCCAAGCCGCTGCCGAGCCGCTGCTGCCGCGGCTGTCGGCCCTGCAATATACGTCAAGGGGCGCGAGCGGCGCGAGGGAGGTCGGGCGGCGCTCTCGAGACGATGGCAAAAGAAACACACGGATGAAAGGATGGCATAAACGCGCGAGATGTGTGTGCGCGCGGCTATGAAGACATAAAACGAGGGGGAGGGGGACTCCAGGGGCCTGGGCCGCCTGGGCAGCCAGCCCGGCCGGCTCCTTGCCCGCTCGAAACAAAAACAAACTCGACGCGACGAAAATCGCGGTTCCTGTGGTCCTTTTCGTCTCCGTCGTCTACAAGGGGAAGAGTGAGTCAGTCAGCATGTCTACACTGAAGAAAAAAACATTCTCTCTTAAAGAAAATGTCTTTGGAACAAGGAGTCGCTCCGTCATGAAGTAAATTATCTTAGTTCCAAAGAAATTCACTTGTTTAAGAAATGTTTTTATGAGTGCAGTTTTGACAGTGACGCGCTGCGTTGCGCTCAGCCACATTACTGATTCCCGCTCAGCACAAACAGTACAAGCACCACAAGCACAGCAGCAGGCGCAAAGGGCTGGATGGACGGCGCGGGTGACGCATGTGGCTGCTGTTGATGGCTATTTACTTTATTTAGTTTCTCTGTGGGCGGATGCGTGGCAAAGAGCGTGTGTGTGGTTGTTTGAGTCCACGCGCGTGGGCAGTGGTAGATATCAGTGTAAAGTTGAAAAAAATGGTGGCACCCCTGCTAACGTTTAGATCCAATAATTGTTGGCGAGCGATAGCGGCCCTTGCCGGTTTGGGCGCTCCAAAAAGACTGGTCGTGCGTCTGTCTGTCTGTCGTCTGTAGCGTACACGCTCACGTTTCTCAGCAACTACAACACTAATAGTTACCAAATTTTGCACCGAACTCCCCTAAAGGTCCCAAGGGGGATTTTATCTTATATTCACGATCTACCGTTTGAAATATTCAAAACATCTTTTTGAATTAGGTTCTTAGCGTGGTTAGGTTGGCAGCATATATAGAAATTTTCATACTGGCGGCCGCGGCTCTAAAATACGGGACTGGCAAAACATTGGAAATTTAAAACAAAATAGAGAGGAAAAGGGGCTTAGAAGTGAGTTCGGTCTTAGTTTTTCGATATTCTAGAATGATTGAAACCCCTCCGGAGTGTCAACACAGTGAAATACGGAAAATAAAAGTGAAAATTTATTACGCGTTTCGTCCGTCCGTTCCCCCCCCCCTCCCCCGCCACAGGGGAATGTTTTAGTCAGTGGAGTGTGTTTGATCGTTTGATAATTGCAAGAATGATTTGGTTTTTTTAAGTTTTGAGAGTGTATTTCCATTTTTATTCTCAGACATTATACTTTTTATTTTTTTGCTTTGCTCAATAACAGTTAGAAAATAGATCAATACAATCTAAAAGTACAAACCAGACACTAATCTTGCCAAAATAAATAGTCTTTGCTGACTCTTGGCACTGACTCTGGGGAAAGGCTTCATTGCAATGCTGTAAGTTTACTATAGTACTAACCTTAAAGATAACTATATGGTGAGTGAGAGTACGCATACATGGTTTGACATTGACATCTGATTCAATGGACGATTCAGTGACTTGGTCATATGATTTCATGAGACGATTCTTTTAACTTCATCATACATTGTCTGCGACAACTGGTAATTTGTGTCAGTCATGGTTTGAGTTGGCTGTCTTTTTTAAATTTTTTCAGAATGTTAGGTAAATACTTATGCTATACTGTTTTAAAGATTAAATACACATCATGACTATCATTATGAATAAGATTAACTTGCTTTAGCAATAAGTGGGCTCGACATTGAATTCAATAGAACGATTCATTGGATCTGACAGAAGGTCTTCTCCGTAAAGAAATTGCAATCAGCCTGCCTGTAAATGTGTCTCTTTTTAATTAATTGAGATAAATCAATGTAGTTTTTTCCACTAGTTTTAAAAAACAAGGGAGATAAAAGGCTTTTTAGGGATTACTTATAACATTGTGTATTCATAAGTTTAATAACAAGGGGATATCGAATGGTAATTGAAGCATTTGTGAATCGTATTAAGTAATTCAATGCTGGCTGTTTAATGTTACTCGACTGAGTAACAGTGTCAGGGTTCATGTTACGACACAATGAACAGGAAACACACTTAGAAATTGCGAAAATGACTTCCAATTTCATCCCAGACCATTACTTTTCCCAAAAATTTTCCCAAATTTTTGACCAAATTTTGAAGTCGAGTTTACATAGTTTTCCCGCAGTTTTGGGTGTGCTGATCACGAAAAAGACTTCCAATTTCATCCCAGACCTTTACTTTTCCAAATATTTACCAATTTCGGACCAAATTTTTTAGTCGATTATACATAGTTTCCTGCAGTTTTTTTGTGCTGATCACGAAAATGACTTCCCAATTTTATCTCAGACCTTTACTTTTCCAAAAATTTACCAATTTTTGGGCCAAAAATTTTTTAGTCGAGTTTTACATAGTTTTCCCGCAGTTTTTGGGTGCTGATCACGAAAATGACTTCCAATTTTAAACCCAGACCTTTACTTTTCCAAATATTTACCAATTTTGGACCAAATTTTTGAGTCGAGTTTTCATAGTTTCCTGCAGTTTTTGGTGTGCTGATCACGAAATGACTTCCAATTTAATCCCAGACCTTTACTTTTCCAAATATTTACCAATTTTTGGGCCAAAATTTTTGAGTCGAGTTTTACATAGTTTCCTGCAGTTTTGGTGTGCGATCACGAAAAGACTTCCAATTTAATCCCAGACCTTATTTTCCAAAATTTACCAATTTTTGGGCCAAAATTTTTGAGTCGAGTTTTTCATAGTTTCCTGCAGTTTTTTGGGGTGCTGCACGAAAATGACTTCCAATTTCACTCAGACCTTTTCTTTTCCAAAATTTACCAATTTGGACCAAAAATTTTTGGGCGGTTTTCAAAGTTTCCTGAGTTTTTGGGGGTGCTGATCACGAAAATGACTTCCAATTTTAAACCAGACCTTTTCTTTTTCCCAAAATTTACCAATTTTGACCAAAAATTTTAAAGTTGAGTTTTCATTGTTTCCTACAGTTTTCAGTAAGAGACATGAAATTTCCCGGCCTTTCGGACGGAAGACACTGTATTGGCCTTATTCTGCACATATTCTTCGCCATCTCCTATAAGAAAGTGTTCAGACGCATCGCTCGCCCACTACGCGCCCAAAATAAACGGCGCGTACCCCCAGTTTTCTTGTTTTCCGATCGCGCAGACCACTTTTTTGC
Source organism: Thrips palmi (assembly GCF_012932325.1). Classification (NCBI taxonomy): domain Eukaryota; kingdom Metazoa; phylum Arthropoda; class Insecta; order Thysanoptera; family Thripidae; genus Thrips; species Thrips palmi. The sequence continues at coordinate 10,638,309 of NW_023144621.1, read as the reverse complement.
ACTGCTTTGCCATTTTCATCTTTTTTCGAAAAAGCCATTAATAAAAATGTGACGGAGAAAAGAGAGTAATTCGTGTAATCTTGGATTGATGACTGGGCCGGGTTTCGCTAATGCTTTTCCGGAGATTGGTTAATGCGATTGAATAGAAGTGGGGGTGTTTGGGAGAGGAGGTGGTGGGATGCAAGGGCGGACTTGCTCGAGTCGCAGGACCTCCTTACCTTGCTGTAGTTTACAAATTTACTCCCGTTTCTCCAAGGAAGTTCCTCCAAGTAGGAAGTCCACTTCTCTCTCAACAAGCAGCATTTTCGTTTCATTTTCATTCTTC